>NW_027361770.1:18455000-19655000 GCF_039654945.1 Dendrobates tinctorius
TGTGTTCCAAATTATTATGCAAAAAGAGTTTAGGAGTGATAAGGTTAGAATTGTTTTGTTTGTCATTTAAACTCATTGATGGTGATGTGTGTCAGGGCTCTTTATATCACTGAAAGCAATTGCAGATACCTGTGCAAATTCGTTTGGCAAGTGTGTCAAAATGAAGGCAAGACTACTTAAGAAGGCTGTTCCACATTATTAAAGAGTCTACATTTTTTGTCAAAATGGGAAAGAAAAAGGATGTGTCTGCTGCTGAGAAGCAACAAATTGTGGAGTATTTAGGTCAAGGCATGACTACAATCAACATTGCCAAGACACTTCATCTTGATCATCGCACAATCAAGAAGTATGTAGCTGATTCCCAGCACACACGTGTGCGTGCTGATAAGGAGAAATTGAGGACTCCTTCCAACAGGCAATTGCGTCAGGTTAAAAGAGCAGCTGCAAAAATGCCTTGTCATAGCGATCATTCTCGCAAAGGATTACTGGGACCGGAAGATGCCGGGAGCATGGAGAGAGGCGGGAAGGCTGTGCGGGACGCCGGAAGGTGAGAATAACAATATTTTTTATGTTAATTCTATTTTTTACAGGGATATGGTACCCAGAGCCCGGAGGACAGTCTCCTCTCCTCCAGACCGTGGGTACCATCCGCAAATGTTCTGCTTACTTTTCGCATGGTGGGCACAGCCACATGCGGAAAGTAAGCAGAACAATGCATTCTTATGTGGGCTGAATCGCCGCGATTCCGCTAAATTAATGAGCATGCTGCTTTTTTTACCGCGAAGCGATTCCGCCGTGGAAAAAAGCGCAGCATTAGCACAGCATTGTGGAATCCCATAGGAATGCATGGGATTCTTATTTTTCGCGGCAAAATCGTGCGTTTAAAACCGCCGCGAAAACGCGAAAAAAACGTGACGTGTGAACGCAGCCTAATGCTGTTGGTTGAACAATCTCAGATGCACCTAATGGCCCTGTCTAATAAAACATGACAGCCAGTTTGTAGAACAGTTCAGCTATGCTATTCTGAATATGCCACTGGTTCTTACTAAGGCTATGTGCACACGCTGCGGATTGGTCTGCAGATTTTTCTGCGCAGATTTTGCAAAATCCGCAGGTCAGAAGACCTGCGGTTTATCTGCGGATTAGCCTGCAGGGTTGCGCTGCGGTTTATCACCTCTACAATGGAGGAGATGGCAAACCGCAGCGTAATCAGCAGAAAAGAATGACATATCAATTCTTTCTGCGGATTGGAAACCGCAGCAAAAACCGCGAGGAAAATTCCTCACCGTGTGCACTGCGGTTTCCATTTTCCATAGGTTATAATGGTACTGTACAACCAGGGCTGTGGAGTCGGTAAGCCAAACCTGCGACTCCGACTCCGACTCCTCAATTTCCCTTACACTGACTCCGACTCCAACTCCGACTCAGACTCCACGACTCCGACTCCCACACATATTGCTTATATTTAAGTGAAAAATTTATTGTAGTACAATGTGAACCTCAGACATTTAATCATTTTTATGATCCAAAAATCAAGATATTTAGATAGAACAGAATATATATTGGTGTACTACCCGGTTTTCATTCTTTTTGGTACAGATACGATATGGATAGACAGATATGGATAAATGGATAGAGCAGATTTCTAATCTGCTTTTGCTATTGAAAACATTATCTATGAGCTCAAAAACCTTTCAGGTGATGCAGTTTTTTAAAAAGATGATCAGCTTTTGCAGCTGAAAAACGTATCCTCAAAAAACACAGGAAAAACGCTGTGTGTGAATGTAGCCTTAGATCAGGAATATAACAGCCATTTATAGGACATTTCATAACTTTCCCAAACTCCTATGAAAAAATATTCAGCACATCCTGCATTGAATTACTGTACCCAATTTATTATATATTTTAGGAGTCGGAGTCGGTCCATTTTATACCGACTCCAACTCCGACTCCACCAAAATGAGCACCGACTCCGACTCCACGACTCCGACTCCACAGCCCTGTGTACAACGCAGCAGATTCTGCTGCGGATCCGCAGCAGAATCCACAGCATGTGCACATACCCTGAGTCATATTGCATGGCTCATTAAAGGGTAGCTAGTGACTTGTAGGATTGCCGCTTCCAGCAGGTGGCGCTATAATAATAATAATAATAATAATAATAAATTTTATTTTTATAGCGCCGACATATTCCGCAGCACTTTACATTTCAGAGGGGATTTGTACAGACAATAGACATTACAGCATAACAATAATCACATACAGTAGATTATAACAAATACCAAGAGGAGTGAGGGCTATAGATTTCAAGTCCTCTTCATCTCTGCAGAGGCACATTGTATACCGATACCATATGCATTTAAGCTCATGACCCTGCCTAATTAATGAAAAACAGATGCACTTTATGACCCGTGGACATGTGGGTGACACATACTGGTGGTAGAAACGGACAAGTGGGTGACACATACTGGTGGTAGAAACGGACACATGGGTGACACACACTGGTGGTAGAAACGGACACGTGGGTGACACACACTGGTGGTAGAAACGGACACGTGGGTGACACACACTGGTGGTAGAAACGGACACGTGGGTGACACACACTGGTGGTAGAAACGGACACGTGGGTGACACACACTGGTGGTAGAAACGGACACGTGGGTGACACACACTGGTGGTAGAAACGGACACGTGGGTGACACACACTGGTGGTAGAAACGGACACGTGGGTGACACACACTGGTGGTAGAAACGGACACGTGGGTGACACACACTGGTGGTAGAAACGGACACGTGGGTGACACACACTGGTGGTAGAAACGGACACGTGGGTGACACACACTGGTGGTAGAAACGGACACGTGGGTGACACACACTGGTGGTAGAAACGGACACGTGGGTGACACACACTGGTGGTAGAAACGGACACGTGGGTGACACACACTGGTGGTAGAAACGGACACGTGGGTGACACACACTGGTGGTAGAAACGGACACGTGGGTGACACACACTGGTGGTAGAAACGGACACGTGGGTGACACACACTGGTGGTAGAAACGGACACGTGGGTGACACACACTGGTGGTAGAAACGGACACGTGGGTGACACACACTGGTGGTAGAAACGGACACGTGGGTGACACACACTGGTGGTAGAAACGGACACGTGGGTGACACACACTGGTGGTAGAAACGGACACGTGGGTGACACACACTGGTGGTAGAAACGGACACGTGGGTGACACACACTGGTGGTAGAAACGGACACGTGGGTGACACACACTGGTGGTAGAAACGGACACGTGGGTGACACACACTGGTGGTAGAAACGGACACGTGGGTGACACACACTGGTGGTAGAAACGGACACGTGGGTGACACACACTGGTGGTAGAAACGGACACGTGGGTGACACACACTGGTGGTAGACACGGACACGTGGGTGACACACACTGGTGGTAGACACGGACACGTGGGTGACACACACTGGTGGTAGACACGGACACGTGGGTGACACACACTGGTGGTAGACACGGACACACTGGCACCTGTACTATTTTTAATATATGTATATAAACACAGAGGTATGAAAGAGGCCTTAAATTGTAGTCCTCTCTCCTGGGTGGTAATTTGGAGATTGACCCTTCATAGCCATTACGCATTAGATAGCTGTCAGCCAAATGATCATTTTGTTGATGGCTCTCTATACTCTACCATGCATTGGAAAGTTTTCCATGAGAGAGCCACTGCTTTATATCTCTGGCTAAGGCTTATCTACCAGCTGAGCAAAAGGAGCAGCCATTGAAATCCCAATGTGTCGATCCTTCTCTGCTCCAACATTATTTGTCAAAGGAGAATTGTTAGGTCTTCTTATCCCACAAATTCCAGCTTGTGTGGCCAAATTTAGTGTGCGTAAGGGAAACCTGTGGTCTTTTGTTTTGTAGAAGAGCTAATTTACAGACTAGTAGGAGAGAATGGGGCTTGTGGTCCTGAATAAGTAAAACCAAACTTTGACTACTAGCTCAGCCTGCTATCACAACTGTGGAAGTGGAAAATGCAGTGTCAAAAGGGGGGCTGGCAGCTGCTCTGCATATTGTGTAACAGTTTTGACTGCTGGGAGGGGTTAAATCCTCAAGTTGATAATTGCTACTCCATTGTGTTGTGAAGTCTCAGCCTGTCAGCATTTTTCAAAAACCTTGCTGGGAGCACGTGATGGATAACATGTGATATGGTTGAACCACACACAGATCTTGCAGTATTTAATAATTTGAGAGAACTGAATTTTCAAAATTGTGTGAAGTGATGCAGAATCATCATATGTTGCATAAGCCGTTTCCTTAAATTAACTAATAATTAAAAATGTTACCTTTTTATTTTTTAAGAAATACATTATCATAAAGTATTTGGAACGTAATTAATTAGTTTTGGTTAAGTCCAAATGGGTGTTATCAGATAGCTTTCACCTGGGGGCTTGTACTTATTTCCTTTGTATGAAGTTATCTAATCATGGGCAGGCAGCAACACACATGAGAAAAAGAACATGCTCCACAATAGCTAAGAGCATGTCTCAGTGTGTGAGATGTATGACAGATGGCTCTGATCTGCTGGTCTAACCTCCTGCATAATTAGAAAGTGCTGGGAGTAGGTCATGGATGCCTATCACCTTTCAGATAATGTCCTCTTGCGGGGTGCAAGAGAGCACCACTGAATTTAGCTGTGTCACATTACAAAACCTTCTATTCAGCTTTCATCTGCTACTTCTGCTGCACTGCCCCTCCTCCACACTGACTAGAGATGAGAGCTGTCAGTAATCACACTTCTGTCTGTTGTGCTCATGGCAACTTGTAATGGCTCCTCCATGAGGGCACAGCAGTCTATCATTACATCTTGTGCAGGAATAGCCTGTTCTGAGCTGTTGTGGGGTGTTTTTTTTACCCTCCTGTGTTGTTGCCTGCTTATGATTTGGTCATTGCTAAACAGGGGGAAGATGTACACACTCTAGTTAAGACTCCGATTACACCTACTTGGATTTAATGAAAATTAACTCAATAGGTGCCAAAACTTTGATTTGCTCATATCTCCGCAAAAGAGAGAGAAAAAATAAAAAGTATTCTGCCCTGCAGTCACTATTTCACACACAATGGTGTGTCTAGTTCAACATGACTAATTTGAATAGTGCTGTTTAATATCAACTATCTTGCCAATACCCTTTTAAACTTTTTTCTGTTGATATACTGCTTGTGAGTAGCAGGCTGATCTTGGGTTGTGCCCACATCAGCGCTGTAGGTAATGTTAGCGATTGTCATATTTCACATTAAGAATAGTAGCTATGCATGGCGTTTATTCCCATCAGAATATGACTCAACCATATAAACCCGTTACAAGTCACTAGGGTCTGGCACATGCTTTTGTTTCGACAGGTCCAGCACAGTTATGTTTTTTTCTACCCACTGTGTATTCCTATGGGCTGAAATAAGCTGTCCTTTTTTATGCGTGCTATCTGGTCATAGATTAGGCTTTGCATCTTGTTGGGTTGCATTACTTGAAAACGCATCATCCTTACCCTGTATAGTTTTTTTTTTCAGCATTTAAAACCCTTTAAAATAATTTAATTTGGAAAACAGCATAGACTCGGGAACATTGCTTTCTCCACAAGTCAGTAATCTATAATGTTCACCATAGAGAATGACATACTGTATAAGGAAATAAAGTAAGTCCTAGGACCATGTCGCTCTTAGAATATGTTCAAGTGGTGAATACACAGCAGCAAAAAAATGCTGCATACGGTAATTTTATTGTGGAAATGCTGTGAATTTAGTGCACACTTCATTTTTTGCATTGCAAAGGTGACATTCCGAACTTTCAAGATTGAAATCCATGGCATCGGTCAATTTACGCTGCAGGTTTTCTCCCCAGTGTGTGAAATCTCATGCTCCATGCTATTACTGTAATGCATATGGGATTTTCTGCCCAGAATAAACTTTCCTAGAAACACCATGTTGTTACGCCCCCGGGGGTTGTCCAGTTGGAGACAAGTTTTCACATATTAATGACATAGGTGATAACTTACTGATCACTGGAGGTCTGATTACTGGGAGCCGCACAGATAGGCAGAGTCGGAAACTTTTACCCCCGTTAGAATAGAGCAGCAGTGCGCCTTCACAACCACCATCCATCCCCTGTCGGGCTCTCAAGTGTTGCACTTGGCTTTTCCAGAAGCCCCATAGAGAATAAACTGAGAAGTGATCAGACACAAGTCTGAAGTGACGTTCCCATGTTGTGCTTTTTATAATGCAGATTTTCTGTACCATTTCTGCACCACTAAAGTAAAATAGGTTACTTGTTTTGTTTTTTGAAAGCACCCAGCATAATAAGCTCACCAGAAACTCCTCCGTGGAACGTAGCCGAATGATAATAAATGTGCCCTGTTCTGCCAATTGGGGCAGGTACCAGCGGTTGGTCCCCTATCGATCTGGAAGTTACTACCTATCTTATGGGTAGGCGAAAACTTATTTTCATAGGACAACTCCGCGGTCTGCCTGTGTAAACAGGCCATTGAATTACCGGTATGCATATTGCCAAACAACACTGTACACTCTGACACGTAAGTTTGTAGCATTGCGATATGACTAATTCAAGTCGGTTCCCAAAATGATTAGTAGCAATACCAGCATGTAAAAAGAGAAAGGTTAGGGAGCACTACTAAGGGGCAGGAGAATAATTAATATTGAAAATAAATGAGGGGTGCTGCACAATGCAAAGGCAAAAGCAATGATCAACCAAAGAAGAAAAAAGGGCCCAGCATATAAGGCACACACCCAAGACAATAAAGTATGTGACCAATACATATAAATGTTATTGAGCGACAAACAGGTATACAGAATAAAAACATTGAAAAAGGAAGGCACACCCCCAAATGTCCCAAACAGATCTAATAATAAATGCTGATAGGCAAAGACCACTTATGGAAAATGACACAAAATTCACCAAAATGTACATACTACTACATAGGGCATGACCCAACAACCCCGAATCTGGGCCTCCCCAGAGAAATGTAGCTATTTACTCAAAATATTTATAGATAGACCAAAAGGTACTATAAGCAAGGTGACCATCCATTATAAGAATAGAGGGGATATGATACTGACACTCACTCCGGAAGACCCCACAAGATCTGAAGACCCCTGTAAATAGCCCTGATATAGGAGGGAGCAGGGAACCATCCAATATAAATAATATATATAAATATAAATTTTTTTTCTCTTGTTGAGCAATACCAGCACGTGTCTGTATGGCCACCAAACTTGTCCACAGAGCCTCACTTGCTTACTTACAGAGTTGTCATTAAGTTTTTACTTTAATGCACAAAGTTTATTTGCTTCCTTCTGCAGAAACCTGTACAGTTTAGGTGTCCCGGAAACTAGATTGCTGCCGACTGAGACTCTGCTGTTCTCTGCCCAAAATCCCATTGATAACCAGGCTTTCTGTCCTGGAGTCCTGGCTGAGAGTTGTAATCGCTTTCTATTTCTCGGCCTATTGCAGTAAAGCGCACAGGTTAAGGTGTACACCTTCTCCAGAAGTAATTTCCAGGTATACAGCCAGAAAATCAGGATGAATTTAGTGTGTTCTGTGATAACTTTATACTTCTAAAATGAAATTCATGTCTGCAAACTGCTTAGTTTGTGGTGTTTGCTCTGTAACCTCCGAATTGACTTGCTTCACGGCCAAGTAATATTTACTGTCCCACGTTAGCAATGTTCCAAGGTGGTTCCAAGTGTCTGATAGAGCGGTCTTTGATTTCAGTTGCTTGCGATTGCTCGGTTGCGGATCTTTACTTCATGCCTTATTTTAAAGGGTATCTCTCATCAGAAAATGACATTGTTTAAATCAGTTTTTTGTTGTATAAATTAAAGATTTGTAATCCTGCAATTTTCATACTGGCCACAACACGTTTTAATAGCCACAATGGTCAGATCCCAAAGGTCACTGTGACTGGCGGGAGAATAGGGTCAGGAGTGACTGCGCCTGTTGTGCACAGTGGATCCTGTGTGATCAGCTGCATCATAGTAACCCTGCCTTTGCGGATAAGGAGCCTGCTGAAAAACTCTTCCTGAAAGAACACAGGTTGAGTCCAAAAACTCCAGTGGCCATTGTGAAAATTACACTAATTTTGTGTTTTTGTTTTTTTTTTTTGTTGTTTTTTTTTAAGTATATTAATATCCAGATTTGATGATATTGTCTCTTTAGCCAAAACCTGATTTAAACAATACTCCATTTCTGAGTATAGTTTCCTTTTAATGTCGAAGGCAATTGGCTTGTTACACCAGTTACTCTAAAGAGGTCGAATATGTGTTGCTGCTGATCCCTCTTTACCAACCAGTAAGCAGAAAATACGATTTCACTTTTGATGGGCATGTCTATCCCCAGTAGAAGTTCAAGAGGCACAGCAGGGGCTAGTAATACTCCATTTTATTGAGACTTTCTAACGACAAATCATCATTGGAAACTTAATTTTATTTAAGTAAATTCTGTTTACAGGCTATATTTCTATCAATCTATCATTCAATCTATCTTTCCCCCATTCCCTTCTTTTCAGCCTGAGTGCTTTGTCATTAAGATGGTAAGTGGATGCTTTGCAGTGTGCACCTCTGTGTCAGAAGTCAAGTGGTCAATGTAATTGAATTTTCTTGGATTGATTTCCTGCCCAATGTGATGACGGTCACATCGCAAAAGTCCTTCATACTCTATCAAGTTTAAGCCGTAAGTTACTTTGTTTCTACACCAGCAGAAATACAGTAGACAAATTCCTGCAGTCTTAGTTTTCGGCATAAGGCAGCACCGAGATCTCCCGAATGATGAGCTGTCAACAGCGGGCCATAGTTTTTTCGCTTATCATGTTGACGTTCCTCCTACAATTTCCGAGCGCCCAACCATATGCTACAGAGTGTATATGATGGCAGTGTCTCTGTAAAGCTGTAGCAGTACTGTTGCAATAGTTATGGCAGTCTGTGTAATCTCCCTGTTCTGGTGGATTTTTTTCTCAAAGCACTTGCAAGACTTGGAACCAATTAAAAGCATTGTTTAGGAATTTTGAAAAGTATCATAACAGCAGCAAATGCGATTTAAAACTGCGCACTCGTCACAGCCATTTAAATGCCACCATCAGAGATCAATTGAGGCATTTAGGTAGTTAAAAAGCAATGATCAGCTCTAGCTCTGGTCGCTCCTATTAGACGTAGGTGGCTGTTATAAAACACATCCCGCATCTGTTGTGTGAGGAGTCTCCTGAGCACTCTCCATATTCCCCGCATGAGACCTGTGACAAAGATTTATACGTCACAGATCAATGAGTTCAATACTCCCCTAACTCCCACCCCCAAAAAAGGTGACATCCACATTTACAAATGACTGATGCATCCAGTCGTTGGCCTCAGTAATGATACTTGCATGTTATGCCCTTAGGCTGTGTGTACACTGCGTTTCTGCAGCGTTTTTCACACATTGACTTCAAATGAGTCAGTCAAATCTGCAGCAGAAGTGCATCCATAAAAATGTTTGCGGATTTGCGGAGTTTTTGTTTGCGTTTTCTTGTACTTCCTATCATGTTTCCCACGCTGCCATCTGTGTGACAGTGCGGGAAACACCGGCGCTGTCAGAGCACTGCAGGGTTATGCTGTCAGATTTTGGCGTGACCCCACAGCTGTGACTGTTACCCGCAGCGGTGACCTGCTGTATAAAGCTTACCGCAGGTAAGCAGTTGTGGCTGATGAGACTACTGCTCCAATCGGGCTATGTCTGCGATCACTTATAACAGTGACAGCAGGTGCGGCTCATCAGCCAGCGCCTGTTTTCACAGTTTATAAAAAAAAAATTTAAATAATTACACATTTATTCAAATAAAAATCCATCATATTCACCTTGCACCCAATCCGCAATGCCCTCATCTCCTAGAAAAAATGTAAAATAATAAACCAACATATACTCACCTGTCTGCCGTAGTTCACGTAATCCCGATGTGACTGCTCTACCTGGCCGCCGACGATACACTGAAGGTAGGTAATAGCTCCCGCAGTGTATCACTGAGCTGCCATGAGAGTTCACTGGAATTCATCAGCTGATCAGCTCCAATGCTATCAATTACAGCACCGCTGCGTGAGAACTTTCTCACGGAAGCTCAGTGATACACTGCGGGAGCAATTACCTCCTGTCCAGGGCTGTGGAGTCTGAGTCGCAGTCGGTGCTCATTTTGGAGGAGTCGGTATGAAATGGACTGACTCCGACTCGTAAAGTATATAATAAATTGGGTACAGTAGTACAATGCAGAATGTGCTGAATATTTTTTCATAGGAATTTGGGAAGGTTGTGAAATGTCCTATAAATGGCTGTTCTATTCCTGATCTAAGGCTACATTCACACACAGCGTTTTTGCTGCGTTTTTTGAGGATATGTTTTTCAGCTGCAAAAGCAGATCAGCTTTTTAAAAAACAGCATCACCTGAAAGGTTTTTGAGCTCATAGATAATTTCAATAGCAAAAGCAGATTAGAAAAACGCCACACAAACTAACATGCTCATTCAGCCCAAAAACGGATCCTCACAAAACGATGTGTCTGAGTGTCATATCTTGAAATCCATTGACTTTGCTGGGATGCCCAGAGTCGCTGCATTTTACTGCAAAAAAACGGATCCGCAAAAACGCTGTGTGTGAATCATGGCCGTAGCCAGAGAGGGGCAGAGGCACGCACCTGTCAAAACTCACTTATATGCTGCAGTGCTCCCGTCCTGTACCGGCTCCAGACTGCAGGGGGCAATCTCCCCTCCTCTGTCCTGTCTTCTGCCGTCTTCACCAGAGAGAGGAGGGGGAGGGGTGCCTGCCCTGCACAGGATCCAATTCCTGGGCCCCGAGCTGGAGAAAATGAGAAAGTTGTGCACACACTGCAGCTGGCAATAAGAGATAGTCTGCAAGAGGGACATGCTGGAAATCTAATTGGAAAAGTGAGGAAATCGGTTATTGCTGCCAGAACCCCTAAAATTGATTTCATCTTGAAGAGACGTGCTGGGAAAGGGGCAATTGTCGATCAAGCCACTCGGTGGGGCAGCACTTTTTTAATGATTGAGCAATTGCTTGAACTAAAACCGTTTCTTATAGATATGGCGAACCCTCAGGTAACCCTAAGGTCAATAAACACAGGTGGCTGAATTGAAGGAATTGCTTAATCACCTATTTACCGTGACTAAAAAATTACGAGCTGAGGATTTATCTCCTGGCATTTTCATAAGGGAGTAGAAGAACTTGCTATTTTGCCTGTCCCAAAGAGGAGGTTTAATCGCAGATGGCATTTCTGCTTCAATGAAACGGAGAGAGACACAGCTTTTGGAAAATAAAATTTTTCTGGCAGCTGTTTGTGGACCCAAGTCATCGTATACTGCTTGATGATCAACAGCTTACTAAAGGAAAAGAAGCTCTGACTGAGGGAGCAGTTAGGATGAGTGGCCTACAGGAGAACTGCCAGGCGCAAGAGGACTTGGGTCCTGTCAGTGCTACTGCTGCCATATCTTCATCCTCATCAGATGAGGAGTTTGACTTTGATAAGTATTTGGATGACATGGTGCAGGCAAATCGTTGCCGCAAGGAAAAAGATTTCACTCCGTCTCCTATAGCAAGCAGATTGACCATATTTCAGCAAAATGTTTCACTTGCTCTCAAAGAAATAGAAAAATTCAACTGTTCATCAAAACTGACTGTGCATGAGGCAATTCCTTTATACCCGGAAATTGTTAGAGATGTTGCCCATGTGGTTACGGCTTTGCAGCCAACCCAAGTTAGTGTAGAGAGGTTGTTTTCTGGCCTTAAAATTATTAGGTCAAATTTGAGGTCATCTATGAAGGAGGATCTGATGGAGGCGATTCTATTTCTTAGAACAAATTCATAGACTGCACAAATGTTATTTAGTATGTTTTTGTTGAAAACTGTTTTTTGCCACTTACATAGTTTATTACATAGTGTTATATATTATATATATATGTAATCGATACTACATATTTACAATTTATTAGTTTTTTGTGTTTTAACGTTGTATTCCAATAAATATATACAGTTGCGGCCAAAAGTATTGACACCCCTGAAATTCTGTCAGATAATACTCAGTTTCTTCCTGAAAATGATTGCAAACACAAATTCTTTGGTACTATTATCTTCATTTAATTTGTCTTAAATGAAATAACAGAAAAGAGAATGAAGCAAAACATTGATCATTTCACACAAAACTCCAAAAATGGGCCAGACAAAAGTATTAGCACCCTCAGCCTAATACTTGGTTGCACAACCTTTAGCCAAAATAACTGCGACCAACCCCTTCCGGTAACCATCAATGAGTTTCTTACAATGCTCTGCTGGAATTTTAGACCATTCTTCTTTGGCAAACTGCTCCAGGTCCCTGATATTTGAAGGGTGCCTTCTCCAAACTGCCATTTTTAGATCTCTCCACAGGTGTTCTATGGGATTCACGTCTGAACTCATTGCTGGCCACCTTAGAAGTCTCCAGTGCTTTCTCTCAAACCATTTTCTAGTGCTTTTTGAAGTGTGTTTTGGGTCATTGTCCTGCTGGAAGACCCATGACCTCTGAGGGAGACCCAGCTTTCTCACACTGGCCCTACATTATGCTGAAAAATTTGTTGGTAGTCTTCAGACTTCATAATGCCATGCACATGGTCAAGCAGTCCAGTGCCAGAGGCAGCAAAGCAACCCCAAAACATCAGGGAACCTCCGCCATGTTTGACTGTAGGGACCGTGTTTTTTTCTTTGAATGCCTCTTTTTTTTTTTTTTCTCCTGTAAACTCTATGTTGATGCCTTTGCCCAAAAAGCTCTACTTTTGTCTCATCTGACCAGAGCACATTCTTCCAAAATGTTTTAGGATGTTTTGGCAAACTCCAGCCTGGCTTTTTTATGTCTCGGGGAAAGAAATGGGGTCTTCCTGGGTCTCCTACCATACAGTCCCTTTTCATTCAGATGCCGACGGATAGTACGGGTTGACACTGTTGTACCCTCGGACTGCAGAGCAGCTTGAACTTGTTTGGATGTTAGTCGAGGTTCTTTATCCAACATCTGCACAATCTTGCGTTGAAATCTCTTGTCAATTTTTCTTTTCCATCCACATCTAGGGAGGTTAGCCACAGTGCCATGGGCTTTAAACTTCTTGATGACACTGCGCACGGTAGACACAGGAACTTTCAGGTCTTTGGAGATGGACTTGTAGCCTTGAGATTGCTCATGCTTCCTCACAATTTGGTTTCTCAAGTCCTCAGACAGTTCTTTTGTCTTCTTTCTTTTCTCCATGCTCAATGTGGTACACACAAGGACACAGGACAGAGGTTGAGTCAACCTTAATCCATGTCAACTGGCTGCAAGTGTGATTTAGTTATTGCCAACACCTGTTAGGTGCCACAGGTAAGTTACAGGTGCTGTTAATTACACAAATTAGAGAAGCATCACATGATTTTTCGAACAGTGCCAATATTTTTGTCCACCCTCTTTTTTTTATGTTTGGTGTGAAATTATATCCAATTTTAGCTTTAGGACAATTCTTTTTGTGTTTTTTCATTGAAGACAAATTAAATGAAAATAATAACAAAGAATTTGTGTTTGCAATCATTTTCAGGAAGAAACTGAGTATTATCTGACAGAATTGCAGGGGTGTCAATACTTTTGGCCACAACTGTATGTTCTAGCTAAATATCTTGATTATTGTATCATAAAAATGATTAAATGTCTGATGTTCACATTGTACTACAATAAATTTTTCACTTAAATATAGACGATATATGTGGGAGTCAGAGTTGGATTCGGTGTAAGGGAAATTGAGGAGTCGGAGTCGCAGGTTTGGCTTACTGACTCCACAGCCCTACTCCTGTCAGTGTATCGCCGGCTGTCTTTGAGAGCAGTCACATCAGTGACTGCTCTCAAAGTCATCAAGATCGTCGTGGGATATTATGGATTATCTTCTCTGCGCACAGGTGAAGAATATTGTGGTTTATTTTATTTTTGTTGCAGGAGACGTCAGTGGATTAGGCGTTCGGTAAGTATGGTTTAGTTAAGATTCATTAAAGGCGTTTGTGTCATTATTTCAAATAAAGGACTTGATTCTGTGTGTCTTGTGTTTTTATACAATATCACTATGGGGTTACTAATGGATAGGTGTCTTATAGACGCCTCTCCGTTACTAACCTGTGGGCTTGATGTAACCTGACAATACAAAGGTGACATCAACCCTACAAATATGAACCTCACTTTCCCCTGCTACAGGGCAAGTGGGAAGAGCGAGGCTAAGCGCCTCTTATAGAGACGCCTTTTCTGGGGCAGCTAAGAGCTGATTTTTTTTAGTCTGGTAGGGGGCCAATATCTATGGCCCCTTCCTAGGCTGTTAATATCAGCCCGCAGCTGTCTGCTTGGCCTTTGGTGGTTAGATTTTATAGCGGGACCCTGTGTTATTTTTTTTTCTGGGGTCTCCCTGTAAACTAGCCACTAAAAGCTAAGCAAACAGCTTTGAGCTGATATTACTAGCCTAGGAACCTTTATGGGTATTGGCTCCTTCACAAAATATTAACATCAGCCGTCAGCTTTACTTTTGGTGGTTATGAAAATTACGCGGGAGCCCACGCAATTTTTTTTTTTTAATATTAACAGTTGCTCTTTGGTTACAGCCTATGTAGGCTTGTTCTGTTAACACTCCTACATAGGCTGGTGACAATGTGTGTGTTTGTGTGTGTTTGCGTTTACTTATCGGCTTAGTAATAAGGATGTCGGGCTGGCAACTTTTCATTAGTAAGCCTAGTGCTGGGTGTCAATGACAGCTGCTGACACCAAGCCCTAATCCCACTACCTTGATGCAACTGCATCAGCATGAAAAAGGTGGTGTTGAACCAAGAAATTACAGTACATCACAAAACACTTTTTTTTTTTTTTTTAAATATCTTTATTTAGCTCAAAAAAGCCTTCAATGCTGTACAAAACGTGCTTTTTGGCGCATCGTTTTCCTGCCAAGAAATGCAGAAATATTGCAGAAGTTTCTGCAAGCAAATACTCCATGTGCTCGCATAGCCTAGGTCCACCAAGCCCAGGGACTTGGATGTAGGACAGGTAAGCAAACACCAGTGGGGACCACCAGAATGGAGGCACTGTCAGTGTGATATTTAACTTTGCCATACTACAATGGAAAGTTATGAAAATTTCTAAAGTATTGGGCTTTTAATGGTTGGAAATCTATTCTGGTCCTGTGGATATCATGTGTCTGGCTTCCAAGAGAGCAAATATTAGTAGTTTCTTGTAAGAAGCTCAGGAAATGAACCTGCAGTGGTCATAGATTAGTAACGGCAGGAAAATCAGGTCTCCAACACATTTATTAAGTTAGTGACCAAGCCCTTGTAGTACTGGGAAATGTATCTGCCCCCACCCCACTTCACTACCAGACTACCTAGACAATTAGTTTTGGTTTTGTTCCAGGTTTTTCATTGTTACCTTGTCTTCACCACTTTAAGGACTAAAATATGTTACAGTATTAAGGGGTTTAAAGCTGTAATGAATGAATACACAGAATATATTAGAAAAAGACTTTTACCCTTTTGTAAAATACTAGAATAACACTTGTACATCAGGGCTGGAGATAACTCCTCCTCTTCAGTGGTTCACAGAAAAGCAAGGATATATTGATGATTTGTATTAGTTACAGAATTAGGGATTTTCCATAGGATTGTGTTTTATGAATAGATTCTTGTTCTCATTTAGCGTTAAGGGATGTTTTGCTTTCCTTCACCCTTAAAAAAAACATGGGAATATCACCAGCCACTTGCTACTCCTTCTAAGAGCAGTATGATGTAGAGGCAGAAACCTGTATTCCACCAATATGTCACTTACTTGACTGCTTGCTGTAGTTTTGAAAAACACATTGTTTTATCTGCCACAGAGCTAAGAGTTGTCTTAAATCCCACTTCAGCGGTTTTTTTCTTTAATTTTTATTGACGCGCTGGAGTGGTGCCACAATTCTAAGTTCCTTGCCCTCAGTATTACACTTACCAGCCACCGTCTTCATCTGATCCTGGCGCCACTCAGGTCGGTCTCCAGAAGTATCCGTATGTCACAACTCAGTGCAAGTCTGAGACCCAGAATGGGGCTCTCATAGATTTATATTGAGCGCTTGTCATTACCTCTGACTTCCGATTAGTCAGAAGTTAGTCACAAGATGGTGGGTTGGTGACTTGGAACCGGAGTGGCATCGGGAAGAGATGATGGTGGCTGGTAAGTATAATACTAGGTACACGAACCTTACATTAATGACACTACCACAGCGCTGAAATAAGGAAAACCACTGGAGTGGTGATTTAAATGGGTCCTCAATGGAGATACACAGTTATTCTAATGGCCACGCCTTCATAAACTATAAAGCTAAGTGTTGTTTCTCATCCTCACAGTAACTGCAGTTCAGTGTGATGCTGCAGCTGTTCCTTGCCGCGCCCCCACTCTTCTGGGACATTGTGTCTGAGAACAGGGGTCATGGTGTTGATGTGGCCTGCTCCATGCTGCTAGTGGTGCTAGCCTCCTGGTACTATTTGTTTCTATTTAGTCTGATTGCAGGAAGCGGTGCCAAGCCCCACCACGCCCTTTGTTCTCGAGATGAATATTATCAGGGTTGGCAGCTACTAGACTAGGCCACGCCCCCTGATGTGTGACGAGAGGGGGCACCAGTGAGCAGCTCCAGCATCACACTGAATTGCAGATTCTTTGAGGATGTGAAATGATAATAATGGATGTTATCTTTATAGTTTATAAGGGCATAGCAATTAGAACATATATATATATTTTTTTTTTAAATCTCCGCAGCTATAAGAAGATAGCAAAGCATTTTTAAATTACTCTTCACTTCGAAATCAAGATGAGGTCTGGAAAACCAAGCAAAATTTTAGTGAGAGCTGCTCATAGGACTACTAAAGGCAAATCATAACCCACGCTTGACTGCAAAAAAACCTTCTGAACGATTTATTAGACTCAGGAGTTATGGTACATTGTTCTACTGTTAATAGACACCTACACAAATATGGCCTTCATGGAAGAGTCATCAGAAGAAAACCTCTCCTGCATCCTCACCATAAAATTCAGCGCCAGTAAGTATGCAAAAGAACATTTTAAACAAGACAGGAAGCAAGGCCTGTGGACCGATGAGGTTAAAATAGATCTGTTTGGCCACAATGATCAAAGGTGTGTGTGGAGAAAAAAACAGCACAGAATTTTAGGAAAAGAACATGTCGCCAACCATTAAACACAGGGGTGTATCAATACTGCTTTGGTGTTGTGTTGCAGCCAATAGCACGGGGAAAGTTTTATGGATAGATGGAAGAATGGATTCAATGGATTTCAACAAATACTTGATGGAAACATAACGCCATCTGTAAAAAAGCTAAAGTTGAAAAGAGGATGGCTTCTACAAATGGATAATAATTGTAAACACCTATCAGAATCCACAGTAGACTACCTCAAAAAGCACAAGCTGAAGGTTTTACAATGACCCTCGCAGTCCCCTGATCTGAACATCATTGAATTGAAAATCTGTGGCTAGAACTCAAAATGGCAGTGCATGTAAGACGATCCAGGAATCTCACAGAACTGGAAGAATTTTCCAAGGAAGAATGGATGGAAATCCCTCAAACAAGAATTGAAAGACTCTTTGCTGGCTACAAAAAGAGTTAACAAGCAGAGATTATTTCAAAAGGAGGTGCTGCTTGGTACTAAATATGCAGGTGTCCAAACTTTTGCGTCAGCCCATTTTCCTTTTTGTAATTTTTAAATTACAAAATATATATAATATATATCTTATGTAAATAAGATGTTATGTAATTTTCATGGTGCCACGCTTAACCCTACATGTGAAGCTCATAGCATGCGTCTTTAAATACCACACATAGGATGTCTTCCATCTAGAAGCACAGTTTTCATTTTATTTAAGAGTTACATTAGGCTGTGTTGCAGTGCTCTCCACATAAAGATGTTCAGGCCAAACTGTATATGGTGGTGTCCAACTGCTATACTCATGCACCTACCCATGCCAGTCATTGCACTGGTTCCTCATCTACAATGTCCAATATAAACTTATCACTCTCGCACACACAGCTCTCAACAACTCTGCCCCTCCCTGTATCTCATCCTTCATCTGTCTACCCTAGACTAACATCTTCAATAATTTGAGCCTCCCACTCTCATCTGCAAAACTACTCACATGCTGCACCAATTCTCTGGAATGCACTACCCCTGACAGGACGATTAATTTCCAATGCACTAAATAGCCCTCTGTATCTGCACTGTAGACACACTGCCCAGTGTCTGATTCATGCAGCATTATGTGCATACACTATTTAGTGTATTATGTCTGGATCGTACAATATGAGCATATTTTACCTTTAACACTTTGTGTTTCCCCTATTTTCTCATAGATTGTAAACTCGTGAGCAAGGTCATCACTCCTCTTGGTATCTTGAATTGTGTTACTGTGTCTTTATTGTCTGTACAAGTCCCATGTAAATATTATAGTGCTGTGGAATATGTTGGTACTATAGAAATAAAAAAATAGTTATTATGAGGCCAAATTGTTAAAGTGCAGATGTTTGTGTCCCCATGTAGCCTAATACATGATATATATGCTAGTGGGCCTGGTCGAGCTCTCACATACTCTACCTTTGTGGGGTCAGTAGGTTATATGGGTATATGAATAAGATTGTAACTGCCATGAGCCGTGGATGTACAGAGTGAGAATTGCTGACCTTCCGGTCCACATTGCTTTGTTCTGTATGATGCATAATCCCCTTCTATCAGCCTTTTGTCTTAGCGTGTTGCCAGCCTCTAAAGTTACTAATAGAAAAAGGAAGCCAGATGTCAGGAAATGCTCAGCCTGAGTACGCCTGGGTCACATTTTCCCCTAGTGATTTATATGACTGGATAGACTAAGCCCTCGGCCAGTTTGGCATTGATACTTTTTCCTTCTGCTTTGTCCTTTAGATCTATTTACTGACGTATTTCTAGGTTCACCTTCCGTGTAATGTAGGTGTTTTTTGTGTTAGCATTAGCCATTAGTATGTGGAATCTTCTAGATGAAAATCTAGGTGGTATGATGATGGAAATATGCGGCTCTCGTTCTGACCAGACGGAAATGGTGAAGCCGCTTTGGAGACACCTGCTCGGTGGGGAACACCTGCGGCAATAGAGATCTTTGTCATCACTGCATTTTTTCCCCAAACACAGGTGTTGTGTTCTGGTGAAGATAAAGATTTGGAAATACAGCACTAGTGCCATGGTCCTCCACGATAATAATTCCGAGTTGCCATTTTCTTCTGTACTGATAATTGTAGCCTTGTTCTCGAATTTCAGTACAGAAAATAAACATTTTTTTTTTTTGGAGTATCTGTCACCAGATTAGACAGCACCAATCACAGCATGTGACATGGCCGGTCAGAATTGATCAGGCAATCAAAGTGATCGCCTGTGCGTGGGGGCGGTACAGTGATCTTAACTCTGAAAGAGCGGTGTCGTGTATATACTTCGCTTTGCAGGAACGCAGCATGTTGTGAAGGGGTTAGCATTTATTCGTTTTCTGATGAGATGACCATTAGACTAGGCCTCGGTGGTCCTGAGATTGTTGCTGCTAACCGTTTTGTTCCCTTTACTTATGTGTGACCTAAATGATTTCACTGTGGGGCGCCAGAAGATATGGACGATCGCTCTCATTGTGCTGATGTCCCTCAGTGCCAACCTGACAGGCTTGTGTTTTACAGCTCAATGACTGGAATGGAGCACGTTTCCCAAGTTCAAGACGTTTTTGGGAAATGTTCTCTTATGTTTGTTGTGAGCGTCTATGGGAATGCAGTTTTTGGTGATTTGGGGGGGGGGGGGGTTGAAGGACCCCCAATGTGACACTGAAGTGCAACATGGATTTTTTTACATGTTTGATATGCCAGGCAAGGCAAAGTAGTCCAGAGACTGTACATGAAGCAGATCATGGGGGTGTCAGGTCTCTGGGCATGGTGTATACAGTGATTGTGCCATCACTTGTGGGTCACCCTTACACCCGCTGGGTCTGCCACGCTCCTTCTTAGTCCGGCACAGACCTGAATGACACTATTGATGGAAGTGCGTACCCGTTAAACCAGTAACCTATACAACATTTTTTTTATTGAAAACAAATCTTTCTATGTGTTCACCTTCGAAAGAGAGATGACTGCAGAACAAATCCTTTCCTTCCCCCAGGCAATGAAAAGGTCTTAATAATTTATCCTGTATAATTCCAAAGCCCACAGCGCGTAAGAACAGATAAATGC
The DNA here is from genome assembly GCF_039654945.1 of Dendrobates tinctorius. NCBI lineage: Eukaryota > Metazoa > Chordata > Amphibia > Anura > Dendrobatidae > Dendrobates > Dendrobates tinctorius. The sequence continues at coordinate 18,475,356 of NW_027361770.1, forward strand.
TTGCACAAATCCCATCATTTGCCTTGTCTGCCAGCCTGAATACAGGACTGGCAATTTACCACGGACTCGCTAGATACAGACGGCATCGACCTCCACACAATACCTTGGTGAAACAACCGGAATGTCGTAGTGAAACAGACATTGATAGAAACAGTTCATTGATAGAAAATAAGAGCATGCTCTGATGCGTTGACACAAAAACCCACAAAGCACATTTTTTTTTTTTTTTCAACCAAAATAAGCTGCTTTTTAACTTGTAGCTGAAGGACCTCCATAAATGTTCCTCCATGTTAGTGGGCACTCCTCCCAGCTGGTGCTTTCTCCAGACATCAGGGGGTTTTTTTTTGGACATGAAAAAAATAAATCGCTATTCATCAGTGTGCAGGTCAGTTGTATTTCGGAGTTTGGTCAGTATGTCAGATTGTATAATCATTGATTTTTCTCATGCCTAAAAAAAAAAGGATTTTTCTTTTCACTAGGTTGCCGTTTTTTTAATATCCTAGTCTATAATGCATGATTCCGTACCCTATTTGTTTTTTAAATCTACCGTCTGAATTCTGGAGGGTACTCTTGGGTAAATGAAACCCTATGGACATGTTTAGCCTGTGCGTCCAGAGCTTTACACCTTAAACAGTGTAGAAGCCTGCTTTTGCTCTGACTTGATCCTTCCATATGTTCCATCATGCCATACCTTACGTTGGCCTGCACAGGACTCCACGTACATCTGTTTTGGGGAATTCTTGCTGCTCTGGAAGATGGTACAATGTGTTTTATTCCCAATACATACCTAGGAGTGTGTTGGGACTGCTAGTACTGAAAAATACATTATACGCTCTTAGGCTACTTTCACACATCCGGTGTGTGGGGTCCGGCGGAGTGCGGCGAAAAGCCGGGCCGCCGGATCCGGCCTGCAGCCGTGACACCGGATGTGTGTGCGGCGAGATGATACGGCTCGGACATTATTAAAGGAGCCGCAGGACGAGGTGGACAGAGGCAGCCAATGAGACAGCTGCTGAAAGGGAGGTGAGGGGAGGAGAGGGGAGGGGGGTGGAGAGAGAGAGACATGGGGGGTTAACACTTAGTGTCCAGGCAAGAGAATCTCTCTCTCTTGCCGGGCACTTGTGGGGTTAACCCCACAGAGAGATCTCTCTCTCTCACCCAGACACTGTGAGTGTTAACCCCACAAGTGCCCGGTGAGAGAGATCTCTCACAAGTGTCCGGGTGACAGAGAGAGATCTCTCTCTCTCTCTCGCCGGGCACTTGTGGGGTTAACATTCACAGAGTCCGGGCATGCGCTGTGGAAAAAGCCTGTCCGGCGCTGCAAAAAAACGTTACATGGAACGTTTTTTCCAGACGCCGGACAGGCTGTTTTTGCCGGATCAGGCAAAAACCGGATACGCCGCATAGGTATCCGGCGCGATGCGGCAATAATGAAACTGAATGGGGGAAAAACCGGATCCGGTGGCAACCGGCGCCGGATCCGGTTTTTACACTTTTCGCCGCATCGCGCCTGATGCTGAAAACCGGATGTGTGAAAGAGGCCTTATCTGAACACCCATTAGAAATGTCACAAACCAATAAATACCTTACCTGATGATGCACGCAGTTCAAAAGATCACTACAGGCAGGCCAAGGAGAAGCAATGTGTTATTCCTCATAGATTTACTGACGGGAAGAAGTAGAAAATAAGTGCACTCTTTCTATTATTTATTCTTAAAGAGATTGTCTTGTCTCCTGGAATAGTCCTCCTGATGGGCATATAGTCCTTCAACCATACCCAGCTTTTCTCACGAAGTCTCTACAAAAGCATCGTCTTGTTGGCCTCATTCCCCACACAAGTTAAAACTGCTTTGGTGCTTAAATTCCAAAAATGTCTTCTGCCCTGATCTTATCTATGAGATAAGGGCTCTCCTGCCATATAGGGCGCCTTTATCTCATAGTTCACTTCTACAGGGTCATGCATGTGTTAGCAGCAGCAAGTGTTGACTCTTACAATTGGAGAAAGCACTTTATACTAAGAAATCAAAACTACTGATTGGCAGCAGTCTGGCTATGCCATCTAGATAAACTTTAGGTCTGACCCATGTGGCAGTCATGGTTTGTGTGCCTGCCCACCAGTCGGTACATAGGAGGGACAGAAGGAAGAGCAATTATGTCAGTCGAGAACTGTGATGAGATGACCTCTTTAACTTTCTTTTGGATATGATCTGTACACAGATGGTTCATACACCAGTCCCTGACACCAAGGTTCACTCTCCAGTATGCTTCTTTCCAATGCATGCACACAGGCTAAGGCCATAGTCATAAGAAGACAAGCCATCAGCAGAAGGAGTCCTGACCTATAGGGATATTGACTCATGGAGGTGCTTCGAGGAGCAGCAGCAATGGAATACAAACCAAAACTGGTGACTAGAAGGTTTCCACTACTATTATGGTATATTGATAGATCATCAGTATCAAATCTGTGGGGTTTCGACATCCAGAATTGCCATTGATCAGCTTTTACCAGCTTCTGTAGTGGCAACCTGCAAAAGGTGTGTGAAGTGGTCTTTCCATTAAGGAGGGTTGTGCCCTTGTGTAATAGCTGGGCTGGATTATAAATTGGACAAAATTCAATTCCCTCCTATCAAAGTGTCTTTCTTCACCTGTAACTAGATTCTGAGAAGTAATTCTTTTCTTCCTGTTGAGAAAGCTGTAATGATAGTATATAGATACTACTGAATGCCTATTGCTTTAATTGTAATCACCACTAGTCCGTCATGTTGGCATAATCTTCATAAGAGGATCAAATGTCATGAAAACTGAATCTAAGTGACTGTAATATGAAAACCTTTTTTTATTTTTTATTTTTTTGTGTGTGTGGGGTTGGGAGGTTAGTGCTTAGTCCACTAACATACCATTCGTTTTTGAGAACGGCTTTGGATGGTATTTTCCATTTCTGGAAATTATCAGTCAAGGTGCATGATAGATACAGATAGATACATCCAAAAACATACTGATAGGGAATTTAGATTGTGAGCCCCATCAGGGACAGTGATGAAAATATGTGCAAACTGTAAAGCGCTGCGGAATATGTTAGCGCTATATAAAAAATAAAGATTATTATTAAAGATTATTATTATACAGGTGCTTTTCACAAAATTAGAATATCATCAAAAAGTAAATTTATTTTAGTCAGTTCTTCAATACGAAAAGTGAAACTCTTGTAGCGTCATTACAAACTGATTAATTTCAAGTGTTTATTTCTGTTAGTGTTGATGATTATGACTTACAGCCAATGAAAACTAAAAGTCATTATCTCAGTAAATCACAATACTTTGTGACATCAGCTTGCAAAATGATTTTAAAATCCATAATGTTGGCCTACTGAAATGTATGTTCAGTAAATGCGCTCAATACTTGGTTGGGACTCCTTTTGCATTAATTACTGCATCAATGTGGCGTGGCATGGAGGCAATGAGCCTGTGGTACTGCTGAGGTGTTATGGAAGCCCAGGTTGCTTTGATAGCAGCCTTCAGCTCCTCTGCATCGTTGGGTCTGGTGTCTCTCATCTTCCTCTTGACAATACCCCATAGATTTTCTATGGGGTTAAGGTCAGACGAGTTTGCTGACCAATCAAGCACAGTGATACTGCTCTTTTTAAACCAGGTATTGGTCCTTTGGACAGGTGCCAAGTCCTGCTGGAGAATGAAATTTCCATCTCCAAAAAGCTTGTCGGTAGAGGGAAGCATGAAGTGCTCTAATATTTCCTGGTAGACAGCTGCACTGACTTTGGTCTTGATAAAACACAGTGGACCTACACCAGCAGATGACATGGATCCCCAAACCATCACTGATTGTGGAAATTTCACACTAGACCTCAAGCAGCTTGGATTGTGTGCCTCTCCACTCTTACTCCAGACTCTGGGACCTTGATTTCCAAATAAAATGCAAAATTTACTTTCTTCTGAAAACAACACCTTGGACCACTGAGTAACTGTCCAGTTCTTTTTCTCCTTGGCCCAGGTAAGACACTTCTGGTGTTTTCTATTGGTCATGAGTGGCTTGACACAAGGAATGCGACACTTGTAGCCCATGTCCTGGATACATATGTGTGTGGTGGCTCTTGAAGCAATGACTCCAGCAGCAGTCCACTCCTTGTGAATCTCCCCCAAATTTTTGAATGGCCTTTTCTTAACAATCCTTTCAAGGCTGCGGTTATCCCAGTTGCTTGTGCACCTTTTTCTACCACAATTTTTCCTTCCACTCAACTTTCCATTAATATGCTTGGATACAGCACTCTGTGAACAGCCAGCTTCTTTAGCAATGACCTTTTGTGGCTTACCCTCCTTGTGGAGTGTGTCAGTGACTGTCTTCTTGACATCTGTCAAGTCAGCAGTCTTCCCCATGATTGTGGAGCCCACTGAAACAGACTAAGGGACCTTTTAAAAAACATAGAAGGTAGCCTTTGCAGGTGTTTTTTGTTCTAATTTACTGAGATAATGACTTTTGGGATTTTCATTAATAATCATCAACATTAACAGAAATAAACAAGTGAAATAGATCACTCTGTTTGTAAGGACTCTATATAATATGAGTTTCATGTTTTGTATTGAAGAACTGAAATAAATTAACTTTTTGATGATATTCTAATTTTATGAGAAGCACATGTACTTTAGCTGCATTTTTCATAATGTGACATAATAAAGTGTAGGTTTTCTTATTTCCTAGCTGACATCTCTGTGGAGCAAAAGGTGATTATTTAATCGTCCAACTTCTGGTCCTATAAGACTATGTGCCCACGTAAGCAGAATTTTCCTGAGCAAAACCGGACTCCTCCTCAAGAAATCTGCATTTTTTTTTGCTTTTTTTGCAGATTTTTGTGTTTTTGTTTTTTTTTTGTTTTTTTTTCCGGAGCATCCTAATACAATGAACATAGTGGCGAATCCGTAGATTTTCAGTAAAATTAATGAACATGCTGCGTTTTTTTCCGCGATGCGTTTTTTGCAGAGGAAAACGCAGTATGAGCACAAAAATTGTGGAATGCATTCTAATAATGGGATGCTTAACGTGTGTGTTTTAAAACGTTTTTTGCAGGGGAAAAACGCGAAAAATTCTGAACGTGGGCACACAGCCTAAGGCTAGTTTCACACTTACTTTTTTTTGCAGCGCGTTTTTCCCGCAAAAAAACGCATTGAAAAAACGCATACAAAAGCATACAACTGCTGCGTTTTTTTCAAGCATTTTTATGAGCATGCATGAAAAAAACGCAGCGTTTTTATGCGTTTGTAAGCGTTTTTAGTGCGTTTTTACCGCGTTTGCGTTTTTTCCAAACATTAGGTGGCCCCTCACACTAACCCAAACCATGACTTTACTAACCCTAACCCTTAACCAAACCATACCCTAACCCTAACCCTTAACCAAACCATACCCTTAACCAAACCATACCCTAACCCTGACCCTAACCCTGACCCTAACCCTAACCCTTAACCAAACCATACCCTGATCCTAACCCTGACCCTGACCCTAACCCTGACCCTAACCCTTAACCAAACCATACCCTGATCCTAACCCTAACCCTTAACCAAACCATACCCTGACCCTAACCCTGACCCTAACCCTTAACCAAACCATACCCTAACCCTGACCCTAACCCTGACCCTAACCCTAACCCTTAACCAAACCATACCCTGATCCTAACCCTGACCCTAACCCTTAACCAAACCATACCCTAACCCTGACCCTAACCCTGACCCTAACCCTAACCCTTAACCAAACCATACCCTGACCCTAACCCTAACCCTTAACCAAACCATACCCTGATCCTAACCCTAACCCTGACCCTAACCCTAACCCTTAACCAAACCATACCCTAACCCTAACCCTTAACCAAACCATACCCTGACCCTAACCCTAACCCTTAACCAAACCATACCCTGATCCTAACCCTAACCCTGACCCTAACCCTAACCCTTAACCAAACCATACCCTAACCCTAACCCTTAACCAAACCATACCCTGACCCTAACCCTAACCCTTAACCAAACCATACCCTGATCCTAACCCTAACCCTGACCCTAACCCTTAACCAAACCATACCCTAACCCTTAACCAAACCATACCCTAACCCTGACCCTAACCCTGACCCTAACCCTAACCCTTAACCAAACCATACCCTGATCCTAACCCTGACCCTAACCCTGACCCTAACCCTAACCCTTAACCAAACCATACCCTGATCCTAACCCTGACCCTAACCCTAACCCTTAACCAAACCATACCCTAACCCTGACCCACCAAACCATACCCTAACCCTTAACCAAACCATACCCTACCCTGATCCTAACCCTGACCCTAACCCTTAACCAAACCATACCCTGACCCTAACCCTAACCCTTAACCAAACCATACCCTAACCCTGACCCTAACCCTGACCCTAACCCTAACCCTTAACCAAACCATACCCTGATCCTAACCCTGACCCTAACCCTTAACCAAACCATACCCTAACCCTGACCCTGACCCTAACCCTAACCCTTAACCAAACCATACCCTGATCCTGACCCTGACCCTAACCCTAACCCTAAACCCCTTAACTAACCCTAACTCTAACCCAAACCCCTAAATTCCATTGTCTAAACTAATGTTAAAAAAAAAACGCATGTGCAAAAAAACGCATACATAAGCATGCCAATGTGCACGTATGCGCATCCATAGGCTATAATGGCCATTTTTAGCGCAAAACGTGCGCATACGCTTTTTTGCAGGGCCAAAAAATGCAACATGCTGCGTCTGGAAAATACAAACGCACACCCCAAAAAAACGCAGCGCATGAAAATCGCATACGTGCGCATGCCAGCGCGCAGGTATGCGCACCCATGTTAAATATAGGGGAAAAAACATATGCGCAGGTATGCGTTTTTTTCCAGCGCAAAAAAACGCAAATGTGAAACCAGCCTAAGTCCTCATTTTCTCATCAGGCTGTACCTGATATCCTCGCAGTCCATAACAGAGAAGTGCTCAGATTTCCTGGAATCACTTCTATGCATAGTGATTGGCTAATGGTTGGAGAGAGAAGATTATTTATGCTAAAAGTAGAAACATATATTCATTTCAGTCGGAAAGTATCCCCTGGGTGGTCTAGAAATGCTGCAGAATATGGCGTCACTGGGGGAAAGCTGATTGTTAACCAGAGTTTAGGGGTCTGCTTGCCAGTATCTTGGAACAGGTTGTTTTGGGCAAGTTTTTCCTTGACTTCTCTTACATATTACTTACAGATGTGTGTATCTCTGTACATTTTTTGGATGGAACATCTTATTCCACACATTATCCTCTTGTTAGAATGGATACTCAGGAGAATTCTGTGCATCTTTTCATGAAGACTCTTCACATTCCTCCTGCCCTGTCCGCTGTAGTATGAAGTAGAAACCATCACTCTGATCTCAGTGTTTTCATTTTACCTGTAAAGGATAACGCCAGACCCCTAATCCAGAGCCTCCGCAGACTACGAGAACTAATGCTTGTTCTACCAAACTACATTCTGTTCATAGATAAATGGCACACCACTGAATGCGGGTGTCTGTCACTACTTTCTGCCAATCGAATCCATTTAATTTTCAGCAAGATCACCATTTATATAAAAGACCAACTAGCCATAGAGTGCACTGTTGTCTGAGAGGAATCGTCTGAATAAAAGCTTTGGCAGTGTCATACCTTCGCAGTATAGCTGTGTATAGAAATTCAGATTGCACAGGATTTACCATTCTCATTTTTGAAGATTTAATATATTTTTTTTTACTATAGCGCTAGCATATTCCACATCACATTACAAGAGGGAACATGTACAAGCAAGTTATAACTCAAGAACATATGTCATCCTGGGAAAGAACACTAGCATAAATTGCACAAATAAAAATTACAGTGAAGTAATAGAGGATATCCCTGTGAAGAGATGAATGCGAATTGCGGGGCCCCTTGGATGCTGCACTTGCACTTTATCATGAGTGATCTTTTTCAGCTGTGACTCATATGCACATGCACTTTGCTGATACATTGTTTGCTGCTGGCTAATGAATATAGGTGGATTACATGATTGCCTAGTTAGGGTATGTGCCCACGATCTGTAGTTGCTGCGGGTTTGACGCTGCATACTTGTGCAGCATCAAACCTGCAGTGGCCAGTTGTTAGAGCATATTGGATGGGATTTCAAAAAATCCCATGTCCACTATGCGTGCACAGACGCTCGCAGCTCACCTGCAGAGATGGACATACGCATCTTTCCATACCGTAGCATGTCCATTTCTCATGCGGAGACTCTAGTTCTAGAATGTAATGAAGGCTGTGTATCCGCATGGTTCAGCGAACATGCGCTGCATCCAAAGCGCTGCTACTTCCAAATCGTGAGCATCCGGCCCTAGGCTGTTAGGCAATTGGAATTACTACACTGCTCAAAACAATAAAGGCAACACTAAAATACCACATCCTAGATATTACTGAATGAAATATTCCAGTTGCAAATCTTTATTCGTTACATAGTGGAATGCTTTGAGAACAATAAAACATAAAAATAATCAATGTAAATCAAAATTAATATCCCTTGGGAGCCTGAATTTGTAGTGATACTCAAAATAAAAGTGGAAAATGAAATTACAGGCTGATCCAACTTCAGTGGAATTGCCTCAAGACAGGAAAATGATGCTTAGTATTGTGTGTGTGTGGCCTCCACGTGCCTGTATACCTCCCTACAGTGCCTGGGCATGCTCCTGATGAGGCGGCGGATGGTCTCCTGAGGGATCTCCCAAACCTGTACTAAAGCATTCGCCAACTTCTGGATAGTCTGTGGTGGAACGTGACGTTGGTGGATGGTGCGAGACATGATGTCCCAGATGTGTTCAATAGGATTCAGGTCTGGGGACTGGGCAGGCCAGTCCATAGCTTCAATGCCTTCATCTTGCAGGTACTGCGGACACACTCCAGCCACATGAGGTCTGGCATTGTCCTGCATTAGGAGGAACCCAGGGCCATCCGCACCAGCATATGGTCTCACAAGGGGTCTGAGAATCTCATCTCGGTACCTAATTGGCAGTCAGGCTACCTCTGGCGAGCACATGGAGGGCTGTGCAGCCCTCCAAAGAAATGCCACCCCACACCATTACTGACCCACTGCCAAACCGGTCATGCTGAAGGATGTCGCAGGCAGCAGATCACTTTCCATGGCATCTCCAGATTCTGTCACGTCTGTGACATGTGCTCAGTGTGAACCTGCTTTCATCTGTGAAGAGCACAGGTCGCCAGTGGCAAATTTCCCAATCCTGGTGTTCTGTGGCAAATGCCAAGCGTCCTGCACAGTGTTGGGCTGTGAGCACAACCCCCATGTGTGGACGTCGGGCACTCATACCATCCTCATGGAGTTGGTTTCTAGCAGTTTGTGCAGACACATACACATTTGTGGCCTGCTGTCATTTTTCAGGGCTCTGGCAGTGCTCCTCCTGTTCCTCCTTGCACGAAGGCTGAGGTAGCAGTCCTGCTGCTGGGTTGTTGTTCTCCTACGGCCACCTCCACATCTCCTGGTGTACTGGCCTCTCTCCTGGTAGCGTCTCCAGCCTCTGGACACTACACTGACAAACGTGGCAAACCTTGCCACCTTTATGAGCTGCACTACCTGAGCCACTTGTGTGGGTTGTAGAGTCCGTCTCATGCTACCACGAGTGTGAAAGCACAACCAACATTCAAAAGTAACCAAAACATCAGCCAGAAAGCATTGGTACTGAGATGTGGTCTGTGATCCCCACCTGCAGAACCACTCCTTTATTAAGGGTGTCTTGATAATTGCCAATAATTTCCATCTGTTGTCTATTTCATTTGCACAACAGCATGTGAAATTGTCAATCAGTGTTGCTTCCTAAGTGGACAGTTTGATTTCACAGAAGTTTGATTTACTTGGAGTTATATTCTGTTGTTTAAGTGTTCCCTTTATTTTTTGAGCAGTGTATATCTGTTACCCCCTCTATTACTTGTCTAAAACTTTGGTTTGAGCAATGCAACTGATTTTTGCCCTTGTTCTTTCCTAGAGTGACATTGTATCATCGTTCACCTCTCTTTTATTATATGTGATATTTGTAAAATATACATAGTCATTTATATATCCATATACATACATATGTTGCATATAATATATAATTTGAAGTCAGCACTCCCAATTTTTCAATTCTTGAATGTTACTCTAAAAAGTCTGAGTTTTAGAGCACTTTTGAAACTCTGGATACTGGGAATTAACTGGATTGTCAGGGTTAATGCATTCCAGAAAACTGGTGCAGTAGGAGAGAAGTCCTGGATAATGTCGTTTGAAGCTCGGATCACAGAGGATATTAGTCTTAGATTGTTAGCAGAATGGAGAGGACAGATAAAGGTGGTAGAGGTGAGGGAGGAAATTTAGGGTGGTGCAAAACTGTGGAGAACTTTTGTGGGTAAGAGTAGAAAGTTTACATTACTGTGTAGCAGATGGACAACCAGTGCAAAGACTGGCACAGAGTGGCGACATCAGAGTAGAGGTTGGACAGAAATATAACCCTGCCTGCTGCATTCAGGAGACTTTGGAGAGGTGAGGATTTAGTTAGATGGAGCACAATTAGTAGACAGCTGCCTTCGTCCAGTCAAAATGAGTTTTTGCAGAATGAAGATATGGAAAGGTCAAATTCTATAGATGTTTTAGAGGTGCATTTGACATGAGCGAGGCGTGATCTAAGGAATGAGTTACAGATCTGAATCCAATATAACCTCAAGAAAGATAAATGCTCTGCTGTCTTTTCTCTCAATATAAAGGTCTTTGCTTTCAATTAAAGGCATTAACTGTTATGTTTTTTTGTTTTTTTACTATTTATACTACATCATTATGCTTTTTCACAGTCAAAATGTACTGTTCTTTAAGGCTAAGTGCACACGTACTTTTTTGCCCTGCGGATTTTTCTGTGCAGAATTGAAGAAATCCGCAGGTCAAATGACCTGCATTTTTCCTGCAGTTTTTGTGCGGTTTTCCCCTGCGGTTTTCCCCCTGCGGATTTGAAGAATGGAGCAGGTGGAAAACCGCACAAAAGAAGTGACATGCTGCATATTTTGAACCACAAGAAAACCGCGTGGAAAAATCCGCAGCTTCTGCGCAGCGTTTTTTTTCTATTAATTAACATGCTACTGTACATCACAATGCGGATATGCAGCGTTTCTGTGGGGTAAAATCCGCTGGAAATCTGCAACGTGTGCACATGGCCTATCTGTACCTCGATATGTTAGTGCCGTTTTGGTAGAAAAGATAAATTGTATTGTAGTGTTTTCTTAATTGAAAATCAAAACTAACAATCTAATAATTAAGCCTAAAGAGTAAAAACATTAGCCATAAACAATTTATGGAATCTTTTATTACACGCCTAGAACCTGTGTTGTGTATGCCTGTCTCAGGTACCGTGCAGTGTGGATTTGTGTCTGTTCCATACATGGCAGGTGCCAGCTGTGTTCTGCAGTCTAGATTCGCCTCTAACAGCAGTTAACAGCACTAGCTCCAGTCACTGCTGTTTAACCATTTACATGCTGTAGTCAATCTCTAAAAGCATCATTTAAATGGCTGTGGCATGTTCTCATGCACTGAGGGGCTGCCATGGCCGCTGTGAATGAGCCTGCTGAAAGTTCCCATTGTCACCATTTTAGTGCTCCACTGCTTAGTGGACCATACTTTGTACTATTTACTAATCTATTGCAGTATCGTGCAAGCGATTAAACGGTCGCAGGTTCAAGTCCCTAGGAAGACTTACTCATGCAGTGAAAAAAAATCTTAAAGAAAAAAAGATAATCACTCATTCTTTTGTTCTGCATTTAAAAATGCATTAACTAAAATAAAGAAATCTTGTATCGGTGCGTTCATAAACGTCCTATCCAGATATGAAGAAACTGTAACCTGCATAGTAAATGCCTTTTAAAATAAAAATGGAAATGTCAAAATTTGTTTATTGGACATCGTTTATGTCCCTCAAAAATGCAGTAAAATGCTAAATAAAACATTCCAGTATTTTTACACCAGAATGGTACCAATATAAACTACAGCTCGCGACGTAAATAACAAGATGGTAGCGTTCTGAGCCTTTCAGGAGCTGCTCTGCTGGTGCAGGAGGCGGTGTGCGCAGCTGGTGCATGGAGGGCGGTGTGCGGAGCTGGTGCCTGGAGGGCGGTGTGCGAATCTGGTGCATGGAGGGCGGTGTGCGGAGCTGGTGCATGGAGGGCGGTGTGCGGAGCTGGTGCATGGAGGGCGGTGTGCGGAGCTGGTGCATGGAGGGCGGTGTGCGGAGCTGGTGCATGGAGGGCGGTGTGCGGAGCTGGTGCATGGAGGGCGGTGTGCGGAGCTGGTGCATGGAGGGCGGTGTGCGGAGCTGGTGCATGGAGGGCGGTGTGCGGAGCTGGTGCATGGAGGGCGGTGTGCGGAGCTGGTGCATGGAGGGCGGTGTGCGGAGCTGGTGCATGGAGGGCGGTGTGCGGAGCTGGTGCATGGAGGGCGGTGTGCGGAGCTGGTGCATGGAGGGCGGTGTGCGGAGCTGGTGCATGGAGGGCGGTGTGCGGAGCTGGTGCATGGAGGGCGGTGTGCGGAGCTGGTGCATGGAGGGCGGTGTGCGGAGCTGGTGCATGGAGGGCGGTGTGCGGAGCTGGTGCATGGAGGGCGGTGTGCGGAGCTGGTGCATGGAGGGCGGTGTGCGGAGCTGGTGCATGGAGGGCGGTGTGCGGAGCTGGTGCATGGAGGGCGGTGTGCGGAGCTGGTGCATGGAGGGCGGTGTGCGGAGCTGGTGCATGGAGGGCGGTGTGCGGAGCTGGTGCATGGAGGGCGGTGTGCGGAGCTGGTGCATGGAGGGCGGTGTGCGGAGCTGGTGCATGGAGGGCGGTGTGCGGAGCTGGTGCAGGAGGTGGTGTGCGGAGGTGGTGCATGGAGGGCGGTGTGCGGAGCTGGTGCATGGAGGGCGGTGTGCGGAGCTGGTGCATGGAGGGCGGTGTGCGGAGCTGGTGCATGGAGGGCGGTGTGCGGACCTGGTGCAGGAGGCGGTGTGCGAAGCTGGTGCATGGAGGGCGGTGTGCGGAGCTGGTTCAGGAGGCGGTGAACGCAGCTGGTTCAGGAGGCGGAGTGCGGAGCTGGTGCATGGAGGGCGGTGTGCGGAGCTGGTTCAGGAGGCGGTGAACGCAGCTGGTTCAGGAGGCGGTGAACGCAGCTGGTTCAGGAGGCGGAGTGCGGAGCTGGTTCAGGAGGCGGAGTGCGGAGCTGGTGCATGGAGGGCGGTGTGCGGAGCTGGTTCAGGAGGCGGTGTGCGGAGCTGGTGCATGGAGTGTGGAGCTTGTTCACGAGGCGGTGTACGGAGCTGGTGTATGCAGGGCGTTGTGCGGAGCTGGCTTTTTGAATGGCAGTGTGCGGATCTGGTGCATGGAGGGCGGTGTGCGGAGCTGGTGCAGGGAGGGCGGTGTGCGGAGCTGGTGCAGGGAGGGCGGTGTGCGGAGCTGGTGCAGGGAGGTTGTTGCCAAGTTGTTTTATGTAGTAAGGCTGGAAATTGCCAGCGCTGTGCCACACCACACTGAAATCGAAGTGACACATTGCAACAGTGGCTGTAATGACCCTTATCGTGTCACGTACCGACCTGTGACATACTGTGACACAGAGTTGCATATGTGTTGTATTGCTGGTCCAAGTCGCACGTACGCCACACGCTTGCTATAGACTTGAATGCAAGTTGCGTGCAACGTGTTTGAGCTGTCCTTAAATTGGCTGTTTTATTTACTGCTAAATTAGTCGTGTAAATCGCAGTCACACAGATTTTTTGGACCGCCTTTCTTGACGCTATGTAGCCCTTGCCTATTGGGCTAACACAAAGAGTAATGTTAATTACTAATGGAAGAAGACTACAGAGACAGGGTGGGAAATGATGCCTGGAATTTTTTTTGTGTGTGAACTACAAATTGAAACTTTGCAGTTTCAAGTGAATTTAAACACTAATTTTCGGAAATTTGACTCAAGCTGGCTCCTCAGATTGATCCATTCATCTCTAATTACATTTAGAAGTCAAATCTTAAATTTGCTTGTACTGGTGAGTTATGTCAACTGTCTATATAAATGTAATCCTGCATGGTTTTGAGTCCTCAGCTGTGGTATATTTTGCAGGCATGCAATTACCGTATTTTTCACTTTATAAGGCTGGTTTCACATTTAGCTCCACCCCCTGCCGTGTCTCCTCCGGTCAGCTCCGCCTATGGGCGCATGCCGCTGCATGCGGCCTGCGTACCCTATCTTTAGCATCGGGTACGCAGGCCGTGCGCAGGTATGCATTTGCCGCTGTATGCATCATTTTGATGGTGCGGCGACCTGCTCCAAACGCAACGTGTTGCATTTTGGTGCGGTCACCGCACCGTCAAAACAATGCAAGCGGCAGCAAACGCATACCTGCGCACGGCCTGCGTATCCAATGCTAAAGATAGGGTACGCAGGCCGCAAGCAGCGGCATGCGCCCATACGCGGAGCTGACCGGAGAAAACGCGGCAGGGGCGGAGCTTCACTGCGAGCGTCCACTGCGCCTCCAAATGCAAATGTGAAACTAGCCTAAGACGCTCCGGATTATAAGACACACCCCAAATTTTGAGGAGAAAAATAGGAAAAAGCTTTGTTTTAATAAAATGGTGGTGCTTTTTATAATCCATGTGTCTTATTGCTTACCGGGGGTGGTGGCTGTGGTGAAGCAGGCATGCAATTACAGTATATATTTTCCTTTATGGAAAGAAAGCAGGAGGTTTTCTTCAAAAAATAAATATAAAAATTCTATGCAAATACTGAAATTTGTTGCTGGTTGTAATTCAGGGAAGATATAATTTGAATAATTATATGCAAAAGGATCAGTTGTGTGACTGGCTAAGAAAGGGATGTGTTTATAATAAGGATGATTGCTTTTTTAGGAGAAATTAGCCAATGCAAATTTTAATTTCAAAAAATGTTTTGTGGCTATTCACAGGTACTCCATTTGCCCTGAAAAGCCATGTATAACACTCATGCGCATATGCAAATCACATACTGACTGCAGACTTTTTCTTAGCCTGGACAATCCTTTTAAAACGCACACCTCAACAAGAAATGTGGTGTTGGAATTTGCACAATAAATTCACTCCTCAACATTGAAATTGCAGCACAAAGAAGGAAAAGTCGTGGAATTATGTCAATCACAGGATCAATACACATGCTAATGATATGCAAATAATGAAAAAATAGACCAATATCAAAACATCTCAATTTATTCAGCATTGTGCATGAGTTCCCTGCACAGAACTGCTTGCACTTACAGACCTCAGCATACTATCAATGACATTATTAATGTCCAAGGAGCTTACTTCACCTGAAAAAAGGCATTACCAGTGTGAGACATGTAATGACTGACAGTCCGCTCTCCTGATCTACATGTCTCATACTGGCAACTCCACTCCTACTCCCCCCATTAATTTATAATATTTAGAAGAATATTCTCTGGGTGATCAGTGTCCGGCCCATAGATCTTAACCGCTCATTTATGTGTAAGAAAAACATGGCTTTTTCTGGAATTAGACATCGGATTGCAAATATGAAGGTATCTTATTCAGCCTCCTGTGACCTACATGCCCATATAGACTGCTTAGGTGGCTTGATCCTACTGCCAATTCTTTTTAGGGCATGCTGGGAGGAGTCATTTCCTAAATATTACTTTATTAGTTAATTCCGTGCTGATCAGACTAGGTCAGTGATAGAAAAAAACCTTTACAGTCAGTAATCTTCTCTGGTAGTTGTGTATTTTTCTATTCTCCATGTGACCGCCTCTGATCAGACTGCCTAGCAATCTTTTGGCTTCTCACTTTGCATTTTTCTAAGAGCGCACACACAACAAATTCTGGCAGATATTGGAAGGCTGGCGTTAGTCAGCAACTTTAGCTGAAGATCGCACTGCCTTTTTGCTATATTGCAGTGAATTCAACCACCAGTATGACCCCATTTACTAATGCTGTAAAACCTCCGGTAGCACTACGACAAAAATGTCAGATGTTGTGGTAACATACTACGTAAGTGGATAATGCGCGCTTGGGGCGTGGAGGTTTCAAAACAAAACCCGGTCAGGATCGCTGGTGCATCGCTAAATGATCGCTAGTGAGCTGCCACACAGGCAGACCTCACAGCGATGCAGCAGCGATGCAGCGCACGATACTCACCTTTCACACACAGCGATCCTGACGTCCTCCCGCCCGCCTCCATGCGTCGCTCGTCGGCGCCAGCAGGAAGCCCAGCAGGAAGCTGACAACGAGAAATGGAGCCGGACATTCTCGCGCGATCAGCGATAACGAGCGGGGGAGCCGGTCGGAGGTAAGTATCACACATAGCGATATCGCTATAACGTCACAAAATCGGTGACGTTATAGCGATATCGCTATGTGTAAAACCCCCTTAAAGGTACTGTCACACTTAGCTATGTACCAGCGATCCCGACCAGCGATATGACGCGGTCAGGATCGCTGGTACATCGCTAAGTAGTCGCTAGTGAGCTGCCACACAGGCAGATCTCCCCAGCGACATCGCAGGGGTCGGGGGTCGCTACTTACCTGTCAGACGAGGCGATCCTGACGTCCTCCCGCCCGCGTCGCTCGTCGTCACAGCAGGAAGCTGACGACGATAAACGGTCCTGGACGTTCTCGTGCGATCAGCGATAACCAGCGGGGGAAGCGGTCGGAGGTAAGTATCAGACATAGTGATATCGCTAGCAATATCGCTTAGTATGACAGTCCCTTAAGTGTATATACCATCCCAAAATTCAAATCCCAGACCATACTACAAAAGCAATTCAGTGTAGAGTTGACAAGTCCCAAGAAAGAGTTCAGATCCCCCCCAATTAATTCGGGTTTCAAAACATCAGATCCAAAGTAGATCCCACAATAAAACTGTACACCATACTCGTCTTTAAAATAATAAACCCCTACATTTTTTGAAGTAAATTAGGATACCAGATGCTAACATTAATGCAAAATCTGTATATAAATTAATGCTCAAAGTTAAACCCCAATTGTTAGTCCAGTCCTAATGTGGACCCCAACAGCTCCTCTAAAAAATTCCACCCCGCCACCTCTCTGCTAAATCAGACCCCAAAATTCAGATTGATATGTACCCCTGGCACTAAATTCAGTCTTCAGATATTTCAGATCTCAAACCCATTTTTTCTCCTTTTCATTAACAGGTACATGACTTTGATCGTGTAACATCAATGTCTTGAAAGTCCTACATGCCTTCTAGTTGCATCTGTGCCGTGATTTACATAGAACTAATTGGAAACCATGACATTTTGGTGTGTTGTACTTAATCCAGTTACCTTTTTTATGTTAGGTCCTGGTGTCATTCAGAAGCTACATGAGGGTCCTGGAGAAATGGGGAAACCTGTTGTCCTGCCTAAAGAAGATCAAGAGAAGATGAAGGAAATGTTTAAAATTAATCAGTTCAATTTAATGGCTAGTGAGATGATTGCGCTCAACAGATCTTTACCAGATGTCCGGCTGGAAGGGTAAGTGAGATGCAATATTTAATAGGTGTAAAAACTGTGAAGTTTAAAAAAAAAAAAAAATGACATTCAGAAGATGGTCTGCCAAATGCTCATTAGACATACAATACGGCTTGTAGATTGCTTTAGTTCCCTCTCCACATATGTACTGTATACATCATAGCACCTTTAAATAAAAGCTAAATAGAGAACCTTTATAACAATATTCACACAAAATTGGTGACTCCATAATCTTTGCAGACTTCTGAAACCAAGCTGTGGTAGGTTTGGGTATTCTTGGTATCTTAGCGTTTATTCAACGCAGCGCACGGCGCCGCTAAGCCCCGCCCCCTGCTGGGTCCCTGCCCGCCCCTTCCGGTCATCGCCGCCTACTATCGCACATGGACGCTTGCAATCTGCGCACCCTATCTTTTGCATAGGGTGCGCTGGCCGTGCGCTAGTAGGAATTTGGCATGCGCTGCGCACTTTTGAAGGTGCGCCGTGCGCGCCGAAATGCAACATGCTGCGTTTGGCGCGCCTTCAAAAGTGCGCAGCGCACGCCAAAATCCTACTAGCGCACAGCCAGCGCACGATCTGCGCACCCTATGCTAAAGATAGGGTGCGCAGATTGCAAGCGTCCATGTGCGATAGTAGGCGGCGATGACCGGATGGGGCGGGCAGGGGGCGGGGCTTAGCGGCGCCGTGCGCTTCGTCGAATAAACGCTAGTGTGAAACTAGCCTAAAAGTTGCGTTGACGCCCAAGCTTCAGATTCCTCAGAAGAGACATGACTTTTCCTTCTAGGATTTCCTGATACTTCATTGAAATCATCTTACAATTAAAAAGGCTGCACTTTTCCAGTGATGGAGGAAGAGAAGCAGTCCAGAGTATCATTGAGCCATGGCCATCACTTCACTCACTCCACACTTCCTCCTCTCTAGAAGTCCAAAAAGTTCTAGTTTTGTACCAGCGATCTCCAGAACAAGATTTATTTTTATTTTGTTTTACAGTGCCATTACAGAAATCATCATCACTGTCCGCATTAGGGCTCACAATCTAAATTTCCGATCAGTCCAAATTTGAAACAAGACCACAGCGCTGCAAGACTGCAGTGCTAACCACTGAGCCACCTTACTACCTAAAATTAGTATGTGCCTTACTATGCAAACTGAATCCTCAGTGCCAGCTTCCATGAAATATTGCTGAAGTTTTTTACTGTCATTTAAAGGTTTTTGACCAGATTCTCCCTCACAAATCTGTTGGCAGCTTCATTTTCCTGCTGCATCCAGGTAGAGATGCAGTTGAAAGCTTAGCTCATTGACTTACGAGCAAAGTACATTTTTATCAATAGATCTTTGAATAAAAGTAAGCTCCACTATTGGAAGTGTATTAAAAAAATATTCCTGTGCTGAGATAGTCTTCTAAATGTGCCTCTGCTGTGTAATGGCCGTGTCTGACCGTGCAGGAACATGGTCTTGTATGTACCACATCTCCTGGGAGGAAAAGAGAGTATACAGACATTACAGCACAGGATCAAATCGGCATGTGTCCTTATAATGTGCATTTGATCTGTATTGCATCAATGTCATTAATTTGTATTTAAAAGTGCTTCTTGTCCCCTCATTTCCTGCCTAGAAGACACCTAATAGTACTGATCTGCCATACGGAGTACATGCTTAGACTACTTCATCTGTAATGCTTACATATTGTGGATCCATATTATATTACAGCCATCTACCAATATGCTCATGTAAAGCAAGCCTTAGGCCAAGTCTCCATGGTGTGAAAACACTGTAGATTGTCTGCTTAAATCTCCTACATGTTTTTGTGCCCGCAAGGTATGTGACATTTTGAAGAAATCTCATGCACATGCTGTGAAAAATCTCCACAGCGTAAGATGGCAGGAGTTGCAGCATTGAGATCCGGAGGTCACTTTATGGTGCGGATGTAGGTGCGAGTTTCACCCTTTGCAATTTGAAAAGTGAAATGTGCGGTTTCCTCGCAATGATATCCACTGTGCTAAATTTTAGGGTACCATTACACATAACGACGCTTCAGCGATCCCGACAACAATACGGCCTGGTAAGGATCGCTGGTACATCACTACATGGTCACTAGTAAGCTGTCAAACAGGCAGATCTACTTAACGACACAGCAACGATACAGCGATCCGTATAACGACCTCGGCGGTTGTTGGGACCTTGTCACACAGCAGCTATTCTGACGACTCAGGCGTGCTTCAACGAGGTTGCTCGTCGTTGTTATGGCGTCAAACATAGCGATGCATGCTGGCCAGCGGGACGCCAACGATCAAAAAATGGCCCAGGACATTCAAGCACGATCAGCGATATCCAGCGGGGGGGCTGGTCGCAGCTATGTGTCACACGTAGCGAGATCGCTGGCGAAGTCCCTGTTAAGTCACAACCTGTGACGTTTCAGCGATCTCACTAATGATCTCGCTATTAGTCTCGGCAGCACGCTGTCCTGTGTAAACAGGACATGAGCTGCTGATCAGTGTTATTCTATGTAGACAGAGCAATACCACTGATCGGCTTAGGCCTCTTTCACACTTCAGTTTTTTGCCATCAGTCAAAATCCGCCAAAAATTTGAAAATGGCGGATCCGCAAAAATGGAAACAAAACGGATGCAAACTGATGGAACGGATCCGTTTTGTTGAGGATCCGCCATACCGATTTTACTGCGGATCCTCAACAAAACTGATCCGTTCCATCAGTTTGCATCCGTTTTTGTCATCCGTTGGATCCGTTTTTTGCGGATCCGTTTTTCCACACCTCCAAAATGGGATGCTCCCAAATATGATTCGCTCTTGGAAAATGCTCTCAAATGTGATTGGATGCTGGAAACTAGGGAGAAATATATCTAGGGTGTTGTGATACAATTTCTTTGAAAGGTTTTAGAGCTAGTGGCAGCGATGGAAGGAGTTAGTGCGAGTCTGGAAGGAGTTATTGCGAGTATTGACAGCTTCTGTGTGGAATTGGATCTTCACTTGAATCGGTTGGCAATTATTGCTATCGAGAGGGAGAAAAGAAGACTGCGAATCCTGCGTATGAGGAGACGGCGCCAGTGGATTCATCCCATTAATGCGCAGAGGTTCACCCGTGGCGTTTTTTCCACACTGTACCTGGAATTGAGGGAGAATCCGGACAAGTTCTTCAACTACGTGCGCATGCGGATGGAATTCTTTGAGATATTGGTGGATCGTGTTGGAGAACAAATCCGGAGAAGGGACACCTACATGCGGTTTTCTATATCACCGGCGGAGCGTTTGATGGTGACCCTTCGGTAAGTTATCTACCTTTTAAAATGTTTCAGATTCTGCAGGCTTTTATTGTTATGTTATGGCTTGTAGTTTGTATTAATTTTACTTTTTTTCCCTTTTTTTAAGATTCCTGGCAACTGGAGAATCCTTCACCTCCCTCCATTTCCAGTTCCGGATTGGGATTTCCACTATTGCTGGAATTGTACAACAGACCTGCCGGGCATTATGGGATTCTCTACAGGAGGAATACATCCCAGAGCCAACCCAGGAGAGGTGGCTGGAGATTGCAGAGAAGTTTCAAGATATCTGCCAGTTTCCAAACTGCATCGGTGCCGTGGATGGCAAGCATATCAGGATTGTGAAACCCATGGGATCTGGTTCACAGTTTTACAACTATAAAAAATACTTTTCCATTGTGCTAATGGCCATTTCGGATGCAAACTGCAAATTCATTGCCGTGGACATTGGTGCATACGGTCGTTCTAACGACTCACAGGTATTCAAGAGTTCCACCATGGGCCGTCGCTTGTATGGAGACAATTTTAACTTCCCACCTCCAAGACCACTCCCTGGAACAACAGGCCCACCAATGCCTTTTGTGTGCGTTGGCGACGATGCTTTTCAACTTTCAAAACACCTACTGAAGCCATATGGTAGTCGTGGATTAACACACCAGAAAAGAATCTATAACTATCGGTTAACCAGAGCGCGCAGAGTGGTGGAGTGCGCGTTTGGAATTTTAACTGCAAAATGGAGAGTCCTGTTAACGGCCATGAAAATGAAAACAGAGACTGTGGATGAGGTGGTAAAGGCCTGTGTAATCCTGCACAATTTTGTCCTTTCAAAGGAACCAGTTTCCATCGATGACAATGTGTATGAAACCACCTTGTGGGATTATGAGCAGCAAACTTTTCGGAGTACTGGTTCAGTGGCAAGAATTAGGGATACCTTTGCAGATTATTTTGTTACACCAGAGGGACAAGTGGACTGGCAATATCACATGATATAATTTTCTTCTTACCAATTGTGAGTAATTTTTTTTTTTTTTTTATCTGAAATTTTACCAAGTGTTTGCTTTGCACAAGCATTGTGTTTTACCATGTGATTTGGTTAATTTTACACTTTGCAGTGTTAACAATTGTTGGGTACCAAGCGTAAAGTTATCCAAGTGTTGTGTACCAAGCGTAAAGTTACCAAGTGTTGTGTACCAAGCGTTTTACACTTTGAAATGTTCACAAGTGTTGGTTATCAAATGTTGTGCTACCAAGTGTTTTTTTGTACCTTGTACACCACCGGTGTACTGTGAAATATTACCCAGGGTTGTGTGTTGTGTTAACAAGTGTTGTGTTTACCTTTTACACCACTGGTGTAATTTGAATAAAGAAGCAAAAAATAAACATCACAATAAAGTTTTTTGAAAAAAAAGTTTATTTCTGACAATTTGTATTAACTGTATTTTTTTTTTTTAATTTTTTTTCTTAACTTTTTTTGTAACTTTTTTTGGTATTACCTTTTTGGTAACTTTTTTTTGGTATAATATTACCTTTTTTAATTTTTTTTGGTATATTACTTTTTTAATTTTTTTTTGGTATATTACAACAGAAAAATTACAAACTATGATAATGTTGGGTGGAGATAGTATTGGAGGGGGGGTTAACAGGGTTGACCACATCGAGGGGGGGGGTAGGGGACTGGGGAGGGAGTTGGTGAGGACCAGAAGTGGAAGGGGGGTTTAACACATGTGGTTGGGACGGGAGTGGATGGACAGACGAGGTTTGTGGGTACATTGAAGGTGTATGTGGGGGTGGGTATGGCGAGGGCATTGGGGTATAATGCAATGGGGAAGGTAGGTACTGGGAAGAATGGAATGGGGAACTAGAGAAAGGAGAGGGAGTGGTAGGAGGAGGGACGGCTGTGTGATTGATGGTGGTGGAAGGATGGACGGGGGGAGGATGGACTGTGGAAGGATAGACAGGGGGAGGATGGACTGTGGAAGGATAGACAGGGGGAGGATGGACTGTGGAAGGATAGACAGGGGGAGGATGGACTGTGGAAGGATAGACAGGGGGAGGAAGAGATGCTTCAGCAAGCACTTCCACTAGAGCATTCTGACAGGCTTGCATCACACGCATCTGCTGGTGAGTACTTAAACCTTCCATTTGCCGGACAACAGATTGAAAAAAGGTATGTCTCGGTGTCTGGTTTGATTCTAAACTCATCTGTTCCATGTATCTTCTGAGTTCCATGATACTTTGATTGATCATGGTCAACCCAGAAGATAACCGTTGTCCATAAGTGTGGAAACCGTGTTGAACAGTTGAGTTTAGACTCAAACAGTCAGACAAGGTCATCCTTTCCTGACTCCTCAGACGCTGCCGGCCAGAACCAAAAGTTGGTCGAGATGTTGCGGCAGTGTCTGAGGGGTGGGGAACAGGGAACAAGTCGTCACCAGCAGCTTCATGTGATGAAGTCTGCCCTGCTGCTCCAGTGCTGGTGGAGGGGATAGAGGGATCAGACAAGAGGGTAGGTACAGAGGGGTCGGATACCTCGATGTGGTCACCGGGGGCGGTCTCACTAGGGATCACTCCAGAGGGACGCAACTCTGATGCAGACTCCCGAGTGCTGCAGATGGTGCAAAAAAAAAAAAAAGAAGAAAAAAATGTATATTAAAAATATTGATATTTAATTTAAGTCTGCTGAAAAAAAAATTGGTTAAACATTTCTACTACAGGAATTGTTTGGGGAATATTTACCTTCTGCACGCCATTGTAGATCGCAGGAACGCCAGGGCTTGGTAGTTTTTGTACTGGGGTCCCCGGCGTCCTCCCGACGATCCACTCGGGGTCTGAATCTCTTTGTTGTAGTCCCTCTTGAAGCGATCCCGGAGCGACCGCCACTGTGTGATAACCCTGTCACCTGTGAAGCAAAAAAAAAAAAAAAAGGTTTGGTATTCAACACTTCACATGCTGGAAATATAAGTTACTGAAGTTGTAATACTTACGCACAAAATCCCTGGCCCTCGCATTGAGTTCCTCCCAGTTGTCAATAACTGAAGAACAGACTTCATCCCAGAGCCGTCGTGTGGTTGGTTGGTCGGCATGAAGACGGTTTGCCATGTTCCACAGCGGCTCCCGGATTTCCACCTCATGGATGAGGTCATCACTATCAATAATGACACCCTCCTCCTGATGTCTGCGGGGAGCACGCTGTGAAACCTGTGAAGATAAAAAACAAAACAAAAAGCAAAAAATTACATTATATTCAAACACATGATGTTCATTTAAACAATTATCAAAATAGGGTTACTTACCGTTTGCCGACCACCAGAGGCATCACCTTGACGACCCTGGGATGTCCTGGGAGTCACTCTAGTGCGGGCACCGGATTCTGAAGACTGTGGGAAAAAAAAAAAAAATGTTTGGATGGATGCAGTTATGGTGTGCACTGTGATGAATGTTTGTGTTGGGTGTAGCATTATGTATCTGTGTATGTGCTAAACTTACAATCTGCGCACCCCCTCCGTGTGTCTCTCCACCCTGCACGTCTCCTCCTGGAAGCTCCTCTGAATCAGCTTCCTGTTAAAACATAATAGGATAGTGTTTTTAACCACAAAAAAATTATTTTAAATAAAAAATAAACAAAATTTTTTTTACCTCAGCTCGCTGATGATGTGAGGGGGAGCTTTCAGGAGAAGACATTACGGCTTGGGGCAGCTGTGTTGCTTCCTGAACTGATCTGCAAGTATAAACACACTTGTTAAGCTACTATACAAAGTATCATAATAAGCTTTCAGGCTTTTATACTTACAGGGAAAATGTTTGGCTGGCAGTATCTGCTTCGGCCTGGCTGGCAGTCTCTGTTGCGGTCTGGCTGGGCCTCTCTGCTGCAGCCTGGCTGGCAGTCTCTGTTGCGGTCTGGCTGGGCCTCTCTGCTGCAGCCTGGCTGTCTCTCTCTGCTGCTACCCTGCTGGTAGTGCTTGAAGTGATCTGCAAGTATAAAGAGACTTGTTAAGCTACTATACAAAGGATCATAATAAGCTTTCAGGTCTTTATA
The DNA here is from genome assembly GCF_039654945.1 of Dendrobates tinctorius. NCBI lineage: Eukaryota > Metazoa > Chordata > Amphibia > Anura > Dendrobatidae > Dendrobates > Dendrobates tinctorius. Next base: position 18,500,219 of record NW_027361770.1, read on the forward strand.
CTTACAGGGAAACTAATGGTTGCCTGTACGCCGCGGTGTGGCTGTTCCTCTCTGCTGCGGTCAGGGTTGTTTCTGCTGCGGTCTGACCGGTCATGTCTGCTGCGTTGATCCCTGCTGCGGTCTGAATCTCTGCTACGGTTGGGCTGGCCGTGTCTGCCGGTATGGTGGCGCTTCATTGTGTGAACTGAAAGAAAATGATATGAAAGTTTAAAAAAAAACAAAAAAAAAAAAAAACCACATTTTGTATGTGTAATTCCCTGAAACTAATTATACGCAATTTTAAGTGTTTGCATGTCTACATTCCCTTATCTCAGAGTGTAACCAGTGATTGAAGGTGTCTAATATTTTGTGTAAACCTACTTTCTTTGTGTTTTGTAACTGAGTGTAACCAGTAATTGAAGGTGTGTAATTGCTGTGTATACCAGTTTGCATTCCCTGAAACTCTCACCGAGAGTGTAACCAGTGATTAAAGGTCTCACCGTGTAATCAGTGATTGAAGGCGTGTAGTGTGTAATTGCTGTGTATACCAGTGTTTGCATTCCCTGAAACTCTCAACAGAGTATGTAACCAGTGATTGAAGGTGTTTAATTTCTGTGTATACCCACTGTGTTTGCATGGTTTTGAATTCCCTGAAACTCAGTTGTGTATACCCATTTTTTCATGGTATGTTGCAATCTCACTTTTAACCACACTTGTATACCAGAACACTTCAATTACCTTTATGGTAACTTAATTTTACCTTTTTTAAAATGATACAAAGTAGATTTTTTCAAAACAATTTATTTTTTTTTTTATTATTTTTTTTTTTCCAAAAAATAGGAGCTACTCTGCTCTTTATTTTAAATACCACAATACATGAAAAATAAAAAAACGCAAACACGCATAACACACAGCCAGGCTACACACTCCAGGTGTCTTGCAGGTGGAAGATTTGCAGCGGAGTTTGAAATTCTATCAGTCAGGCTGGTGTTTGATGTCTGGTTCGGTTTCTTCAGTGTGGCTGTTGCCAGATGTCTGGGCACAAACCACATACAATACCATTTAGGCCGGTTTCACATTTGCACTTTATAGCGCAGCGATGGCCTGCACACGTCCGCCACAAATCCCCACCTACTACTGCACATGAATGCTTGCGATCTGCGCACCCTATCTTTATCATAGGGTGCACAGATGGTGCGCTGGCAGGATTTTACAGTGTGCTGCGCACTTTTGAAGGTGTGCCGTGCGCGCCAAAATGCAACATGCTGCGTTTGGCGCGCAAGGGCACACCTTCAAAAGTGCGCAGCACATGGTAAAATCCTGCCAGCGCACCATCTACGCACCCTATGATAAAGATAGGGTGCGCAGATCGCAAGCATTCATGTGCGGTAGTAGGCGGGGATTTGTGGCGGACGTGTGCAGGCCATCGCTGCGCTATAAAGTGCAAATGTGAAATCGGCCTAAATGGTATTGAATGTGGTGTTATTGGGCACAGACATCTACATTAAAACACCAGCCTGACTGATACAGTCAGGCTGGTGTTTGATGTAGATGTCTGGGCCCAATAACACCACATACAATACCATTTAGGCCGGTTTCACATTTGCACTTTATAGCGCAGCTATTTCCTGCACACGTCCGCCACTAATCCCCACCTACTAGCGCACAAGAACGCTTGCAATCTGCGCACCCCATACTAAAGATAGGGTGTGCAGATCGCAAGCGTCCATGTGTGCTAGTAGGCGGTGATGACCAGATGGGACGGGGATTAGTGGTGGACGTGTGCAGGTTATCCCTGCGCTATAAAGTGCAAATATGAAACCAGCCTTTACACCACACAATCACAGCAAGAAATACAATATTAAAGTTGTATGAAAATAACATGCAGTACACATGCAACAGAAAAAAAAAAATGCAACACACACACACACACACGCTCCAGGGGTCTTGCAGGTGGTAGACTTGCAGCTGTGCAGACAGGTTTTATAGCTCTAGTTGAATCTTCTGTCAGGCAGGCTGGAGTCTGATATCTTGCTTGGAGTATTCAATGTTGCTGGTGCCGGATTGTCTGGGCCCAATTACACCACATACAATACACCACTCAATCGTAGCAATCACAGCATAAAAAATACAATATAATTACAGTTGTATGAAAATAAAAAGCAGTACACATGCAACAGAAAAAAAAAAAAAAAAATGCACACACAGGCCACACACATACACACACACGCTCCAGGGGTCTTGCAGGTGGTAGACTTGCAGATGGGCAGACAGCTTTTATAGCTCTAGTTGAATCTTCTGTCAGGCAGGCTGGAGTCGGATATCTTGCTTGGAGTATTCAGTGTTGCTGGTGCCGGATTGTCTGGGCCCAATTACACCACATACCATACACCACTCAATCGCAGCAATCACAGCATAAAAAATACAATATAATTACAGTTGTATGAAAATAAAATGCAGTACACAAGCAACAGAAAAAAAAAATATAAAAAAAAAAAAAAACAGACATGCAACACTCGCAGACCACACACACACACACACACACACACACACACACACACACACACACACACACACACACACACACACGCTACACACTTGCAGGCCATACACAGAAATGTCATAGGTATACTCACACTTGGTAAAGCTGGTACTGGCAGGCCTCTTGATAGCTGTGGCTGCAGGCTTGGTGGGTGTCTGGCAGGCTGGGTGGTCTGGCAGGCTTGGTGGCTGTCTTGCAGGCTTGGTGGCTGTCTTGCAGGCTTGGTGGCTGTCTTGCAGGCTTGGTGGTGGTCTGGCTGGCTTGCTGTCTGGCTGCTACTGCATGTCTGGGCCCAATTAGCCCATCTTATATAGTTTTGGGACTGTCTGGAAAAGTATCTTTTTTTCTGGGCATGCGCAGTGCGATTTTGCGGATCCTGCCGGCGGATTCCGCAAAATCGCGGATCCGCCGCCCATAGGGCCCCATTCTACCGCATGGCTGATGACGGCGGATCCGCCGTCATCCGCCATTTTGACGGCGAAAAAAAACGTTACATTCTCCGTCCCCCTCAGACAGAATCCGCAAAGAATTTTGCGGATCCGACGAATATCGGACGCAACGGACGACCATCCGTCAAAATCCGCCACTAATGTATCCCAATGGGGAAATTGGCGGATCCGCAACAAGAAAAAGCGGATCCGCCAATTTCAAATTTTGGCGGATTGTGACTGATGGCAAAAAACTGAAGTGTGAAAGAGGCCTTACCTGTACACGATTGGCAGCCATTTAACTGCACGGTTGACCAGTGTACATGCAGCTTTCCTTGTCGATACTGAAGGAGGTTAAGGGTTTATCCAAAAGATTAATAAATAATTCAGCCCAAATAATGTCTGGCCTAACTCCATGACTTGAAATTCGCACTTTTAATATACAATAAAACATGAATTTGGTGATTTTTTCCTAAGTTATGTTCTTAACCACAAATTTAGCAGACTTCTTAAACGATACAACATTAAGGGATCATTTATTGCGTGTCAGACAATGTAAACCAGTCTTTGTGGGATTAGCCTTGATTGTAAACCTTCAAAGTAATCCATCTCACCATGTAAAGTTTATTGGCTCATCAAAGGACATCATGGTGGAGCTGAGCGAGAGTCGTACCACAGGCTCATTACTGGTGCACAGGCCGACAGGATAATGTCTGCACTGTGGAAATCACACAACGGCTGCTCTGATTGAGGATTGCTGCTATTGGGGCCTGTGCTTACTACTTCCAATCATATTTGTGTCTGACAATAAGGAAATGTGAATATTCATCAAGTTTTAGACTGTGTTCAGACTTGTCCTGCAGGCTTCCTTTGTGATGTCCACCAAGTATTCTGATATTTTGGCAGCAAGAAGATCAGTCTACACCACAGTTCTAGCAGCAGGAAATACCGACCATAAGACTTGGATTCCTCAGGGAACAGAACCCTCTCGATCCTCAGAGCTTCATTATACACAAAAGCCATAATGCGTTATTTTAAAGAGGTTGTCACTAGCAGAGCGGCTATTGCAGTGTGGCACATTAAGATATAATGGTAGAAGAAATTTCTACCATTGTGTTTTCTCCAGAGGGCTGTTCTGGATGGGCCAGCAGTAATTTGGGAATGGAGCACAATATAGACACAACCATTAGGCTATGTGCACACGTATGCTGAAAACCAGACTCCTTCCCAGAAAACGCTCGTCCCCAGTCTCATAGAAAATAGCTAGAAATGCGGAATTTTCTGCGAAATTAATGAGCATGCTGCGTTTTTTACCGCGATGCGGAAAAAAACGCATCAATTTGCACACAAAGTGCTGAATTCATTAAAATGAATGGGATGCTTCTTTTAAGCGTTTTATTTGGTAAAAACGGGAAAAAAACGCTTGCGTGTGCACATCCCCTTACAGGACAGTCCGCAAGGTTTGAGTGCGAATAAATTGAGTGCCTGCGTAACATTCCATTTCTTAAGAATCTACCGATAGTTCCCCAAACGTGTGCAAGCGGGAGCTAGCTAGAAAGCCCCTCCTGGTCCCTGGAGTCAGCTGATCTGACTCCTTCACTTTGGCGTTGTGAATAGTGCATTCCGCCTAGTTCTTACGTTATGCTCAAGTTGTAATGACTTCATATTTGGCATCCATCTGTCTGCTGAACCTATAGGAATATATTCTGCATTGTCCTATGTCGGTCCTGTAGGCCTTCATTGTTATTGCATTTCCATCGCATTTATGGCACTATCTTCAAGATTATGCTAAGGTGAAACAATCTGCACTCTTTGAATCTTGCCTTGTGCATACACAATGGTGTGTTCAAGTTTTCTGGTAATGAGAAGTCTGATCTTGAGATCAATACAGATTGGATTGTAATACTATCCTTGTATTAACCACTTGAAGTGCTAGATCCTTTGCTCAGCTCTTTTTATTATATGTGCAGCTTGCATTTTTAAGCACTTGTGATAAGATGCCCTTGAGATGTTTCATGTGTGCGATGTATAAATGATTATAATGAATGGCCCGGAAATCCAGGACGGCTACTGCGTATTATTTTTACATATACAGACATATACATTTTTGTTTAGCCTTCGGCAAGGAGCTTCATCTCTTGCCGGTCACGCAATGTTAAGACATTTGTGTCAGCCATTAATGACAATGATGAATGCCACTCTTGCACAAGCTAGGTAGATAGACTTGATTTGTGGTTCCTGATGTTAACGTACCTAAATATGCTTTACATGATGAAATTCAAAGTTCTGCTACTTTTTCACAGTTGCGTTATTTAAGGTGCCCCACTGTTCAACTATGAGCAGCTGTCCCAGGTCCTGGAGTACCTGTGCTTACTTTCAAATGGATCTTTGAAATGTCATATTGTCTTTTAAAGTATCTTTTATCTAAAAAAAAAGGCAAATTGTCAGCTCAATGACTTGGCAAATTTATGCTACATGTTGAAGTCTATGGAGAGGTGAAGGGGGAGATGGTGGAAAGACCACAGTGAGTGAGAGGCAGCGAGGATCCATGGAGTGGATCCTGAAGGCTTCTGCCATCCTGACTCTTGCTGGTTGACCTCTCAGTCAAGAAGCTTTGGATGAGAACTCTTCACCCCAACCCTCCCTCTTGACTTCTCCTTTTCGTCATTGGGTATCGTGAATTAACTGAAAAGTTAATTTTAAATAAAACCAAGCGTTCCTTAAGAAACCGTTCAGTAAATCTAGGATAATGTGAAGTAGTGTTGAAGCACCAATAGACATCTTTATTCACCAGTGTAAAAAAAAAAGTTTTAATTTTTTTTTATTTGAAACGATATGAAAACCTCCACATTGTCAAACTTTGGAGTGGTGAAAGATGAAAGACTGTTGAGAATTGCAGTAAAAAGTGAAAAAGTCATCACTCGCCCTACTTTGAAGATAAGGCAACCCGTTCTAATTTTCATCTAAAGTTGGACAATTGACAAAAAAGTGCTAGCAGCGTGGCATCAGGTGCAGTGATTTCTACAAAAGAGACATGACTGGCAACGAATGTTTTGCGCTTCTGCTGGTTCATGTACCAGCAGAAGCGCAAACTAAACGCAAAACGTTCGTTGCCAGTCATGTCTCTTTTGTAGAAATCACGGCACCTGATGCCACGCTGCTAGCACTTTTACACTTTATCAATTGTCCAACTTTAGATGAAAATTAAAAAAGGCTGAATTATCTTCAAAGAAGGGTGAGTGCTAACTTTCTCGTTCAAGAAGTCCCTTGTCCGTCACACCCAATGTACAAAGGCCATTTAATGCTTATTTAATCCATACCTTGCTTGTAATTTTTCAGTAGCAAATTGTTTAGAAATCCAGCTTTGGAGCGTCAATCGAAAGTGCAGGGAGTGCACACATCATGGTCTGCTCTACTGCCTGTTTTTCTATTTGCCTGCCACCAAACAGACAGGTCATTTTTCTATGACATGATTCCCCTGCCCGAGATTCTGTGCAGGTGCCATCACTGCCAGGTGTCGTTTCGTTGTCCTCAAAGAGGAACGTGCACAGTAAGCTCCTTATAACCTTGAAAGAGCTGTGTTATGGATCTGTGCATAGACCACCCCAGGCAATACATGCACATAATCTTGAACAGGGGAGGTAGGTCACTGAGATAAGAGTGACCTGTCTGTCAGAGACTAGTAGAAGCAAGGTATGGATTTAACCCCTTCATGACCTTGGGAATTTCAGATTTTTGCTCCCCTTCTTCCCAGACCCAAACTTTTTTTTTTTTTTGGTCAATATGGCCGTGTGTGGGTTTGTTTGGTTTTTTTTTTTGCTAGAAAACGGGGGGGGGAAAAAATCTATAGTGAAATTGCAAAAAAAAAATGCAATTCCAAAATAGTTGTTTTTGTTTCTTACCATGTTCACTAAATGCTAAAACTGACTAGCCATTATGATTCTCCAGGTCATTACTAGTTTGCAGATACCAAACATGTATATGTTCTTTTTTTTAGTAAAGTGGTGAAGAAAAAAAACGCCATTTATCGGCATCTGAGGCTGGGTGAGGGCCCCGGGTTGTCATGCCAAGCCTTCAGCTCCCTGACATCATGCGACGGGGTGCTGATGTGTGGGATTAGTGACGCGCTTCTGGCGCGGCCATATTAAATGATGCTGTCCGAGATTGACAGCGACAGTTATGTTAACAGCCCCAGGTGGATTGTGATTCCATTCACGGCTGTTAGGGGCACATGTCAGCTGGAAAGCATGCGCGCTTAGTGCCGTAACCTGTATTGAGTGCAGGGACATGACCTATGACATATATATACGTCATAGGTCATGAAAGGGCATTAAAGAGCTTTGAACATATGCCTTTAATTAGTGATTTAATATCCTGATGACAGGTTCGCGTTAAAGGACTGTTCCTTTTTTTATCTTCAGGCAGAATTATCTAAATTTAACAAAAAGATGATCTCTGAGCACATAGTATGCATATGAACCCTTGGGTTTACAATAATGTGATTGTGGGACAGGCCGGCAGATTGGTGACACAGATGTACACAGCCCTGCTCTGGGGGTAGTAAAGGCCAAATATTGCAGAGCAGGGGAACAAGCTCACAGGAAGCGCTCAGGAAGTATTCGCATGTGTTCCAGTTTGCAGATATTTCTCCAGACTTCCTCACCACTGACAAGACAAATAAATGTCCCGCATTGTAATCTCGTGCTATATCCCAACATTTGGCATTGTTCATTTCCAGAAGATCTCGATTGCCAATTTTGTAAATGCAATGTACAAAACTAAGCAGCAGAAATGTACTGTGTGTATGGCCTCATGCAATACCCATCGTACCATTTCTTGTTTTCTGATTGCATAGTTCCATATCAGAGACTGGGTTTAGCAGCTATGAAGAGCTTTATGATTGCTACTTTTGTCTTATTGCCTTCATGCGTTACTGAGCCGATACCTATCATATGGAATAACATGCTTTGCCGTACACATAGTAATAGTTGGGGGCCATATTAATCCTGTTCGGTGAGTTTTCTCTACCCTTCTACGCAGCAGTTTACTTTATTAGTCAATGTACAATCCACCCTGAGATTCTGGAAAAGACGTAAAACCTACAATGATTAAGATCTGCTAAATAAACTCATGCACTAATTTCTTATTGATTTTACTGGTAGCCATCATATTCTGACATTATCGTCACTGTCCCCTAGGGTATGTTCCCACGGTCAAGAACTGGCAGCGCTTTGGACGCAGCACATGTCGGCTCCTTCCAAAGTTCTGCCGGCTTTTGAATGCAGTTAATTCTACCTTTGTTCAATGAATGAGCGTCTCCACAAGATAAATTGACATGCTGTGGTCTGGAAAGACGCGCGACATGTCTGTTTAAGCAGGGATGCCGGACGCATCCTTGCATGCATAGTGGAGATGGGATTTCATTAAAACCCATCAACTATGCTGCAACATCTGGCCGCTGCGGGTTGGACGCAGCGGATGTACGTAGCGTCCAACTCGCAGCGTTTACTGAACGTGGGAACGTACCCTTAGAGGCTCACAATCTAAGTTCCCTATCAATATATCTTTGGAGTGTGGGAAGAAACAGGAGAACCCGGAGGAAACCCACGCATACATGGGGAGAACATACAAACTTCTTAGAGATGTTGTCAAATCTTGTAGTGAAATAACTTGCTTAATATGTCCTTTACAGTGTAATAAAAAATGACTACTTTGGGATTTTTATTGCAGTTTCTTATGTAATCTGATGTGTGTCAGGAGCGATGTGAGCATTCATCTTGACAGTACATGGCCTATTTAATGTCATTAGTATTCATGAGTACATACCCGGAAAATGGATAGTGGCAAGGCCATAAAGTTATGCACCGGAGATTTTCCAATCAGGAGGTAGATTTTGCTCTTTTAAATGTCTTCTCTTCTGGAGCCCCAACGTTTACTTGCCCTCTTCATAGTACTAAGGGTAAAAGCTGTGCTATGGGAATAGTCTAGTATAGAATTTCATCTACTGCCCCTAGTTGCTCTTCAGTAACGGAGCATGCTGTTTGAGGACTTTCCTATGATGAGGGCTACTTGTGCTGCGTGACATGAAGATCTGATTGTCCTCTAATGATGGTCAACGTGGCTACGTTTTGGCACACACTCTTGCCTTCTGAATTTTTGGTCAACTGTTTAATCGCTTGTATTTGGTGGTTTTGTTTTCTTTAACAGGTTGTTGCCCCTCCAAAATAGTAGCGTGACAGCAAGTCACAGACCACCTCAATTTTTTTTGTAGCCGGTGTCTGATATTTGGTGTTTTAAAACCATATTCACCACGTAGCCCTTGCTTTTCCGCTCAGGAGATTCTAATAGAACATTTAAGAAGTTATTGGCCAGATAATCCTTTTAATTTACTTTTGGTTTCTTTAAAAAAAAGAGCTCCCATCTGCATATCTATTTTATTATATTTGTATATATATTCATGTAATGTAATGTGGTGTGTGTGTGTTTTAAAATACTTGCCTGCCACTGCTCTCTCCGGGATCCAGCTCCATTCTGCTCCTCCTTTCAGTGACGTCACCTCTCTGCAGTCTCTACCAGGTCATGCTGTGCTCTGCATGACCCCCGTAAGTGGCTTTTACAGTGTAAGGGTACCGTTACACTAAGCGATGCACCAGCCATCCCGACAACGGTATGGATCGCTGGTGCATCGCTAAGTGGTCGCTAGTGAGCTGCCACACAGGCAAATCTCACCAGCGACATAGCAGCGGTCGGGGATCGCTACTTACCTGTCAGACGAGGCGATCCTGACGTCCTCCCGCCCGCATCCACGCGTCACTCGTTGGCGCCACAGGAAGCGCCGGATGAGAAATGGTCCAGGACGTTCTCACGCTATCAGCGATAATCAGCAGGGGAGCCGGTCGGAGGTAAGTATCACACATAGCGATATCGCTAGCAATATCGCTGCTACATCACAAAGCCAGTGACGTTACAGCGATATTGCTAGCGATCTCGCTATGTGTAACGGGGGCTTAAGTCTATGGAGCGTCAGAACAAGGCCCACACATAGTGAGCCAGATAATTTTAATTGTGGTTATGTCACTGAGAAGAGGAGCAGAACGGCGCTGGATCCTGGAGAAGGTAGTGGTGAGTGTGTGTATACACTCTCGCTACCTTACAGGTACACACACAGACTTTTAATAAAGAAAAGTTATAGATGGGAGTGTCCTTAAATATTTGCTTGAAAATTAGTATATGTACATGTGCGCTGTTGATTCAGGCCTTCTAGTGTGTGATTCACAGCTAACGGGGTCCTTGAGCAATGGAGATTCTTCCTGGAAATTGTTGTTCACAGTATGTTTTTTTTTTTTTAAATAGATTATGAAATCATTTATTATATTAATGTTGTTTTTCTCTCCAGGTGTAAAACAAAAGTCTATCCGGATAATTTACCAACCACAAGTGTTGTGATAGTGTTTCACAATGAAGCCTGGACGACCTTACTGAGAACTGTGCACAGTGTTATGAATAGGTCACCACGACACCTTCTTGAGGAGATTGTTCTCGTGGACGACGCCAGCGAGAGAGGTTTGTGTCAGAAAAGGCATCTTTTTATCAGTTTGATGGTGATGATTATGGTGATGGCAAATTTCAATAGTTTTATTTAGGTTTATTTTTGTACAATAAATACTATTTAGCAAAAATCTTGTTTTTGTGTTGCCATACTCTGAGAGCCGTTATTTTTTGTTGGCAAAAAAGAGGAAATTTTCAGCTTAATGACAAATAGAATAATTAAATTCCTTTTTGTTATCCACTAAACTGTGTTCCAAATTATTATGCAAAAAGAGTTTAGGAGTGATAAGGTTAGAATTTTTTTGTTTGTCATTTAAACTCATTGATGGTGATGTGTGTCAGGGATCTTTATATCACTGAAAGCAATTGCAGATATCTGTGCAAATTAGTTTGGCAGGTGTGTCCAAAAAAAGATGTGTCGGCTGCTGAGAAGCAACAAATTGTGGAGTATTTAGGTCAAGGCATGACTACAATCAACATTGCCAAGACACTTCATCGTGATCATCGCCCAATCAAGAAGTATGTAGCTGATTCCCAGCACACACGTGTGCGTGCTGATAAGGAAAAATTGAGGACTCTTTCCAACAGGCAATTGTGTCAGGTTAAAACAGCAGCTGCAAAAATGCCTTGTCATAGCAGCAGACAAGTTTTTGAAGCTGCTGGTGCCTCCAACGTCCCCCGAACAACAAGATGCAGGGTCCTTCATAGGTTTGCAGCTGTGCGTAAGCCATCCTGTCGACCACCTCTATCCACTGCACACAAGCAGAAACGGCTCCAGTGGGCCAAATGATACATGAAGACTGACTTCCAAACTGTTTTGTTCACCAATGAGTGCCGTGCAACGCTCGATGGTCCAGATGGATAGAGTGGAGGATGGCTAGTTGATGGACACCCCATGAAAACACGGCTAAGGCGCCAACAAGGAGGAGGTAGAGTAATGTTTTGGGCTGGAATCATGGGGAGAGAGATTGTCGGCCCCTTTAGGATCCCTGAAGGGGTAAAGATGAACTCCATAATCTCTGTGGAGTTTCTAAAACAGCACTTCCTGTCATGGTTCAAGAGGAAGAACCGTGCTTTCAACAGCAAGATCATTTTCATGCATGATAATGCACCATCTCATGCTGCAAATAACACATCTGCATTGTGGCTGCTATGGGCATAAAAGAGGACAAACTTATGGTGTGGCCACCATCTTCCCCTGACCTCAACCCCATTGAGAACCTCTGGAGCATCATCAAAAGGAGTGTCTATGATGGCGGGAGGCAGTTCGCATCTAAACAACAGCTCTGGGAGGGTATTCTGTTCACATGCAAAACAATTGAAGCACAAACCATCCAAAAACTGACAAATTCAATGGACGAGAGAGTTCAGAAGCTTCTTTCGAACAAGGGGTCCTATGTGCAAATGTAACATCACCTAGAATAAAGTGTTGACTTGAAAACTGTTTGATTTCATTTTGTAATAAGCTGATAATGCTTATAATTTCACAACTGACCATTTTTTTGTTCAAAATAAAAATAAAAAGGTTGAAAACTCTGCTGTGCATAATAATTTGGAACATGCATTTTGAGTTTCTTATTTTTAAAAATATACTGTTTTCATAGGCAGTTTGTGCAAAAACATTGCAATTATACCGGGTGAGTCATAAAGGACGGACGTTTTTAAACTAATCATAAAATCGTTAAATATTTATTAAATATAAATGTATTCACAGATTTGGTTACGTATACTAATAGCATTTGACAAATTCAAGTGTGGAAAACAACATCTGCCATGTGGTGGCCATTATCAGTGATGCATTTCCAAAGGCGTTTTTGGAAGTTGGCATCAACACGTTCCAACACAACTCTGTCGATTTGGGCAACTTCCACTCGAATAGCTTCCTTCAGTTCTTGTAATGATCGAGGCTTAAGCTTGTATACACGTGATTTGAGGTGACCCCATAAGTAATAATCGCACATGGACAGGTCTGGGGACCTAGGAGGCCAATTAATATCGCCAAACCTGGAAATGATGCGACCAGGGAAGAGAGGGCGAAGAACGTTCATTGTTGCTCCGGCTGTGTGGGCCGTTGCCCCATCTTGTTGAAACCACACACTAGAGATGGGGATATGTTGCCGTCGTAACTCAGGAACAAAGAAGTTATTTATCATGGCGATATAACGTTGTGAGTTCACGGTAACAGTATTGCCATTATCGCCTTCGAAAAAGTACGGACCGATCACGCCATATTTGCCCATAGCGCACCACACCGTTACCTTAGGGCTGTGCAGCGGTACGTGCCGTTCGTGGAGCCCCCGGTGGTCGTTTGTTCATTAGTGTACCTCGTGTACGGAGTGCTTCAACCCAACGTAGGATAGTGTTACGAGCGGGAACAGCTTGATTTCTGTGAATATTGAAATGACGCCGAAACTCACGCTGAACGGCTGTGATACACTCATTATTCTTGACAAAACTGTCGTACGCAAAAACGCGATGTTCTATCGTCCACGGCACCATAGCTTAAACTGAAACTAAAATAAAAACAATGCTTTCACCTCACAAACATAACCCCGCCTCCCGCACATCTCTACCTCCACCTGGTGGTGAGTTATAGCCACTTCAAATACATCCGTCCTTTATGACTCACCCGGTACTAGAATATTAGATGACTGGAAAATAACAATGACTGCAATTCATATAGGTAATTTAGAGAAAATATGAGGAAATATTTTTTGCATAATTTGGAACACAGTGTAGAAACTGAAGTTTCCAATGACCTGTGCAAAATCCGATGCATTTCTGGGGGTGTAGAACGCCCGTAAAGGGAACCTTTCATGTCTGTTTTGTGTTTTAAGCTGCCTCCAGTGTGATCTTAGTGATCCATGCTCCATGATGCATTCTGCTAATGATATAAAGTGGCTCAATGTGGACGAATCTGAACTAATTTTTCCTTCATCTCACGTATCTTCCCTACCTGATCTATCTATCACAATAAATGACATCACACTTTCCCCTGTCCCTGAAATCCGCTGCCTCGGAGTAACCATGGACTTTTCCCTGTCCTTCAAACTGCATATCCAAGTTCTCGCCACCTCCTGTCGCCTCCAGCTCAAAAATATTTCCAGAATCCGTTCTTTCCTCAACCCTCACATTACCAAAATGCTTGTGCATGCCATAATCATCTCCCACCTCGACTACTGCAACAACCTCCTCTGTGGCCTACCTTCTAACACTCTCGCACCCCTCCAGTCCTTCCTCAACTCTGCTGCCCGACTAATTTATCTCTCTCTCCTCGCTACACTCCTGCTTCCCCTCTGTGCAAATCCCTGCACTGGCTCCCAATTTCCCAGCGTATCCAGTTTAAACTGCTAAGGCTGGTTTCACATTAGTGTTTTTTTGCGCAGCGCATCATGCACGTCCATGCGCATGCGTCATGCGCACCTATGCTTAACATGGGGGGCACATGGTCTTGCGTTTGCAAGCGTTCGTATGCGTTTTCGTGCGCATACATTTTTTAAGGTGTGCGCCTAGGCGCGCCAGACGCAACCTGTTGCATTTTTGGGTCCGTCCAACGGCGTAAAAGAAAAAAACCGCTTGCACACGGAATGCGACAAAATAATGCATTACAGTCTATGGGAACGCAGGCGTGCGCATGGACATGCGCACGCCTGCGTTAAAAAACGCATGCGTTTTATGAGTTAATATGGCTAGAAACCAGTTAAAATGCATGCGCCTAAAAAACGCAAACGCATGCAAAACGCATGATGCGTTTTTCCATGCATTTCTATTGCGCACGAAGCGCTGCGCTAAAAAACGCTAATGTGAAAGTAGCCTAACACTGACCTGCGAAGCCATCCATAACCTTTCTCCTCCGTATATCTCCGAACTAATCTCCCAATATCTTCCCACACGTAATCTCCGGTCCTCCCAAGACCTCCTTCTCTCCTCCACACTTATTCGCTCCTCACCCAATCGCCTCCAAGACTTCTCCCGAATATCCCCCATCCTCTGTAATTCTGTGCCCCATCACGTCGGGTTAATCAACACATTTGGATTCTTCAGACGGAGCCTGAAAACCCACCTCTTCAGGAAAGCTTACAGCCTGTAATGACCACATGGCCACCTCAAAATCATCGGAGCTACTGCAACCCCCAACCTACTGTCTCCTTCCCCATAATCCTGTAGAATGTAAGCCCGCAATGGCAGAGTCCTCTCCCCTCTGTACCAGTCTGTTATTGATAGTTTGTTTACTGTAAGTGATAATTGAATTTTGTTGTCGCCCCTTCTCATGTGCACCACCATGGAATCAATAATCAAATCAAATCAAATTTATTATCGCCAAGTACATATTACATATATACAAGGAATTCTTTGTGGCAAAGAGGCAACATAATATATAACAACAGATACAACAAGTAACATCTAACAAGACAGATACAGTATATAGTCTACACATGACGATTTAATTGTTGAACAGAGAGTGGATAGAAGCTGTTCATATGGCGGTTGGTGCTGCATTTGGGGACTCTGAAGCGACGTCCTGAAGGGAGTAGTTGGAATGAGGAGTGTCCCGGGTGAGAGGGATCGGATGAAATTTTCAATGCGTGGGATCGAATACTCTTATCATAAAGATCCTGGATTTTAGGCAGGGGGGAACCTATAATTCTCTCTGCTGTTCTGAAAGTCCTTTGTAAGCGGAGTTTGTCATGCGCAGTGGCTCCCCCATACCAGACTATCAGAGAGGAACAAATCACAGATCTGATGACAGCATTAAAGAATAAGATCAGCAGATTCTTAGACAAACCATATCTTTTCAGCTGACGCAGGAAGAACATCCTCTGTTGTGCTTTTCTTATAACAGCATCCACGTTTTTCCCCCATTTAAGATCATGAGAGATGATAACACCAAGGAATTTGGTCTCTGTGACCCTAAGAACCACTTCGTCATGGATGTAGATTGGAAGTATCTCATGTTGATCTTTCCTAAAATCCACAACCATCTCAGCAGTTTTTTTAGTGTTGAGTACAAGATTATTGGCTTTACACCAGTCACATATTCTTTCCACCTCACTCCGATACAAGTCTTCAGCATTTCCCCTGATGAGACCAATCAGTGTCATATCATCGGCAAATTTCAAGATTTTTACTGAGTCTGCTGAAGAGATGCAATCATTCGTATAGAGAGAAAACAGTAACGGGGACAAAACACACCCCTGAGGTGCCCCGATGTTTGTGACCAAGGTGTCCGAAGTGAATGGTCCAACTTTTACACTCTGTATCCTGGCTGTCAGGAAGTTTTAAATCCACAAGCATAAGTTAAGAGGGACTCCAAGAGCTACCATTTTCTTATGAAGTAAATTCGGATCAAAGGTATTGAACGCTGAGCTAAAGTCCATGAAAAGAATCCGGACATATGAGTGCAGTTCATCTGTATGATCCAAAATGTACTTCAGTGCCAGATTGACAGTGTCGTTTGCCGAACGATTCTCCTTATAGGCAAACTGAAGCGGGTCCCATAGCTTCTGCGTGAATTTTATCAGGTGGGACATCATAATTCTTTCGAAGACTTTCATAGCTACAGATGTGAGTGCTACTGGTCTATAGTCGTTCAACTCAGAGGATCCCACTTTCTTGGGGACAGGGATAATTGTGGAACTTTTCCAACACTGAGGTACAACGCACTCTTTCAGTGACACATTGTATATATTTGTCAGTATAGGGGCAAGCTGGGTAGCACATACTTTCAGACACATTGGTGATACACCATCAGGGCCAGGTGCCTTTTTGACCTTAAGTCCCTTTAGGATGCGTATCACCTCTGCCTCGGAGATCACTACTTGGGTGTTGCACAATGAATGATCTTTATATGAACATACTGAGGAGCTTAGAGATGAATAGCCACTGTGTGTAGAGCTTGCCTCAAATCTGCAGTAGAATTCATTTAATTCTGCTGCCAGACTTCTGCTGGGGTTCACTATAGTGGGGTGGCTTTTATAATTGGTGACCTCTCTAAAGGCCCTTTTACATTTAGCAATGCACCAGCGATCCGACCCGGTCAGGATCGCTGGTGCATCGCTAAATGATCGCTAGTGAGCTTTCATACAGAAAGATCTCACAGCGATGCAGCAGCAACGCAGCGCACGATACTTACCATTCACACACAGCGATCCTGACGTCCTCCCGCCCGCGTCCACACGTCGCTCGCCGTCACAGCAGGAAGTCTCAGCAGGAAGCGCCCGACGAGAAATGGAGCTGGACATTCTCGCGCGATCAGCGATGAGCAGCGGGGGAGCCGGTCGCTGGTAAGTATCACACATAGCGATATCGCTAGCAATATCGCTATAACGTCACAAAACCAGTGACGTTTTAGCGATATTGCTAGCGATATCGCTTAGTGTAAAACCCCCTTTAATCCTCTCCATGCAGATCTATTATCTTTTGATGAGAACCTTTCCTCCAGAATCTTTGCATAATGATAATATAAAGTGTTTTTGCACAAATATACTGGGAGCTTTTCTTTGAGAAAACCCTGTTAGTGATGCACATTGCATTACTAACAACACACTGGGGGGCAGCTTATAACACAAAAAGGACACGACTGGTTCCCAATAATCATAGTGCATCCCAAGGGAACATGAGAGCATTCTTTATACCAATAAGAACCAGTCCTGTGGAAGAACATAGCAATATTGTGATAATATATGCAAAGAAAAAACGCAATGCAAATCGTGCATGCAATCCGAAATAAATCTGGGAACGCTCCGTTAATATGCACACACGTTGCATCGTCTGCTTGCACACTTGGAAAAGTTTTTTGTGAGAGCCAAGTAAGTTAGCAGGTTGTCCACTGCAGAGGTGGGGGATGTTTTTTCTCAGCGGAGCTGTATGAAGGCTTATTTTTTTGTTTGTCTTTCTGTAGTTTTCATTCATACCATTTTGTGGAACATGTGACTGATCGCTTTTATTATTCTTTGGAGGCAAAATAAACCAAAAAAACTCCTACTGCTCTATTTTTTTTTTTATTGATAAAAAAGGTGCCAAAGATGACGCGTCAGCAAAGTGTTATGTTAAAAACTCAGTGGGTACGCTGGCATTTCAGTGACCATGGGCACATACCCCCTACATGGTTTACCGATAGGGTTAATTTGCTTTTTTTATTTTGAATTTTAACAAATCGGACTTTTACAAACATGGTAATACCAAATACGTATACTTTCGGACGTTTCATTTATTTGTGACGAGGAGGAAAAAAGATGTGATCCAGATTTTATTTTATGCTAAAAAAAAAAGTTTAGCAACCCATTGGCTCCCCACAATGGCGTCACTATGGCCGGATCGCAGTGCTTATATGCTGCTGTCTGTTAAAGGCCGACATCTGCCCTGTGTGGAGTGTGCTCAGCTCTGACATGGTGTAGCCGTACGTCGTGGAGCGCTTAGGGGTTATACACTGTTCTCCATTTTGCATGTTTTTAATCTGTAATGATCTTGACAATGCCAAATGTATTTGTTTTTCGGGGATGTTGTATGACTGCCTGTTTTCCCAGGTGTAATTTTTACTGGTATCATTGCTTTTTCATACTACTTTCAATTATTAAATTCTTTTTCATTATGGAGTATGAACAGGAAAAAATGCATCTGGAATTAGTTTTTAATCTTATTTTTACGGAGATCACCATGCAGTATAATGCCGGTGACCTTAGTGAAGTATTACTGTTGGGGAGGGTGGGAGTGTGGTCACTGTCACAGTTCCTGACCTCAGTGGGCGTTTTATAGGGGTCAGCACTGTGGGCATCTCCTCTATCCTACCAATGGGTACTGCCTTTTTACAATTGGACAGCCTTGCAGCGGGATGGAAGTACATGATCCTGAGAGCTGGACAGAATGAAAACACTTTAGGTGCCAATAATTTCTGTGCCCTGTATATCCCTAACGGAGTTTTTATGTACATTCCTACTTCTTTGTGCAGGAATGTATAGTTTATAAGGCTAAACTCATTGAAAGGTCCACTTTTATGAAGCTTGGTATGCTTTAAAAATGGAAAAAATTGCTTTCAACAACTTTTCTAGTAGTTGGTGCACAAATTTTTTGACTGCATTTTGTCAGAATATAACCTAATAAGAATTAGGCTGTATGTCATGGCTGATGAGCATAAATACACATAAGACCATCTACAAGACCTTTCTCATTCTTCACCTGCAAGAAATGCGATACCCAGGATAGTCAGATGAAGGGCTCATTCAGACAAGCCTATGTTACATTCGAGTGCGGAGTAAACCTCTGACAGCACGCTGACCAATGTAATGAAATAGGGTTTTATCACGCTGACAGTCCGTGTGAAAAAAATTACACCATACACTAGTCACTTGCATATTTCAGATGAAACCTTACTTCAAATCTATAAGTGCGCAAAAGAATCGGATACCGTACAGAGCATCTATATTGCACCCAATTTTTACATAGACAGTTGTGTGAGTGTATTTGCCCCTTCCTGATTTCCTATTCTTCTGCATGTTTCTCACACTTAAATGTTTCAGATCACCAAACAAATTGAAATATTAGACAAAGATAACACAGGTAAATGCAAAATGGAGATTTTAAATGAAGGTGTTTATTAAAGGAAAAAGAAATGTGATTGTCCCCTTAACGTAATAATTGAGTGGGCCACCCTTAATCTCAAATGCTTGATAGCCGTTGTTGCTGCTAACTGGCAGTGAGTCTTTTACAATGCTCTGGAGGAATTTTAACCCACTCATCTTTGCAGAATTGTTGTAATTCATACACGTTGGAGGGTTTCCGAGCATTAACTGCCTTTTTAAAGGGATCCTGTCAGCAGGATTGTGCACAGTAAACTACAGACAGTGTCAGGGGGGCGCCATTATACTGATTAAAATGATACCTTTGTTTATGAAATCTATCTTGTGGTGGTTGAATCTTTATAGGTTTGAGTTAATAATGATATGCTTGTGCTCCTGGGCAGCCTGTGGGGGGTCTACATGTGGTGCTCTGATTTAGGTATTTATCAGTATATCTTATGACAGGTAACTGATCCCTCAGTGACCTGCCCCCTAGTTTACATACTGAATATCTGTACATACTGCAAAAAAAAAAACCCCTTCTGCAGCCATGGCACCTGCACTGTAGCATAATCTTATGTTTACAGTGTTAATAAATGTGGTTGAGGTTATCCTAATGAGTATCTAAAAAAAAAAAAATTAAAATGATGCCCGCCGCGTCTGCGCAGTAACAGTTATCGGTGTGTATATAGAGATGATCCGATAGCTGCTATTGTGCAGGCGCCGGGGGCGCCATCTTGCTAGGGATGGGAAAAAAATTACTCATCCAAGATGGTGCCGCCTGCACAATAGCTTTCGGATCACCTCTATATACACTGATAGCTAATACTGTGCAGGCGCGAATTTCTTTGGATCGTGGCATGACGTATCTTTTGTTCTACTTCACTTTGTCAGGCAGGTTCTACTTAAGTGATTTCTTCATTGAGAACAGGTATGGCAGTAATTAGGCACGGGTGTGGCTAGAGAATTTCAACTCTGCTTTCCAAAGATGTGATAAACCACAGTTAATTTATGGTGTACTGGGGTTGAAAAGGGCCCTGTAGAATTTGGATGTCTATTTCCCTAATAATAAAGACCTTCATTTATAAACTATATTTTGTTTTTACTTGTTTTGATTTTGCCTAATATTTACTGTAATTTTTTTTGGTGATATGAAACATTTAAGTGTGACAAACATGCAAAAGAATAGGAAATCAGGAAGGAGCAAACACTTTTTCACACGACTGTACATTGCGTTGATAACAATCGGAAACTTTCGATATGTACATCTTTAAAATGTTCATAAATACAGATGTCACGTGAATATAAAATGCACACACATGGATGGCATGCAGAGCGTACAGAGGCGACAATATGGATGAAAATCGTCAATTCTCTCGATGAAAATTGGATGATTTACTATACTATGATCCAACCACATCCTTTTAGGGTATGTGCGCACATTGTGGATTTGCATTTGTAAAATTCTGCACGGATTGTTCCTCTCGGCAGAAAACACAGTTGAAAATTTGCACGGTTTTGATGCAGATTTTCGTGCAATTTTCTCTTTTTAGATTTGCAAGCTAAATAAAGATATTATTTAACAACAAAAAAAATTGTGATGTCATTTCCTTGTCCAACCTCTTCTTTTACATTCTCTATTGAAGACCATAATATCATTACATACCATGTTCAAATATAATGTTTACACACAAAACAAATATAAGTGAATATAATATATACTGCTCAAAAAAATAAAGGGAACACTTAAACAACAGAATATAACTCCAAGTAAATCAAACTTCTGTGAAATCAAACTGTCCACTTAGGAAGCAACACTGATTGACAATCAATTTCACATGCTGTTGTGCAAATGGAATAGACAACAGATGGAAATTATTGGCAATTATCAAGACACCCTCAATAAAGGAGTGGTCCTGCAGGTGGGGACCACAGACCACATCTCGGTACCAATGCTTTCTGGCTGATGTTTTGGTCACTTTTGAATGTTGGTTGTGCTTTCACACTCGTGGTAGCATGAGACGGACTCTAGAACTCACACAAGTGGCTCATGTAGTGCAGCTCATCCAGGATGGCACATCAATGCGATCTGAAATTGATTGTCAATAAACACACAGCCAGAAGAAAGTCCTTTATTTGAAATAATGACAGACTCCTTTATTCATTGTTAATTTACCATAGTTTCTGCATCCCCTAATCCATGAATCCCTAGTCTCCTGCAACAAAAATAAAATTATAAACCAACACACACAATCCCTGTCTGAAGTAGTCCATATATCGAATGTCCCACGTCGATCTCACATGTAGAACAGTCACATCGGGAGATGTGACCACTCTCCACGGCTCCGGTGATACACTGACAGGAGATAATCGTTCCTGCAGTGTATCACTGAGAGTTCACCGGAGTTCATGCTCTCACTTTACCGCACTACCGCTATGTGAGAATTTTCTCACGCAGCGGTGCCGCAAGTGACAGCACGAATTCTGATGGCACAGCCATACACTGCGGGAGGATCACCTCCTGTCAGTGTATCACCGGGGGTCGAGTAGAGCGGTCACATCTTCCGATATGACTGTTCTACACGTGAGATAGTTGTGGGACACTCATGATTAAATGGACTACAGCGAAAAGATAAGTATATGTTGGTTTTGTTGCAGGAGATTGATTGCGTCTGGGATTAGGTGTTTGATGAGTGTGAATGTGTTATATTTTTTTGTCTGTTTTTTTTTTTGTTTTACAATTGAACACAGTCGCCGGATGATGGGCTACTATCCCATCATCGGTTCATGCTGTCACTGTAGTAAACATAGCCGGATGGGAGGAGTAGTCCCATCAGACGATGCCTGGCTACACGCAGACGCCCGCAGGCAGAGATGCCCGCATTGCCCACCCGCACACTCTTCCTCCTTCCTTTCTACAGCGTTTTTGGTAGCAAATTCGCAGCTAATCCGCAGACCTTTTTATTCCAGTCTTTTTGCTGCGGATTTGACTGACTCAGTGTAAGTAATTGGGCGCAGAAACGCTGCAGATCCGCAAAAAGAATTGACATGATGCGGAAAATAAAACGCTGCGAATCCGTGCAGAATTTTTCGCAGCATGTGCACACCATTCTGGATTCACATTGATTAACAGTGGTTGGGCAATATATTGCGGATTTGGTGCAATTCCGCGCTCAAACGCTGTGAATCCGCCTAAAAATCTGCAATGTGTGCACATAACCTTACTGTTTAATAGTCCCTATTATTACTGAGATCCTTCATCCACCAGTGCACCCTAATGCTCTTCTCATCTGTGCTCGCACTTATACTGGTGGGGTGACTGTCGATACATGCGGAGCAGCTGACCACCATGGTTTGTCACTATACACTGGCGCAAACCGCTATATACAGATTTTTTTTGTTTTTTCTTTCAGTTTTTGTGAGCGTGTTACTGCATGTGAGAGAGGAATAACTGGAGATTGGGAAGTTGAACAGCAGCTCCACACTATCCTGTCAGATAAATCAGTCCTGCTATATATATTACTTCATTGTGCCGTACTGAAAGCTTGATTCCCATTGAAGTGTTGAGCTTCTATCGAGGGGTGCCACATATTCCACCTTGTGAGCGTAGACCCCTATGTCAGGTACACAATACTACACCTCATCTTATGGCACACCCTAACAGGGGTAAAGGGACACTATATAATGAATGTCTGTACATTGGGAGCACACATGCTATCCTCACATCTCCGCTCCAATAACAGGTCATTAGAAGCATTCAGTGACCTTCATGGTCTTAATCGGCAAACCTCCTCCTAACCTTCCAGTGGTCTGTAGATTTATAATCTTCAGCAGAAGCCATGGATGGTCACTAACAAACTTCTCCAACTGCTAGAATAGAACCACACTTTCCCTAGTGATGTGATATTTTCTGGTGCCGTGCCCCTGTGTGCATACAATGTCTACTCAATAAGCTGGTGCCAAAAGCTGCCTTGTCTCCGCTGCGTAGGAAGTTGTCAGACAACAAAGTGCTGCTGCCTGATCGCTTGTTTATACCGCTGAGCGCAGCGCTGGCAGGGAACACTTGGCTGCACCACTATTTTGGGTGGTTTCGTTCTCTACACTAGTAAGTGATTGTTACCCGGGTGGCTTATTAGCAATGCATTTATATCTGTTATCTCTGAACTTGAAAAATACTGGAGGATGAATGTAGAAAAGTAAAAAAAAAAAAAAAAAAAAACATTTTACAGTTTAAACATTTTGTAATTCCTGATCTCGATCATGAAAATGAGTTTGGTATTCAGCATCAAGATGTGCTAAGTCAATGTTCCTTCCACCTGTGGGGCTGCACAAATGATATAGCCAACAGTGTGCGGACGAGAGCACACATACCTACGTACGAATCGGGCCACCTTTGTCCCCTCTTCTGGAAAGCCCTTCTGCTAAATCTTGGAGTGTTGCTGCAGAGCTTAGTCAGTCTGTCCATATAGCTTTTAAGGGCTTGAGCCCACGACGACTATTTGGTGCACTTTTCGTGTTGCAGATTTTCTGCTCCTATTAGGTCTAGGTTACATGTGATTTTGAGTGGGGTTTTTTTACATGCGTTTTTTTCATTTTTCTCTGCTGTGTGTTTTGTAGTAAATAAATCAATTAGTTTTAGATCTCCCTATTAGCGCACTAAAAACTCGTGAATTTCTTTTTCCTGATTAAAGTTTATGGAGAAAATCTACAAATGAAACCCGTTTGCCACAAGAGAAATTGACATGTTGCAGAATCATTTGCAAGAGATTTTTTTAAAATCCCATCCTTTTTGCTAGAACATTATTATTATTATTATTATTATTATTATTATTTAGTTATATAGCACCATTAATTACATGTTTCTGTACATTAGCTGGCGTAACATCAAACTACAAATATCACTTACAGTAAACAAACTAACAATGACAGACTGGTACAGAGGGAAGAGGACCCTGCCCTTTTGGGCTTACATTCTACAGGATTATGTGGAAGGAGACAGTAGGTCGGGGGTTGCAGTAGCTCCGATGGTGTTGAGGTAGCTGCGTGGTCATTGCAGGCTGTAAGCTTTTTTGAAAAGATGGGTTTTCAGGTTCCGTTTTAAGGATCCTAATGTGGTGGATAACCGGACATGTTGGGGCACAGATTTCCAGATGATGGGGGATATTCGGGAGAAGTCTTGGAGGCGATTGGGTGAGGAGCGAATAAGCATGGAGGACAGAAGGAGGTCTTGGGAGGACCGGAGATTACGTGAGGGAAGATATTGAGAGATTAGTTTGGAGATATACGGAGGAGAAAGGTTATGGATGGCTTTGTAGGTCAGTGTTAGTAGTTTAAACTGGATACTCTAGGAAATTGGGAGCTAGTGCAGGGATTTACAAAGAGGAGAAGCAGGAGTATAGCGAGGAGAGAGCTTAATTAGTTGGGCAGCAGAGTTGAGGACGGATTGGAGAGGTGCGAGGGTGTTAGCAGGGAGGCCACAGAGGAGGATGTTGCAATACTCAAGGCGGTAGATGATTAGGGCATGCACAAGCATTTTGGTAGAGTGAGGGTTGAGGAAGGGACGGATTCTGGAAATATTTTTGAGCGGGAGGTGGCGAGAGCTTGGATGTGCAGTTTGAAAGACAGGGCAGAGTCAAGAGTTACTCCGAGGCAGTGGATTACCGGGACAGGGGAAACTGTGATTTAATTTACTGTGATAGATCAGGTAGAGAAGGTATGCGAGATGGAGGAAAGATAATTAGTTCAGATTTGTCCACATTGAGTTTGAGGAAGCGAGAGGAGAAGGAGGATATGACTGATAGACACTCTGGGATTCTGGACAGCAGAGAGGTGACATCTGGGCCAGAGAGGTAAATCTGAGTGTCATCAGCATACGAGAAGCCATAGCTTGTAGTCCTCCATATTCATGAGCTCTGTGTAACTCCACCCCTACCTCTGCCTGCTCTCTGCCTGTGCATGGAAAGCAGCCATTCAGAGGTGTGTTTGGGGTTATACAGGACTCAGCATTTAAAGCACTGGTAGATCTGCAACAGATAAGATCAGTGTTATCAAAACTACAGCAAGCAGCTCAGTAAGGCTAGGTTCACATTTGCGGCTGGGCGAGCTGCGGAGGACAGCAGACATCCTCCGTGAAGCTCCACCCAAGGCCGCACCTCCGGTTAGCGCTGCCTACGGCCGCATGCGGCCTGCGTACCCTATCTTTAATATTGGGTACGTAGGCCGTGCGGATGTATGCAGATGCGTCCGCATGCGTCGTTTTGACGAAGCGGGGCCCCGCGTCAAACGCACCATGTTGGAATGTGTTTTTTGTTGCATTGTCAAAACGACGCATGCGGACGCATACATCCGCACGGCCTGCGTACCCAATGTTAAAGATAGGGTAAGCAGGCCACATGCGGCGCTAACCGGAGGAGGTGCGGCCGTGGGCGGAGCTTCACAGAGGACGTCCACAGCCCTCCGCAGTTCACCCAGCCACAAATGTGAACCTAGCCTTAGTGACACATCTCTGGTATCAGTTTTTCTGTTCGTATAT
Organism: Dendrobates tinctorius; assembly: GCF_039654945.1. Lineage (NCBI taxonomy): Eukaryota > Metazoa > Chordata > Amphibia > Anura > Dendrobatidae > Dendrobates > Dendrobates tinctorius. The sequence goes on from NW_027361770.1 coordinate 18,525,803, forward strand.
CATGCTGCTCTTAGATGAGATGGCAAAAACCTGATGACAGATTTCTTTTAATAGTCAAGTTTTTTTACTTATTATCAACGTTGGGGGTAGTTATTAGTTATCTAGATTATATTACTGTATGTTGTATTAGTAAAATTTCTGTGTACTGTAACTGGACTAGCTGAAATCATGTTCTTTTGTGTGTAATTCTGGCCCCTGCTGCCAATTTCTGTGGCTTTTTTATGTATTTCGCGTTCTTATGTTTACTGTTAAGCAAATAACACAAGCATTTCATGGGCCACACAAGTGGTACTAAGGAGACACCAGTTTGCTGAATTTTCTCTCTTGCTTTTGTTTTTTTTTCCTAAAGACACATTATTAAGCAATGAAATATTTAGAGGATCCCCAGATTTAATATAGTGCAGATATGCATCTATTCCAAGTGAAAGAATAATTAATGTGGCAGCTCATTTCCCTAGATAAAGCCTGTCAAATTAAGATTCCATTCATGCAAAGTATGAACTGTTTCCAAAATAAATTTGTGTATGGCCTCTGTCACATTGGCTTATACTTCCTTTATATCTGGTTGGATCTCATGACATAGGAACACGAGCAAAGCCTTAAATATTGGCCATTAGAATAACAGAAATGGTAAACTTTTCATCTTTCTTTAGAACTCCTTCTCTGTCACAGAGGATCTGTCAGGGATAATATCTCCTGCCTCCTGTGTCACGGCATTGTCGCACAGTGGTTTGTCACTTAGTGTTCATGGCAGTATCATGGGGCAGCGCTGCATAAGTCGCTGACATTTGTAATAGACCACACTACTACTCTACTGCTTAGCTTCATTGATGATGGCTCTTATTGTTCAATTGCTGGATCTCTATTGCCTAATGTGGACAGCTTGTAAAATGTAAGCTTCTGTTATAGTGGAAGGGTTGCGACTGGCCACGATTGTATAGTGGATGATAAAGTAGTAATAGAATTGCTGTGAAATATTCCAGGTGCAGTCTGATCGAAGAAGAAAAATCTGCAGTCCTTCTATATGGGACACATCACTACTGTGGATGTGATGTGGGGGCCAATGACGCTCTGTCACCACTGAGAATATGATGTGGGGGGCATGTGATGCTCTGTCACCACTGTGGATGTGATGTGGAGGCCAATGACGCTCTGTCACCACTGTGGATGTGATGTGGGGGGCATGTGACGCTCTGTCACCACTGTGAATATGATGTGGGGGGCATGTTATGCTCTGTCACCACTGTGAATATGATGTAGAAGGCATGTGACGCTCTGTCACCACTGTGAATATGATGTGGGGGGCATGTGACGCTCTGTCACCACTGTGAATATGATGTAGAAGGCATGTGACGCTCTGTCACCACTGTGAATATGATGTGGGGGGCATGTGATGCTCTGTCACCACTGTGAATATGATGTGGGGGGCATGTGATGCTCTGTCACCACTGGGAATATGATGTGGGGGGCATGTGATGCTCTGTCACCACTGTGAATATGATGTGGGGGGCATGTGATTCTCTCACCACTGAATATGATGTGGGGGGCATGTGATGCTCTGTCACCACTGTGAATATGATGTGGGGGGCATGTGACGCTCTGTCACCACTGTGAATATGATGTGGGGGGCATGTGACACTCTGTCACCACTGTGAATGTGATGTGGGGGGCATGTGATGCTGTGTCACCACTGTGAATATGATGTGGGGGGCATGTGATGCTCTGTCACCACTGGGAATATGATGTGGGGGGCATGTGATTCTCTGTCACCACTGTGAATATGATGTGGGGGGCATGTGATGCTCTGTCACCACTGTGAATATGATGTGGGGGGCATGTGACGATATGATGTGGGGGGCATGTGATGCTGTCACCACTGTGAATATGATGTGGGGGGCATGTGATGCTGTCACCACTGTGAATATGATGTGGGGGGCATGTGATGCTGTCACCACTGTGAATATGATGTGGGGGGCATGTGACGTTCTGTCACCACTGTGAATATGATGTGGGGGGCATGTGATGCTGTCACCACTGTGAATATGATGTGGGGGGCATGTGATGCTGTCACCACTGTGAATATGATGTGGGGGGCATGTGATGCTGTCACCACTGTGAATATGATGTGGGGGGCATGTGATGCTCTGTCACCACTGTGAATATGATGTGGGGGGCATGTGACGTTCTGTCACCACTGTGAATATGATGTGGGGGGCATGTGATGCTGTCACCACTGTGAATATGATGTGGGGGGCATGTGATGCTGTCACCACATCTGAATATGATGTGGGGGGCATGTGACGTTCTGTCACCACTGTGAATATGATGTGGGGGGCATGTGATGCTGTCACCACTGTGAATATGATGTGGGGGGCATGTGATGCTGTCACCACATCTGAATATGATGTGGGGGGCATGTGATGCTCTGTCACCACTGTGAATATGATGTGGGGGGCATGTGATGCTCTGTCACCACTGTGAATATGATGTGGGGGGCATGTGACGTTCTGTCACCACTGTGAATATGATGTGGGGGGCATGTGATGCTCTGTCACCACTGTGAATATGATGTGGGGGGCATGTGATGCTCTGTCACCACTGGGAATATGATGAGGGGGGCATGTGATGCTCTGTCACCACTGTGAATATGATGTGGGGGGCATGTGATTCTGTCACCACTGTGAATATGAGGGGGGCATCTGACACTGTCACCACTGTGAATATGATGTGGGGGGCATGTGATGCTCTGTCACCACTGTGAATATGATGTGGGGGGCATGTGATTCTGTCACCACTGTGAATATGATGTGGGGGGCATGTGACACTGTGTCACCACTGGGAATATGATGAGGGGGGCATGTGACGCTCTGTCACCACTGTGAATATGATGTGGGGGGCATGTGACGCTCTGTCACCACTGTGAATATGATGTGGGGGGCATGTGATTCTCTGTCACCACTGTGAATATGATGTGGGGGGCATGTGATGCTCTGTCACCACTGTGAATATGATGTGGGGGGCATGTGATGCTCTGTCACCACTGTGAATATGATGTGGGGGGCATGTGATGCTGTCACCACTGTGAATATGATGTGGGGGGCATGTGACGCTCTGTCACCACTGTGAATATGATGTGGGGGGCGTGTGACGCTCTGTCACCACTGTGAATATGATGTGGGGGGCATGTGACGCTCTGTCACCACTGTGAATATGATGTGAAGGGCATGTGACGCTCTGTCACCACTGTGAATATGATGTGGGGGCATGTGATGCTGTCACCGCTGTGCATATGATGTGGGGGGCATGTGACGCTCTGTCACCACTGTGAATATGATGTGGGGGGCATGTGACTCTGTGTCACCACTGTGAATATGATGTGGGGGGCATGTGACGTTCTGTCACCACTGTGAATATGATGTGGGGGGCATGTGACGTTCTGTCACCACTGTGAATATGATGTGGGAGGGCATGTGACGCTCTGTCACCACTGTGAATATGATGTGGGAGGGCATGTGACGCTCTGTCACCACTGTGAATATGATGTGGGAGGGCATGTGACGCTCTGCCACCACTGGGAATATGATGTGGGGGGCATGTGATGCTCTGTCACCACTGGGAATATGATGTGGGGGGCAAGTGATGCTCTTGTCACCACTGGGAATATGATGTGGGGGGCAAGTGATGCTCTTGTCACCACTGGGAATATGATGTGGGGGGCATGTGATGCTGTCACCACTGTGAATATGATGTGGGGGGCATGTGATGCTGTCACCACTGTGAATATGATGTGGGGGGCATGTGATGCTGTCACCAGGGTGGATAAAAATCTTGATTTTTTTTAAAAAAAATCAAAAAAATCAGATTTTTTTGATTTAAATCAGATTTTTTTGATTTAAATCATTTTTCTTTTCATAGACTTTAACCATCCCAGTAAAATGTCTGTTAAAAAAATAGGTTGTAAATTAATTGCCAGACTTACCACTAGTACTAGGCTCCTGGTGCATAAGAAGCTGTGGGGGTTCATTGACATTAGTTGTATCACTATCAACATCTTCATTTCCCTTCTGGTTGCAGTTTTCATAATGTGATTTCAAACGGCAAACAAGTCCTTGGATATCCTTTTGACAGTATTTGCACTTTGCTCTTGCACCTTTCTTTCCAAGATCTGCTGCTGGCATCTCAACAAAATGAACCCAAATAGGGTCTCTCTTACGACCTGCTGCCATGGCTCACACAGATCACTTATGAAGTTTGATTGTTACTACAGCCTGAGCCAAGCACTGCTGATGTTACTACAGCCTGAGCCAAGTACTGCTGACTATCCAACAAGTTTGGGCATGTCAACTGAATGCAGGGAAAAAGAAACTAAACCAAAACTGAAACCAAGCTAGAAGTGTGGAATTAAAGGGGCAGTATGAACAAAATGTGGAGGCTATTAATAGTTTATACAATTAAGACATGCTGCTTTTAAACACCTACCTATTGCCATATAGTAAAACAAAAAAGATTTTTACTTACTTTGGGGTCCCCCCCTCACCCTGGCGTTAGATCGTTGCCCCTAGTTTCGTCCGTGTAACTATGGGCGCACATGCACACTGCTCTCACTTCTCATTTTAATCGTGATTTATATTAAAAAAAAACCTTTTGATTTAAATCATGATTAAAATCATGATTTAAATCGATCCGATTTAAATAGAAAAAAATCTTTTGATTTAAATCGTGATTTAAATCATGATTTAAATCGGCGTGATTTAAATCAATCCACCCTGGCTGTCACCACATCTGAATATGATGTGGGGGGCATGTGATGCTGTCACCACTGTGAATATGATGTGGGGGGCATGTGATGCGATTGTCATGATTTGTAGTCTTGCCCTGTCCTGTATTTTGTATAATATGTCATTTAACTTTTCTCTGGTTGTATTTGCTGTAAATTAACCATGTCTCCTTCCCCCAATACTTTGCAATGTCTTGTGATGTACCTGGACCATAATCTAATTTAGGCTTGTGTCAACAGCTAGTGGAACTGTGGCTATTGTTTTCCTAAGCAGAAGATAACCTACAATACACATCCTGTAGACTCAGTGGAGCCCTTACATTTCTAGAATCTTCTGATGGACCAAACCATTGAATAGTAGGTGTGACCCCTACCCCCCTTCAGATGGACTGATCCCAGGAGCCCTGACAATACATTCTTGCTTTAAGATCAGATGTGAGTTGGATGCTAAAAGAGAAGGACGAGGCTGTCTGGGGAAGCTTCGGCCTCTGTGTGATCGTGGTGGACTTCTGGGACTCTTAAAGGACTATGGTTTTGTGATCTGGCACAAGGATTGTCAGGAGGTGCCCCCGAATCAGTTTCCTGTGGACTTATTTTGGGACTCTGCAAATTACCTTCGTGGTGTTCCTGTTTTTTGGTCAATAAATCTGTTGGATTATTCCCAGGCCTGTTGTCCCTCCTTGCTCTGGAGAATACTCCCGTCACAAACTGGTTGGCAGCGCTGGGATCAGAGCAGAAGGAATGGAGGACAACGGCCCATCAACATCTGGAACCAGCACCGCAGAGTACAAGAACTGGACTGCGGTGAACCTACAAACAAAGGCCCGTGAACTGGGAGTCAGCTACAAGGGACTCTCCAAGGAGCAGCTGATTGAGGCTTTGGAAGCAGTTCACCTGCAAGATGATGCTGAGGAAGGATCCTCACAGCAAAGAGAGGAAAGGCGGCAGTCGGAGGTAAATACCCAAAAAAGTCAGTGGGTTGTGTGGTACGAGGAGGAGATGGCCTTGCTGGGAGAAGAGGCTACCATAGAAGATAAGAGGGAGGTCATGCGCACAGCCAAGGAGAGGCAGCGCAGGATGGAGGAGAGGGCAATGCTGGAGAGGGAGATCACTTTGGAGGCAGCGAGAAGCTCCAGACAGACTGTACCCACAGCATCCCCCATGAGGGAACTCCCCAGAGTGTCCCGCAAAGACTTCAAGCCGTTTAATGAGGCTTCCGGTGACATTGAGGGCTTCTTCCTGGACTTTGAGCATCAGTGTCGATTAATGGAAGTCCCGGAAAGGGAGCGCGTCCGACATCTTGTGGGGCTCTTAGAGGGTGGAGCTGCCGCAGCCTATAGAGCTATGGACCCTCGGTTGAACTGTGAGTATGCGGAGATTAAACAGACTATTCTAGAACATTATGCTGTGACCCCAGACACTTACAGGACTCAGTTCCGTACTTTAGCCTGTGATGAGGAAGTGTCCTTCAAGATGTATGCTCACAAACTCAAACATATATGTCATCGCTGGCTGGAGGCAGAGGAGGCCATAACCTGGGAAACGTTCCTGCAGGTCATCCTAAAAGAGCAGTTTTATTTTAAGTGCCCCGCTGAGATCCTGGAATGGGTGCGTGAAAGGAGACCAGCAACAGTGGAGGAAGCTGCAGCTCTAGCTGATGAGGCTCTCACCATCAAGCCTCAATGGAAAAAATTACTACTCAGGGAGAAAAACACTACCAGCCCCCCAACGCTGGCGGCCCCTGGTCCTTCTGCCTCCAATATTCACCATCCCACTAGACCATCAACTCATGGTGACCTTCGTGTGACTGTGCCTCGCATTACTCCTGCTCCACCTTTGGGACTACGACGTGGAGGAAGAATCCCAGAGCGCAGATGCTATGGATGTGGGCAGCCCGGGCATATGCAATTCCAATGTCCAGGTGTACGGAGGCAGAACACCTACAGACCGCCTTTGCCTGTTCATTATCTACAGACCCCCTCACCTGGAGAAGAGATGGATTCAGTGCCTGATGACTTGCCAAGTGACTCTGATATCCTGGCTTCCCTACCAGGAGTCTATGGGGTGCGAGCCCCAGCCACCTGTTCTTCTGATCTTCAGCACAAACATCTACAGGAGGTCGTGCTGGATGGTCAAAAAGTTGTTGGCTTCCGTGACACTGGGGCTTTTCTCACCATAGCCGATCCCCGAGTAATTCAACCAGAAGCAATTCAAAAGGGACCAGGAATTGCCATTGAATTGGCTGGAGGTACCCAGAGATATATTCCAAGAGCGAGTGTGACCCTGGATTATGGCTTTGGGGCCAAACAATGCATGGTCGGTGTGATGAGCGGCCTCCCTGCAGACGTTCTTCTAGGAAATGATGTGGGGAAACTTCATTGCCACTTTGTCGGTGCGGTAACCCGAAGTCAAGCCAAGAGAGCAGCAAATGTGGACGTGTACAACCCATCCATGGAAATGAGGCCACCAGAACCGCCGTCACAGCCGGTGAGTGATTCTTCTTGTGGGGATAATATGAATGTTACCTGGGATAAAGTTCAGTTTAGACAAGAAGTGGAGACTGACCCCACCCTAGCTAGTTTTAGAGCTCGAGCTGAAATAGGGCAGCTAGGGGAGAATGGAGAAAGAATTATCAGAGAAAATGGACTTCTGTATCGGGTTACCAATGCCGACTCCCTAGATAAGCCCTGGACTTATAGCAAACAGCTGATTGTTCCTCAGAAATACAGAATTCCCCTATTACACCTTGCTCATGATATTCCTACTGCTGGCCATCAAGGCAAAACCCGCACCGAGAGGCGATTGACTCAATCTTTCTATTGCCCTGGGATTTCCCAAGCAGTGGCGCATTTCTGCCGAACTTGCGACATATGTCAGCGTAGAGGGCGACCCGGAGATCACCCAAAGGCACCCCTGCAACCGCTCCCTATAATAGAAGAACCCTTTCAAAGAGTAGCTGTTGATATCATTGGACCTCTGGCTAAACCAAGTAAATCTGGAAAGCAGTACATTCTCACTGTTGTGGACTATGCCACCCGATATCCAGAAGCGGTGGCCTTGTCAAGTATTTCTGCAGCCAAGGTGGCCGAGGCCCTGGTTACCATTTTCACCAGAGTAGGATTTCCCAGTGAGATCTTGTCGGACCAAGGCTCCCAGTTCATGTCAGAGCTGGTCCAGTGTCTGTGGCGCACCTGTGGAGTACGAGCGATCCGCACGACCCCGTATCATCCCCAAACAAATGGACTTTGTGAACGATTTAATGGCACTCTGAAGAATATGCTGAGGGCCTTCACTGTCAGAGATTCAAACTGGGAGAAGTACCTACCCCATCTCTTGTTTGCCTATCGGGAAGTTCCCCAGGAGTCCACTGGGTTCTCCCCCTTTGAACTACTCTATGGAAGAAAGGTCCGAGGACCCTTAACCCTGCTCAAGGAATACTGGGAGGGGCAAGTTGAAGATACAGGGGCCCCTGTTGTCCCTTATGTCCTAAAGCTGCGAGAAACCCTGGCCCAACTTGCTAGTTTTGCCCAGAGTCATGTGCGGATGGCTCAAACCAGACAGAAGACGTGGTATGACCGTAAAGCACGCTACCGGGAGTTTGTAGAAGGACAACAGGTCTTAATGATTGTTCCCCATCGGCAGAATAAACTGCAGACAACATGGGAGGGTCCCTTCCGGGTTCTCAGAAAACTGAATGACACCAATTACCTTCTTGCTTTAGATGATCAGGGGCTAAGACAAAAGACTGTCCATGTGAATATGATTAAGGAGTACCATGACCGGACCCTTCCAATGATAGCAAGCTGTCGGCTAGCTTCAGAGGACGGTCAAGAGGATGAGGACTCCCTACCTGATCTCGTGGAAGCAGCGAGAGCCCCATCCACTGTGGAACAGGTTCCTCTGGGAGATCACCTGGATTCCTTACAGAAAAAACAGATGCTGGAAGTGCTTCAACAGAGACGTGCTGCTTTCTCATCCCAACCAGGTCGAACCACCGTCACCCAACATCATGTGGACACTCAGGGCATCCGTCCCATACAACAGGCTCCTTACCGGGTACCTGAATCAGTTCGAAACACCATGCAGCACGAACTGGAGGAGATGCTACAGCTTGGGGTAATCCAGGCCTCCCATAGCCCTTGGGCCTCTCCTGTGGTGTTAGTACCCAAGAAGGATGGGAGTACTCGATTTTGTGTGGACTATCGACGACTAAACGACCATACCGTCAGTGATCCTTACCCAATGCCTCGTATTGACGAACTTCTAGACCGACTGGCTGGATCCCGATATGTCACTATCTTTGATCTCAGTAAGGGATACTGGCAAATCCCTCTGACGGAGGAGGGGAGAGAACGGTCCGCTTTTATAACCCCCTTTGGTCTGTATGAATTCCTAAATATGCCCTTTGGAATGAAGAATGCCCCGGCCACCTTCCAGAGAATGGTGGACCAGATCCTCCGGGGATGTGGTGACTTTGCTTGTGCCTACTTGGATGATATCGCCATCTTCAGCCAGACATGGGAGGAACATCTGAACCAAGTAGCCGTTATTCTTAACCTGCTTCTTGCAGCATGCCTAACCATTCGACCAGATAAATGCCAATTGGGGATGGGTGAAGTCCAGTACCTAGGGCATAGAGTAGGAGGAGGGAAGCTCCGTCCCGAACCTGCCAAAATCCAGGCTATTAGAGACTGGCCTGTACCCCAAACTAAGAAACAAGTTATGGCTTTTTTGGGCACTGCCAGTTATTACCGAAAATTTGTTTCTCATTTCAGCACTGTGGCCAAGCCTCTTACCGACCTGACCAAGAAAACGATGCCCCGGCTGGTGATCTGGACTCCAGCCTGTGATGAGGCTTTTAACCAGCTGAAGGACGCTCTGGTCTGTGACCCTGTTCTGGCTGCTCCAGACTACAAGAGGAGATTCATTGTGCAGACGGACGCCTCTGCTTATGGACTGGGAGCTGTCCTCAGCCAGGTGAATGCAGCTGGGGACGAGCACCCCATTGCCTACCTCAGCCGGAAACTGCTGGACCGAGAAGTGGCCTATGCAACTGTTGAAAAAGAATGTCTGGCTGTAGTGTGGGCCCTTAGGAAACTAAGGCCGTATCTGTATGGACGAGAATTCACTGTCATTACTGATCACAATCCCCTCACCTGGCTGAACAGAGTCTCTGGGGACAATGGACGCTTACTACGATGGAGCCTGGCACTGCAGCCCTATAACTTTACCATACAGTATAGAAGAGGCAGCCAACACCAAAATGCAGATGGACTGTCCAGGCAAGAGGAGCCCTGAGTCCTGTCAGCCATGCCTGTGTGTACTTAACTAGTGACCTGTAGAGGTCCCTAGTACGTACACAAATTGGGAGGGGAAGGGATTGTCATGATTTGTAGTCTTGCCCTGTCCTGTATTTTGTATAATATGTCATTTAACTTTTCTCTGGTTGTATTTGCTGTAAATTAACCATGTCTCCTTCCCCCAATACTTTGCAATGTCTTGTGATGTACCTGGACCATAATCTAATTTAGGCTTGTGTCAACAGCTAGTGGAACTGTGGCTATTGTTTTCCTAAGCAGAAGATAACCTACAATACACATCCTGTAGACTCAGTGGAGCCCTTACATTTCTAGAATCTTCTGATGGACCAAACCATTGAATAGTAGGTGTGACCCCTACCCCCCTTCAGATGGACTGATCCCAGGAGCCCTGACAATACATTCTTGCTTTAAGATCAGATGTGAGTTGGATGCTAAAAGAGAAGGACGAGGCTGTCTGAGGAAGCTTCGGCCTCTGTGTGATCGTGGTGGATTTCTGGGACTCTTAAAGGACTATGGTTTTGTGATCTGGCACAAGGATTGTTGGGAGGTTCCCCCGAATCAGTTTCCTGTGGACTTATTTTGGGACTCTGCAAATTACCTTCGTGTTGTTCCTGTTTTTTGGTCAATAAATCTGTTGGATTATTCCCAGGCCTGTTGTCCCTCCTTGCTCTGTAGAATACTCCCGTCACAGATGTGGGGGGCATGTGATGCTGTCACCACTGTGAATATGATGTGGGGGGCATGTGATGCTGTCTCCACTGTGAATATGATGTGGGGGGCATGTGATGCTCTGTCACCACTGTGAATATGATGTGGGGGGCATGTGATGCTCTGTCACCACTGTGAATATGATGTGGGGGGCATGTGACGCTCTGTCACCACTGTGAATATGATGTGGGGTGCATGTGATGCTCTGTCACCACTGTGAATATGATGTGGGGGGCATGTGACGCTCTGTCACCACTGTGAATATGATGTGGGGGGCATGTGACTCTGTCACCACTGTGAATATGATGTGAGGGGCATGTGACGTTCTGTCACCACTGGGAATATGATGTGGGGGGCATGTGATGCTCTGTCACCACTGTGAATATGATGTGGGGGGCATGTGACGCTCTGTCACCACTGTGAATATGATGTGGGGGGCATGTGATGCTGTCACCACTGTGAATATGATGTGGGGGGCATGTGACGCTCTGTCACCACTGTGAATATGATGTGAGGGGCATGTGACGTTCTGTCACCACTGTGAATATGATGTGGGGGGCATGTGATGCTCTATCACCACTGTGAATATGATGTGGGGGGCATGTGACGCTCTGTCACCACTGTGAATATGATGTGGGGGGCATGTGACGCTCTGTCACCACTGTGAATATGATGTGGGGGGCATGTGACGCTCTGTCACCACTGTGAATATGATGTGGGAGGCATGTGATGCTCTGTCACCACTGTGAATATGATGTGGGGGGCATGTGACGCTCTGTCACCACTGTGAATATGATGTGGGGGGCATGTGATGCTCTGTCACCACTGTGAATATGATGTGGGGGGCATGTGACGCTCTGTCACCACTGTGAATATGATGTGGGGGGCATGTGATGCTCTGTCACCACTGGGAATATGATGAGGGGGGCATGTGACGCTGTGTCACCACTGTGAATATGATGTGAGGGGCATGTGATGCTCTGACACCACTGTGAATATGATGTGGGGGGCATGTGATGCTGTCACCACTGTGAATATGATGTGGGGGGCATGTGACGCTCTGTCACCACTGTGAATATGATGTGGGGGGCGTGTGACGCTCTGTCACCACTGTGAATATCATGTGGGGGGCATGCGACGCTCTGTCACCACTGTGAATATGATGTGAAGGGCATGTGACGCTCTGTCACCACTGTGAATATGATGTGGGGGGCATGTGATGCTGTCACCACTGTGAATATGATGTGGGGGGCATGTGACGCTCTGTCACCACTGTGAATATGATGTGGGGGGCATGTGACTCTGTGTCACCACTGTGAATATGATGTGGGGGGCATGTGACGTTCTGTCACCACTGTGAATATGATGTGGGAGGGCATGTGACGCTCTGTCACCACTGTGAATATGATGTGGGAGGGCATGTGACGCTCTGTCACCACTGGGAATATGATGTGGGGGGCATGTGATGCTCTGTCACCACTGTGAATGTGATGTGGGGGGCATGTGACGCTCTGTCACCACTGGGAATATGATGTGGGGGGCAAGTGATGCTCTGTCACCACTGGGAATATGATGAGGGGGGGCATGTGATGCTCTGTCACCACTGTGAATATGATGTGGGGGGCATGTGATTCTCTCTCACCACTGTGAATATGATGTGGGGGGCATGTGACGCTCTGTCACCACTGTGAATATGATGTGGGGGGCATGTGACGTTCTGTCACCACTGGGAATATGATGTGGGGGGCATGTGATGCTTTGTCACCACTGGGAATATGATGTGGGGGGCATGTGATGCTGTCACCACTGTGAATATGATGTGGGGGGCATGTGATTCTCTGTCACCACTGTGAATATGATGTGGGGGGCATGTGACGTTCTGTCACCACTGGGAATATGATGTGGGGGGCATGTGATGCTCTGTCACCACTGTGAATATGATGTGGGGGGCATGTGATTCTCTGTCACCACTGTGAATATGATGTGGGGGGCATGTGATGCTCTGTCACCACTGTGAATATGATGTGAGGGGCATGTGATGCTCTGTCACCACTGTGAATATGATGTGGGGGGCATGTGATGCTGTCACCACTGTGAATATGATGTGGGGGGCATGTGATGCTGTCACCACTGTGAATATGATGAGGGGGCATGTGATGCTCTGTCACCACTGTGAATATGATGTGGGGGGCATGTGATTCTGTCACCACTGTGAATATGATGTGGGGGGCATGTGATGCTCTGTCACCACTGTGAATATGATGTGAGGGGCATGTGACGCTCTGTCACCACTGTGAATATGATGTGGGGGGCATGTGATGCTGTCACCACTGTGAATATGATGTGGGGGGCATGTGACTCTGTGTCACCACTGTGAATATGATGTGGGGGGTATGTGACGTTCTGTCACCACTGTGAATATGATGTGGGAGGGCATGTGACGCTCTGTCACCACTATGAATATGATGTGGGGGGCATGTGATGCTGTCACCACTGTGAATATGATGTGGGGGGCGTGTGACGCTCTGTCACCACTGTGAATATGATGTGAGGGGCATTTGACGCTGTCACCACTGTGAATATGATGTGGGGGGCATGTGATGCTGTCACAACTGTGAATATGATGTGGGGGGCATGTGACGCTCTGTCACCACTGTGAATATGATGTGGGGGGCATGTGACTCTGTGTCACCACTGTGAATATGATGTGGGGGGCATGTGACTCTGTGTCACCACTGTGAATATGATGTGGGGGGCATGTGACGCTCTGTCACCACTGTGAATATGATGTGGGGGGCATGTGACGCTCTGTCACCACTGTGAATATGATGTGGGGGGCATGTGACGCTCTGTCACCACTGTGAATATGATGAGGGGGCATGTGACTGTGTCACCACTGTGAATATGATGTGGGGGGCATGTGACGTTCTGTCACCACTGTGAATATGATGTGGGGGGCATGTGACGCTCTGTCACCACTGTGAATATGATGTGGGGGGCATGTGACGCTCTGTCACCACTGTGAATATGATGTGGGGGGCATGTGACGCTCTGTCACCACTGTGAATATGATGTGGGGGGCATATGACGCTCTGTCACCACTGTGAATATGATGTGGGGGGCATGTGACGCTGTGTCAGCACTGTGAATATGATGTGGGGGGCATGTGATGCTGTCACAACTGTGAATATGATGTGGGGGGCATGTGACGCTCTGTCACCACTGTGAATAAATGTGGGGGGCATGTGACGTTCTGTCACCACTGTGAATATGATGTGGGGGGCATGTGACGCTCTGTCACCACTGTGAATATGATGTGGGGGGCATGTGACGCTCTGTCACCACTGTGAATATGATGTGGGGGGCATGTGATGCTGTCACAACTGTGAATATGATGTGGGGGGCATGTGACGCTCTGTCACCACTGTGAATATAATGTGGGGGGCATGTGACGCTCTGTCACCACTGTGAATATGATGTGGGGGGCATGTGACGCTCTGTCACCACTGTGAATATGATGTGGGGGGCATGTGATGCTGTCACCACTGTGAATATGATGTGGGGGGCATGTGACGCTCTGTCACCACTGTGAATATGATGTGGGGGGCATGTGATGCTGTCACCACTGTGAATATGATGTGGGGGGCATGTGATGCTCTGTCACCACTGTGAATATGATGTGGGGGGCATGTGACTCTGTGTCACCACTGTGAATATGATGTGGGGGCCATGTGACTCTCTGTCACCACTGTGAATATGATGTGGGGGGCATGTGACTCTGTGTCACCACTGTGAATATGATGTGGGGGGCATGTGACGTTCTGTCACCACTGTGAATATGATGTGGGGGGCATGTGACGTTCTGTCACCACTGTGAATATGATGTGAGGGGCATTTGACGCTCTGTCACCACTGTGAATATGATGTGGGGGGCATGTGATGCTGTCACCACTGTGAATATGATGTGGGGGGCATGTGACGCTCTGTCACCACTGTGAATATGATGTGGGGGGCATGTGACTCTGTGTCACCACTGTGAATATGATGTGGGGGGCATGTGACTCTGTGTCACCACTGTGAATATGATGTGGGGGGCATGTGACGCTCTGTCACCACTGTGAATATGATGTGGGGGGCATGTGACGCTCTGTCACCACTGTGAATATGATGTGGGGGGCATGTGACGCTCTGTCACCACTGTGAATATGATGTGGGGGGCATGTGACTCTGTGTCACCACTGTGAATATGATGTGGGGGGCATGTGACGTTCTGTCACCACTGTGAATATGATGTGGGGGGTATGTGACGCTCTGTCACCACTGTGAATATGATGTGGGGGGCATGTGACTCTGTGTCACCACTGTGAATATGATGTGGGGGGCATGTGACGCTCTGTCACCACTGTGAATATGATGTGGGGGGCATGTGACGCTCTGTCACCACTGTGAATATGATGTGGGGGGCATGTGACGCTCTGTCACCACTGTGAATATGATGTGAGGGGCATGTGATGCTCTGTCACCACTGTGAATATGATGTTGGGGGCATTTGATGCTGTCACCACTGTGAATATGATGTGGGGGGCATGTGATGCTGTCACCACTGTGAATATGATGTGGGGGGCATGTGATGCTGTCAGCACTGTGAATATGATGTTGGGGGCATGTGACGCTCTGTCTCCACTGTGAATATGATGTGAGGGGCATGTGATGCTCTGTCACCACTGTGAATATGATGTGGGGGGCATGTGATGCTGTCACCACTGTGAATATGATGTGGGGGGCATGTGACGCTCTGTCACCACTGTGACTATGATGTGGGGGGCATGTGACGCTCTGTCACCACTGTGATTATGATGTGGGGGGCATGTGACGCTCTGTCACCACTGTGAATATGATGTGGGGGGCATGTGATGCTCTGTCACCACTGTGAATATGATGTGGGGGGCATGTGACGTTCTGTCACCACTGTGAATATGATGTGGGGTGCATGTGACGCTCTGTCACCACTGTGAATATGATGTGGGGGTCATGTGACGCTCTGTCACCACTGTGAATATGATGTGGGGGGCATGTGACGCTCTGTCACCACTGTGAATATGATGTGGGGGGCATGTGATGCTCTGTCACCACTGTGAATATAATGTGGGGGGCATGTGCTGCTGTCACCACTGTGAATATGATGTGGGGGGCATATGACGCTCTGTCACCACTGTGAATATGATGTGAGGGGCATTTGACGCTCTGTCACCACTGTGAATATGATGTGGGGGGCATGTGATGATGTCGCCACTGTGAATATGATGTGGGGGGCATGTGACGCTCTGTCACCACTGTGAATATGATGTGGGGGGCATGTGACTCTGTGTCACCACTGTGAATATGATGTGGGGGGCATGTGACTCTGTGTCACCACTGTGAATATGATGTGGGGGGCATGTGACGTTCTGTCACCACTGTGAATATGATGTGGGGGGCATGTGACGTTCTGTCTCCACTGTGATTATGATGTGGGGGGTATGTGACGCTCTGTCACCACTGTGAATATGATGTGGCGGGCATGTGACTCTGTGTCACCACTGTGAATATGATGTGGGGGGCATGTGATGCTCTGTCACCACTGTGAATATGATGTGGGGGGCATGTGACGCTCTGTCACCACTGTGAATATGATGTGGGGGGCATGTGATGCTGTCACCACTGTGAATATGATGTGGGGGGCATGTGACGCGCTGTCACCACTGTGAATATGATGTGGGGGGCATGTGACGCTCTGTCACCACTGTGAATATGATGTGGGGGGCATGTGATGCTGTCACCACTGTGAATATGATGTGGGGGGCATGTGACGCTCTGTAACCACTGTGAATATGATGTGAGGGGCATGTGATGCTCTGTCACCACTGTGAATATGATGTGGGGGTCATGTGATGCTGTCACCACTGTGAATATGATGTGGGGGGCAAGTGATGCTGTCACCACTGTGAATATGATGTGGGGGGCATGTGACGCTCTGTCACCACTGTGAATATGATGTGGGGGGCATGTGACGCTCTGTCACCACTGTGAGTATGATGTGGGAGGCATGTGACGCTCTGTCACCATTGTGAATATGATGTGAGGGGCATGTGACGTTCTGTCACCACTGTGAATATGATGTGGGGGGCATGTGATGCTCTGTCACCACTGTGAATATGATGTGGGGGGCATGTGACGCTCTGTCACCACTGTGAATATGATGTGAGGGGTATGTGACGTTCTGTCACCACTGTGAATATGATGTGGGGGGCATGTGATGCTCTGTCACCACTGTGAATATGATGTGGGGGGCATGTGACGCTCTGTCACCACTGTGAATATGATGTGGGGGGCATGTGACGCTCTGTCACCACTGAATATGATGTGGGGCGCATGTGACGCTCTGTCACCACTGTGAATATGATGTGGTAGGCATGTGACGCTCTGTCACCACTGTGAATATGATGTGGGGGGCATGTGACGCTCTGTCACCACTGTGAATATGATGTGGGGGGCATGTGACGCTCTGTCACCACTGTGAATATGATGTGGGGGGCATGTGACGCTCTGTCACCACTGTGAATATGATGTGGGGGGCATGTGACTGTCACCACTGTGAATATGATGTGGGGGGCATGTGACGTTCTGTCACCACTGTGAATATGATATGGGGGGCATGTGACGCTCTGTCACCACTGTGAATATGATGTGGGGGGCATGTGACGCTCTGTCACCACTGTGAATATGATGTGGGGGGCATGTGACGCTCTGTCACCACTGTGAATATGATGTGGGAGGCATGTGATGCTCTGTCACCACTGTGAATATGATGTGAGGGGCATGTGACGTTCTGTCACCACTGTGAATATGATGTGGGGGGCATGTGATGCTCTGTCACCACTGTGAATATGATGTGGGGGGCATGTGACGCTCTGTCACCACTGTGAATATGATGTGGGGGGCATGTGACGCTCTGTCACCACTGTGAGTATGATGTGGGGGGCATGTGACGATCTGTCACCACTGTGAATATGATGTGGGAGGCATGTGATGCTCTGTCACCACTGTGTATATGATGTGGGGGGCATGTGACGCTCTGTCACCACTGTGAATATGATGTGGGGGGCATGTGATGCTCTGTCACCACTGTGAATATGATGTGGGGGGCATGTGACGCTCTGTCACCACTGTGAATATGATGTGGGGGGCATGTGATGCTGTCACCACTGTGAATATGATGTGGGGGGCATGTGACGCTCTGTAACCACTGTGAATATGATGTGAGGGGCATGTGATGCTCTGTCACCACTGTGAATATGATGTGGGGGTCATGTGATGCTGTCACCACTGTGAATATGATGTGGGGGGCAAGTGATGCTGTCACCACTGTGAATATGATGTGGGGGGCATGTGACGCTCTGTCACCACTGTGAATATGATGTGGGGGGCATGTGACGCTCTGTCACCACTGTGAATATGATGTGGGAGGCATGTGACGCTCTGTCACCATTGTGAATATGATGTGAGGGGCATGTGACGTTCTGTCACCACTGTGAATATGATGTGGGGGGCATGTGATGCTCTGTCACCACTGTGAATATGATGTGGGGGGCATGTAACGCTCTGTCACCACTGTGAATATGATGTGGGGGGCATGTGACGCTCTGTCACCACTGTGAATATGATGTGGGGGGCATGTGACGCTCTGTCACCACTGTGAATATGATGTGGGGGGCATGTGACGCTCTGTCACCACTGTGAATATGATGTGGGGGGCATGTGACTCTGTCACCACTGTGAATATGATATGAGGGGCATGTGACGTTCTGTCACCACTGTGAATATGATATGGGGGCATGTGACGCTCTGTCACCACTGTGAATATGATGTGGGGGGCATGTGACGCTCTGTCACCACTGTGAATATGATGTGGGGTGCATGTGATGCTGTCACCACTGTGAATATGATGTGGGGGGGAAGTGACGTTCTGTCACCACTGTGAATATGATGTGAGGGGCATTTGACGCTCTGTCACCACTGTGAATATGATGTGGGGGGCATGTGATGCTGTCACCACTGTGAATATGATGTGGGGGGCATGTGATGCTGTCACCACTGTGAATATGATGTGGGGGGCATGTGATGCTCTGTCACCACTGTGAATATGATATGGGGGGCATGTGACGCTCTGTCACCACTGTGAATATGATGTGGGGGGCATGTGACGCTCTGTCACCAATGTGAATATGATGTGGGGGGCATGTGATGCTGTCACCACTGTGAATATGATGTGGGGGGCATGTGATGCTGTCACCACTGTGAATATGATGTGGGGGGCATGTGACGTTCTGTCACCACTGTGAATATGATGTGAGGGGCATTTGACGCTCTGTCACCACTGTGAATATGATGTGGGGGGCATGTGACGCTCTGTCACCACTGTGAATATGATGTGGGGGGCATGTGACTCTGTCACCACTGTGAATATGATGTGAGGGGCATGTGACGTTCTGTCACCACTGTGAATATGATATGGGGGCATGTGACGCTCTGTCACCACTGTGAATATGATGTGGGGGGCATGTGACGCTCTGTCACCACTGTGAATATGATGTGGGGGGCATGTGACGCTCTGTCACCACTGTGAATATGATGTGGGAGGCATGTGATGCTCTGTCACCACTGTGAATATGATGTGAGGGGCATGTGACGTTCTGTCACCACTGTGAATATGATGTGGGGGGCATGTGATGCTCTGTCACCACTGTGAATATGATGTGGGGGGCATGTGACGCTCTGTCACCACTGTGAATATGATGTGGGGGGCATGTGACGCTCTGTCACCACTGTGAATATGATGTGGGGGGCATGTGACGCTCTGTCACCACTGTGAATATGATGTGGGAGGCATGTGATGCTCTGTCACCACTGTGAATATGATGTGGGGGGCATGTGACGCTCTGTCACCACTGTGAATATGATGTGGGGGGCATGTGATGCTCTGTCACCACTGTGAATATGATGTGGGGGGCATTTGACGCTCTGTCACCACTGTGAATATGATGTGGGGTGGCATGTGATGCTGTCACCACTGTGAATATGATGTGGGGGGCATGTGACGCTCTGTAACCACTGTGAATATGATGTGAGGGGCATGTGATGCTCTGTCACCACTGTGAATATGATGTGGGGGTCATGTGATGCTGTCACCACTGTGAATATGATGTGGGGGGCAAGTGATGCTGTCACCACTGTGAATATGATGTGGGGGGCATGTGACGCTCTGTCACCACTGTGAATATGATGTGGGGGGCATGTGACGCTCTGTCACCACTGTGAATATGATGTGGGAGGCATGTGACGCTCTGTCACCATTGTGAATATGATGTGAGGGGCATGTGACGTTCTGTCACCACTGTGAATATGATGTGGGGGGCATGTGATGCTCTGTCACCACTGTGAATATGATGTGGGGGGCATGTAACGCTCTGTCACCACTGTGAATATGATGTGAGGGGCATGTGACGTTCTGTCACCACTGTGAATATGATATGGGGGCATGTGACGCTCTGTCACCACTGTGAATATGATGTGGGGGGCATGTGACGCTCTGTCACCACTGTGAATATGATGTGGGGGGCATGTGATGCTGTCACCACTGTGAATATGATGTGGGGGGCAAGTGACGTTCTGTCACCACTGTGAATATGATGTGAGGGGCATTTGACGCTCTGTCACCACTGTGAATATGATGTGGGGGGCATGTGATGCTGTCACCACTGTGAATATGATGTGGGGGGCATGTGATGCTGTCACCACTGTGAATATGATGTGGGGGGCATGTGACGCTCTGTCAACACTGTGAATATGATATGGGGGGCATGTGACGCTCTGTCACCACTGTGAATATGATGTGGGGGGCATGTGACGCTCTGTCACCAATGTGATTATGATGTGGGGGGCATGTGATGCTGTCACCACTGTGAATATGATGTGGGGGGCATGTGACGTTCTGTCACCACTGTGAATATGATGTGAGGGGCATTTGACGCTCTGTCACCAATGTGAATATGATGTGGGGGGCATGTGATGCTGTCACCACTGTGAATATGATGTGGGGGGCATGTGACGCTCTGTCACCACTGTGAATATGATGTGGGAGGCATGTGACGCTCTGTCACCACTGTGAATATGATGTGAGGGGCATGTGACGTTCTGTCACCACTGTGAATATGATGTGGGGGGCATGTGATGCTCTGTCACCACTGTGAATATGATGTGGGGGGCATGTGACGCTCTGTCACCACTGTGAATATGATGTGGGAGGCATGTGATGCTCTGTCACCACTGTGAATATGATGTGGGGGGCATGTGACGCTCTGTCACCACTGTGAATATGATGTGCGGGGCATGTGATGCTCTGTCACCACTGAGAATAGGATGTGGGGGGCATGTGACGCTCTGTCACCACTGTGAATATGATGTGGGGGGCATGTGATGCTGTCACCACTGTGAATATGATGTGGGGGGCATGTGACGCTCTGTCACCACTGTGAATATGATGTGAGGGGCATGTGATGCTCTGTCACCACTGTGAATATGATGTGGGGGGCATGTGATGCTGTCACCATTGTGAATATGATGTGGGGGGCATGTGACGCTCTGTCACCACTGTGAATATGATGTGGGGGGCATGTGACGCTCTGTCACCACTGTGAATATGATGTGGGGGGCATGTGACGCTCTGTCACCACTGTGAATATGATGTGGGGGGCATGTGACTCTGTCACCACTGTGAATATGATGTGGGAGGCATGTGACGCTCTGTCACCACTGTGAATATGATGTGAGGGGCATGTGACGCTCTGTCACCACTGTGAATATGATGTGGGGGGCATGTGACGCTCTGTCACCACTGTGAATATGATGTGGGGGGCATGTGACGCTCTGTCACCACTGTGAATATGATGTGGGAGGCATGTGACGCTCTGTCACCACTGTGAATATGATGTGAGGGGCATGTGACGTTCTGTCACCACTGTGAATATGATATGGGGGGCATGTGATGCTCTGTCACCACTGTGAATATGATGTGGGGGCATGTGACGCTCTGTCACCACTGTGAATATGATTTGAGGGGCATGTGATGTTCTGTCACCACTGTGAATATGATGTGGGGGGCATGTGATGCTCTGTCACCACTGTGAATATGATGTGGGGGGCATGTGACGCTCTGTCACCACTGTGAATATGATGTGGGGGGCATGTGACGCTCTGTCACCACTGTGAATATGATGTGGGGGGCATGTGATGCTGTCACCACTGTGAATATGATGTGGGGGGCATGTGACGCGCTGTCACCACTGTGAATATGATGTGGGGGGCATGTGACGCTCTGTCACCACTGTGAATATGATGTGGGGGGCATGTGATGCTGTCACCACTGTGAATATGATGTGGGGGGCATGTGACGCTCTGTAACCACTGTGAATATGATGTGAGGGGCATGTGATGCTCTGTCACCACTGTGAATATGATGTGGGGGTCATGTGATGCTGTCACCACTGTGAATATGATGTGGGGGGCAAGTGATGCTGTCACCACTGTGAATATGATGTGGGGGGCATGTGACGCTCTGTCACCACTGTGAATATGATGTGGGGGGCATGTGACGCTCTGTCACCACTGTGAGTATGATGTGGGGGGCATGTGACGCTCTGTCACCACTGTGAGTATGATGTGGGAGGCATGTGACGCTCTGTCACCATTGTGAATATGATGTGAGGGGCATGTGATGCTCTGTCACCACTGTGAATATGATGTGGGGGGCATGTGACGCTCTGTCACCACTGTGAATATGATGTGAGGGGCATGTGACGTTCTGTCACCACTGTGAATATGATGTGGGGGGCATGTGATGCTCTGTCACCACTGTGAATATGATGTGGGGGGCATGTGACGCTCTGTCACCACTGTGAATATGATGTGGGGGGCATGTGACGCTCTGTCACCACTGAATATGATGTGGGGCGCATGTGACGCTCTGTCACCACTGTGAATATGATGTGGTAGGCATGTGACGCTCTGTCACCACTGTGAATATGATGTGGGGGGCATGTGACGCTCTGTCACCACTGTGAATATGATGTGGGGGGCATGTGACGCTCTGTCACCACTGTGAATATGATGTGGGGGGCATGTGACGCTCTGTCACCACTGTGAATATGATGTGGGGGGCATGTGACGCTCTGTCACCACTGTGAATATGATGTGGGGGGCATGTGACTCTGTCACCACTGTGAATATGATGTGAGGGGCATGTGACGTTCTGTCACCACTGTGAATATGATATGGGGGGCATGTGACGCTCTGTCACCACTGTGAATATGATGTGGGGGGCATGTGACGCTCTGTCACCACTGTGAATATGATGTGGGGGGCATGTGATGCTCTGTCACCACTGTGAATATGATGTGGGGGTCATGTGACGCTCTGTCACCACTGTGAATATGATGTGGCGGGCATGTGACTCTCTGTCACCATTGTGAATATGATGTGGGAGGCATGTGACGCTCTGTCACCACTGTGAATATGATGTGGGGGGCATGTGACGCTCTGTCACCACTGTGAATATGATATGGGGGGCATGTGACGCTCTGTCACCACTGTGAATATGATGTGGGGGGCATGTGACGCTCTGTCACCAATGTGAATATGATGTGGGGGGCATGTGATGCTGTCACCACTGTGAATATGATGTGGGGGGCATGTGACGTTCTGTCACCACTGTGAATATGATGTGAGGGGCATTTGACGCTCTGTCACCAATGTGAATATGATGTGGGGGGCATGTGATGCTGTCACCACTGTGAATATGATGTGGGGGGCATGTGACGCTCTGTCACCACTGTGAATATGATGTGGGAGGCATGTGACGCTCTGTCACCACTGTGAATATGATGTGAGGGGCATGTGACGTTCTGTCACCACTGTGAATATGATGTGGGGGGCATGTGATGCTCTGTCACCACTGTGAATATGATGTGGGGGGCATGTGACGCTCTGTCACCACTGTGAATATGATGTGGGAGGCATGTGATGCTCTGTCACCACTGTGAATATGATGTGGGGGGCATGTGACGCTCTGTCACCACTGTGAATATGATGTGCGGGGCATGTGATGCTCTGTCACCACTGAGAATATGATGTGGGGGGCATGTGACGCTCTGTCACCACTGTGAATATGATGTGGGGGGCATGTGATGCTGTCACCACTGTGAATATGATGTGGGGGGCATGTGACGCTCTGTCACCACTGTGAATATGATGTGAGGGGCATGTGATGCTCTGTCACCACTGTGAATATGATGTGGGGGGCATGTGATGCTGTCACCATTGTGAATATGATGTGGGGGGCATGTGACGCTCTGTCACCACTGTGAATATGATGTGGGGGGCATGTGATGCTCTGTCACCACTGTGAATATGATGTGGGGGGCATGTGACGCTCTGTCACCACTGTGAATATGATGTGGGGGGCATGTGACTCTCTGTCACCACTGTGAATATGATGTGGGAGGCATGTGACGCTCTGTCACCACTGTGAATATGATGTGAGGGGCATGTGACGCTCTGTCACCACTGTGAATATGATGTGGGGGGCATGTGACGCTCTGTCACCACTGTGAATATGATGTGGGGGGCATGTGACGCTCTGTCACCACTGTGAATATGATGTGGGAGGCATGTGACGCTCTGTCACCACTGTGAATATGATGTGAGGGGCATGTGACGTTCTGTCACCACTGTGAATATGATATGGGGGGCATGTGATGCTCTGTCACCACTGTGAATATGATGTGGGGGGCATGTGACGCTCTGTCACCACTGTGAATATGATGTGAGGGGCATGTGATGTTCTGTCACCACTGTGAATATGATGTGGGGGGCATGTGATGCTCTGTCACCACTGTGAATATGATGTGGGGGGCATGTGACGCTCTGTCACCACTGTGAATATGATGTGGGGTGCATGTGACGCTCTGTCACCACTGTGAATATGATGTGGGGGGCATGTGACGCTCTGTCACCACTGTGAATATGATGTGGGGGGCATGTGACGCTCTGTCACCACTGTGAATATGATGTGGGGGGCATGTGACGCTCTGTCACCACTGTGAATATGATGTGGGGGGCATGTGATGCTGTCAGCACTGTGAATATGATGTTGGGGGCATGTGACGCTCTGTCTCCACTGTGAATATGATGTGAGGGGCATGTGATGCTCTGTCACCACTGTGAATATGATGTGGGGGGCATGTGATGCTGTCACCACTGTGAATATGATGTGGGGGGCATGTGACGCTCTGTCACCACTGTGACTATGATGTGGGGGGCATGTGACGCTCTGTCACCACTGTGAATATGTTGTGGGGGGCATGTGATGCTCTGTCACCACTGTGAATATGATGTGGGGGGCATGTGACGCTCTGTCACCACTGTGATTATGATGTGGGGGGCATGTGATGCTCTGTCACCACTGTGAATATGTTGTGGGGGGCATGTGATGCTCTGTCACCACTGTGAATATGATGTGGGGGGCATGTGATGCTCTGTCACCACTGTGAATATGATGTGGGGGGCATGTGACGTTCTGTCACCACTGTGAATATGATGTGGGGGGGGGGCATGTGACGCTCTGTCACCACTGTGAATATGATGTGGGGGGGGGCATGTGACGCTCTGTCACCACTGTGAATATGATGTGGGGTGCATGTGACGCTCTGTCACCACTGTGAATATGATGTGGGGGGCATGTGACGCTCTGTCACCACTGTGAATATGATGTCGGGGGCATGTGACGCTCTGTCACCACTGTGAATATGATGTGGGGGGCATGTGACGCTCTGTCACCACTGTGAATATGATGTGGGGGGCATGTGATGCTCTGTCACCACTGTGAATATAATGTGGGGGGCATGTGCTGCTGTCACCACTGTGAATATGATGTGGGGGGCATATGACGCTCTGTCACCACTGTGAATATGATGTGAGGGGCATTTGACGCTCTGTCACCACTGTGAATATGATGTGGGGGGCATGTGATGATGTCGCCACTGTGAATATGATGTGGGGGGCATGTGACGCTCTGTCACCACTGTGAATATGATGTGGGGGGCATGTGACTCTGTGTCACCACTGTGAATATGATGTGGGGGGCATGTGACTCTGTGTCACCACTGTGAATATGATGTGGGGGGCATGTGACGTTCTGTCACCACTGTGAATATGATGTGGGGGGCATGTGACGTTCTGTCTCCACTGTGATTATGATGTGGGGGGTATGTGACGCTCTGTCACCACTGTGAATATGATGTGGCGGGCATGTGACTCTGTGTCACCACTGTGAATATGATGTGGGGGGCATGTGATGCTCTGTCACCACTGTGAATATGATGTGGGGGGCATGTGACGCTCTGTCACCACTGTGAATATGATGTGGGGGGCATGTGATGCTGTCACCACTGTGAATATGATGTGGGGGGCATGTGACGCGCTGTCACCACTGTGAATATGATGTGGGGGGCATGTGACGCTCTGTCACCACTGTGAATATGATGTGGGGGGCATGTGATGCTGTCACCACTGTGAATATGATGTGGGGGGCATGTGACGCTCTGTAACCACTGTGAATATGATGTGAGGGGCATGTGATGCTCTGTCACCACTGTGAATATGATGTGGGGGTCATGTGATGCTGTCACCACTGTGAATATGATGTGGGGGGCAAGTGATGCTGTCACCACTGTGAATATGATGTGGGGGGCATGTGACGCTCTGTCACCACTGTGAATATGATGTGGGGGGCATGTGACGCTCTGTCACCACTGTGAGTATGATGTGGGGGGCATGTGACGCTCTGTCACCACTGTGAGTATGATGTGGGAGGCATGTGACGCTCTGTCACCATTGTGAATATGATGTGAGGGGCATGTGATGCTCTGTCACCACTGTGAATATGATGTGGGGGGCATGTGACGCTCTGTCACCACTGTGAATATGATGTGAGGGGCATGTGACGTTCTGTCACCACTGTGAATATGATGTGGGGGGCATGTGATGCTCTGTCACCACTGTGAATATGATGTGGGGGGCATGTGACGCTCTGTCACCACTGTGAATATGATGTGGGGGGCATGTGACGCTCTGTCACCACTGAATATGATGTGGGGCGCATGTGACGCTCTGTCACCACTGTGAATATGATGTGGTAGGCATGTGACGCTCTGTCACCACTGTGAATATGATGTGGGGGGCATGTGACGCTCTGTCACCACTGTGAATATGATGTGGGAGGCATGTGATGCTCTGTCACCACTGTGAATATGATGTGAGGGGCATGTGACGTTCTGTCACCACTGTGAATATGATGTGGGGGGCATGTGATGCTCTGTCACCACTGTGAATATGATGTGGGGGGCATGTGACGCTCTGTCACCACTGTGAATATGATGTGGGGGGCATGTGACGCTCTGTCACCACTGTGAATATGATGTGGGGGGCATGTGACGCTCTGTCACCACTGTGAATATGATGTGGGAGGCATGTGATGCTCTGACACCACTGTGAATATGATGTGGGGGGCATGTGACGCTCTGTCACCACTGTGAATATGATGTGGGGGGCATGTGATGCTCTGTCACCACTGTGAATATGATGTGGGGGGCATGTGACGCTCTGTCACCACTGTGAATATGATGTGGGGGGCATGTGATGCTGTCACCACTGTGAATATGATGTGGGGGGCATGTGACGCTCTGTAACCACTGTGAATATGATGTGAGGGGCATGTGATGCTCTGTCACCACTGTGAATATGATGTGGGGGTCATGTGATGCTGTCACCACTGTGAATATGATGTGGGGGGCAAGTGATGCTGTCACCACTGTGAATATGATGTGGGGGGCATGTGACGCTCTGTCACCACTGTGAATATGATGTGGGGGGCATGTGACGCTCTGTCACCACTGTGAATATGATGTGGGAGGCATGTGACGCTCTGTCACCATTGTGAATATGATGTGAGGGGCATGTGACGTTCTGTCACCACTGTGAATATGATGTGGGGGGCATGTGATGCTCTGTCACCACTGTGAATATGATGTGGGGGGCATGTAACGCTCTGTCACCACTGTGAATATGATGTGAGGGGCATGTGACGTTCTGTCACCACTGTGAATATGATGTGGGGGGCATGTGATGCTCTGTCACCACTGTGAATATGATGTGGGGGGCATGTGACGCTCTGTCACCACTGTGAATATGATGTGGGGGGCATGTGACGCTCTGTCACCACTGAATATGATGTGGGGCGCATGTGACGCTCTGTCACCACTGTGAATATGATGTGGTAGGCATGTGACGCTCTGTCACCACTGTGAATATGATGTGGGGGGCATGTGACGCTCAGTCACCACTGTGAATATGATGTGGGGGGCATGTGACCCTCTGTCACCACTGTGAATATGATGTGGGGGGCATGTGACGCTCTGTCACCACTGTGAATATGATGTGGGGGGCATGTGACGCTCTGTCACCACTGTGAATATGATGTGGGGGGCATGTGACGCTCTGTCACCACTGTGAATATGATGTGGGGGGCATGTGACGCTCTGTCACCACTGTGAATATGATGTGGGGGGCATGTGACTCTGTCACCACTGTGAATATGATGTGAGGGGCATGTGACGTTCTGTCACCACTGTGAATATGATATGGGGGCATGTGACGCTCTGTCACCACTGTGAATATGATGTGGGGGGCATGTGACGCTCTGTCACCACTGTGAATATGATGTGGGGGGCATGTGATGCTGTCACCACTGTGAATATGATGTGGGGGGCATGTGACGTTCTGTCACCACTGTGAATATGATGTGAGGGGCATTTGACGCTCTGTCACCACTGTGAATATGATGTGGGGGGCATGTGATGCTGTCACCACTGTGAATATGATGTGGGGGGCATGTGATGCTGTCACCACTGTGAATATGATGTGGGGGGCATGTGACGCTCTGTCACCACTGTGAATATGATATGGGGGGCATGTGACGCTCTGTCACCACTGTGAATATGATGTGGGGGGCATGTGACGCTCTGTCACCAATGTGAATATGATGTGGGGGGCATGTGATGCTGTCACCACTGTGAATATGATGTGGGGGGCATGTGACGTTCTGTCACCACTGTGAATATGATGTGAGGGGCATTTGACGCTCTGTCACCACTGTGAATATGATGTGGGGGGCATGTGATGCTGTCACCACTGTGAATATGATGTGGGGGGCATGTGATGCTGTCACCACTGTGAATATGATGTGGGGGGCATGTGACGCTCTGTCACCACTGTGAATATGATGTGGGGGGCATGTGACGCTCTGTCACCACTGTGAATATGATGTGGGGGGCATGTGACTCTGTCACCACTGTGAATATGATGTGAGGGGCATGTGACGTTCTGTCACCACTGTGAATATGATATGTGGGCATGTGACGCTCTGTCACCACTGTGAATATGATGTGGGGGGCATGTGATGCTGTCACCACTGTGAATATGATGTGGGGGGCATGTGATGCTGTCACCACTGTGAATATGATGTGGGGTGCATGTGACGCTCTGTCACCACTGTGAATATGATATGGGGGGCATGTGACGCTCTGTCACCACTGTGAATATGATGTGGGGGGCATGTGACGCTCTGTCACCAATGTGAATATGATGTGGGGGGCATGTGATGCTGTCACCACTGTGAATATGATGTGGGGGGCATGTGACGTTCTGTCACCACTGTGAATATGATGTGAGGGGCATTTGACGCTCTGTCACCACTGTGAATATGATGTGGGGGGCATGTTATGCTGTCACCACTGTGAATATGATGTGGGGGGCATGTGATGCTGTCACCACTGTGAATATGATGTGGGGGGCATGTGACGCTCTGTCACCACTGTGAATATGATGTGGGGGGCATGTGACTCTGTGTCACCACTGTGAATATGATGTGGGGGGCATGTGATGCTCTGTCACCACTGTGAATATGATGTGGGGGGCATGTGAGGCTCTGTCACCACTGTGAATATGATGTGGGGGGCATGTGACGCTCTGTCACCACTGTGAATATGATGTGGGGGGCATGTGACTCTGTGTCACCACTGTGAATATGATGTGGGGGGCATGTGACGTTCTGTCACCACTGTGAATATGATGTGGGGGGCATGTGACGTTCTGTCACCACTGTGAATATGATGTGAGGGGCATTTGACGCTCTGTCACCACTGTGAATATGATGTGGGGGGCATGTGATGCTGTCACCACTGTGAATATGATGTGGGGGGCATGTGACGCTCTGTCACCACTGTGAATATGATGTGGGGGGCATGTGACTCTGTGTCACCACTGTGAATATGATGTGGGGGGCATGTGACGCTCTGTCACCACTGTGAATATGATGTGGGGGGCATGTGACGCTCTGTCACCACTGTGAATATGATGTGAGGGGCATGTGATGTTCTGTCACCACTGTGAATATGATGTGAGGGGCATGTGATGTTCTGTCACCACTGTGAATATGATGTGGGGGCCATGTGACGCTCTGTCACCACTGTGAATATGATGTGGGGGGCATGTGACGCTCTGTCACCACTGTGAATATGATGTGGGGTGCATGTGACGCTCTGTCACCACTGTGAATATGATGTGGGGGGCATGTGACGCTCTGTCACCACTGTGAATATGATGTGGGGGGCATGTGACGCTCTGTCACCACTGTGAATATGATGTGGGGGGCATGTGATGCTGTCACCACTGTGAATATGATGTGGGGGGCATGTGACGCTCTGTCACCACTGTGAATATGATGTGAGGGGCATTTCACGCTCTGTCACCACTGTGAATATGATGTGGGGGGCATGTGACTCTGTGTCACCACTGTGAATATGATGTGTGGGCCATGTGACGCTCTGTCACCACTGTGAATATGATGTGGGGGGCATGTGATGCTGTCAGCACTGTGAATATGATGTTGGGGGCATGTGACGCTCTGTCTCCACTGTGAATATGATGTGAGGGGCATGTGATGCTCTGTCACCACTGTGAATATGATGTGGGGGGCATGTGATGCTGTCACCACTGTGAATATGATGTGGGGGGCATGTGACGCTCTGTCACCACTGTGACTATGATGTGGGGGGCATGTGACGCTCTGTCACCACTGTGATTATGATGTGGGGGGCATGTGATGCTCTGTCACCACTGTGAATATGTTGTGGGGGGCATGTGATGCTCTGTCACCACTGTGAATATGATGTGGGGGGCATGTGATGCTCTGTCACCACTGTGAATATGATGTGGGGGGCATGTGACGTTCTGTCACCACTGTGAATATGATGTGGGGGGGGCATGTGACGCTCTGTCACCACTGTGAATATGATGTGGGGGGGGCATGTGACGCTCTGTCACCACTGTGAATATGATGTGGGGTGCATGTGACGCTCTGTCACCACTGTGAATATGATGTGGGGGGCATGTGACGCTCTGTCACCACTGTGAATATGATGTGGGGGGCATGTGACGCTCTGTCACCACTGTGAATATGATGTGGGGGGCATGTGACGCTCTGTCACCACTGTGAAAATGATGGGGGGGCATGTGACGCTCTGTCACCACTGTGAAAATGATGGGGGGGCATGTGATACTCTGTCACCACTGTGAATATGATGTGGGGGGCAAATGACGCTCTGTCACCACTGTGAATATGATGTGAGGGGCATTTGACGCTCTGTCACCACTGTGAATATGATGTGGGGGGCATGTGATGATGTCGCCACTGTGAATATGATGTGGGGGGCATGTGACGCTCTGTCACCACTGTGAATATGATGTGGGGGGCATGTGACTCTGTGTCACCACTGTGAATATGATGTGGGGGGCATGTGACTCTGTGTCACCACTGTGAATATGATGTGGGGGGCATGTGACGTTCTGTCACCACTGTGAATATGATGTGGGGGGCATGTGACGTTCTGTCTCCACTGTGATTATGATGTGGGGGGTATGTGACGCTCTGTCACCACTGTGAATATGATGTGGCGGGCATGTGACTCTGTGTCACCACTGTGAATATGATGTGGGGGGCATGTGATGCTCTGTCACCACTGTGAATATGATGTGGGGGGCATGTGACGCTCTGTCACCACGTCACCACTGTGAATATGATGTGGGGGGCATGTGATGCTGTCACCAATGTGAATATGATGTGGGGGGCATGTGACGCGCTGTCACCACTGTGAATATGATGTGGGGGGGCATGTGACGCTCTGTCACCACTGTGAATATGATGTGAGGGGCATGTGACGTTCTGTCACCACTGTGAATATGATGTGGGGGGCATGTGATGCTCTGTCACCACTGTGAATAAGATGTGGGGGGCATGTGATGCTGTCACCACTGTGAATATGATGTGGGGGGCATGTGACGCGCTGTCACCACTGTGAATATGATGTGGGGGGCATGTGACGCTCTGTCACCACTGTGAATATGATGTGAGGGGCATGTGACGTTCTGTCACCACTGTGAATATGATGTGGGGGGCATGTGATGCTCTGTCACCACTGTGAATATGATGTGGGGGGCATGTGACGCTCTGTCACCACTGTGAATATGATGTGGGGGGCATGTGACGCTCTGTCACCACTGTGAATATGATGTGGGGGGCATGTGACGCTCTGTCACCACTGTGAATATGATGTGGGAGGCATGTGATGCTCTGTCACCACTGTGAATATGATGTGGGGGGCATGTGACGCTCTGTCACCACTGTGAATATGATGTGGGGGGCATGTGATGCTCTGTCACCACTGTGAATATGATGTGGGGGGCATGTGACGCTCTGTCACCACTGTGAATATGATGTGGGGGGCATGTGATGCTGTCACCACTGTGAATATGATGTGGGGGGCATGTGACGCGCTGTCACCACTGTGAATATGATGTGGGGGGCATGTGACGCTCTGTCACCACTGTGAATATGATGTGGGGGGCATGTGATGCTGTCACCACTGTGAATATGATGTGGGGGGCATGTGACGCTCTGTAACCACTGTGAATATGATGTGAGGGGCATGTGATGCTCTGTCACCACTGTGAATATGATGTGGGGGTCATGTGATGCTGTCACCACTGTGAATATGATGTGGGGGGCAAGTGATGCTGTCACCACTGTGAATATGATGTGGGGGGCATGTGACGCTCTGTCACCACTGTGAATATGATGTGGGGGGCATGTGACGCTCTGTCACCACTGTGAGTATGATGTGGGAGGCATGTGACGCTCTGTCACCATTGTGAATATGATGTGAGGGGCATGTGACGTTCTGTCACCACTGTGAATATGATGTGGGGGGCATGTGATGCTCTGTCACCACTGTGAATATGATGTGGGGGGCATGTGACGCTCTGTCACCACTGTGAATATGATGTGAGGGGCATGTGACGTTCTGTCACCACTGTGAATATGATGTGGGGGGCATGTGACGCTCTGTCACCACTGTGAATATGATGTGGGGGGCATGTGACGCTCAGTCACCACTGTGAATATGATGTGGGGGGCATGTGACGCTCTGTCACCACTGTGAATATGATGTGGGGGGCATGTGACGCTCTGTCACCACTGTGAATATGATGTGGGGGGCATGTGACGCTCTGTTACCACTGTGAATATGATGTGGGGGGCATGTGACTCTGTCACCACTGTGAATATGATGTGAGGGGCATGTGACGTTCTGTCACCACTGTGAATATGATATGGGGGGCATGTGACGCTCTGTCACCACTGTGAATATGATATGGGGGGCATGTGACGCTCTGTCACCACTGTGAATATGATGTGGGAGGCATGTGATGCTCTGTCACCACTGTGAATATGATGTGGGGGGCATGTGACGCTCTGTCACCACTGTGAATATGATGTGCGGGGCATGTGATGCTCTGTCACCACTGAGAATATGATGTGGGGGGCATGTGACGCTCTGTCACCACTGTGAATATGATGTGGGGGGCATGTGATGCTGTCACCACTGTGAATATGATGTGGGGGGCATGTGACGCTCTGTCACCACTGTGAATATGATGTGAGGGGCATGTGATGCTCTGTCACCACTGTGAATATGATGTGGGGGGCATGTGATGCTGTCACCATTGTGAATATGATGTGGGGGGCATGTGACGCTCTGTCACCACTGTGAATATGATGTGGGGGGCATGTGATGCTCTGTCACCACTGTGAATATGATGTGGGGGGCATGTGACTCTCTGTCACCATTGTGAATATGATGTGGGAGGCATGTGATGCTGTCACCATTGTGAATATGATGTGGGGGGCATGTGATGCTGTCACCATTGTGAATATGATGTGGGGGGCATGTGACGCTCTGTCACCACTGTGAATATGATGTGGGGGTCATGTGACGCTCTGTCACCACTGTGAATATGATGTGGGGGGCATGTGACTCTCTGTCACCATTGTGAATATGATGTGGGAGGCATGTGACGCTCTGTCACCACTGTGAATATGATGTGAGGGGCATGTGACGCTCTGTCACCACTGTGAATATGATGTGGGGGGCATGTGAAGCTCTGTCACCACTGTGAATATGATGTGGGGGGCATGTGACGCTCTGTCACCACTGTGAATATGATGTGGGAGGCATGTGACGCTCTGTCACCACTGTGAATATGATGTGAGGGGCATGTGACGTTCTGTCACCACTGTGAATATGACATGGGGGGCATGTGATGCTCTGTCACCACTGTGAATATGATGTGGGGGGCATGTGACGCTCTGTCACCACTGTGAATATGATGTGAGGGGCATGTGATGTTCTGTCACCACTGTGAATATGATGTGGGGGGCATGTGATGCTCTGTCACCACTGTGAATATGATGTGGGGGGCATGTGACGCTCTGTCACCACTGTGAATATGATGTGGGGTGCATGTGACGCTCTGTCACCACTGTGAATATGATGTGGGGGGCATGTGACGCTCTGTCACCACTGTGAATATGATGTGGGGGGCATGTGATGCTCTGTCACCACTGTGAATATGATGTGGGGGGCATGTGACGCTCTGTCACCACTGTGAATATGATGTGGGGGGCATGTGACGCTCTGTCACCACTGTGAATATGATGTGGGGGGCATGTGACGCTCTGTCACCACTGTGAATATGATGTGAGGGGCATTTCACGCTCTGTCACCACTGTGAATATGATGTGGGAGGCATGTGACGCTCTGTCACCACTGTGAATATGATGTGGGGGGCATGTGACGCTCTGTCACCACTGTGAATATGATGTGGGGGGCATGTGATGCTGTCACCACTGTGAATATGATGTGGGGGGCATGTGACTATGCGTCACCACTGTGAATATGATGTGGGGGGCATGTGACGTTCTGTCACCACTGTGAATATGATGTGGGGGGTATGTGACGCTCTTTCACCACTGTGAATATGATGTGGGGGGCATGTGACTCTGTGTCACCACTGTGAATATGTTGTGGGGGGCATGTGACGCTCTGTCACCACTGTGAATATGATGTGGGGGGCATGTGACGCTCTGTCACCACTGTGAATATGATGTGGGGGGCATGTGATGCTGTCACCACTGTGAATATGATGTGGGGGGCATGTGACGCGCTGTCACCACTGTGAATATGATGTGGGGGGCATGTGACGCTCTGTCACCACTATGAATATGATGTGAGGGGCATGTGACGTTCTGTCACCACTGTGAATATGATGTGGGGGGCATGTGATGCTCTGTCACCACTGTGAATATGATGTGGGGGGCATGTGACGCTCTGTCACCACTGTGAATATGATGTGGGAGGCATGTGACGCTCTGTCACCACTGTGAATATGATGTGAGGGGCATGTGACGTTCTGTCACCACTGTGAATATGATGTGGGGGGCTTGTGATGCTCTGTCACCACTGTGAATATGATGTGGGGGGCATGTGACGCTCTGTCACCACTGTGAATATGATGTGGGGGGGCATGTGACGCTCTGTCACCACTGTGAATATGATGTGGGGGGCATGTGATGCTCCGTCACCACTGTGAATATGATGTGGGGGGCATGTGATGCTCTGTCACCACTGTGAATATGATGTGGGGGGCATGTGATGCTCTGTCACCACTGTGAATATGATGTGGGGGGCATGTGACGCTCTGTCACCACTGTGAATATGATGTGGGGGGCATGTGATGCTGTCAGCACTGTGAATATGATGTGGGGGGCATGTGACGCTCTGTCACCACTGTGAATATGATGTGAGGGGCATGTGATGCTCTGTCACCACTGTGAATATGATGTGGGGGGCATGTGATGCTGTCACCACTGTGAATATGATGTGGGGGGCATGTGACGCTCTGTCACCACTGTGAATATGATGTGGGGGGCATGTGACGCTCTGTCACCACTGTGAGTATGATGTGGGAGGCATGTGACGCTCTGTCACCATTGTGAATATGATGTGAGGGGCATGTGACGTTCTGTCACCACTGTGAATATGATGTGGGGGGCATGTGATGCTCTGTCACCACTGTGAATATGATGTGGGGGGCATGTGACGCTCTGTCACCACTGTAAATATGATGTGAGGGGCATGTGACGTTCTGTCACCACTGTGAATATGATGTGGGGGGCATGTGATGCTCTGTCACCACTGTGAATATGATGTGGGGGGCATGTGACGCTCTGTCACCACTGTGAATATGATGTGGGGGGCATGTGACGCTCTGTCACCACTGAATATGATGTGGGGCGCATGTGACGCTCTGTCACCACTGTGAATATGATGTGGTAGGCATGTGACGCTCTGTCACCACTGTGAATATGATGTGGGGGGCATGTGACGCTCAGTCACCACTGTGAATATGATGTGGGGGGCATGTGACGCTCTGTCACCACTGTGAATATGATGTGGGGGGCATGTGACGCTCTGTCACCACTGTGAATATGATGTGGGGGGCATGTGACTCTGTCACCACTGTGAATATGATGTGAGGGGCATGTGACGTTCTGTCACCACTGTGAATATGATATGGGGGGCATGTGACGCTCTGTCACCACTGTGAATATGATGTGGGGGGTATGTGACGCTCTGTCACCACTGTGAATATGATGTGGGGGGCATGTGA
This sequence comes from Dendrobates tinctorius, assembly GCF_039654945.1. NCBI lineage: Eukaryota > Metazoa > Chordata > Amphibia > Anura > Dendrobatidae > Dendrobates > Dendrobates tinctorius. The sequence goes on from NW_027361770.1 coordinate 18,562,886, forward strand.
TGCTGTCACCACTGTGAATATGATGTGGGGGGCATGTGATGCTGTCACCACTGTGAATATGATGTGAGGGGCATGTGACGTTCTGTCACCACTGTGAATATGATGTGGGGGGCATGTGATGCTCTGTCACCACTGTGAATATGATGTGGGGGGCATGTGACGCTCTGTCACCACTGTGAATATGATGTGGGAGGCATGTGATGCTCTGTCACCACTGTGAATATGATGTGAGGGGCATGTGACGTTCTGTCACCACTGTGAATATGATGTGGGGGGCATGTGATGCTCTGTCACCACTGTGAATATGATGTGGGGGGCATGTGACGCTCTGTCACCACTGTGAATATGATGTGGGGGGCATGTGACGCTCTGTCACCACTGTGAATATGATGTGGGGGGCATGTGACGCTCTGTCACCACTGTGAATATGATGTGGGAGGCATGTGACGCTCTGTCACCACTGTGAATATGATGTGGGGGGCATGTGATGCTCTGTCACCACTGTGAATATGATGTGGGGGGCATGTGACGCTCTGTCACCACTGTGAATATGATGTGGGGGGCATGTGATGCTGTCACCACTGTGAATATGATGTGGGGGGCATGTGACGCTCTGTAACCACTGTGAATATGATGTGAGGGGCATGTGATGCTCTGTCACCACTATGAATATGATGTGGGGGTCATGTAATGCTGTCACCACTGTGAATATGATGTGGGGGGCAAGTGATGCTGTCAGCACTGTGAATATGATGTGGGGGGCATGTGACGCTCTGTCACCACTGTGAATATGATGTGGGGGGCATGTGACGCTCTGTCACCACTGTGAATATGATGTGGGAGGCATGTGACGCTCTGTCACCATTGTGAATATGATGTGAGGGGCATGTGACGTTCTGTCACCACTGTGAATATGATGTGGGGGGCATGTGATGCTCTGTCACCACTGTGAATATGATGTGGGGGGCATGTGACGCTCTGTCACCACTGTGAATATGATGTGAGGGGCATGTGACGTTCTGTCACCACTGTGAATATGATGTGGGGGGCATGTGATGCTCTGTCACCACTGTGAATATGATGTGGGGGGCATGTGACGCTCTGTCACCACTGTGAATATGATGTGGGGGGCATGTGACGCTCTGTCACCACTGAATATGATGTGGGGCGCATGTGACGCTCTGTCACCACTGTGAATATGATGTGGTAGGCATGTGACGCTCTGTCACCACTGTGAATATGATGTGGGGGGCATGTGACGCTCAGTCACCACTGTGAATATGATGTGGGGGGCATGTGACGCTCTGTCACCACTGTGAATATGATGTGGGGGGCATGTGACGCTCTGTCACCACTGTGAATATGATGTGGGGGGCATGTGACGCTCTGTCACCACTGTGAATATGATGTGGGGGGCATGTGACGCTCTGTCACCACTGTGAATATGATGTGGGGGGCATGTGACGCTCTGTCACCACTGTGAATATGATGTGGGGGGCATGTGACTCTGTCACCACTGTGAATATGATGTGAGGGGCATGTGACGTTCTGTCACCACTGTGAATATGATATGGGGGCATGTGACGCTCTGTCACCACTGTGAATTTGATGTGGGGGGCATGTGACGCTCTGTCACCACTGTGAATATGATGTGGGGGGCATGTGATGCTGTCACCACTGTGAATATGATGTGGGGGGCATGTGACGTTCTGTCACCACTGTGAATATGATGTGAGGGGCATTTGACGCTCTGTCACCACTGTGAATATGATGTGGGGGGCATGTGATGCTGTCACCACTGTGAATATGATGTGGGGGGCATGTGATGCTGTCACCACTGTGAATATGATGTGGGGGGCATGTGACGCTCTGTCACCACTGTGAATATGATATGGGGGGCATGTGACGCTCTGTCACCACTGTGAATATGATGTGGGGGGCATGTGACGCTCTGTCACCACTGTGAATATGATGTGGGGGGCATGTGATGCTGTCACCACTGTGAATATGATGTGGGGGGCATGTGACGTTCTGTCACCACTGTGAATATGATGTGAGGGGCATTTGACGCTCTGTCACCACTGTGAATATGATGTGGGGGGCATGTTATGCTGTCACCACTGTGAATATGATGTGGGGGGCATGTGATGCTGTCACCACTGTGAATATGATGTGGGGGGCATGTGACGCTCTGTCACCACTGTGAATATGACATGGGGGGCATGTGATGCTCTGTCACCACTGTGAATATGATGTGGGGGGCATGTGATGCTCTGTCACCACTGTGAATATGATGTGGGGGGCATGTGACTCTGTGTCACCACTGTGAATATGATGTGGGGGGCATGTGATGCTCTGTCACCACTGTGAATATGATGTGGGGGGCATGTGACGCTCTGTCACCACTGTGAATATGATGTGGGGGGCATGTGACGCTCTGTCACCACTGTGAATATGATGTGGGGGGCATGTGACGCTCTGTCACCACTGTGAATATGATGTGGGGGGCATGTGACGTTCTGTCACCACTGTGAATATGATGTGGGGGGCATGTGACGTTCTGTCACCACTGTGAATATGATGTGAGGGGCATTTGACGCTCTGTCACCACTGTGAATATGATGTGGGGGGCATGTGATGCTGTCACCACTGTGAATATGATGTGGGGGGCATGTGACGCTCTGTCACCACTGTGAATATGATGTGGGGGGCATGTGACTCTGTGTCACCACTGTGAATATGATGTGGGGGGCATGTGACGCTCTGTCACCACTGTGGATATGATGTGGGGGGCATGTGACGCTCTGTCACCACTGTGAATATGATGTGGGGGGAATGTGACGCTCTGTCACCACTGTGAATATGATGTGGGGGGCATGTGACTCTGTGTCACCACTGTGAATATGATGTGGGGGGTATGTGACGCTCTGTCACCACTGTGAATATGATGTGGGGGGCATGTGACTCTGTGTCACCACTGTGAATATGATGTGGGGGGCATGTGACGCTCTGTCACCACTGTGAATATGATGTGGGGGGCATGTGACGCTCTGTCACCACTGTGAATATGATGTGGGGGGCATGTGACGCTCTGTCACCACTGTGAATATGATGTGGGGGGCATGTGATTCTGTCACCACTGTGAATATGATGTGGGGGGCATGTGATGCTGTCACCACTGTGAATATGATATGGGGGGCATGTGACGCTCTGTCACCACTGTGATTATGATGTGAGGGGCATGTGACGTTCTGTCACCACTGTGAATATGATGTGGGGGGCATGTGATGCTCTGTCACCACTGTGAATATGATGTGGGGGGCATGTGATGCTGTCACCACTGTGAATATGATGTGGGGGGCATGTGATGCTCTGTCACCACTGTGAATATGATGTGGGAGGCATGTGATGCTCTGTCACCACTGTGAATATGATGTGGGGGGCATGTGACGCTCTGTCACCACTGTGAATATGATGTGAGGGGCATGTGACGCTCTGTCACCACTGTGAATATGATGTGGGGGGCATGTGACGCTCTGTCACCACTGTGAATATGATGTGCGGGGCATGTGATGCTCTGTCACCACTGAGAATATGATGTGGGGGGCATGTGACGCTCTGTCACCACTGTGAATATGATGTGGGGGGCATGTGATGCTGTCACCACTGTGAATATGATGTGGGGGGCATGTGACGCTCTGTCACCACTGTGAATATGATGTGAGGGGCATGTGATGCTCTGTCACCACTGTGAATATGATGTGGGGGGCATGTGATGCTGTCACCATTGTGAATATGATGTGGGGGGCATGTGACGCTCTGTCACCACTGTGAATATGATGTGGGGGGCATGTGATGCTCTGTCACCACTGTGAATATGATGTGGGGGGCATGTGACGCTCTGTCACCACTGTGAATATGATGTGGGGGGCATGTGACTCTCTGTCACCATTGTGAATATGATGTGGGAGGCATGTGACGCTCTGTCACCACTGTGAATATGATGTGAGGGGCATGTGACGCTCTGTCACCACTGTGAATATGATGTGGGGGGCATGTGATGCTCCGTCACCACTGTGAATATGATGTGGGGGGCATGTGATGCTCTGTCACCACTGTGAATATGATGTGGGGGGCATGTGATGCTCTGTCACCACTGTGAATATGATGTGGGGGGCATGTGACGTTCTGTCACCACTGTGAATATGATGTGGGGGGCATGTGATGCTCTGTCACCACTGTGAATATGATGTGGGGGGCATGTGATGCTGTCACCACTGTGAATATGATGTGGGGGGCATGTGACGCTCTGTCACCACTGTGAATATGATGTGGGGGGCATGTGATGCTGTCACCACTGTGAATATGATGTGGGGGGCATGTGACGCTCTGTCACCACTGTGAATATGATGTGGGGGGCATGTGATGCTCTGTCACCACTGTGAATATGATGTGGGGGGCATGTGATGCTGTCACCACTGTGAATATGATGTGGGGGGCATGTGACGCGCTGTCACCACTTTGAATATGATGTGGGGGGCATGTGACGCTCTGTCACCACTGTGAATATGATGTGAGGGGCATGTGACGTTCTGTCACCACTGTGAATATGATGTGGGGGGCATGTGATGCTCTGTCACCACTGTGAATATGATGTGGGGGGCATGTGACGCTCTGTCACCACTGTGAATATGATGTGGGAGGCATGTGACGCTCTGTCACCACTGTGAATATGATGTGAGGGGCATGTGACGTTCTGTCACCACTGTGAATATGATGTGGGGGGCATGTGATGCTCTGTCACCACTGTGAATATGATGTGGGGGGCATGTGACGCTCTGTCACCACTGTGAATATGATGTGGGGGGCATGTGACGCTCTGTCACCACTGTGAATATGATGTGGGGGGCATGTGACGCTCTGTCACCACTGTGAATATGATGTGGGAGGCATGTGATGCTCTGTCACCACTGTGAATATGATGTGGGGGGCATGTGACGCTCTGTCACCACTGTGAATATGATGTGGGGGGCATGTGATGCTCTGTCACCACTGTGAATATGATGTGGGGGGCATGTGACGCTCTGTCACCACTGTGAATATGATGTGGGGGGCATGTGATGCTGTCAGCACTGTGAATATAATGTTGGGGGCATGTGACGCTCTGTCTCCACTGTGAATATGATGTGAGGGGCATGTGATGCTCTGTCACCACTGTGAATATGATGTGGGGGGCATGTGATGCTGTCACCACTGTGAATATGATGTGGGGGGCATGTGACGCTCTGTCACCACTGTGACTATGATGTGGGGGGCATGTGACGCTCTGTCACCACTGTGATTATGATGTGGGGGGCATGTGATGCTCTGTCACCACTGTGAATATGATGTGGGGGGCATGTGATGCTCTGTCACCACTGTGAATATGATGTGGGGGGCATGTGATGCTCTGTCACCACTGTGAATATGATGTGAGGGGCATGTGACGTTCTGTCACCACTGTGAATATGATGTGGGGGGCATGTGACGCTCTGTCACCACTGTGAATATGATGTGAGGGGCATGTGATGCTCTGTCACCACTGTGAATATGATGTGGGAGGCATGTGATGCTGTCACCACCGTGAATATGATGTGGGGGGCATGTGATGCTGTCACCACTGGGAATATGATGAGGGGGGCATGTGACGCTCTGTCACCACTGTGAATATGATGTGGGGGGCATGTGATGCTCTGTCACCACTGTGAATATGATGTGGGAGGCATGTGATGCTGTCACCACTGTGAATATGATGTGGGGGGCATGTGATGCTGTCACCACTGGGAATATGATGAGGGGGGCATGTGACGCTCTGTCACCACTGTGAATATGATGTGGGGGGCATGTGACGCTCTGTCACCACTGTGAATATGATGTGGGGGGCATGTGACGCTCTGTCACCACTGTGAATATGATGTGGGGGGCATGTGACGCTCTGTCACCACTGTGAATATGATGTGGGGGGCATGTGATGCTCTGTCACCACTGTGAATATAATGTGGGGGGCATGTGCTGCTGTCACCACTGTGAATATGATGTGGGGGGCATATGACGCTCTGTCACCACTGTGAATATGATGTGAGAGGCATTTGACGCTCTGTCACCACTGTGAATATGATGTGGGGGGCATGTGATGATGTCGCCACTGTGAATATGATGTGGGGGGCATGTGACGCTCTGTCACCACTGTGAATATGATGTGGGGGGCATGTGACTCTGTGTCACCACTGTGAATATGATGTGGGGGGCATGTGACTCTGTGTCACCACTGTGAATATGATGTGGGGGGCATGTGACGTTCTGTCACCACTGTGAAAATGATGTGGGGGGCATGTGACGTTCTGTCTCCACTGTGATTATGATGTGGGGGGTATGTGACGCTCTGTCACCACTGTGAATATGATGTGGCGGGCATGTGACTCTGTGTCACCACTGTGAATATGATGTGGGGGGCATGTGATGCTCTGTCACCACTGTGAATATGATGTGGGGGGCATGTGACGCTCTGTCACCACGTCACCACTGTGAATATGATGTGGGGGGCATGTGATGCTGTCACCACTGTGAATATGATGTGGGGGGCATGTGACGCGCTGTCACCACTGTGAATATGATGTGGGGGGGCATGTGACGCTCTGTCACCACTGTGAATATGATGTGAGGGGCATGTGACGTTCTGTCACCACTGTGAATATGATGTGGGGGGCATGTGATGCTCTGTCACCACTGTGAATATGATGTGGGGGGCATGTGATGCTGTCACCACTGTGAATATGATGTGGGGGGCATGTGACGCGCTGTCACCACTGTGAATATGATGTGGGGGGCATGTGACGCTCTGTCACCACTGTGAATATGATGTGAGGGGCATGTGACGTTCTGTCACCACTGTGAATATGATGTGGGGGGCATGAGATGCTCTGTCACCACTGTGAATATGATGTGGGGGGCATGTGACGCTCTGTCACCACTGTGAATATGATGTGGGAGGCATGTGACGCTCTGTCACCACTGTGAATATGATGTGAGGGGCATGTGACGTTCTGTCACCACTGTGAATATGATGTGGGGGGCATGTGATGCTCTGTCACCACTGTGGAATATGATGTGGGGGGCATGTGACGCTCTGTCACCACTGTGAATATGATGTGGGGGGCATGTGACGCTCTGTCGCCACTGTGAATATGATGTGGGAGGCATGTGACGCTCTGTCACCACTGTGAATATGATGTGAGGGGCATGTGATGCTCTGTCACCACTGTGAATATGATGTGGGGGGCATGTGATGCTGTCACCACTGTGAATATGATGTGGGGGGCATGTGACGCTCTGTCACCACTGTGAATATGATGTGGGGGGCATGTGATGCTGTCACCACTGTGAATATGATGTGGGGGGCATGTGACGCTCTGTCACCACTGTGAATATGATGGGGGGGGCATGTGACGCTCTGTCACCACTGTGAATATGATGGGGGGGGCATGTGACGCTCTGTCACCACTGTGAATATGATGTGGGGGGCATGTGATGCTGTCACCATTGTGAATATGATGTGGGGGGCATATGACGCTCTGTCACCACTGTGAATATGATGTGAGGAACATTTGACGCTCTGTCACCACTGTGAATATGATGTGGGGGGCATGTGACGCTCTGTCACCACTGTGAATATGATGTGGGGGGCATGTGACGCTGTGTCACCACTGTGAATATGATGTGGGGGGCATGTGACGTTCTGTCACCACTGTGAATATGATGTGGGGGTCATGTGACGCTCTGTCACCACTGTGAATATGATGTGGGAGGTATGTGACGCTCTGTCACCACTGTGAATATGATTTGAGGGGCATGTGACGTTCTGTCACCACTGTGAATATGATGTGGGGGGCATGTGATGCTCAGTCACCACTGTGAATGTGATGTGGGGGGCATGTGACGCTCTGTCACCACTGTGAATATGATGTGGGGGGCATGTGATGCTCTGTCACCACTGTGAATATGATGTGGGGGTCATGTGACGCTCTGTCACCACTGTGAATATGATGTGGGAGGTATGTGACGCTCTGTCACCACTGTGAATATGATGTGAGGGGCATGTGACGTTCTGTCACCACTGTGAATATGATGTGGGGGGCATGTGATGCTCTGTCACCACTGTGAATATGATGTGGGGGGCATGTGACGCTCTGTCACCACTGTGAATATGATGTGGGGGGCATGTGACGCTCTGTCACCACTGTGAATATGATGTGGGGGGCATGTGATGCTGTCACCACTGTGAATATGATGTGGGAGGGCATGTGACGCTCTGTCACCACTGTGAATATGATGTGAGGGGCATGTGATACTCTGTCACCACTGTGAATATGATGTGGGGGGCATGTGATGCTGTCACCACTGTGAATATGATGTGGGGGGCATGTGACGCTCTGTCGCCACTGTGAATATGATGAGGGGGGCATGTGATGCTCTGTCACCACTGTGAATATGATGTGGGGGGCATGTGACGCTCTGTCACCACTGTGAATATGATGTGGGGGGCATGTGACGCTCTGTCACCACTGTGAATATGATGTGGGGGGCAAGTGATGCTGTCACCACTGTGAATATGATATGGGGGGCATGTGACGCTCTGTCACCACTGTGAATATGATGTGGGGGGCATGTGACGCTCTGTCGCCACTGTGAATATGATGTGGGAGGCATGTGACGCTCTGTCACCACTGTGAATATGATGTGAGGGGCATGTGACACTCTGTCACCACTGTGAATATGATGTGGGGGGCATGTGACGCTCTGTCACCACTGTGAATATGATGTGGGGGGGCATGTGACGCTCTGTCACCACTGTGAATATGATGTGAGGGGCATGTGACATTCTGTCACCACTGTGAATATGATGTGGGGGGCATGTGATGCTCTGTCACCACTGTGAATATGATGTGGGGGGCATGTGACACTCTGTCACCTCTGTGAATATGATGTGGGGGGCATGTGACGCTCTGTCACCACTGTGAATATGATGTGGGGGGCATGTGACGCTCTGTCACCACTGTGAATATGATATGGGAGGCATGTGACGCTCTGTCACCACTGTGAATATGATGTGGGGGGGGCATGTGACGCTCTGTCACCACTGTGAATATGATGTGGGGTGCATGTGACGCTCTGTCACCACTGTGAATATGATGTGGGGGGCATGTGACGCTCTGTCACCACTGTGAATATGATGTGGGGGGCATGTGACGCTCTGTCACCACTGTGAATATGATGTGGGGGGCATGTGACGCTCTGTCACCACTGTGAATATGATGTGGGGGGCATGTGATGCTCTGTCACCACTGTGAATATAATGTGGGGGGCATGTGGTGCTGTCACCACTGTGAATATGATGTGAGGGGCATTTGACGCTCTGTCACCACTGTGAATATGTTGTGGGGGGCATGTGATGATGTCACCACTGTGAATATGATGTGGGGGGCATGTGACGCTCTGTCACCACTGTGAATATGATGTGGGGGGCATGTGACTCTGTGTCACCACTGTGAATATGATGTGGGGGGCATGTGACGCTCTGTCACCACTGTGAATATGATGTGGGGGGCATGTGACGCTCTGTCACCACTGTGAATATGATGTGGGGGGCATGTGACTATGCGTCACCACTGTGAATATGATGTGGGGGGCATGTGACGTTCTGTCACCACTGTGAATATGATGTGGGGGGTATGTGACGCTCTGTCACCACTGTGAATATGATGTGGGGGGCATGTGACTCTGTGTCACTACTGTGAATATGTTGTGGGGGGCATGTGACGCTCTGTCACCACTGTGAATATGATGTGGGGGGCATGTGACGCTCTGTCACCACTGTGAATATGATGTGGGGGGCATGTGATGCTGTCACCACTGTGAATATGATGTGGGGGGCATGTGACGCGCTGTCACCACTGTGAATATGATGTGGGGGGCATGTGACGCTCTGTCACCACTATGAATATGATGTGAGGGGCATGTGACGTTCTGTCACCACTGTGAATATGATGTGGGGGGCATGTGATGCTCTGTCACCACTGTGAATATGATGTGGGGGGCATGTGACGCTCTGTCACCACTGTGAATATGATGTGGGAGGCATGTGACGCTCTGTCACCACTGTGAATATGATGTGAGGGGCATGTGACGTTCTGTCACCACTGTGAATATGATGTGGGGGGCATGTGATGCTCTGTCACCACTGTGAATATGATGTGGGGGGCATGTGACGCTCTGTCACCACTGTGAATATGATGTGGGGGGCATGTGACGCTCTGTCACCACTGTGAATATGATGTGGGAGGCATGTGACGCTCTGTCACCACTGTGAATATGATGTGGGGGGCATGTGACGCTCTGTCACCACTGTGAATATGATGTGGGGGGCATGTGATGCTCTGTCACCACTGTGAATATGATGTGGGGGGCATGTGACGCTCTGTCACCACTGTGAATATGATGTGGGGGGCATGTGATGCTGTCAGCACTGTGAATATGATGTGGGGGGCATGTGACGCTCTGTCACCACTGTGAATATGATGTGAGGGGCATGTGATGCTCTGTCACCACTGTGAATATGATGTGGGGGGCATGTGATGCTGTCACCACTGTGAATATGATGTGGGGGGCATGTGACGCTCTGTCACCACTGTGAATATGATGTGGGGGGCATGTGACGCTCTGTCACCACTGTGAATATGATGTGGGGGGCATGTGATGCTCCGTCACCACTGTGAATATGATGTGGGGGGCATGTGATGCTCTGTCACCACTGTGAATATGATGTGGGGGGCATGTGATGCTCTGTCACCACTGTGAATATGATGTGGGGGGCATGTGACGCTCTGTCACCACTGTGAATATGATGTGGGGGGCATGTGATGCTGTCAGCACTGTGAATATGATGTGGGGGGCATGTGACGCTCTGTCACCACTGTGAATATGATGTGAGGGGCATGTGATGCTCTGTCACCACTGTGAATATGATGTGGGGGGCATGTGATGCTGTCACCACTGTGAATATGATGTGGGGGGCATGTGACGCTCTGTCACCACTGTGAATATGATGTGGGGGGCATGTGACGCTCTGTCACCACTGTGAATATGATGTGGGGGGCATGTGATGCTCCGTCACCACTGTGAATATGATGTGGGGGGCATGTGATGCTCTGTCACCACTGTGAATATGATGTGGGGGGCATGTGATGCTCTGTCACCACTGTGAATATGATGTGGGGGGCATGTGACGTTCTGTCACCACTGTGAATATGATGTGGGGGGCATGTGATGCTCTGTCACCACTGTGAATATGATGTGGGGGGCATGTGATGCTGTCACCACTGTGAATATGATGTGGGGGGCATGTGATGCTCTGTCACCACTGTGAATATGATGTGGGGGGCATGTGACGCTCTGTCACCACTGTGAATATGATGTGGGGGGCATGTGATGCTGTCAGCACTGTGAATATAATGTTGGGGGCATGTGACGCTCTGTCTCCACTGTGAATATGATGTGAGGGGCATGTGATGCTCTGTCTCCACTGTGAATATGATGTGGGGGGCATGTGATGCTGTCACCACTGTGAATATGATGTGGGGGGCATGTGACGCTCTGTCACCACTGTGACTATGAAGTGGGGGGCATGTGACGCTCTGTCACCACTGTGATTATGATGTGGGGGGCATGTGATGCTCTGTCACCACTGTGAATATGATGTGGGGGGCATGTGATGCTCTGTCACCACTGTGAATATGATGTGGGGGGCATGTGATGCTCTGTCACCACTGTGAATATGATGTGAGGGGCATGTGACGTTCTGTCACCACTGTGAATATGATGTGGGGGGCATGTGACGCTCTGTCACCACTGTGAATATGATGTGGGGGGCATGTGATGCTCTGTCACCACTGTGAATATGATGTGGGAGGCATGTGATGCTGTCACCACCGTGAATATGATGTGGGGGGCATGTGATGCTGTCACCACTGGGAATATGATGAGGGGGGCATGTGACGCTCTGTCACCACTGTGAATATGATGTGGGGGGCATGTGATGCTCTGTCACCACTGTGAATATGATGTTGGAGGCATGTGATGCTGTCACCACTTTGAATATGATGTGGGGGGCATGTGATGCTGTCACCACTGGGAATATGATGAGGGGGGCATGTGACGCTCTGTCACCACTGTGAATATGATGTGGGGGGCATGTGACGCTCTGTCACCACTGTTAATATGATGTGGGGGGCATGTGACGCTCTGTCACCACTGTGAATATGATGTGGGGGGCATGTGACGCTCTGTCACCACTGTGAATATGATGTGGGGGGCATGTGATGCTGTCACCACTGGGAATATGATGAGGGGGGCATGTGACGCTCTGTCACCACTGTGAATATGATGTGGGGGGCATGTGATGCTGTCACCACTGGGAATATGATGAGGGGGGCATGTGACGCTCTGTCACCACTGTGAATATGATGTGGGGGGCATGTGATGCTATCACCACTGGGAATATGATGTGGGGGGCATGTGACGCTTTGTCTCCACTGTGAATATGATGAGGGGGGCATGTGACGCTGTCACCACTGTGAATATGATGAGGGGGGCATGTGACGCTGTCACCACTGTGAATATGATGTGGGGGGCATGTGATGCTGTCATCACTGTGAATATGATGTGGGGGGTCATGTGTGGAGTGTAGTGATTGACTGCTTTCCACCGATGAGGACACAGGGTACCTGTTCTCTTTTTTCCAATACTGGAGTGAAGGTCAGTTCAGGGTACAGACATCCAATGAGTGTGCAGAGGGCGAGGCTGGACACTTAGGCTAGGCGGTGCCAGCTTTAGCTGTCAAGTTAGATAATATAGCACAGGGAGCTGTCATGTTTGGTAGAGCCGCAGGTATACAAAGCAGGTGCATGGAATGAAGGGAAATTCAGGAGGAACGACAGGCAGAAACAAAAACTAAATATATAGGGATTTTGTTTATCACAATACAGCACAGATTAGCTTAAAAGAATGTGGGATTTCGGGGTCGTACAACCTCTTTAAGTGTCTAGAAGCAAGCTCTGCTTATTAAGGCTGTATGTGTTCTGTCCTCAGTGCAGACTTTCTTATATTTATGCTGTCTTATGCTTCAATGAAGAACTGTTCATGTTGTTTTCCAGATTTCTTAAAAAGACCACTAGAAATATATGTCAAAAAGTTGAAAGTACCAGTACATGTCATTCGCATGGAACAGCGCTCAGGGCTGATCAGAGCCAGACTCCGAGGTGCAGCGGCTTCCAAAGGACAAGTCATCACATTTCTAGATGCTCATTGTGAATGTACGCTAGGATGGCTGGAACCTTTACTGGCACGAATAAAACATGACAGGTAAATGCTGCTTCCCTATTCACCATACTCAGATGGTCTATGTAGGCTCCTTTTATTGGAACTTCTTATTGTAGAAATATTCTACTGTCTACTATATGTTGTATTTTCACTGTTTACTGTGGATAATGCATGTGTCATCCTTATTGCCAGAGATTGGAAACCTTGTTCTTTCTATTGGAGGCTTTCATCTCGCCGTGTTCACCTGCTGTGTGGCATGTTAATGGGCAAGCTCAGGCCCAGTGAAGGCTTTTTTTTTTTTGTTTTCTAGAGTCCGCCTTGTCCATGAGGCAATATGTGACATTGTAGCCTCCTCCATGTCCATATACAAGTCTGTAGCACAGTATCTAAGATTTAGGCTATCTCCGTGGTTCCCAAACTCCAGTCCTTGCGGACCCCAACAGGTCAAGTTTTCAGGATTTCCTTAGTATTTCACAGGTGATGGAAGTATCATCAAGGCATCAGGAATTCTCTCACATGTGTAACACTATGGAAATCCTGAAAAATGACCTGTTGGGGTCCGTGAGGACTGGAGTTTGGGAACCACTGGGCTATCTCCACAAAAAAAGCAGTATTTTATTTCATGGGGTTTTTTTTTCCCTTTAAAAAGCCTGTAGGAATCCTCGTCCTGGAATATGAAAAAAGAGAACTATGGAAGCAGATAAAGTTGTCAGAACTGTGAAAGAAAGCCACAGCAATCCTCCCACAGTCCGTCCGGCAGTTAATACTTGCCTGCCCACTTAGACATATAACTGCAGGGTTTTATTCTGTTGTGTCTGTAGCCAGGTGTGTAACAAATATTGCTAACCCTGTGCTTGTAGTAAACCATCAGTGTTTGACAGTAAGGGTCTGTCCCCTACAGCACAGGCCCTGCCATGCCAGTATTGTACTGCTGCTGGCAAGTAGCACAATACGTGACATAGTGAGGTTTTCGCCCCTCTACCTCACTAGGGTAAAGGTTGAGAAGGTACAATATGAACTAAATAGCGGCACATAGCCAACCCCCCTACTTCTCACAAGTACTATTTAACGCCTTCCTGATAAGTGCTGTAAATGTGCAGCCGAAAACCTGTAGGAGCTGTATGGAGCAGGCTATGGCGCTAAAGGCCAGCTTTGTGCCTATAGGGGCTGACACTTGTCTGCAACATCTTGTAATTGGAAAAAACTCTGATCCCAACCATTTAACCCCCTAGATAGATGGTATAGTCAGGAGTGACTGTGGCATCTAAGGGGTTAGTCAGAGGTTTAGTTCCACTCGGTCATTCCACCACCACAGTCAGTTTTGCAAAACCCCCTTTTCCCTGCGGCAGTTAGTTTTTGAACGCTGCTGTCATGCTGACATCGCTGCAGGCAATCACAGATCCCGCTGAGCTCAGTGACTGGCTGCAAAGCTGCCAACATGACATCAATGCTGCAGACAATAACTGACCCCGGGAGCAGCAGCGGAGGGCCTGGAAGAGGCTGAAAAAAGCCCATTGTAAACCAATTGCAGCTGGGTGACGGGGGGGTTTCTGAAAGCTGAAAATCCATTTAACAGGAGAACTAAGACCAGATAGTATGCTGTAGTACCGATGTATTGCAGTGTTTAGTACTATCAATCCCATGTACAAGTTCCTTAAAGAAACTAAAATTAAATGTACAATATATTTTTTTTGGAACTTACAATTTTAAATCACACCTTTACCAGCTCTTTTCCCTATATCAAACCCTTCGTACAGTTATATTGGCAGAAAATGTGTCCTGGAAGGCAGAGACTGAAGCTCAAGTAAAAGAAACCTAGGCAGGAAGTGGTTAAGATTGCCCAATTCCGCCTGGTTGTCAGCAGTGCCGCACCATACGGCGTGTATACTGTGTAGCCCTGGGAGCTGTACACACATTACATTGTCATGAATTAGTGTTTGCTGCAGACAGATTACGATTAGAATGATATGAGAGGATATGAATATTTAATCTCCATGCTGATAACCTGCCTGTATTATTGCATCATCGTCTACATGTTAAATATAATTTTACCTTTCTGTTAATGGTTGATAATGTGAAAATTCACTTAGCTGGATGGCATATGTTAGCAGTTAAATAATGAAGATTGAATAAGTGCTTTTTAATGCACTTCTACAGCATGGATTAGATACTATGGAGAGAAATGTCTGTGTAGTCAAAAAGAAAAAGAAATCAATGGTTTAAGCTCATCAGAGCACTTCACCATCTGTAATTAAAGACCCGTGTTTTAGAGTGGCTGTCTTGGCCAGTTAAATAACCCTTTATGATAGAAAGGAGGGTGGATACATTTCTTTTGGTGTAGCACTTGGGATAGTTCCATCACATTTACTGATTAGTGATGTCCAATATGTGGCTCTCCAGCGTGACATGATGATGTATTCAGACAGCCATGCTGGGAGTTGCATTTCCAGAATACTTGTAGAACACTCTATATGTTCGTATGATTTTATAATGTTTGTATTAGTATTGTATTAAAGGGGGTGTCCAGTTAACATAACTTAAGTAATAACTTGTTAACCAGTTGGGCTCCTGGAACGTGCACTGATCAGCTGAATAGGGAACTTTTATCCCCATTGGACTGTAGAGTGGAAGTGCGCATGCTGGAGCGCTGTTCCGTTCATTCGGCTGCAGTACACTGGGCGCTGCGCTTTCAGGCAGCCCTATAGAGAATGAATGGAGCTGTAGTCAAGAAATGGACCTGTCACTCCATCTTTTAAAAGGGATAGCATTTCTCCTTTCTGCCAACCAGTGATGAGACTCCCCATCAATCTGCAAGTCCTCACATCTCTGGATGGGTACGAACTTGTTTTCACTGCACAACCCAAGCACATTAGATAGCTAATGGTCAAACTACTGTAAGCCTGTGTTCATGTGTCCAGTAGTCATCAGTTAGAACGAATCCAGCAGAAATCAGTGTATAAAAAGTTGTGCCGACACAACTTTTTTGTCCGTTTTCAAAAACTGATTTTAGCTGAATCCACTTTTTTTTTTTTTTTTTTTTTTTTTTTACAATAAAGTTTATGGATAACTGATCTGTTAACCATCCGTTATTATTTATTGGCAATACTTTATTGAACCAAAAAGCAGGCAAATGACTCCTAGGACAGTCCCAGCAAAATGCCCAAGATGGTACAAAATTAGAGTCCCACCCTTCCGCTGACTCGTCGGCATAAGAGCAACTGTTATTTCAGAGCTTCCAGGGCCAACTACCCCACCTGTGGCATGCAGAGAGGAGGTATTGACAAGCTTAGGAACATTAGTCAATTGCGGAACAAGGCCAGTTTACTGGAGGGTCACAACCTGGCTTCTCCGAACATCCATGCAGCCGGGCAATCGACTGGTCCCATTCCTGGCCCCCACAAATGTATCCATGTGGCTCAGGCGACCAGTGGCTTCAAATCCTGACTACCTCAAACGTATCCATGGATTCACGATGGTCAATGGAGCAGATCTCTATTCTTCCACCCAGGGACATGGTCCCCTGTGGGGAGACAGCACTATGTCTTAATTAACCAGATGACTATAGCCCCCGTTACACACTGCGATATTGCTAGCAATATCGCTGTAAAGTCACCGATTTTGTGACGTTACAGCGATATTACTAGTGATATCGCTGCATGTGATACTTACCTCCGACCCGCTCCCCTGCTGGTTATCTCTGATTGCACGAGAAGCTGCTGGACCATTCCTCGTCGTCCACTTCCTGCGGCGCTTCCTGCTGTGACGACGAGCGACGCGTGGAGCCGGGCGGGAGGATGCAGGATCGCCGCGTCTGACAGGTAAGTAGCGATCCCCGTCCCCTGCGATGTCGCTGGTGAGATCTGCCTGAGTGGCAGCTCACTAGCGACCACCCAGCGATTCACCAGCGATCCTGACCGCGTCATGTCGCTGGTCCGGATCGCTGGTGAGTCGCTAGGTGTAACGGTACCCTATTTTTAGCAAGTGGCAAAAAATACGCTGTTATCTGAATGTTGACTTTTGAATTTAAGCATTTCTTTCTGGTTGGTCAAGAAAACAGACTTATGTTTTGTGTAAACCTGGAATATTGACTTGTAAGATGATATTTGATATAACATTGTGTGCTCTTATCCTCGATGACTTGTGATATGCAATTTATGCATAGGGTAGTCCAGATAGTGTAGTTTTTAAAACAGAGGAGGAAAATCTATGCAAATAGACTACATAATCAAACAAGGTGACTTGGTCATCACCATTCTTCCCTTTATCTGTGATGCTGAATGAAGGACACTTGTTAAGTATGAAAAAGGTTAC
Organism: Dendrobates tinctorius; assembly: GCF_039654945.1. Taxonomy (NCBI): domain Eukaryota; kingdom Metazoa; phylum Chordata; class Amphibia; order Anura; family Dendrobatidae; genus Dendrobates; species Dendrobates tinctorius. The sequence goes on from NW_027361770.1 coordinate 18,580,610, forward strand.
ATGCCTGTGACAGAGAAACACAGTTTTTGCCAAGACATCCAAACATCCAGGGAATCCTACAGGACTGCTGCCAATTCATCATGGCTCCAATAGATGTGCCTTTTATGGGCGGGTGTGGGCTGCTATATATAGGTGAGGGGGAAGCAATATCCATGGCCCCTTACCAGCCTGAGAATACCAGCCCCCAGCTGTGAGCTATTTAGCAAGGCTGGTTGTCAAAATTGAGGAAGACCTCATGCAGTTTTTTTTAAATAAAAAAAATACGGCATGGGGACCCCTCTATTCTTGATAACCAGCTTTGCTGAAGCTGACAGCTGAGGGTTGCAGCCCCCAGCTGTGAGTTTTTCCTGGCTGGTTATCAAAAATACAGGTGAACCCACTCAGGGTTTTATTTTTTTAATTATTTACAGCACAGGAGCGGCTGATGAATATTCTCATCCGCAGCTCCTGCTTTCACTGTTATTAGTGGCAGCAGGTGTCAGCTGATGGGAGCTGTAGTCCTATCAGCTGACACCAGTGACCGGAGGTAAGCTTTATACCTCCGTTCACAGCTGAGCGCTCATGCGGTCTTTTGACAGCGTGAAAACCGCTGCGCTCTGACCAGCGGGGATGATTTCACCGCTGATCATAAGCGCTTCGCTGGTGTCTCCCACTGTCACAGCAAACACTGACAAACTGTTAAGGGTGCAAGAGCAGAACTGTGTACAGACAATTGAGAAATACCCCTTTTAACTCCTTTTTTCTGTGTAGAATCATGCAGCTACCTGAATCACAATTAGAAAACTGTACTAAGTCATTCCTTGGCTTGGTTCTTAGTCACATTACAGACATCCCAACGCAACTCAGTGTGGCATTACCCAAATAGGCACTAAAACGTTTTATCTATCTTTTTATGAAATCCAAGTGGCATTGTTCTGGTGTCAGACATCAGTGAGAAGATTCGGACTAGATGCATGTCATATTAAATCAGCCCAGCCCCAGCGACAGTGGTGCTCAGCAGAATCTCATGCTGGGTGTTTGGAGCTACATGTGGCAGAATACGGCTAGATATACACTCACTGGCCACTTTATTAGGTACACCTGTCCAACTGTGTGTTAAGACTTAATTTCTAATCAGCCAATCACATGGCGGCAACTCAGTGCATTTAGGCATGTAGACATGGTCAAGACAATCTCCTGCAGTTCAAACCGAGCATCAGTATGGGGAAGAAAGGTGATTTGAGTGCCTTTGAACGTGGCATGATTGTTGGTGCCAGAAGGGCTGGTCTGAGAATTTCAGAAACTGCTGATCTACTGGGATTTTCACGCACAACCATCTCTAGGGTTTACAGAGAATGGTCCGAAAAAGAAAAAAAATCCAGTGAGCGGCAGTTCTGTGGCCGGAAATGCCATGTTGATGCCAGAGGTCAGAGGAGAATGGGCAGACTGGTTCGAGCTGATAGAAAGGCAACAGTGACTCAAATTGCCACCCGTTACAACCAAGGTAGGCAGAAGAGCATCTCTGAACGCACAGTGCGTCGAACTTTGAGGCAGATGGGCTACAGCAGCAGAAGACCACACTGGGTACCACTCCTCTCAGCTAAGAACAGGAAACTGAGGCTACAATTTGCACAAGCTCATCGAAATTGGACAGTAGAAGATTGGAAAAACGTTGCCTGGTCTGATGAGTCTCGATTTCTGCTGCGACATTCGGATGGTAGGGTCAGAATTTGGCGTAAACAACATGAAAGCATGGATCCATCCTGCCTTGTATCTACGGTTCAGGCTGGTGGTGGTGGTGTCATGGTGTGGGGAATTTTTTCTGGGCACTCTTTGGGCCCCTTGGTACCAATTGAGCATCGTTGCAACGCCACAGCCTACCTGAGTATTGTTGCTGACCATGTCCATCCCTTTATGACCACAATGTACCCAACATCTGATGGCTACTTTCAGCAGGATAATGCGCCATGTCATAAAGCTCAAATCATCTCAGATTGGTTTCTTGAACATGACAATGAGTTTACTGTACTCAAATGGCCTCCTCAGTCACCAGATCTCAATCCAATAGAGCATCTTTGGGATGTGGTGGAACGGGAGATTCGCATCAGGGATGTGCAGCCGACAAATCTGCGCCAACTGTGTGATGCCATCATGTCAATATGGTCCAAAATCTCTGAGGAATGCTTCCAGCACCTTGTTGAATCTCTGCCACGAAGAATTGAGGCAGTTTTGAAGGCAAAAGGGGGTCCAACCCCTTACTAGCATGGTGTACCTAATAAAGTGGCCAGTGAGTGTATGTATGTGTATATATATATATATATTAAAATATAGTCCATCAAAAAAGAAAGCAGCACACCATGTTAGTTTTCAATAAAGTGCTTTTTTAATAGCCCATATGGCTACGTGCCCATGCAGCAACGTTTCGGTTCGATGGGTGTGAATCTTTCTCAAGCATTATATATAATATATTAATTTCCAGTGAAACTGTACTTAATCTTCAGCTCTGAGGCCATAGATTTCAGAATAGATTTGTATTCTGGGGAGGACAGGGGTAGATTTTAATTGGTGAAGTTGTTCCAGTGCTGAAAGCATGTTGTGCAGAAGAATACCATGTATTGATTTTTAGCTGAATCGGACAACACAGCGCTACTCTTCCTGTAGTCCTCATATTAAACTACTATACAGAAAGTCTGTTTGCGTTTTGTCTAAACCAGATCTCGAAAGAAAAGCTTGTTCTTGGCATGTTGCCGCCCTGAAGCTGCAATCAATAGGACGAGGTTAAAATTACGCGCCTCCTTGTCCGTGGTATCATGGATTTATTCTTATTTGACAATGCAAGCTTAACCTTAGAAAACTGCTTATAAAACTTGGTTGTAATTATTATTAGCAGGGCTGGAACAAAGATCACATCTGCTATCAATTATAGCTGCCTTCTCTTGCATTGCAAGTGGCAGTGACCCTTGAAAATCATCGGCTGGATTTTAGGGCCCAATTCATTAAGACTGGCCTTATTGAAGGCACCTCTCAAGTGAGCGGTGCCTAGTTCATTAAGAGGCTTATGCTACTTAATGAATTCCACGCATCTTACACCTGCCGTGCGCCTCCACCAGAATTGTTACTCCAGCCCGTTCTGGTGCATGTCTATATAGTGGCGTAACTTTTGATAAATTTGCTGGGCGGGCATCGCCTCGCCTCGCCCACCCAGCTTCTGCTACTTGGGCAAATCTGGCCAAGAATGACGTAAAAACGGAAAAAGTGGCAAATTATTTACACAGTTTCAAGTTGTGCAAATATTTTGCGACATTTTAAGGTGTTCTACTCCAGAAGTCTGTCTCAGACACCCCGATGAATCGATTCCTTCAGCACAAAGCTTTGAAAAAGCATTTATAACTTCTGGGCATCTTATTCTGCCCCACACCCTCATCAAGTCCAGCAAGAACATCCCCAGTGCTGATGGATCTGGGCCTTTTGGGTTCAAAATGTAGAACTTCATAGTATCGCCTCAGTCATTTGTTGTGCATTCAGAATATTGCTGTAATCACTGGGCAATATGACATGTATACCTTTTGCACCACAAGACATTCCTGAATACAACGCACCATTGTTTAGATGATATAAAATATTAAATGGTTTTTTTTTATATAGGGTCTGTATATGTGTGAGTGTGTGAGAATGTTATATCAGCAGGAGATTATCACTAGAAGGCTAGTAAACCTTCTGCTATGTTGTTCTCCATACTCATGAGCTCTGCGTGACCCCCTTCCCACCACAGATTGGCAGCTTTATGCCTATGCACAGTGTAAACAGAAAGCGGCCAATCACTGGTGTGGCTGAAGTTATGCAGATCTCGGTTTTCAGAGTTCTGTCAGATCTGCAGCAGAGAAAACAATTATCTTATCAAAGCTACAGCAAAAAGGATAGTAGGTGATACATTCCTGGAATCGGGGTATCTGCCCCTACATTATGCTGTTCTCCGATTTGTGACAAATTCCCATTAAGTGATTGTTATATCGGAAAATACTTATTTTACATGTACCAGCCAAGCCAATCAGTTCCTTTATAACTAAACACCTGTTCAAATATTTTTTATAATGTTTTATTTTTATAATGGTATGTAGCTATGGTTGTGTTAATTACGGTAACTCTTGAGAATTTACATTACAAGTGCTCGTAATATAGCTGATATTAACATAAAAGGGATTTAAGTTTGGGATGATGGAGTAGTACAAGCATATTTTACTTGAAAATAGCTAGTGCTGTCATTTATAATTAGTGCGTTTCCTCCTTCCAACACACATTTGGTTTGCATCAATAAAAAAAAATGAAGGCTATGTTGATTTGTGAGAGTCATTGCCAGTTTTGCTGTTTTTGAAGGGAAAAATAGGGGCATGCATTATGGTGGGGTCTGCTGAACCTCATTGTAAGTCAGTGTGGTCTATGATGAATGCTGTTATCTTCTGTATGAAACACATTCATCACTGTGTTTTTGTACCAGTTTATATCAGAAACTAACTCAGATGTGAGTAGGGCCTAATCATTGTACTGAAAACTATTAAAGAGGTTGTCTCAACAGCTTAAGTAAAATTGCAAAATGTTTGTAAAAACAAGCAACTTTGCAATGTACCTACCTATTAAAAAAATCCTGTCTATTCTCAATAACAAAGGGATTTTTAATTGTATAGTTCACTCTTTTCAGCCTAGGTTACCGGCCGCCGGCACGGGTCATCAGAGGTGGCCTATTTTTTTAGACCAGGAGTGCAGCTGTTGTTAGCTGATTGCTATAGATTTAGCAAGGGCCATTTTAATGCTGGCCCGGTACGCTGTACCCGGCCAGCTTCATGACCCCTGCGCTTGTCTTCCTCTGTAAGCATCATAGGAGGGTACACAGTTTAGACCAGTGGCACTACTTGTCACTGATTGGTACTGTCAGTTTTCAGGAGCCCACCACTTCCTAGCACACAGGAAACTAATAGGCAAAAGAGAAGTGTGTTGTCCAAATCTCAAGAAAGAGGTTTGGACAACAACTTTAACATGAAACTGTTTTATAACCAGCCTAAAAGCCCATGGGACGTTTCATTTTTCTAATATACACTGATCAGCCATAACATTAAAACCACGTAAAAACCCATTGATTATTTTGTTACACGGGCACTGTTACTAATTTTTATTAAATTTTATATAATTTCACAATCAGAAATGAGACAAAGCAATCACAATTTGGCTTACAAATTAGAGGATCAGAAAGAATGGAGTACAATTAGAATGAACTCTTGAAAGACATTTCCCCCAGTGACATCAAAACATATTGTGCAATAGAACAGAAAAAGACAAAGTTCTACAGCAGTTCGAAATGATGCAATGTTAAGATCACTCCATCCTCATACTACGATTTTTATAAAACCACAATACTAAATAAGATGAGACATACACATAGGGAAGGGAAGCAGAAACCTGTTCAAAAACCAACATGCTACTAACTGTTGTTTTGGACCCTAAAATAGTCCCAGGAAGCCCAGACAGTCTCAAATCTGTCCAAACTCGCATTCAATAAGGCTGTTATGTGCTCCATCCTGCGGATGTCGGCTATTCTATCCAAAAACCTTCTGATAAGAGGGGGGTTCAAGTGATGAAATATTTTAAACAGCAATTGAACCTTCAGTTTTGAAGTTGATGTTTTAGAAATGATAAAATTTGGCAAGTGTACAATTGTGAGTTACTTTGACTGAGACCCAATTGTAATCACCAGAGGACTCTGAAATTGTAAATTACCATAGTGGCAGGTCTTATGGGACATTCACTCAAATGCACAGAGCTGTTTATACTGAATGAGGAAACCTTATACATACGTGGTCAAAATTGTTGGTACCCCTCGTTTAATGACAGAAAAACCCAGAATTGTCACAGAAATAACTTGAATCTGACAAAATTAATGATAAATCAAAAATCTATGAAAATGAACAAATGGAAGTCAGACAAAATAATAATCTTTATATAGCGCCAACATATTCCGCAGCGCTTTACAGTTTAAGGCTACTTTCACATTTTCCGTTTTTAAGCATCAGGCGCGATGCGGCGAAAAATGTAAAAACCGGCGCCGGTTGCCACCGGATCTGGCTTTTTTCCCCGTAGACTTGCATTATCGCTGCATTGCGCCTGATGGCCATGTGGCGTGTCCGGCTTTTGTCGGATACGGCAAAAAATGCCTGTCTGGCGTTGGCAAAAAACGTTCCCTGCAATGTTTTTTGACAGCGCCGGACCGCTTTTTTGCAGAGCGCATGCCCGAAGACTCTCTCCCTTTCCTGCACCGTCTCTGGCCTAAACAGACGATCCGGCGGGCTGCGCCTTCTACCGGATCCGGTTTGACAACTTTTCGCCGCAGCCCGCCGGATTAAAAGAACGGAAATGTGAAAGTAGCCTAACAGTTTCAAAAACACAAGTCATAAGTAACAATGTTAACAATGCAATAATTAAAGAGGATTCCAGAGGATTGGCGCAGCGCCGGACAAGTCTTGGAGTCGGGAGTGGGAGGTACGGATTAGTGCAGAGGTTAGTCGAAAGTCGTTTGCAGAGCGTAGCGGTCGGTTAGGCCAATAGGAAAAGACATTGCTTTTCAACCATGCTTCCACAGAATTAAAAAAATAAATAAAACTCATGAAATGATGGTACAGAAATGATGGTACTCCTGAAAATGTGACAAAAGGGACATGTTAAATCAATGTGTGTCCACTAATTAGCATCACAGGTGTCTACAATCTTTCAATCAGTGAGTAGGCCTGTATAGAGGGCTACAGATACTCACTGTGCTGTTTGGTGACATGGTGTGCATCACACTCAACGTGGATAGAGGAATCGAAGGAAAGAGTTGTTTCGGGAGATTAGAAAGAAAATTATGGACAAACATGTTAAAGGTAAAAGTTATAAGACCATCTCCAGGCAGCTTGATGTTCCTGTGACTACAGTTGCACATATTATTCAGAAATGTAAGCTCCATGGGACTTTAGCCAACCTCCCTGGACTTGGCCGCAGGAGGAAATTGGTGACAAATCAAAGAGAAGGATAATACGAATGGTAACAAAAGAGGCCAGAAAAACTTCTAAACGGATTAAAGATGAACTTCAAGCTCAAGGAACATCCGTGTCAGATCGCACCATCCGTCGTTGTATGAGCCAAAGTGGACTTCATGGGAGACGACCAAGGAGGACACAATTGTTGAAAAAAAAAAAAATCATAAAGCCAGACTGGAATTTGCCAAAGAACATGTTGACAAGTTACAAAGCTTCTGGGAGAAAGTCCTATCGACAGATGAGACAAAAATGGAACATTTTGGCAAGGCATATCAGCTCTGTGTTGAATGAAGCATATCAAGAAAAGAACACACTCTACTGTGGAACATGGAGAAGGCTCTGTCATGTTCTGGGGCTGCTTTGCTGCATCTGGCACAGGGTGTCTAGAATCTGTGCAGGGTACAATGAAATCTCAAGACTATCAAGGGATTCTAGAGAGAAATGTGCTGCCCAGTGTCAGAAAGCTTGGTCTCAGTCATAAGGTCAGGGGCCTTGCAACAGGATAATGACTCAAAACACACAGTTCAAAACACCCAAGAATGGCTAAGAGGAAAACATTTGACTATTCTGAAGTGGCCTTCTATGAGCCCTGACCTAAATCTTATTGAGCATCTTAGAAAGAGCTGAAACATGCCGTCTAGAAAAGTGGCAACCTTCAAACACGAGACAACTGGAGCAGTTTGCTCTTGAGGAGTAGGCCAAAAAACCTGTCGAAAGGTGCAGAAGTTTCATCGACAATTACAGGAATCGTTTGATTGCAGTGATTGCCTCAAAAGTTTGTGCAACAAAATATTAAGTTAAGGGTACCATCATTTCTGTCAAGGCCTATTTCATGAGTTTTGTTTTTTTTTTTTGAATTCTGTGGAATCAATGTTGAAAAGCAATGTCTGACTTTCCTTTGTTCATTTTCATAGATTTTTGATTTATTATTACTTTTGTCAGATTCAAGTTATTTCTGTGATCATTGTGGGTTTTTCTGTCATTAACCGAGGGGTGCCAACAGTTTTGACCTCGTGTGTACATCGTTGGGCAGGTTTAATGTTATGGTTGATTGGCGTATACATCCTGAAAATATGCTGCGAAGTAGTGAACGTTGCTTGATGTAAAGTGGGCTACTGGCTTATACATTAAAATTTGAGAACTTGACTGCCCAGAAATTATCTTGATTTATTAGTAGAAAGCTCCTCACAAGAATAAACACCTTAAATTCCATACACATGTATGTATAATTGCTACTTGCCATAGAGAAAACTAAAATCCTTGCAAAGATACGAGAGAAAACTTGCACTCTACAAGTTATCTCCACCTGATACTTTGCAGCAGGCCCTTTCCTTTGGAATCAGGTGATTAAGGAAACTCCTAATGGCTAACAGATGTGAGGCCAATGCACCAGGAATGTGGAGAAGGATATTTACAACCGAGATAAGAACTTGGAGAAACAAAAATATCTCTGTGGTCTTTGTCTGCTTATTAGAAATTAAGAAGGAAGGTTTGTATGAACTGTGTTTATCTAATAGATAGGAAAATTATATTTTTGGAAACCTGATGAAGTGGCGAACACAGAGGTTGGTTTCACGTTGCTGGGCAATGGCCAGAATCCCTCCAACTGATTAACTGCCTGATAGACCAAGCTACACCTGTCATATATGGGGTCTAGGCAACCGTAAAATCACAATAAAAAAAATGACAGCAATGTCTAGCGCCTGTGACCCTCAGGAGAAAAGATATAGCCAGTGTAGGGAATCTCAGAATTTTCTGAAACTGCAGCCATATCCCATGACCCGCCCTGTTATGAGTCATCAAGGGGAAGTGTGTGTGGGTGTAACTTAGGAGCTAATAAAAGGCAATTGCCACATTTTGGAGTATGTCAGTCCCTCGAGTGTAACTTACTGTGGTTTTGTCCATGTCTTTCTGGAGTACTTCCCTCAATTAATCTGAAGCCATTGCAGCGACTATTTCATGTAATTGTACATTCTGTAATGTTTTGTCCCCTTTTGTAAAATGTTTTGTATATTTTTTTTATAAACACTGCCTATCTTTCTGGATTAAATATAACATAAGTGTTTTTGTACCTTTTGTTCTGTAAACCGCACCCCGAAGCCATTCGCTACCTGAAACAGTGTCCAATTGTCCTGTATAAATGATTGGTGGTGGCAGCTAATAATCTTTGTCTGGTTATTGTAGAGTTGGCAGTGACCTTATTGAGGTATATATATATTCCATGCTTTGCAATCTGTTCCATATATACGATACACTCACTGTGAGTTCACCAAGAACCGGATTAGTAGTGGTAACATCCTGCAGCCTCCTCTGTTAATCGTTGGTCAATTGCATAATTGCTGTGACAATAGGGAGCAGCAGAGGGCTGTTTGTGATAAAAAGGTAACAAAGCTGTGATCTTTGACAAATTGCTGGCAGCAGTGACATCTGTGTGATCTCTTGAGTGTCATCCTTGACACTGATTTATTCCGTATATAAATTTGTGTATTCATATAAGAGCTATTTTGTTATATATAATATATAATGTAAAGTGGTTTTAAGCCATTAATAATAATAATAATAATCTTTATTTTTATATAGCGCTAACATATTCCGCAGCGCTTTACAATTTGCACATATTATCACTGTCCCCGATGGGGCTCACAATCTAAATTCCCTATCAGTATGTCTTTAGAATGTGGGAGGAAACCCACGCAAACACGGGGAGAACATACTCCTTGCAGATGTTGTCCTTGGTGGGATTCGAACCCAGGCCACCGTGCCGCCCATTCATTTAATATGGAAATATAATTTCACTGAAGAGTAAGCATATCCATATTTGATAAGAATTTGATTTTTTTATGTCAAAGTTGCCTTCTGCTAAGTTGACCTTGGTATCCTAACAGCAAGGTCATCAGTGATCAGAACCAGATAACAATTTCTGATTATTCCATCTAACAAGAAATCAATTTTTGAATTGCAGATGAGTACGGAAAAATGTGATTAATTTGTGTTGAGTTTTAGCATTTCATAACAATGATTGATATCAAAACATCATTGTATCACAGAAAATGAGCATTTCTCAGAAACATGCACTCTTCCCATTATCTTTTAACCCCAGAGATGAATTGTAAAGACTCTTTAACATTATTTAAAGCTCCTTAGAATGGTGTAAAATAATAAAGTTGGCAATACTAACATTATGAACCCTCCATCGATACATTAGTGGGTCGGACCTAAAGCGATATAAAGTAACAAAAAACACCAAGAAGTCGTATCATTGAAAAATACCGTAAAAACATTGGATATCAGATGCATCATACATGCAGTACAGCATGTGCATGGTTATATTCCCATTATTACAGACAAGGGTATTTATCTCTGTGGAGATAACGGACATAGCATAACGCAAGATTGCTGTCAAAGTGCATGATTCCCCAACTTCTGGACAGTTTAGACCCTGCTCACTTCAGCTTCAGAGAAACCATTAAGAGCCTTTGTTGCAAATGCCAACAAGTAACTCTCATTTTCTGTCTGTCAAAACACCAGACCCCACAGAGGAACCAGGCAGACCTCATTATACAATTCATTAGCTTTGATGGATGCTGCCAGTGTCTTCAGTGTGAAGTATTTGACCCCGTGTAGCCATTTCTCTTTTTCTGGAACCATGATGTAGGTGTGAAGAAAGTTGGCCATATACTGTACGTTTTGTAATGTTGCTGGCCCGAACAGACCATCTAATGTGTATGGGGGACAGTAGGGGCTCCCTTACTCTTCTCCAATTGTAGATGTCTGAAAAAAGGGTGACTACACTGGTGGATTTAAACATAACTTTGTCTACTAATCCTATTGATTGACACAACTGTAGATTAAGAAGAGGTTGTTCTCTGATTAATAAAGTCTGTGTGTGTTAGATCCACGCAGGCAGACCATTTCACTGGTTCTTTTTAGCCTTCTCACTGCCATTTCACTGGTTCTTTTTAGCCTTCTCACTGCAATCCCTTCCATTCTTGATTTGGCAAACATCATGTGTTTGGATATTATCCTTGAAAATTAATCCATCAAATATTTAGTCAGCTCAGTCCAGCTATGCGCTAATCCTTGTTCTCACTTATTAAGGTAATAGGTATATATGCTCATTACACATATTGATAAATGTATGCAGTGATACACCGGGTACTGTGATCAGTGGTGACGAGAACATTTTTGCTACTTACCGGTAACTTGTTAGCTGCATCCTCAATAATGTAATGAAATCAACCACAGATCCAATAATAACTTGTGTTATTTAAAATACTATAAATCCAATTACTGCCACTCCGAACTCTACAACTGGAGAAAAAGTGAGCAGAAAAAAAACACAAGAACCAAAAATAATAATTATAAATTGCAATTTTATTAATAATACCATAACAATCATATAAAAATTTATCAGCAATTGCCTACCATATCATAAAAGGAACAACTATGGCAAGGACATCATTAAACAGTTAAAATTAAGGATCATAATATCCATAGATGACAAAAGTCCCACTAATAATAGAATAAAGTGCTATGCAAATCAAATTAATGTAAATGAGGATAAAGCACCTCTAACAATATCACCTCCTAATACAAGACTCCATTCTACGTATCATTAAAGCGCTACATAAATCACCTTAATGCAAATGAGGATAAAGACCTCAATTGTGTCACCTCTACTCAGCCGAAATTGCATATAAACAGTAATCCTGAAAGCGCTATTAATAAAAGAAGACAACAATGAAAAACTTGAAAGGACTTACATGTGGGATGTCTGAGCCGTGTTCCTCCACCCCGACGCGCCTTTCATCCACACTTCTTCCTCAATAATGTAGATGGAATATGGACTGGGATGATCTCTCTGCCCACATGGAGCACTGTCGGACAAATTCTCACTTGGTCATGTTGATAGTATCCCCTTAATTCTGATGTCTAGGGATAGGAGAGCTGTTTGCTTTTTAACTTGGAGGGCCCTAGAATAGCTTTCCAACTATAAAGGGGACCTGACAGCTGAACGCACGACCCCATCCACGGGCAACATGTATTTAACATTTGCAGTATGATTTCATTTAGATATGCTTTACTGTGAAACACTGAAGCGATTCAGTGGAAAACATAATTTAATGGCCTCTGGGGACCAAGCGGCATAGGAGACTAGTCTGACAGATGGGCCCCCGGCGGCTTCTCTGCCCCCGCTGCCCCTGGGTGACAGGTCTCGTTCTGTGTGAGTGTATAGGGCACGGTCACTTAAGGGCAGTGGGTGGAGGAACGACTCTGGGCACCTGCCTGTCTGACTAGTCTCCTGTGCAGCTCAGTCCCCAGCAGCTTTTAAAGGAAACCTGTCAGCAGTTTTAGCCGATATAAGATGCGGCCATCACCTTTCAGGGCTTATATACAGCATTCTAGAATGCTGTATATAAGCCCCACGACCCGACCTGGAAGAACGGAAAAATAAGTTTTATTATACTCACCTGCAGGGCAGTCCGGTCCATTGGGTGCCGCTGGTCTTGGTCCGGCGCCTCCCATCTTCTTATGATCGCCGCCCTCCTGCATCATCCACACAGGCACCCCGGCATCATGCTACTGCACAGGCGTATTTTGCTTCTGCCCTGTTGAGGGCAGCGCAAAGTAGTGCAGTGCGCTGTGCCCGGGTTCTTTGGTTTTAAGAGTCCAATGTACTTGGCCAAAATCATGCAGCCAGCATGGGATACTTGCTGATCAGGCAGCATGCATCAGCTGTCAGATTCCGTTTTAAGATATTCCTGTAGAAATAACTTCAGTCTTTTATGTCAAACCACAAGTGACCTAGCTAACATAATGCCCATCAGCAAGCTCCTCTGCTTCGTAAAGGAATGGTCCTGACTTTGGCAATTTAGATGCCTTACATCAATTCCGTTTTCTGCTCACTGTAGTGGATGTTTCTATTGACCTTTTAAAAGGGTATTCCCACTTCCAAGATCCTATTCCAATATGTAATATTAGCGAATATCTCCAATTAGAAAAGTAGTATAGTTCTTCATATTCGCTATGTCGCTTACCACGTGTACAGGGCATTGTAGTAGCTTGACAAATCTATTGTTACGACCACTCATACAGTAACAGCTCTAAGTGGCCGTAACCATGGCTACCTAAGCTACTGCAATTCCCTGCAGAAGAGATAAGCGACGTGGTGAATCAGAAGAACTATACTACGTTTGTAATTGTAGGTATTTTCTAATCTTACTATTCTTACTATTCTTGCTACTCTTCTTAAATAGGGTTATTTACTGTATGTATTTATTGCAACTATTAAAGGGTTTTTGTCAGGTAATATAAATAATTTCTGACTGTTTCTTGCCTCTAGATTAGTTTAAATATTTTTTTTTGTAAATTCTATACATACTGATAAATAATACACATGAAAATCAATTGAATGAAAACTACAAATTTAATAAAGTATATTATTTCTGCACTAAGTTTCTAGATGATCTTAAATATTGATTTATTTTTCTGTCGGTTATGAAGGAGGACTGTGGTTTGCCCCATCATTGATGTAATTAGCGACGATACGTTTGAGTACATGGCCGGTTCTGACATGACTTATGGTGGCTTCAATTGGAAATTGAACTTCAGATGGTACCCTGTTCCCCAGCGTGAAATGGATCGGAGAAGAGGAGATCGAACGCTTCCGGTCAGGTGAGATGGTGGATTGAGTCCTTTCTGTGACAGCTTTACACTGTGCTCCTTGAGAGCTGATCTGATGTGTGTAATGCCGGTTATTGGGTGGATACAGTGACTTTATTTTATCTATACTAATTGCATTATCATATGGCATCAGGAATTAGTCTTTTCCATGCTCTTTACTAGAATGTTTTGTCAGAAGATGGGAAACCAGTAACAGATATACAATGATAAAGACGATCCTCACAGCAGATGTGGCCCCCACATTCATTCCCTCTTCGCTCTTTTCAGACTGACTTTATCTGGTTTGGTTAGGTCCGTTTTATTGTGGAGAATTGAATACTCCTAAATGCTAACGTCATAAAACCTCTTAAAACCCCTGTTTTTCCAGCCGTGTTTCATGTGCACAAATAGCTGATGTAATAAGCCCTTCATAGCACGCCCTGACACTGGGAACATTAAGTTTGTATATGACACAGATCATGTCTTTTAAACTAGTGGCTGCAAGCCAAAGCTTGCGTAATGATCATCCACTGCAGTCATTGCCCGCAAGAAGAAGGTTTCGTGTCTGCCCATTGTGCGGACAGTGCCAGCACTGTTCCCAGGGTGCCGTAGATTTTGCTGACATGAATACGCAGCCACACACAAGCTAGAATATAATATGCCTTTAAAAATGCAGCTCAGAAGACTTGGAACAGAAAATAGACATTTATCACTTTATACATTTTTACTCCGGATTTACTGGGAACAGAAACACAAATATTTTGTTTTGGGACTGGAAAAAGAAGACGTAGTATTGACTTCCAGTCATGTAACTTTCACTTGTAAGAACATTTTTTTAAAGTGAGTAGGTCACATTTCAAAGTCTATTACCAGGAGAATGTTTCCTTACCACATTGTGTCACATTGGCTAATTTGTGCTATCCACAACTTTGGAAAAGATGATTTTAGGGTTTCTGATTTCTGACAGTAATATGTACTTGAGAAAGCAAGTCGAAAGCATGTCTTTATTGCTAGAAGTAAAATCATTAAGGTATTCGCAAACGGCAGCTTTTTTGCTATTGGAAGTTTGTTCAGGAATAATACTGCTGGCATTTTCCTGACGTATTGACTTTCATAGCTTTTGTGTTGGTTTCCACTTACGGTATTTTATATAGTGTAGGCTTCCAAGCCAGGAGAGTGGACTGGTTAATTCTTTTAGCCCCTTTATGGCTTTCGAAGCCTGAAGCAGCAAAATAAGACACAAAAGTTTAAACATATACAGAACAAGTCATATTGAAATTAAAACCGTTGAAGCGCTTGCTGCGCGAAACGGCCAACATCCACCTGCATACTCCCTGCATGCCTCCTTAACCCGCAAATCCTGTACAAAGTCTATTGTTCACCCGGATTAAATAAAAAGGACTTTGAAATATTTAATCCATCTGGTGAGTGCCGCATTATTTTTCTTGAAATATAAAAATAAATATATATCATATGATTAGTCACTTTTTACACTTTAAAAATTACAAAAAGGAAAATGGGCAGGTGAAAAAGTTTGGGAACCCTTGGAGATTTGTGTACTCGGATAACTTTGACCGAGGTTTCAGACCTTAATTAGCCTGTTGGGGTTATGGCTTGTTCACGATTGTTAGGAGAGGCCAGGTGATGCAAGTTTCCAAGTTTTATAAAAACCCAGCCTTTTCTAACCTTGTGCCAAAAAACAGCAGCCATGAGTTCTTTTAAGCAGCTGCCTAGCACTCTGAGGATGGTGGATGCCCATATAGCAGGTGAAGGTTATAAGATGATAGCAAAGCGTTTTCAAGTTGACCTTTTCTCAATTCAAAATGTAATTTAGAAATGGCAGTTATCAGGAACAGAGGAGATCAAGATAAGGTCTGGAAGAGCAAACAAAATTTCAGTGAAAGCTGTTTGTAGGAAATTCTAGAGAGGCAAATCAGAACCCTGGCTTGACTGCAAAACAAACATTTTTGCAGAATCTGGAGTTGTGGTACATTGTTCTACTGTTCAGAGACACCTGCACAAATAAGGCCTTCATGGAAGAATCATCAGAAGAAAACCTCTCCTGCATCCTCACCATAAAATTCAGCTTCAGAAGTATGCAGAACATCTAAATAAGCCTGATGAAGTCTGGAAGCAAGTCCTTTGGACCGACGATGTTAAAATGGAACTCTTTGGCCACAATGATCAAAGGTATGTGTGGAGAAAAATGGGCACAGAATTTCAGGAAAAAAAATGGGAGTGGATCAATAATGCTTTGGGGTTGTGCTGCAGCCAGTGGCATGGGGAACATTTCATATGTAGAAGGAAGAATGGATTCAATTCATTTTCATCAAGTTTGTGATGCAAACATAACACCATCTGTAAAAAAGCTGTAGTTGAAAAGACGATGACTTAACAGTGGCTTTCTGTCCCATGATCAGAACATTATTGAAAATCTGTGGCTAGACCTCAAAATGGCAGTGAATGCAAGACGACCCAGGAATCTCAGAGAACTGGAAGAATTTTCCAAAGAACAATGGATGAAAATCCCTCAAACAAGAATTGAAAGACACTTTTCTGGCTATAAAAAGCATTTACAAGCTGTGAAGGAGGTGCTACATGGTACTAACCATAGATAAACACCAAAGAAACAACAGGGTATATTTCCAAATAAAAATCAAAAATTTATTAACAAAAAATTCCTTTAAAATATTGACAGTACAGAGTCTACTAAGCACAACAAGTGGAACACAATGACTGAGATAAATAACACTGACCAAAAAGAATGCCAGATTATAAAAATCACTAAGTACAAAAAGCCTAATTTACATACTCTGAATAGTTCAGAATAAACAATGGCCATACAAAAGGTGACTAGTGATCAGGATTGATTCTAAAAGGCATTAACTGACCTACAAAGTATTCAGTGCATGTTCATAGATGCCAAAATTGCATATAGGAAAGCGAACATACTTACAAAATTTAACTAGTCAATCAGAATGCTCCACCTCACCCGAACGCACGTTTCGTTAGCTACTTCATCATGAAGTAGCTAACGAAATGTGCAGACGGGTTGCATTAATAATTGCCTTTATTTTAAAATCTTTTGCACCACTTCAGTATAAGATTGGTGCATATTACTGAAAATCATCCATTGGGGTAAAAGCAGTACTACCGCAGACTTGTACAGTCTATCTTTTCATATTTGTACTACGCCAAAGTTTTATGTTTGTGCCAATACGGCTTCTGGTGCCATATACCAAATGTAACCATTCGTCCACTGAAGGCTGGTATATATACATGCACATAAATTTAATTAGTTGCTATATATTTATTTTTTGTTTTGCAGGACTCCTACTATGGCAGGTGGCCTCTTTTCAATTGACAGAGATTATTTCCAGGAAATTGGAACATATGATGCTGGAATGGATATTTGGGGAGGGGAGAATTTAGAAATCTCGTTTAGGGTAAGTATAACAAAAAGCCAAATTTTATACCTGTGAGATGATTACTGTGTTTTTCTCTGTTTTAGCAGATCGGTTGTTTATTTGTGAAAGATGTCACTATCTTTTTATCATATTCTAATCACTAAAAGGATTGTACCTAATGCTTTGTGTCTCTTTTTTCCTCTAGATATGGCAGTGCGGAGGTACACTTGAAATAGTCACTTGTTCACATGTTGGTCACGTTTTTCGAAAAGCTACTCCATATACCTTTCCAGGTGGTACAGGTCAGATTATAAACAAGAATAATAGAAGGTTGGCGGAAGTGTGGATGGACGAGTTCAAGAATTTCTTTTACATAATTTCACCCGGTGAGATTAATCTTTTATTCTAGTTAGTTTATTGTGTATCACTGTTAAATACTTTTAACTGTCAATAAAATATTCAATCATGGGTGATGCCATGCTTTTCATTAAAACTTGATTTTTCTGCAATTATGTTTAGATATAACATAAAATACATAGCATTGCACACACTTCCACATTTCAGTTATGTGTATTGTTGATTATGGGAATACTTGTTCTAATCGTTATACTCCTTGCCCGGCATGGGCGCATGCATACAAAACCAGCCACCTCAGACAGTAGAAGTGTCCCGTAGCCTAGGCAATGAGCAATAAACTATATCTATAAATTCCTCAATTCTTGTTTTTGTAAGCACTTAGCAATTTTATTCATTTATGATTGAGAAGACCCTTTTATTGGTACTTTTCTTTCGTGATGTGTCATGAAATTGTGTTTCTGTACATCACTTGTATCCAATTACAAATCACATTTACTGTATATACTTAACCCCTTTGTGACATCAGACGTACTATTCCGTCCATGTGCCTTGGGCCAATTTGACCATGAACGGAATAGTATGTCTCAGCGATCGGCCGCGCACATGGGTGGTGTGCGGCCGGGTGTCAGCTGATTCTCTCAGCTGACACTCGGCACTAAATGCCAGGAGTAGTCATGTACCCCCTAACACGATTGCAGCATTCCGGGAGCAGGCAGAGGGCTGACCGCCCATCTGCCTTTGGATCGGAGACCCCGTGGTGTGACACGGGGTCCCGATCGCTGCCATGGTAACATGATGTCGTCATGACGACATCCGGGTTACCAGAGCTGAGAAACTTCCTGTCGTGCGCAGTGCATGTCAGGAAGTCTCTCAGGTCAGTGTGCACGGATTGCAGCGCCGACAGCTTCTATAGCATGCAGATGTTCATCTGCATGCTATAGAAGTGATCAGCCTGAAAAAATACTGTCCCATAGTGGGACAAAGTGTAAAAGTTAGAATAAAGTTAAAAAAAAAAATTTAAATGTTAAAAAAATTTTTAAATAATAAAAAAAATCAATATCTATTCTATCACTAAATAAATATTTGAATGAAAAAAATCTAAACAATTAAAGTACACATTTGATATTGCCGCGTCCGTAATGACCCGACCTATAAAACTGTCCCACTGATTAACCCCTTTAGTGAACACCATAAAAAAAGGCCAAAAATAATGCTTTATCATACCGCTGAACAAAAAGTGCAATAACGCGCTATCAAAAAGACGGATATAAATAGTCATGGAACCGCTGAAAACGTCATCTTGTCCCACATAAAATGAGCCACCATAGAGCATCATCAGAGAAAAAAGAAGTTATAGCTCTGAGTAAAGCAATGCAAAAACAATTATTTTTTCTATAAATAGTTTTTATGATATAAAAGCGCCAAAACATAAAAAAATATAAATGAGGTATCGCTGTAATCGTACTGACCCAAAGAGTAACACCGCCTTATCAATTTTACCACACACGGAACGGTATAAATGCCCCCCCCCCCCCCAAAGAAAATTTATGAATTGTTGGTTTTTGCTCATTCTGTCTCCCAAAAATCGGAACAGAAAGTGATCAAAAAATGTTATGTGCCCAAAAATTTTACCAATAAAAACGTCAGCTCGTCCCGCAAAAAACAAGACCCCACTTGACTATCAGGGCAAAATATGGAAAAATTATAGCTCTCAAAGGGTGATTTAAAAACTATTTTTTTGCAATCAAAAGTATCTTTTAGCGTGTGACAGCAGCCAAACATAAAAACCCGCTATAGGGCCTCTTTCACAAGTCCTGATATTTCCGGTACCGGAGATGTCAGTGTCCGTGTGTGTAATACTTGTGGCACACGTGTGGAATGCGTCTACCGCATCAGTACCACAAGGACGGGGCACCAGTGAAGAAGCGTTGCCATAAGTGCTATTCCTCAGCGCCAGGTGCTGAGCACTGCTCTCATCATTCTCCCCTGCTCTGCCGGCGATCAGCGTGAGCAGGGAAGAATGATGAGTTACATTTAACCCCATAACAACCGCCGATACGCCTTTTAACGGCAGCAGTTAAGGGTACTTAAACCACAGTGCCGCTTTTTTACGGCACTGAGGTTTATGGTTATAATTTACGAAAAGAAAAAAGAAATAGGCCACAGACAGGGGATCACCCTAGGCAGGAAGTAGCATAAAAGATTCAAATTTTATTGAACACAGAAAAAACAGACACAAAATATGGTAAAAACATAAAAAATGGTCACACATGTGACACATAGACAGAGTACACAAAGCTCATAATAGAGAACACCACCTGCAGCTATACACTTCACAATAAGTTAAACAGATCCGAAAAAAAACAAATGAACCCAAATTCACAAAAATATGAAACAATCTTTATTAAATATCAAAGACATACAAGGTTAAAAAGTGAGAAACCCAAAATTTAGGGCATCACAACCCACATTTTCCACAATAAGAGGCCGCACATATCCTACAACCCAATCAATCACTCCTCAATCATCAAAATATCCTAAAGAGGATGTCACTAAGACAAAAAGATCCCATATCAAAACAAAACACACCGGTGCTATGCAATTAGTACCTGTAGTGCGGAAGTAAACTTACCCTCCTGTGGGTGATGATGCCAGCCCCAACGCACGTTTCGGCGTTTAGCCTTCTTAAGGGGCTAAACGCCATTCAAAAACACTGTACAGGTGCCGGTAAACTGCTCATGTCTGACCTTGACCAGCACGTGTGTAGTACAATTGATTACAAAAACAACGTCACTTGCGTATTTGATTTAATGTTTCTTCTGCTGAATTACTGGTGCTTGTACAGTGTCTTTGATTTGCGCTCGCGCAATTGAGCTATGTCTGACTTTAACTAGCATATGCGCGGTATAATTGATTACAAGAACAATGTTACTTGCGTATTTGACGAAATGTTTCTGTTGCGCTGAATTAGTGGCGCCTGTATAGTGGCCATATGTGGCACATGCGCAATGGAATTTGCTTCAGTATTCAGCGCCACTAGTTTACATCCTGTGGCGCCTTCCCTGTGCTTAATGTCCGGCGCCTGCGCATTTTTGCCGTTCACTCCTGCCTCTGGTTTATCTGTCTGGTTACTGCCCACATAGCCAGTTACTACAGCAACTAAGCTGTAAAAGACATGATGCACTTCCTGCCTTATGACCTTCAGCGCCGGCGCAGTCCTGTTGTCAAGCTACTACTGCCTCCTATCTGTGGATGCGTTTCCGGCCCTGTAGACGCAGACTCTTGCGCAGTTGATCTAATTATGCATGCGCTGTGACATCACACGCTGGTACCATGGGATACCATCTTTCGCCATGGGCCGCAAGCCTCGTATATGTCACCAGGTGTTTCCTGTTACTGATCTCTCCATGTTAAGCAGCAGCGCAGCTGCCCCCTATTAATAACTAAACAACCATATATATTGACACAGCAAACTGACAGCTAGTACCCCTGACGAAGCCACTTAGGGTGGGGACACCCGTCGGGTCTTTCTTTCTGCCTGGCTTCTCTCCACTTGGGTTCTGTATATCGCTAATATGAACTTGTGCTGATCATTGTAGTTGGCTATTTCAGCCCACATCATTTACCCCTGTGTGCTCATATCATGTGGGCTAATTGTTTGTTCTATGCCTACTTTTGAGGCTTGGGTATTTGTCCTCCTGAAGCTTGCCATTTAAATCCTATTATCTTTTGCACTTATGCATTGCATTTGGTTAAGTAGTTTTGTGGCAATATAGGTTATAGGTATCAGTGTTAATCCTTTTTTCTTAGTCTTTGAACTAGTGATTTATTATAATTGTATAGGGATTATTTCCTACTTTATGCACGGTTAACGCATCTATTTGATGGTGTGTATTTTCTATATTCTGTCATGCTCTTTACATGGACCTAGGGTCGTTACTTAAATCAACACTTATTGTTTAGTGTATAGCTGCAGGTGGTTTGCTCTATTATGAGCTTTATGTAATCTGTCTATGTGTCATGTTTTTAACATATTTTGTGTCTGTTTTTTCTGTGTTCAATAAAATTTGAATCTTTTATGCCTAGGGTGATCCCCTGTCTGTGGCCTATTTCTTTTTTCTTTTCGTAAATTGTACATTGTGGTATAGGTCAAGGTTGGATCCCTTTGAATAGTTCGGTGGTGCCACCGTTCTCTGTTTCTGCTGAGGTTTATGGTTATAGCGCCCCCGATCAGAATTTCTCCGGGGTCTTGGCTGCCGGGAGTAGACCCTATCACAGTGATCAAAATAAAAAAAAGTAAATCAAACCCCTCTTTATCACCTCCTTAGTTAGGAAAAAATAATAAAATAAAAAAAAAATTATTTCCATTTTCCCATTAGGGTTAGAGTTAGGCTATTGTAAATTGGGCTAAAGTTAGGGTTATGGTTGGGGCTATTATTGGGGTTAGGGTTGGGGATAGGGTTTGGATTACAGTTAGGGTTGGGATTAGTTTTAGAGTTTGGATTAGGGTTAGAGGTGTGTTAGGGTTGGGATTAGGGTTAGGGGTGTGTTGGGGTTACAGTTGAAGTTAGAATTACTATACAGGTTAATTATATGTTTTGATATACCGAACTTTTATTGACATGTCAACACCAAATATGTTTATTTTTAATATGGAGAAAGTGGGGTGATATATAAAGATATAATGAAAAAAGTTACTGTTTTTAATTTTATTTTTTTTCACCTTTTCCTTTAGTCACCTCAGGGAACTTGACCCCTGTGATCCTTAGATTGCTTGTTCTATATACGTCAATGCTGTAGTATTGAATAATATAGTGGAAATTACAGCATATAAAGTTTATTAGAAGTGATTGGACTAGTAGAGGCAGATGCTGCATGTGTAAAGAGCTTGGCCCCGTATCCCTTGTGACACATACAGACATATTCCGTGAGTGATATATCCGCTATTGGTCATTATGGGCTTTAAGACCACTATAGTAACACAAAATTTGTGTTTTTTTTGTGCCTTTTATTTAGAAATCCATTCATAAACATGTAGTACTTCACAACAGAAATTTTCTCGTGCTTTTTAGATCTTTTCAAAATAATAAAAATAATGTTGGTGTAAGTGCGTGTTCCAACTTCATCTGTTTTACAACAAGAAATATTGCAAATTGCTCAAAACTCTGGGTGTAAATGTTTAGATAAATGTCGGTTCTACAAATTTATATCAAATTATTGTACCTGAAAAAATGCAGTTGTGGCAAAAAGTTTTGAGACTGCCAGTTTGGTTTTCACAACGTTTGCTGCTGCAGTGTTGTTAGATCGTTTACTCCCATATGTGTGTGGTTACTGAAGCACAATTATTAGCAGTTCAGAAGTTTGTAAACTTTTTTGCAAGTTCATCAAAACTTTTCGCCAGGACTGTACACAAGACCGTAGCTTTAATAAAATTCAGTTTAAGGTTTAAAAGGGTTGTGTATTCCAAATCGATAAGTCTGCAGTCACTCTACATACAGCCCCTTTGCACCAGACGACCCCTTTAACGTTAAATCAATTTTGACTAGTGTCAGGCTAATACTTGTGTTCATCATTTCAGGTGTGACTAAAGTGGACTATGGGGACATATCTACAAGAGTTTCCTTGAGGCATAAACTTCAGTGCAAACCATTTGCCTGGTACTTAGAAAATGTCTACCCCGATTCCCAGATACCGCGTCATTATTTTTCTTTGGGAGAGGTACGATGTATGACGTGTTATAAATAGACATTTCAATTCACTGAGATTCCTGTAGAGATTTCTAAAATGTTCATGAATATTAAACATTGGATATATTGTAACAGGAACGGCTTAATCTAAACCTGTGTTGGATCCTGTTTTGTGAATCCTGCCACTGTAGATATTAGTTTTCTTTTCATCTGTGCAGCACTAGATACAGAGTTGTAAACTTCCTCTATATATACTCTATAAAGGGCCTAATTGATCTACGCTGTATAACAGAAACCGTGCTTGGTTGCCCATGGCAACTAATTATTGCTCCGCTTTCTCTGATAGCTGCACTTTCCCTGGTTACCGGCAACGTTAAATGAGACCCTTATAGTCTGGATTTTAAAGCACTTCTATAAAGCTGTAAGGGGAAGATGTCAGAAAATGAACTCATTGACTATCATTCCAGAATAAGTTCTGAACTAAATACTGAAATTAGAAATGTCAATGTGCAAATTAAAGGCGCAGTATACTTTATAGCCGTCATTAATTGAGGTGCTTGTCCTTGAAACGGAGTAGTCTTTCAGAGGGAAATTTTTACTAATTCCAATAGATTGTCACTAATTGGCGTAAAGGAAACTGTCCTACCAACAACCCATTTATTACAGGAAGCCTGGCATCCAGGTCCCAACACCCATGGCAAACTGCCTATTTTACCAAGGAGAGCCACGGCAACCTCAACATTTTCCTAGTCGCAAATATGGACTGCCGTTAGCAACTCCCTCTGCTCTTTCTCAGAGAGGGTCCTCGACCTTGGACCCCCCGCCTCCTTTATGGTACCCCATGCCCTGTTAAGAGCATATGAACATGTCTCAGTGGGATAATCCCTTGTTTGAAAGATTATACCGAATGTAATAACCCCATAAAATTTTGTATTTTTTTAAGCCAACATTGTAAGTCATGACATATTTTTAGGATGACATATTTTTAGGATCTCCACCAATCCTTTATATGGGGCTCTGCAATGTCCTATCGGAATGGAGTGGTGTCTGTGATTGTGCCTGAAAAAGTTGAGCACTGTTATTGGCGTTCTCAGTCCGTCACATAAACAATGGATGAAGCTATGGCACACATTGCTCTGCACCATTCCGGACAGTTTAGAGCAGTTCTGTGAATCTGTTACTTATTCTGTTGCTAGTTATATATTGCCATTTTGGGAATAACCTTTTCAAAATGAATATGTCTGAAGAGGTCACAAGAGAGTGTCTTGGTTATTTTCCTTCAAACTGCTTCCCCAGAAACTGTACTTTTTTATTATTATTTATTTGCATAGCGCCATTAATTTCATGATGCTGTACATGAGAAGGGGGTTACATACAAAGTTATAGATATCTTTAACAGTAAACAAATTTACAATGACAGACTGGTACAGAGGGGAGAGGACCCTGTCCTTGCGGACTTACATTCTACGGGATAATGGGGAAGAGACATAAGGTCAGGGGTGCAGCAGCTTTGGTGGTTTTGAGGCGGCGGCTCAGGCAGTGGTGAGGCGGCAGAATGGTTATTGCAGGCTGTAAACTTTCCTGAAAAGATGGGTTTTCAGGTTCCGTTTGCAGGATCTGAGGGTGGTGGATAATAGGACATGTTGAGGCATGGAATTCCAGAGGATAGGGAATGTTTGAGAGAAATCTTGGAAGCGGTTGTGTGAGGAACAAATAAGTGTGGAGGAGAGTAGGAGGTCTTGGGAGGATCAAAGATTACGTGAGGGAAGATGTTGGGAGATTAGCTCAGAGATATAGGGAGGGGATAGGTTGTGGATGGCTTTGTAGGTCAGTTTTAGTAGTTTGAACTGGATTCATTGGTGAATTGGGAGCCAATGGAGGGATTTGCAGAGGGGAGTAGCGATGAGAGAGGTGGATTAGTCGGGCAGCAGAGTTAAAGGGAATCTGTCACCCCTTTTTTGAGATATCATATAATGATATCATTCAGTTGTGATATCTCAAAAAAAGGGGTGACAGATTCCCTTTAAGGACAGACTGGAGTGGTGCAAGAGAGTTAGCAGAGATGCCACAGAGGAGGGTGTTGCAGTAATCAAGGCAATATATTGTCCCATTCCTTTGGTGGTTTAGCGCCATTTGACTTTTTATTTACCCTACTCAAAGATAAATTGACTTATTCTCTTGTCTACCCAGATCAGAAATGTGGAAACAAATCAGTGCTTGGACAATATGGCGAGAAAGGAGAATGAAAAAGTTGGTATCTTCAACTGCCATGGAATGGGAGGAAACCAGGTATAGTGAGCTTACTTTATTTTGTATTGCGGTTAAAAACTACGTCATGATCCAAGATAAAAATGAAGAATTCTAAATTTTTTGCAAACTTAATAGTTGTTAGAACAAATTACATAAAGTAGAATCTGTTCTGCAGTTGTAAAATTCAGAACAGATCACAATTGTTTCACTGCTGAAATGAGCAATACCGTAACACTACACAAATTCTCTCTTTCGGCTCGTCATATGTTTTTGTTCATGCCATAATATTAAGGACTGCAGAATGCATTGTGCTCAAAATTCCTATTAAATGTATGTACATTCTTCTATTTTTCTTAGGTATTTTCCTACACAGCTAGCAAAGAAATCCGCACCGATGATTTATGTTTAGATGTCTCCAAGCTTAATGGCCCAGTCATAATGCTTAAATGCCACCATTTAAGAGGCAATCAACTATGGGAGTATGATCCAGTGGTGAGTATTACTTGTGAAGTTCTATCGTCTTCTAAACCAGAATGTATTCATCATTCTTTGGTAGCAGAACAAAATACTTGAGCATGCGGTTTTCTATAACAGTCTTACATGGACTTGCAGTTTCAGTTTTAGCAGGGCTGTGGGGTCAGTCAGCCAAACCTGTGACTCCTCAATTTCCCCTGACCCCACAGCACTGGTCACTACTGAGAATGTAACTGCAGCAGATTCAGCTCACCTAAAAGCCCAGATCCTTAGATCAGGACCAGAACAGACATTTATAGGACATTTCATAACTTTCCCAAATTCTTATGAAAAAATGTACAGCACATACTGCATGGTACTACTGTACCCAATTCATGAAATATTTTAGGAGTTTCTGCCAATATCTACTCTAGTAGCCCTGGTTTTTAGGGGGTACTTGACTTAGAATGTCATGAGCTGCAATCAGAGTCAGAAAAAGTTGAGTTAGTGAGACTTATTATAACTGGTGGAGCGGTTGCCCTTACGAACCAGTCAAATTCTGACTTCCAGAGGACCTACCTCATGGGTTACTACTTTGGTCATTGATTCTTCACAATTCTATTATTACAGTTGGTAAGATAACACCTCTAATTTACTGTTGAGTCCTGCGTTAGCTGAATTTTACTAAACTCCTTTTTTCATTCATTTTTTTTTTATATTTCTTCCTTTGGTTGGCTGAAAAATGTCTGATGTGGTTTTAGATTTGTTTGTGCCGCCTGGTACAGATCTTAACACACCAGTGTTAAGAGTGAGAGACTGATTCCTTTTTTTCACAGGTATTGTCCAAGTTTTTATGTGACCCATTAATAAAGTTTAAAAATGCCAGTAAGCTGGACATCCATATGTGTTTAGCAATTTGGAAAACTGTTATCTTAAGCTAAGCAGATGTTGTGATGGAGTAGGGAATATCTAAAAGGCACAACTCCATTACCCGCCCCAGCTGCACAGTCAAGTCCATCTTCTGCATTTTTATTTTTCTACAAATGTTAATATTTCTGTATATAAAGCTCATTTTTGCTTGTGTTTATGGTTTATATCCTATGTTTTTATCAATTATTGTAAGTCTGTTCCCATCCAAAATATTGTGCATTTTCAGAAGTATAGAGAGCATAAGAAATCCAAAATAACATCCTGTCTCTTCTGACCATACAATAAGCTACTAAATGCTTTCATTTGTTCCAAGTTAGTATCATTTGCTTCCATTATAGCTAATGAAATCAATGCTTAACTTGCATAACGTAATTGAAGGCTTTTGTTTTTTTCTGCTATTTTGTTACAAAGTAATGACCATACTGCATCCAAAATTTTTTTTTTTTATGTATATTTTTCTGTTTTTATAACCAATGTTTATTGGATGCCATCATTATTTTAATATATGCTCAAATTGTCTTTTCCGCCAAGTTATAGAAGAGTATATTACAGAGCACAAGCCAGATCTGTATACAGAAACCATAATTTATGAATGCACACATTTTTATCTGCAGAGCACACGAGATAGATGGAGAACAAATTTATTGAATCTAATCATATGCGTGTTCAGTTACATCGTGCCATGACCAATGTTTTGGCGGAAGATAGATTAATGATAGTCTGACAACTAGGGACCCCCCTACCACTCCCAAACGGGTTCAATGATGTTGAGATCAGGCCTCTGTTGTGACAATATCATCACTTTCAGGGCTGACGATGATTCTTAATGACATTGGCTGTATGTTTGGGTTCGTTGTCCTGCTGCGGAATACATTTAGAGCCAATAAGACGCCTCACTGATGAAATTGCCTGTTGAATAAGTATTTGTCTGAAATTGTCAGCATTGAGGACACCGCTATTCCTGACAAAATCCCCAACTTTATTTACTGAAATGCAAACCCAAACATGCAGAGAACCTCCACCATGTTTCACTGTTGCTTGCAGACTTTCCATCACTTCTGGCCAGATTTTTCTGTACAATATATAGGTGTAGTTGGGTCCCATTGGTTACTGCCAATTTTGATGTGATGGTACTGCTGAACATCTTCCGATTTCATAGCGGCATGTGTCGTCGTGTGTGATCTACTGCCAATCAATGCAAAACAAAATGATTTATGCAAGCCTGCAAACACAGAAGGTTAGCTCTCCGAGATGTTTGGAACAACTTTTCTATCGAGTTCCTTCAGATGTGCCTAGAAGTATTATTGTTTTGATGCTTTGCACGGAAAGGGTAGTCACACCAAACATTGATTTTGATTTCTCGTTATCGTTCTTAGTTTATTTTATCAATTACAATTTTAATTACCGTAACATTTTTATCTTTTCAAGCATTGTTACTATGCATAATTTTTTCCGCACCTGCCTAAAATTTTTTCTTCGAATTGTATGTTTCCATAATGCCAATAAAGAGCACTGACTTTGATGAATGGGGTTTCTTTAAATCCCTCTTAGACTTGTGGTATCAGAGTTGTTACAGCTTCATAATAAACATTTCTTTCTCTTCCAGAAGGTAAATATGTAGAAAAGTGAAATGTTTTTTTTTCCTCCCGGCAGTTAGGTGATTTTTTTTCTCATTGTGAGAACAAACTACACTTTAATGTGTCCTTTTTAATTATGAAGGTGGTGTGAGTCCCTGCCAAGTGATGTCAGGCTGAGTGCTAACATGGCACACAGCCCACTAATCTAATGCGTTAGAGCACCTGCCAGGCAGCACCTTTTATACAAATGTGAACAGATGCTTTCAAGTTCTTTACTTTTATTCCAGCACGGATAAATCCTATCCATGTCTTGCCAATAGAATCATAAAAAGTGCAGTCTTCTCCTGTTTTACAATGTAAATGCTTCTCGTTAGTATTTTTAAGCATTTTCAAGAAATGGTTGTTTACCACTGCAGAAATGCCTCATTTTCTGATTTGTACGTTTCAGTGTTTGTTTTTGTCTCAAGCGCTGGGCCTTGTTCAGTCTGTGCCGAAGCAATCAAAAAGACCACTAAATATTTTCCTAGATGTTGAATATCTAGTGAAATGGGGGCTGGGAGATCGGCACATCTCAGAGGGAATGAATGAATTTAATTTGATATCATTATTGACAGAGTGTATTATTACTATCAGCTACAGAAGTGTCTCTATTCTGAGAATGTTATTGATGTTTGAGCTACATTACTGTGAATCATCACTTGGAAGTCATGTGATCAATATTAATTTTTCTCCTTTTCAAGTGTTGTAGTGTTGATAAATGCATCTATTTTTACTACATTTTTTAATTTTTAACTGTTACATGACATGTTGGGAAAAAATGATTTTTATGCTTATCGTCTACAATCGAGCCAGAGGAAAGCAAACAAAAATATCCTTGAACATATTTGCTATTGCATGGCGAAATTCATTCCTGACCATTGAATTGCTTCTGGTATCACCTTCTAAACTAAATCTCCACCTAGTCTCTAAATGTGGTAGACCATGAATCGTGGTGGTAAGAAATTAGTGTCCTGGCTCTTGTTACTCCCTGTAGTTCGGACTGTCACCCCCTGGGTATTTCATATTCGTACTAGCTCTACTGAAATCCTTGTCAATAAATGAGGTCTAAGTGTAATTAGAGCCAGGACACCATGGCAAGTTGGGCATCATCTTATCTTTTTTAATGGTTTTCGTTTAGCTATGTCTATTTTTTTTTTTTTTTTAGTACTGCAAATGTTACTCTACCTATGAGTAGGAACAAAACGTATAGCCCTGTACGTCCCCCCCCCCCCTCCATGCGATGTAAAAATCTACTAGAAGTGGCTGGATAGTGAAATCCCTCTAGCTACCTTCAAGGACGTTGACAGAATATTCAGGAAGAAGTGAGGAATTTTTGGATTATTGTGAAGAATGAGTCTTGGGCCAGATTCACATATCTCTATTTCATGGCCTTAGTAATGGCCGCTATGCACAGACTATAGAAATCTGTATTGGATAGAGAATTTTCTTTGCAAATAATTAAAATTTAAATGGGCCCTGTAGAAACAGACAACCTGTTTCTAAATACTATGAATACTTCATTGATCTTTGTCTAAATCAAGTAAGAGGGTGGAGAGGAATGTTGGACGGATGTAGATGCAAAGGTTCTTTATGTGAGTTCAAAATGGCCTTCTGAGACAATGAAGTTCAGGTTACAGAATAATGGAGCGGAGAAATCTTTTATTATAATATATGGGAAAGCTTTTTTGTGTAAGGTTCTCAAATGTGTCTTTTATTCCTTTTCTCTAGAAATTAACATTAATCCATGTGAATAGCAACCAGTGTCTGGACAAAGCTGCAGAAGAAGACAGTCAAGTACCCAGCATCAGAGACTGTAATGGCAGCCACTCTCAGCAGTGGCTTTTGCGTAACGTTACTCTTCCCGAAAACTTTTAAAATATCTCATCATTGGCAAACAAGTTGTGAGAAAACCAAGAACATTTAATAAACTAAATGAATTGACTGCGCTACCTCTGCACATGTAACTTGCACATCCTTGAGCATCCAGTGACCTAAAGGAAATTATTTTCTGCACTTGTAAAATGAAGGGGGCACATATCGGCTAAGACATCCTTGTAGGTGTTTCAGAAGCTGTGAAATGGCTCCCCTCTGAGGATGTGAAGTGGTATTGGAACTGTGCACACTGAAGTTTACAAGAAGGATCGAAGTCTTTAAGGAGATATCCAAGAGAACTAAAGAAAATGCAATCTGTTGTGTTTGTTCCCAGGAGAACTGCATATCTGTACGGTTGGCTTGCACATGTCTGGCCTCTGCATTGGCATACTCGAGCAGCTATATGCCAAGCAACTGTGACACTTTACAGTTTTATCACATACTATATGCTCCACATTCGGAGACAAGAATGTACAGAGCAGTGAACTGCAGAATCTGAAATGACATCTCCTATTCATGCCCATTATTGTGCAGAAAACAGGGTTAAAGAGTTGAGAATCACATATATCAAAAGTACAATTTCTAATAGAAGAATATCAGATTTATATGTAGTTTTTTTTTTTTGTTTGTTTGTTTTCTTTCCTTTTTACCTCTATTGGGATAACTAAAATCAAATTTTTTTCAAGTATGTGATAGTAATGGATAGAATATATTTTTCATGATGGGAATTATGTTAATTTCTAAGAAAAAGCAGTACTGGGATGGGGAAGTCATTGGGGTGTTTGTTTTTCCATCCTAAATCCTGTTTTGTTTTTTGCTCGGGTACTTGTCCATAATGATGTATTTTCACTTTGCCTTCTAAAAAATCAAGATTAATCATACCTTACAACATATAGTGTTGTGTTATATAATTGAATTCAATTTTTGATTGCAAAATTCTAGCCTTGAAATGAGTGGTTCCAAATGCAAACAAAAATTGCCGTAAAACATAACTGAGTATTTGTAGTGCCCAAAATTCATACTACTGTACATTTTTTACACAGCAATAAATCTAGTTTGTTCTAGCTAAATTTCAGCCTTGTCTATAAAGTTCAGAAAAGGAGTCCTATATTGCTCATAAATGCCACTTTTCAGAAAAGTTATATTTCACTGTTCTGTAGTTATAGCAGGGCTCTCATTACAAAATGACTGTTCAAACCAAACAGAGCATTTGTTGTGACATTGCCCTGATAAAATCATACATTTAGCATCTAAATCATTTGCTGCAATCGCTAAAAAATGTTCTGTATTGAAATTTGATTGGTGAATCCTTGGCATGGCCAAGAAGTTACCTGCACTTTCCCACCTACTTGTTTTACTTCTGTCTCTGCCCGCTCTTCCTACATAGATCTGGAACAAAGCTGGAGGGAAAACAAGTCACCAATTGTGCACCAAGTACCACATTAACTTATGTGAATAAATAGTTTTTGGAAAAAAGTAGATGGCTTTGGACACTAAAGTTAAGAATTTAATTAAGGTAAGGTCCCTTACAAGATGAAGTTCTTGGTTCGAACAGACCTTTTGTAGTCAGACTACCGTTAAGTTAATTGTCACCATTGGTTATCTCCATAGCTATACAGACCTTCAAACAGCAGGGTCATTGCAAGCTCTAGGCTTTTATGAAAAGATGTGTTTTCATGTTCTGTCTGAAGATTTCAAATGTTAGAAACAAACGGGCTTGTTGAAGCATGGAACTCCAGAAGATAGGGGATGTTCGAGATAAGTATTGAAGGGGATTGGGTGACGAATGTGTGAGAGTGGAGGATACAAGGAAGTTTTGTGAGGACTGAAGATGACGTGTGGAAAGATATCAGGAGATTAGTTTGTAGATAAATGGAGGAGACAGATTACAGGCAGTTTTATAGGTCAGTGTTAGTAGTTTAAACTGTATCTGTTGGGATATTGGGAGCCAATGGAGAGATTTGCAGAGCGGGAAGGGCAGAGGTGTAGCAAGGGAGAGGTGGATTATTCGGCTGCCAAGTCAAGGATGGACTGTAGAGTGTTAATTGGAAAGGCCACAGAAGAGGTTATTTAAGTAGTCGAGACCGGAGATTATGAAGACTTACACTAACATTTTAGTAGATTGAGAGATGAGGAAGAGACGAATTCTAGAAATATTTTTGAGTTGGAGGCGACAGGAGATGGTAAGAGCTTCGATGTGGGGTTTGAAGAACAGGGTATAGTCAAAGGTTACCTCAAGGCAGTGAACTCCCGGTACAGGGGAAAATGTCATGTTTATAGTGCTAGATAGGTCAAGTATGGGAGCCAAGTGGGATGGAGGAAAGATAAATGTTTTGATTTTGTCCACATTAAGTTTTAGGGGAGGATATGGCTGTTAGACACTCTGGATAGCATAAAGGTGGTATATGGGCCAAAGAGAGAGATTTAAGTGTCATCAGTATAAAGATGATACTGGGAACCATGGGAGTTTTTTTTAGTTGTTCCAGGCCAAAGGTATAGATGGAGAAAGGTAGGGGGTTACAGGACAAAGCCTTGAGGGACACTGACGGAGAGAGGGCAGGCTGAAGACTTAGTATGAGAATGGGAGATGCTAAATGTGCAGTTAATGAGGTATGAGGAGATCCAGGCAAAGGAAAGGTTTTTGATGCCATGGAAATAGAGGGTCTGTAGTAGGAGGGGGAGTAGTTGACTGTGTCAAAGGCAGAGGACCAGTCTAGAATGAACAGTATAGAGAATTGTCTGTTAGCTTTGGCGGTAAGTCATTGGTCATTTTAGTTAGGGCAGTTTCAGTGGAGTAGTGGGGACGGAAGTCGGTTTGTAGGATGTGGAAGAGCGAGTTGGATGAGAGGTGAGGGGAAAGTTCAACGTGGACATGATGATCGAGGAGTTTAGATGCAAATGGGATTAGCAAAATGAAGCTGGACATGGAGGTGGGTCAGGGGATAGTTTCTTAAGTATAGGTGTGATTTTTGCAAATTTATTCAAATACTTTAAAATATGATAAGCTCCTAGACCGCGCTAAGTGCACACAGGGACACAGCGATGCGTTTCGATCGCAAAGTGATCTTTATCAAAGCTGCTGACCTTAACCACACACATTATCGGAGTACAATCAATTTTATAAATAACCTGACTTGTGCTGCAATTAAGAATTCTTTAACAATAAATTTCTGAGTATTATGATTATTAAAATATTTTGTATTGATGATTTATTTGCATGTTTTACAGTTTGTAGTGCCGCATTTATAACTGCCTTTAATATCCAACCATGTTCCTTGTGAAGTTCTGGATAGGAACATGCTAGGGGACAGTATATTCCCTAAAGTTGGGGCTCTCCTTGCAACAGCATTGCATCCTGATTTTAGTATAGAGACCAGGATACGGTCTTCATGAAGTATCGGTAAAAACTTTTTACCAATACGCCTAATATAATAAAATTATGGGCGTATTATTAATGTCTCCTAGCATGTTCCTATCCAGAACTTCACAAGGAGCATGGTTGGATATTAAAGGCAGTTATACATGCGGCTCTACAAACTGTAAAACATGCAAACAAATTATCAAAACAAAACATTTTAATCCTAACACTCAGATATTTAATATTAAAGAATTCATTAATTGCAGCACAAGTCAGGTTATTTATATAATTGATTGTACTGCATGCAATTTAGCATATGTAGGATGCACAGAGAGAAAATTAAAAACCCGTATTGCTGAACACTTAAATGATATCAATAACGCTACAAGCATTAATAATCGCAATATATCCTTAGTGGCTAAACATTTCATATACGAACATTCAGGCAATATTTTGTCTCTTCAGGTTTGCGGAATAGAACGAGTTAAGAAACCCTTGCGAGGTGATGATATCAAACGCCGCTTACTAACTCGTGAAGTCTACTGGATTTATAATTTAGGTACCAGAACGGAAGACACCAGAGGTTAAATGATAGGTTGATGACATGGGTTAGGGCTGAAATAATGAGGCTGGTGAGATTGGAGGGAAAATGGAATGGGATAGGGGCAAGAAAACAAGTGCTAATACTGTATGTGATTTGGAAAGAAGAGTATTCTTTCCTTCAAACATAGTGCAAAGGAAGGTTATGAGTGAAGGGCATTGATCTGCTATATGAAGTGGTTATGGTAGTTGAACAGTAAAGACTGTCTGATTTGGTCAATCTTATTCTTTCATATTCAGAAAAGCATACATATATTTCACTACAATGGATCTGATTATCAAATGTAAAATCATTTTTTCCTGCAAAAAAAAGTGATAATCTTCAATGAATTTTTATGAAATGTCAAGAGTACAATATTTCATCATGGATTTTAGATGTATTTTAACATCTCCTGCCCTTTGCTTCAACAATAATTTGAGACTTGGCAGTCTTTCATTTTACATCACCTTCTGGAGAACACATCAAACAAGTTTTGCACCTTCATTCTGCTGATGGGTGGTTGACTCACACCAGTCACACATTGCCTTTCCTAAGCATTGGCCGTCAGTGTATTCCTGAAAAATTTTTATAGGTTTGGAAACACTTTGTGGGAAGAATGTAATGCTCTGTAGCCTTATCCAGGTCAGAATTCCTGGTAATAAAAGAAAGCCCCTCCTTCCAAGCCTCAGTACTATTCTATCCCTGCAGAATAAAGGTGTGAATAAGGCTGCATTCATATATCTGTGTGAGTGTTACTATCTGAGAGAAACAGACTGGATAATAGGACATAAGCACTGAGTCTCACAGACCGAAGACATTGATCTCTTTTAAACTGGTATGGATCAATGAATTTCTGGGGTCCTTGTGCTTACTGAGAAAAAATGGACAGCACACAAATGTATGATTGCAGCCTTGCTATTAGGATGTGATGCTGGACAGTAGAAGGGTATTACCTGCCTCTTGGGATCAGTCAGTGAATTTGTGGTTGTAAGTCTGGGACTTTGCTTTTCCTCTGGGTGTAATGGCTGATATGGGAGTTCTGGAGGTTTGATCATTCTAATGTTTTTTGGTCCTCCGTGTCAGAATGGAAGTGAAGAATACAGGGTGGCCAGAAATTATTTGAGACACCGTAGTTCAGAAGATCCAGCTCGGCATGGATATTTTAAAACCCTGGATGTATTAGGAGATTGAGCTGTGAAATCATGGGCAACTCCTTCAAGTCATGGAGGCTTATGGAGAGGCCCACAAGCGTGACTATACTGATAGCCCTCTGCACACTACAAGCATTGTACCAGAGGCCTGTTTTACTCTATTCTTATGTATTGGTGGTATGTATACTTATATTTTAGGGAAAAGAAGTCCATAGGAAACGTCTGTAAAAGACATTTCTTTAAATTGTGTAACAAGTAGCTTGTTCCGTCATATGAAATAACCCTTTGTTCAACAAAATTGTAGCAGAGGATGGTTTGTCTTTATTATCGTCTATAATTAAGGAAAAAGTCTGTAATACCTGCAAATATTTCTGACACCAGTTCTGGTATTTACTTCTGGTTACCCTAAGATTGTAATTCTGAGGGAGTGTTAGCAGAGCGTAGTGATTTTGAATCTGACTGATTCGTCTTCATCTGATGACAATGAAAATTATGGTAACCGGTCGTTCCTTCTGAAGATATTGAAAACTTGGTAGCTGTTAGGTCTATGTTGGAAAAACTAATAGAAAATAGATGGATTAAGGATTTGACACTCAAGAATCCACATGTAGAACTGTTTCCTAGTTTAGAAAACTATTTTGTTCCCAACTTGTATGGGATGGAAAAAGCCAGATAAGGGACTGTTGATCTCCAAAGTAGGTCTTCCTTTGAGGAAGATCTAACCAGACGTTGAGACAGACCACTTATTCAGACAAAAAAATTAATTATGAGGTCTTAAAAAGAACCTGTCACGTGAAAAAACACTTTTAAACTGCAGATATAGGGTTAATCTGAAGGTTAATAGCATTCTATACTTGCCTGGCCCCGTACTTAGAGCAATGTTGCTGACTGAAAAAAAAAAGTTCAGATACTGTATATACTCGCGTATAAGCTGACCCAAGTATAAGCCGAAGCCTCTAATTATGCCACAAAAAACTGGGAAAACTTATTGACTCGTGTATAAGTCGAGGGTGGGAAATGCAGCAGCTACTGGTAAATTTAAAAATAAAAAGATAACAATAAAAGTAAAATTAATTGAGACATCACATGGTTAAATGTTTTTGAATATCCATATTGAAACAGAAGCCCTATATAATGCTCCATACAGTTCATGATGGGCCCCTTAAGATGCTCCATAAAGGTTGATGGGCCCCATAAGATGCTCGATACAAAATATGCCCCATATAATGCTGCACAAAGGATAATGTTGGCCCCATAAGAAGCTCCATAGAAAAATATGCCCCATGTAATGATGCACAAAGGATAATGTTGGCCCCATAAGATGCGCCATAGAAAAATATGGCCCATATAATGATGCACAAAGCTTAATAGTGTCCCCATAATGTGCTCTATAATACAAAATGCCCCATATGCTGCTGCTGCTGTGATTAGAAAACCTCTCGGCGCTGGGGGCCAGGTGCTGGAGTCCTGTGCAGGCAGGGACACTGACACGCTATGGGGGTCAGGTGCCAGTGTTGTCGCTTGCCCAGGGCTCCGGTACTGGCTATATTCACCTGTCCGCATTCCACCGCTTCTTATGGGTCCTCTGTCAGTGACTGTTCAGGCAGAGGGCGCGCATTAACTACGTCATCGCGCCCTCTGACCTGAACATCACAGCCAGAGGACCCGGAAGACAGAGCGCCGCGTAGCTGTGGAACATGGACAGGTGAATATAGCCGGGCCCTGAGCAAGTGGCGACACCGGCACCTGACCGCCATAGCGCGCCAGTGTCCCCCGCCTGCTCAGGACACCGACACCTGGCCCCCAGCGACGAGAGGTGAGTGTGTCATTTTTATTTTTATCGCAGGGACCGTGACTCGTGTATAAGCCGAGGGGGTCTTTTTCAGCCAAAAAAGGGGGCTGAAAAACTCTGCTTATACACGAGTATATACGGTTTTTGTATTAAAACAAAAATTAGTTTGTCCCATTTTCTATTGTTTTCTTTTTTCCATCGATGGAGCTGTGTGGGGCTTGTTTGTTTTAGCGTAGTGAGCTGTAGTCTTTATTGGTGCTATTTTGGGGTATGTGTGAATATAATATACAGCTCTGGCAAAAATTGAGACCACTGCACAGTTCTATAAAAATCAGCTTCTCTACATCTCTGACTTCCATTCCAGAGTCACTTGAATTCCAACCAGAGCACACCTCATTCTACTTAATGTGTTTCTGATTAGGTGATTACCTGAACCAAATCGTATTTAATGAAGGAAAGTATAAAACACCCTGCTGTGGTGTTCACAATCCTCTTGCAATAGAACAAGCTGGAAGGCAAAACGAGTGCTAGTAATATCTCAAAAGTAATAGGAATGAAGAAATAACTTTTAACCATGCCAAAGGAGCTGACAAGTCTTGAGTGAGGAAAAGAAGGGCTCGATTCTGGCTTTACTAGCACAGGTAATACAGTGAGCGTCATGTTGCCTCATTCTTAAAATTTCGGCAGTGCATTACAACAAGGTCAGGCAGCAGACATTGGGGACAACAAAGCTACATGACCGGCAGAGGGCGAAAACAACTCTCCACTGACGTCATCTTATTCAAATGTCACTCAGCAACTGCAGGATGACATCAAGTGACCTACAAAAGGAATGGCAAATGGCAGCTGGGGTGAAGTGCATGGCAAGAACAGTTTGTAACGGGCTCCTAGAGGCAGGGCTCAAGTCATGTGCAGGTAGAAAAAATACTTTAATCAAGCAAAGGAGAGCCAGGCTGAAGTTTGCCAAAAACCATAAGGATTGGGCCATAGAGGACTGGAGTAAGGTAATCTTCTCTGATGAGTCTAATTTTCAGCTTTGCCCAACACCTGGTCATCTAGTGGTTAGACAGACCTGGAGAGGCGTACAAGCCACAATGTCTTGCACCCACTGTGGAATTTTGTGGAGGATTGGTGATGATCTGGGGATGCATCAGCAAGGCTGGAATAGGGCAGGTTAATCTTTGCGAAGGACATATGAATCAAGCCGCATACAAAGTTATCCTGGAAAAACAGTTGATTCCTTCTGCTCAGGCAGTATTCCCCAACTCTGAGGACTGTTTTTTCCAGCAGGACATTGAGCCATGCCACACAGCTAGGTCAATCAGTGTGTGCATGAAGGACCACCACATCAAATCCCTGTCAAGGCCAGCCCCAATCTCCAGACCTGAACCCCACTGAAAACCTCTGGAATGTAATCAAGAAGGAGATGGATAGTCAAGCCATCAAGCTAAGAAGACGCTTAAATTTTTGTACCATGAGTGGCATAAGGTTACCCAAAAGCAGTGTGAAAGACTGGTGGAAAGCATGCCAAGACGCATGAAAGCTCTTAAAAATAATGGTTATTCCACAAAATATTGATTTCAGAACTCTTCCTGAGTTAAAACATTAGTATTGCTGTTTCTAAATGATTATGAACTTGCTTTCTTAGCATTATTTGTGGTCTGCAAGCACTGTATTTTTTTTGTTATTTTGACCATTTCTGTTAGGCGTCGGATTCCTGCCTCTGCCCAGGAGGGAACTCGAGCCTTGCCTTCTGCGGTCTGCCAGTCCTCTCCAGCCGGAGAGGAGACTGCTCAGCAGAGATGTCGGTCCCAGCGCCTTGACCAGGCTAATGCTAGGTGTCTGGTTGCTCCTTCGGGCTCTGCTATTGTATAATGCGTGAGTCAGCAGCAAGCAGACGCTCCTGGGACTAAGTCCTGCTTTTCCCCTACTGAGCATGCCCGTGGGACGAACTCTCATTGGAGGTTGGAGGTCACATGCTCGGGTCCTGTTGCTGCTCCGATTTTACCACCAGGAAGGTCCCAGAAGGCTGCAGCTATAAAAGGTTTGCATAGCCGCCAGGCCATGCGCTAATATAGAGATTTACTCTTTGGCTATAGTGGTGTGCATGATGATGGATGTCTGTATCTGGTGAATGACTCATTAAATACTCCCTCCCTTTGATACGCATGTGGGTTTACGGATCCAGAGTAGAGTCAGCACCGAGTACTGGCACTGCCTAGCGCCGCAGTGCACTCTGCTTCTCTTGTCCATTAGCGCCTAAGGGCATCAGTCACCACGTGACTCCAATACCACTGGTACCACAGCATCTATCAGAGCGGTGCCGTGTGCAGTTAGGTGCGCTTTCCAGCGCTAAGCTTATGCTGGTTAGTGGCGTCCGCCAGGGTAGACGTAGTACCTGCTCAAGGCAGTAGGCTTTACTTTGTCGCGCCCTGTGACTCATAACAGGGCACGCTTTACACGCCGGATAGGGTGAACTCTGTGAAGAAACAGAGTTCGTTCTCGCACGCACCGGGTCAGTGGTTCCCCACCGGTGTCCGGCTATCTTCTGTTATATTCTGTCCGTCAAAGTCTAGCAGCAGTTAACATCTCTGCACAGTGGACCCGGGCTGCGATCGCACCTTATACCTTTGTTATTATATGGTGCGTTCTGCCAACCTGTAACAATTTCTCATTTTCTGAAAATAAATGCAAAATTTAGTGCTTGGAAATTCGAAGACATGTCAGTAGTTTATAGAATAAAAGAGCAATTTACATTTTACTCAAATATACCTATAAAGAGAAAATTCAGACAAACTGAAAATTTTGCAGTGGTCTTAATTTTTGTGAGAGCTGTGTGTGTGTATATATATATATATCAATTGGTGGTTGCTCTGGTCATTTCTGTGAGAGGTGCATGCCAGTACCCGCCTCATGTGGTGCAAATTCAGCTCCTGAGCCTGCTCCATACTCTCATATCCAATATAGAACATACTATTACATCCTATGTTGAAAGGGGGTTAAAGAAGGCAACTTGGCTTTTAACTGATGCCTGAACTGCTTTTATTGTACATGGGGGAGGGATTTTAGTGTGAGGAATCAGGATGGAGGTGGTGCAATCGGGGAAGACATTTGTGAAGGATAGTATGAAGGACAGTGTGTGTGGGGACAGTAAAAAGAGGGGCGGGCAGCGTATGAGGGATGGTATGGAAAGGGGGCAGCGTATGGGAGGATAGTATGGAGAAAGGCAGCATGGGAGGATACTGAAAATGGAGGCAATTGTAAAGAGAAAAGTTGGGCTCACCTATGTTCAATTCAGCTTGTGGAGTTAATCTTGTGCAGTGCATAGAGTGCTTTGTTGGCAGCAAGCAGGAGAAACAAAGTGAAACTCAAGCATCACGTCCATGAATTAAAAAAATGTTTTCTTTATTAGATCCTGTTTAATATCCTTTTCAAGGAAAGGATAGTGCCACTGTGACTAAGAACCATTTGGTTTGAAACACGTGAGGTCTCCTCTGTCCATGCCTTACTTTCCCTAAAAAGGATTTTTAGCATGATCTAATAAGGAAAGCAATTTTTTAACCATGAACATGATGCTGAATTTTTACTTTGAAAGGAAGCAGTATGGAGATAGGTACAGCATGAAGTCAGAAATGTGTGGAGGCCATTGTTCATGTGGTGGTTATAGTTAATATAGGGTACTATGGAAGTTATATTACCATAGTTCATAAGAGAATACAGTGAGGTAACAATTAGGGTTGAGCAAATTTTTAAAAATTTGGTTCAGATTACGATCTGTGGCGAATATTGTTTTTGCAATATTCACCGAATACAGCCGAACGTCATTGGAGTCAATGTGAGTAGAAATGACCGAATATGTTTGGAACCGGTCATCAAACATCAATGCGGCATGAATAGGGTACCAAAATGGCACAAATATGGCAAATTCAGATTCGGCGACCGATTCCAAACATATTCACTCAACTCTAGTAGCAATGTTTCATAGGAGAGCAGAGAGTGGAGGTCATGTATCTTAAGGGGGACATTGTTGGGGTGGGGTACGAAAGGGGTCAGTTTTGAGTCCTCTTTTTAACTTATTTTTCAATATTCGCAAATGATACTAAATTTAGTAAGGTAATCAACACCGAAGAGAATAATATAACAAGGATTTATGTAAGCTGCAGGCTTCAGCTAAAAAAATGACAATTGAAATATAGATAAATGTATTGTCATGCACCTTGGACTGAGGAAATTAAATGTATAGTTATGGTATGTACTAAATTGTAAAACACTCAGTAAATCTCTTACTGTAAGGCTGAGTTCACACGTCGCGTTTTTTTTGCGTTTTCGTGGCGGTTTTAAACGTGATTTTGCCGCGAAAAATAAGCATCCCATGCAATCCTATGGGATTCCGCAATGCTTTGCTAATGCTGCGTTTTTTTCCGCGGCAGAATCGCTTTGCAGTAAAAAACGCAGCATGCTCATTAATTTAGCGGAATCACGGCGATCCCGCACCCATAGGATTGCATTGTTCCACTTACCCACATGTGGCTGTGCCCACCATGCGAAAAGTAAGCAGAACATTTGCGGATGGTACCCACGGTCCGGAGGAGAGGTGACTGTCCTAAGGGCTGTGGGTACCATATCCCTGTAAAAAATAGAATTAAAATAAAAAATATTATTGTTCTCACCTTCTGGCATCCCGCGCAGCCTTCCCGCCTCTCTCCATGCTCCTGGTCCCAGTAATCCTTTGCGAGAATGACCGTCATGACATCGAGATCTCGCGGGAGCGCGACGTCTCGCGGTCATTCGCGATGGCGTCTCGCGGTCATTCGCGCAAAGGATTACTGGGACCGGGAGCGTGGAGAGAGGCGGGAAGGCTGCACAGGATGCCGGAAGGTGAGAATAACAATATTTTTTATTTTTTACATTTTATCTTTTACTACTGATGCTGCATAGGCAGCCACAGTAGAAAAAGTTGGTCACACTAGTCAAACACTGTCAATCAGTTCTCCAAGCGATGCTCCAGATCGCTTGGAAAACGCTAGCATTCTGCAAGCTAATTACGCTTGCAAATCGCTAGTTTTTCCGCGGGAATTTAAAATGCTATTTTCCCGCGGAATGGAACTCCGGAATTCTCGCGGTAACTTCCGCGAGAGTTCCGCTACGTGTGCACGTAGCCTAAGAGATTTGTGTGTATGTGACCAGTGCCAGGCAGCTGCTGCAAAGACAAATAAAATAATTGCATACATTAAAAGAGGCAGGGCAAGAACCTAGTTTTGCCTCTATAGAAGTCACTAGTGCAAGCACACTTATACACTGGAGCACAAAATTATACACAGTACACTAAGGACAAAGCTGAACTAAAGTGGGTCTAAAGAAGAGTGACCGAAGTTGTGAAGGGAGTGGATTTAGTTTGGAAAAACAATGCTTATGGGTTATTTACAAATATATGAAGGGACAGTGCACAGATATTTCTGTACCTAGGTCTGCAACGGTGACAAGGGATTATCCTCCATATGCAGAGGAAGATTCATAATCTCTGATGGCATTTTATTACTTTAAGAGCAGTGAGACTATACTTTAGAACTCTTTGCCACATGCTTGGATGAATTTCTTCAATAATACAATATTAAGGGTTCAGTGATGTGACGGTGATCCAGGCGGAACTTGTCTGATTGCCGTATGTGGAGTTAGGAAGGAATTTTTCCCCTAGCATGGGGCATTTAGCATCTGCCTCATGGGTTTTTTGCCTTTCTCTAGATCATCATGTTAGTCAAGTCCATTGAGTTCAACTTGTAACCTACCTTCAAAAACCTATGAAACTATTTCTCTATTGTGTGCTGATCCAATTGGGAGGGCTGAGTCTCTGATACCTTGAATCAAGTGCGAATTAGAGAATTAAGAATTTTTTTTTGTTTTATAAGAAACTCATGAGTAGCAGTATCACTAGGGATGAGCAAGCACTATAATGCTTTGATGCTCGTTACTTGAACCAAGCAATTTCTAATGCTTGGATACTTGTTTTGACTAATGAGTACAATGGGAGTCAAAGAGAAATTTGTGCATTTTTCCTGCAGACACTACAAGGAGTTCTGGGGGGCAGTGAAAATGTTGATATAGATGGAAAAAATGCTGAATGGAAGGAGAACAGCATGGAGAAGAACCCTGGAAGCATTTGACTACTAGATCATTGCTGAAGTCACTGGTATCACACTTTTACTCAACTTTAAGGATTGACAATAAAACATTCAAAATTGACAAGAATTTGGAGTTTACAGGAGAAGAAAATGTTAAGAAACATTCTTTCCTGTTGAACTACTTGTATATGAGGCAAAATTTAAAAAGGATTTAAAAAAAAAATTAGTAAACAAAAATTTAAATTATTTTTATTAAGTGGACAAAAAAAAGAGATGCACACTCTGCTCAGTGGGAGGTGCAGGATGGTCTTGATTACACCCAAAATCAAACTAGAGGAGAAGCAGCTGCCAAACTCAATCATTTTTTCTTTGCAAAAATTGTAATTTATTTATTTACATGTGCAGAAAACATCACAGCAGGACCAAACAGCAGTGGTAACATAACGTTTCGACCCTATTGAGGGTCTTTGTCAAACCTTACGGAAAAATAAATATATACAATTAGTGGTACTGTATATAAATCAACATGACATAAAAGCATAATTCATTCAGCCAAGAAGCGAAGAAGAGTGGTAGTGGTGGGAGACTTACTACTGAGAGACACCGAAGCAGCCATCTGCAGACCGGATATAACCGCAAGAGAAATATGCTGCCTCCCAGGTGCGAAGGTCAAGGATGTGACCGATAGGATACCAAAGCTCATCAGTACCAAGGACGTCAACCCATTTCTTCTGATACAGGTTGGCACCAATGACACGGCAAGGAAGGACCTACCGACAATCTGCAAGGACTTTGAAGAGTTGGGGAAGAAAGTAAAGGAACTGGATGCACAGGTAGTTTTTTCTTCTATCCTTCCAGTAGACGGGCATG
Source organism: Dendrobates tinctorius (assembly GCF_039654945.1). Taxonomy (NCBI): domain Eukaryota; kingdom Metazoa; phylum Chordata; class Amphibia; order Anura; family Dendrobatidae; genus Dendrobates; species Dendrobates tinctorius. Next base: position 18,624,758 of record NW_027361770.1, read on the forward strand.
GCACCAGGAGATGGAACAGGATCCTTGATGCGAATAACTGGCTAGGACGATGGTGCAGACAACAAGGAATCGGATTCCTGGACCACGGTGTGAATTACCTGTACGATGGACTCGTCGTCAGAGACGGACTACACCTCAACAAACCTTGGAAAAACACATTCGCCAGAAGACTCGCTACACATCAGGAGAGCATTAAACTAGAAGAAGAGGGGATGGGAAGAAAAACGTTAGACAAGAACATGAAACCAGATATTATAGTGATGAATGATATGAAGGGTGGCAAAGAAGATCCAAGACAACATACTCAGAAGGGAGGTAAGAAAATTTCTAAAACAATCAACAGGGAGGAGATTGGAACAAAGCAAAATTCTCTAAAATGCATGCTCGCAAACACCAGAAGCCTGACAAACAAGATGGAAGAACTAGAAGCAGAAATATCTACAGGTAATAACCGAGACATGGTTAGATGAAAGCTATGACTGGGCAGTTAACTTACAGGGTTACAGTCTGTTTAGAAAGGATCGTAAAATTCGGAGTGGAGGAGGGGTTTGTCTTTATGTAAAGTCTTATCTAAAGTCCACTTTAAGGGAAGATATTAGCGAAGGGAATGAGGATGTCGAGTCCATATGGGTCGAAATACATGGAGGGAAAAATAGTAACAAAATTCTCATTGGGGGTCTGTTACAAGCCCCCAAATTTAACAAATCATGGAAAGTTTACTACTAAGGCAGATAGATGAAGCTGCAACCCATAATGAGGTCCTTGTTATGGGGGACTTTAACTACCCGGATATTAACTGGGGAGCAGAGACCTGCGAAACCCATAAAGGCAACAGGTTTCTGCTAATAGCCAAGAATAATTATCTTTCACAATTGGTGCAGAATCCAACCAGAGGAGCAGCACTTTTAGACCTAATACTATCTACTGTACACACTGGGTATGGTGGAAGATGAAGCCGGAAAGGTATCATATAAATGTAATATATGCAGCAACACGCAAAATGAATAAAATACCCTTTATTAAAATATTAGTGGGTGTACACATTAAACAAATAAAAAGGCATCCCAAATATATACATGGTATTATAATTTAATAAGCTTTAACATAGAGCTTTATAAATAACCATTTATAAATAACCATAGATCAACTCCGAAACGCGCGTCGGGGCGCGTTATAGGCACCAATTACGGGCTCACCAGGTAATCCCCTTTTTTTTTGTTTCACATTGCACTCTATTTTATATATATAAAACTCCTTTTGGGGGCCTTAACAAATATATAATTATTACCACTTTTTTACCTGTTTATTATTGAGCCCGCCTTACATGGTTATTTATAAAGCTCTATGTTAAAGCTTATTAAATTATAATACCATGTATATATTTGGGATGCCTTTTTATTTATTTGTTTAATGTGTACACCCACTAATATTTTAATAAAGGGTATTTTATTCATTTTGCGTGTTGCTGCATATATTACATTTATATGATACCTTGCCGGCTTCATCTTCCACCATACCCAGTGTGTACAGTGGTCTTTTCTCCGGATGGTCTGCCATCCATTGTTTTAGAGGGGTTGTCCTAATTAGGTTTTATATTATTTTATTAATTATTAAATTAATACAGGATATTACCCTCACTGTTTTAATTTCTAATACTATCTAACAGACCTGACAGAATAACAAATCTGCAGGTTGTTGGGCATCTAGGAAATAGCGACCACAATATTGTACAGTTTCACTTGACTTTCGCTAGGGGGACATGTCGGGGAGTCACAAAAACACTGAACTTTAGGAACGCAAAGTTTGACCAGCTTAGAGATGCCCTTAATCTGGTTGACTGGGACAATGTCCTCAGAAATAAGAATACAGAAAATAAATGGGAAATGTTTAAGAACATCCTTAATAGGCACTGTAAGCGGTTTATACCTTGTGGGAATAAAAGGACAAGAAATAGGAAAAACCCAATGTGGCTAAACAAAAAAGAAAGAGGGGCAATTAACAGTAAAAAGAAAGCATTTAAACTACTAAAGCAGGATGGCACCGTTGAAGCTCTAAAAAACTATAAGGAGAAAAATTCTTTATCTAAAAAAATAATTAAAGCTGCCAAAAAGGAAACAGAGAAGCACATTGCTAAGGAGAGTAAAACTAATCCCAAGCTGTTCTTCAACTATATCAATAGTAAAAGAATCAAATGTGAAAGTGTAGGCCCATTAAACAATTGTGAGGAAAGTATGGTTGTAGATGATGAGAAAAAAGCTAATATATTAAGCACCTTCTTCTCCACGGTATTCACGGTGGAAATTGAAATGCTAGGTGAAATGCCGAGAGACAAAGAAAACCCTATATTAAGGGTCACCAATCTAACCCAAGAAGAGGTGCAAAACCAGCTAAATAAGATTAAAATAGATAAATCTCCGGGTCCGGATGGCATACACCCACGAGTACTAAGAGAACTAAGTAATGTAATAGACAAATCATTATTTCTTATATTTAGAGACTCTATAGCGACGGGGTCTGTTCCACAGGACTGGCGCATAGCAAATGTGGTACCATTATTCAAAAGGGGCTCTAAAAGTGAAACTGGAAATTATAGGCCAGTAAGTCTAACGTCTATTGTTGGTAAAATATTTGAAGGGTTTCTGAGGGATGTTATTCTGGATTATCTCAATGAGAATAACTGTTTAATGCCATATCAGCATGGGTTTATGAGGAATCGCTCCTGTCAAACAAATCTAATCAGTTTTTATGAAGAGGTAAGCTATAGACTGGACTAAGGTGAGTCATTGGATGTGGTATATCTTGATTTTTCCAAAGCGTTTGATACCGTGCCGCATACGGGGTTGGTACACAAAATGAGAATGCTGGGTCTGGGGGAAAATGTGTGTAAATGGGTAAGTAACTGGCTTAGTGATAGAAAGCAGAGGGTGGTTATAAATGGTATATTCTCTAACTGGGCCGCTGTGACCAGTGGGGTACCGCAGGGGTTGGTGTTGGGACCTATTCTCTTCAACATATTTATTAACGATCTGGTAGAAGGTTTCCACAGTAAAATATCGATATTTGCAGATGATACAAAACTACCTACTATTTTGGGGGAAAAAAAGTGCGTCTTACAAAGCGGAAAATACGGTATGTAAAGCAGTCAATACAAGAGAAGATAGTATTCTGCTACAGATGGATCTGGATAAGTTGGGAACTTGGGCCGAAAGGTGGCAGATGCAGTTTAACAATGATAAATGTAAGATTATACACATGGGAAGAAGGAATCGATATCACCATTACACACTGAACGGTAAACCACTGGGTAAAACTGACATGGAGAAGGACTTGGGGATCCTAGTTAATGATAAACTAACCTGGAGCAGCCAATGCCAGGCAGCGCCTGCCAAGGCAAACAGGACCATGGGGTGCATTAAAAGAGGTCTGGATACACATGATGAGAGTATTATACTGCCTCTGTACAAATCTCTGGTTAGACCGCACATGGAGTACTGTGTACAGTTTTGGGCACCGGTGGTCAGGAAGGATATAATGGAACTAGAGTGGGTACAAAGGAGGGCAACAAAATTAATAAAGGAGATGGGGGAACTACAATACCCAGAGAGATTAGCAAAATTAGGATTATTTAGTCTAGAAAAAAGACGACTGAGGGGCGATCTAATAACCATGTATAAGTATATAAGGGGACAATACAAATATCTCTCCGAGGATCTGTTCATACCAAGGAAGGTGACGGTCACAAGGGGGCATTCTCTGCATCTGGAGGAGAAAAGGTTTTTCCACCAACATAGAAGAGGATTCTTTACAGTTAGGGCAGTGAGAATCTGGAATTCCCTGCCTGAGGAGGTGGTGATGGCGAACTCAGTCGACGGGTTAAAGAGAGGCCTGGATGTCTTCCTGGAGCATAACAATATTGTATCTTACAGCTATTGTTAGGTTCTTTAGAAGGACGTAGATCTGGGGATTTATTCTGACAGAATTTTATAGGCTGAACTGGATGGACTAATGTCTTTTTTCAGCCTTACTAACTATGTTACTATGTTACTATATATACAAAAATATCCCTGTAGAGCATGGTCTATAATAGAATGGTATCAGGGAGATCCAAGTTAAGGTCAAGTGAAGGAAGGCACAGTAATCAAATGATTATGATATAGTAAAGAACGAGTTAACAATGGTGTTATAAAATCTGAAACATTGATATCACAAAACGTAGTGGTGGATAGTGTGGGCCTGAAAAAAGGAAATATATTAAAGATGCTAACCTGGAGTGTATGAAGAGAATATTATGGGTAAGGTCCCTTTTAAGGGCTGTGGGGGAAGCAAAACATCTATGGTCAATATTAAGGAAAATCCAGCAGGGGTTGCAGAGGAGTTATAATGTGCTGACCTCTGTTTTGCATGAAATGACGAGTCCTGCGTTAGCAATGGGATATCCTCAAACACATTGGTGGCAGTGGGTTTTTTTATACTGCTCTGCTAATTGGCCGCATCTGCTGTGGCTGTCAGAGCGAGGTTTGGAGCACTGTGGACTGCGGCGCCCGCGTTGTTCAATCTGCACATGCGCTGTGTAAGTAATGAAAATAAGGCCTGAAGCACTGCGGGCCACGGTGTCCATGCCGTGACACTGCACATGCGCTATGTAGATGTTAGAACGAAGTAAAAAATGTTGTGTTGGTGCTTGTGCAGTAAAAACTGTCTAATTGTATGCATAGCCGGGATTAGAGCCATATGTGGATCACGATCCCGGATAGACTAAAACAGAGGGGCACAGGTGTGATGTTAGCGACTTATACTAAGTTACTGGAGATAGCCTCAGTTAATGGGCAGCACTGTGGCTCAGTGCTGGGGTCCTGGGTTCAAATACCACCCAAGACAACATCTGCAAGGACTTTGTATGTTCTCCCCGTGTTTACGTGGGTCTCCTCTGGGTACTCCGGTTTCCTCACACATTACAAAGACATACTGATAGGGAATTTAGATTGTGAGCCCCATCAAGGACAGCGATGATAATGTGAGCAAAATGCTGCGGAATATATTAGCGCTATTGAAAAATAAATATTTTTATTAAAGGAGGTTTTATGCTGGAAAATAGTGAGGTGATAAGTGATTGGGAGATATGTTATAGCGCTATATAAAAATAATAATTTATTATATGGGTTATGAGAAAAATGATTGGTAATTGAATGTAAAAATGTGAAAATATAAAAATTAAAAAAATAAATATTGAAAATAATGGAAGGGTATAGATGGAAAATGAAGGATAAATTACAAACAATTATTGAATCATGGGAATATGGTAAAAAACTGAGACTAAAGGAATAACAAAATATGCAAAAATAACAAAGTTGGAGAATCAATGGGAAAAATAAAATTAAAGAAAAAGTCATCAACTTTGAAAAGATTATTTTTCGAAAAAAAGGAGGGAGGAAAAACCATACAAGTAAATAAAGAAAAATGAAATAAAAATATAGAATAATGAAAAATAAAAAATAAACTATAAAATGAGAAAGAAAGTTAAAAATAAAAAAATTAAAAAGATAAAAATAATGAAAAAAGGGGAAAATATGAAATGAAAATAAAAATTAAAAAATTAATGTTGGAAAAGATGGATGGAAAGGAGACGACATGTCACTTACCCACTGAGAATATATAAGAAATTGCTCTGGGTGTCAGTCTGAAAAAGTGAAAACCAGGTTAGCAAGAAAAGAAAGGTCAGGCTCACTCACAACTGTACATATCCACCACATGATGTATAGAGTAATATGTAACTTCATTGTAAATTTTACCAGTCATATGGTCCATGGAAGGTTATATAGACCGAGTATTCACGAAATTCGAAGAAAAAAAAAGTGCACAACTTATACCAAAAGATCCAATTCCTTGTTGAGACCCCTAGGAGAGAGGGTTTGTAGTGTGTGTATCCAAAAGGATTCTCTATTCCTTGAGTAATCTCATATGATTGCCACCCCTTCTAGGTGTTTCCACTTGTTCCACTACTTGAAATCTTAGTTGTGAAACCAAATGATTGGCCACAGAGAAATGTGTGGTAGAGGAAGCTATGTTTTTTTTTGCATGTGATCGAAGTCCCAGATTACGGAACTGAAGTAATGTAGGTGGTTCTTGAACAGGTGTAGTGAGCTCAGGCAATCCACTGACAGGAACAGCTTGTTACATTTTGATAGCTGTCATCCACCAGCAATAAAATAAAACTCCATCCCTAAATCTCAATTTAATAGGGTTGACAGAATAGTGTCAAATAATACCTCTAAGACATTGAGGATGACTGAAATGGAGAAGAAATTTCAGGACAGGGGCTATCCTAAGGCAGTCCTGTCTAAAGGAAAATGTAGCTGTACATCATCCAATAGTAAGGATAACACTAAACGGATTCCATTTGTCAGCACTTACCACCCTTTTTCAAAATTAGCACAATCCTCTATTAGGAGACACTGGGGCCTTTTAATTAAGAGCTATCCCTACATTCCAGAGTTCCAGGTTCCCTTTCTCCCCTGTTTCCGTCGTGCCAAGAATATTAAGGATAAACTGGTAAAAGCTGATTTAGGGTCTAGAATGATAGTACCTAAGCAAATATTCTTGCAGACACCGAGGCGGGGTTCTTTCCCTTGTCTTGGGTTCCTCCAATGCAGTAATGTACAAAAAAGGCCCAAGGTGTTTCATCCTCCTTTGGGTAAGGGGATACCCATTCATTGCTTCTATACATGCGAATCTTTGTATGTGGTTTACGTTATTAAATGCCCTTGCGTATTGGCATACGTAGGAGAGACCATTCAAACCGTAAGAGACAGAATCTCTCAACATAAGTCCAATATCAGATGTAAAAAGAATTCATCCTCCCTTACCCTACCACTTTCATGACAAAAATCACAACATCTCACAGCTGAGATTTCAGGTCCTTGAACAGGTCGAGGTGAATAGGCGAGGCCTCAATAGGGTTAAAATGTTGAAGAAGAGGGAAGCTTTTTGGATATTCACCTTACAAACATTAGCACCTCGGGGCCTCAATAGGGACTATGATGTTGCAGCTTTCTTGTAATTAATACATGTCTTCATTGCAATGTTTTTTCTAGGTGGTCACTAACTCTCTTGTTCCCTAGAACCGTTAATATCGCCATCACACTTTGCACTGGGCACGTGCGGCATTTTTTATCGTATAAGTATACACTGATGTCTTGTCTATTTTTTTTTCTGCACTTCTCTTACATTCACTCCTACTGGTATCTCATCGTGTATACTCTACTATAATAACAAATCCCTAACTGGATATATGAGATTTCAACCTTATCATTACCCCCTTCCCATAGTGGACAGCAGCCAATAGTCACCTTATAGTTCACCGTACAAGTTACACTTCCCCACTATGGCCACATCATGCCAGGCTCCTTATTGGAAACAATCGTTTCCTCCCCTCTTTCTTCCCTCCCCCCACCCCCCTTCTGCCCATGATTTAACAGCATTTCCATTGTGCAGCCACACTTAAGCAGCTGGTACACATAATGCAGGCGTACTGGGGCTAGTTCGTCACGTCACATGACTGCAGGGAGGCAGCGGTGCCATTTTCCATTCATTCATGAACACACATTACCGCAGCAGCACGGCTGTGATTGGTTCATGCACTGCTCTTAGACCAGGCAGTGTTCCCCTGCCATTCAGCGTTTCCACGCAGAGCAGCACATATCTCCTCCAGGTCCCGACTTAGGCCTGTTTCACACTTCAGTTTTTTAAATCAGTCAAAATCCTCCACAAAAAGTGAAAATGGCAGATCCGCAAAAAATGTGTAAAAACGAATGCAAGCTGATAGTACAGATCCGTTTTTTTACGGATCCGCTATTCTGATTTTTGTATGGATCCGTCAAAATGCGGATCCGTTCCATCCGTTGGCATCCGTTTTCCCATCCGTTGGATCCGTTTTCTTGCGGATCCGTTTTTCCACACCTCCAAAATGGGATGCTCCCAAATATGATTGGCTCTTGGAGAATGCTCCCAAATGTGATTGGATACTGGAAACTAGGGAAAACTATTTCTAGGGTGTAGTAATTCAATTTATTTGAAAGTTTTTAGAGCTAGTGGCAGCGATGGAAGGAGTTAGTGCGAGTGTGGAAGGAGTTATTGTGAGTATTGACAGCTTCTGTGTGGAATTTGATCTTCACTGCAATCGGTTGGCAATTATTGCTCTCCAGAGGGAGAAAAGAAGAATGTGAATCCTGCGTCTGAGGAGACAACGGCAGTGAATTCATCCGATTAATGCTCAGAGGTTTAGTCGTGGCGTGTTTTCTACACTATACCTGGAATTGAAGGATAACCCTGAAAAGTTCTTCAACTATGTGCGCATGAGGCAGGAATTGTTCGAGATATTGGTGGAGCGTGTTGGAGAACAAATCCGGAGAAGGGACACTTACATGCCATTTTCTATATCACCGGCGGAGCGTTTGATGGTGACCCTTCGGTAAGTTATCTACTTTTTAAAATGTTTCAGATTCTGCAGGCTTTTATTGTTATGTTATGGCTTGTATTTTGTATTAATTTTACTTTTTCCCTTTTTTTTTTTAACCAGATTCCTGGCAACTGGAGAATCCTTCACCTCCCTCCATTACCAGTTCCGCCTTGGGATTTCAACTATTTCTGGAATTGTACAACAGACCTGCCGGGCATTGTGGGATTGTCTACAGGAGGAATACATCCCACAGCCAACACAGGAGAGGTGGCTGGAGATTGCGGAAAACTTTCAACAAATCTGCCAGTTTCCAAATTGCATTGGTGCCGTGGATGGCAAGCATATTCGGATTGTGAAACCCATTGGATCTGGTTCACAGTTTTACAACTATAAGAAATTCTTTTCTATTGTCCTTATGGCCATTGCGGATGCAAACTGCAAATTCATTGCCGTGGACATTGGTGCATACGGTCGTTCAAATGACTCTCAGGTCTTCAAGATGTCCGCTATGGGCCGTCGTTTGTATGGAGACAATTTTGACTTCCCACCTCCAAGACCACTCCCTGGAACAACAGGCCCACCAATGCCATTTGTGTGCGCTGGTGATGACGCTTTTCAGCTTTCCAAACACCTACTCAAGCCATATGGTAGTCGTGGATTGACACACCGCAAAAAATATATAACTATCGATTGACCAGAGCGCGAAGAGTGGTGGAGTGTGCTTTTGGCATTTTAACTGCCAAATGGGGAGTCCTGTTAACGGCCATAAAAATGAAAACTGAGACTGTGGATGAGGTGGTGAAGGCGTGTGTCATCCTGCACAACTTTGTGCTTTCAAAGGAACCTGTTTCCATAGAAGAAAATCTGTCTGAAACCACCTTGTGGGATTATCAGCAGCCAACTTTTCGGAGTACTGGGTCAGTGGCAAGAATGAGGGACACCTTTGCAGATTATTTTCTGACACCAGAGGGACAACTTGACTGGCAAGATGACATGGTATAATTTTTTTTTTAATATACCAATTGTGGGTAATAAGTGTTGTTTTTTTTACCTTTTACACCACTGGTGTACTGTGAAATGTTACCAAGTGTTGGGTTACCAAGCTTTGTGTTAAAGTGTTGTGTTACCAAGTGTTGGTTTTTTTTTTGCCTTTTACACCACCGGTGTACTGTGAAATGTTACCAAGCGTTGTGTTACTAAGTGTTGTTTTTTTTTTGTTTTTTTTTTTTAACTTTTACACTGTGAAATGTTACCAAGTGTTGGGTTAGCAAGCGTTGTGTTACCAAGTGTTGTTTTTTTTACCTTTTATACCACTGGTGTAGTGTGTACTGTGAAATGTTACTAAGTGTTGGGTTACCAAGCGTTGTGTTACCAAGTGTTGTGTTTTGCTTACCTTTTACACCACCGGTGTACTTTGAACCTTTACCAAGAAATAAAGAACAAAAAAGAAACTACATAATAAAGTTCTTTGAAAAATAAAAACATTGTTTATTAGTGGAATTTTTCAAAGTTATTTATTTTAAACCTTTTTTTTGGTATATATGTAACTTTTTTTTTGGTTAAATTTTTTACAACTTTTTTTGGTATAGATTTTACACCTTTTTTTAAAAAAAATTTTTTGGTAGAATTTTTTTTTTTTAACAAACCAAAATTAACATTACAAATGCTGATACTGTTGGGTGGAGATACTATTGGAGGGGTTAACAGGGTTGACCACATCGAGGGGGGGAGGACTGAGAAGGGAGTTGATGAGGATCAGAAGTGAAGGGGGGTTGAAAACATGAGGTTGGGACGGGAGTGGATGGACAGACGAGGTTTGTGGGTACATTGAAGGTGTATGTGGGGGTGGGTATGGTGAGGGCATTGTGGTATAATGCAATGGTGAAGGAAGGTACTGGGAAAAATGGAATGGGGAACTAGAGAAAGGAGAGGGAGTGGTAGGAGGAGGGATGGTTGTATGATGGATGGTGGTGGAAGGATGGACAGGGGAAGGATGGACAGAGGGAGGATGGGATAGGGGAGGATGGACAGGGGGAGGTTGGGATGCTTCTGACAATACTTCCACTAGAGCATTGTGACAGGCTTGCATCACACGCATCTGTTGGTGAGTACTTAAACCTTCCATTTGCCGGACAACGGATTGAAAAAGAATATGTCTCGGCGTCTGGTTTGACTCTAAATTCATCTGTTCCATGTATCTTCTGAGTTCCATGATACTTTGATCATGGTCAACCCAGAAGATAACTGTTGTCCATAAGTGTGGAAACCATGCTGGACAGATGAGTTCAGACTCAAACAGTCAGACAAGGTCATCCTTTCCTGACTCTTCAGACGCTGCCGGCCAGAACCAAAAGTTGGTCGAGATGTTGCGGCAGTGTCTGAGGGGTGGGGAACAGGGTACAAGTCGTCACCAGCAGCTTCATGTGATGAAGTCTGCCCTGCTGCTCCAGTGCTGGTGGAGGGGATAGAGGGACGAGACAAGAGGGAAGGTAGAGAGGGGTCTGATACCTCGATGTGGTCACCGGGGGGCGGTCGCACAAGGGATCACTCCAGAGGGAGGCAACTCAGATGCAGGCTCCCGAGTGCTGCAGATGGTGCTAAAAAAAGAAAAAAATATATTAAAGATAATGATATTTAACTGTGCTGAAAAAAAAATGGTTAAACATGTAAACATTTGTACTACAGAAATGGTTTGTGGAATATTTACCTTCTGGACACCATTGTCGACTGGAGGAACCCCAGGGCTCTGTAGTTTTTATACTGGGTTCCCCGGCATTATCCCGATCCACTCGGGGTGTGGTGTGGTGAAGAAGGGCGTGATGACATGGGAGGTCCTAAAAAAAGACCGCAAACTGTCCTGGGTCTCCCCTGCCTGAATTACTATGCAATGGCAACATGGCCCACCCCCCGAGGGGTTCGGATACTGGCTTGGTATGGAGGAGCTGGAAGAAGACGCCGCCCCAAGAAGGAGGAGCGGAAGCCAGTGGCGGGAAAAGGGCCAAGACAGGAAGAAGAATGCCAGAACACCATCTTGAAAGGAGAAGGGAGGAGGCCTGTGGAGCGCGAGGAGGTTATGCTGGACCTCCCCGGCGCCATGGCTGAAGGCTCCTACCCCGTGTCCGAGATGAACTGCCAGCAGTTGGAGGACGAAATAGCCCAGCTGACACACCGCCTGCAACTGAGGCAGGAAGTGCTATGGACCTTAAAGCTGCAGCGCGCCCAGGAGGGGTCTACACCTGCGGTACCTGCACCACCGGTACCAGCCGCTGCTGCATCGGAATCTTTCCAGGCAGACCTTGTGTACAAGATTATTGGCTTTACACCAGTCACATATTCTTTCCACCTCACTCCGATACAAGTCTTCAGCATTTCCCCTGATTGGTCTCATCAGGGGAAATGCTGAAGACTTGTATCGGAGTGAGGTGGAAAGAATATGTGACTGGTGTAAAGCCAATAATCTTGTACTCAACACTAAAAAAACTGCTGAGATGGTTGTGGATTTTAGGAAAGATCAACATGAGATACTTTCAATCTACATCCATGACGAAGTGGTTCTTAGGGTCACAGAGACCAAATTCCTTGGTGTTATCATCTCATGATCTTAAATGGGGGAAAAACGTGGATGCTGTTATAAGAAAAGCACAACAGAGGATGTTCTTCCTGCGTCAGCTGAAAAGATATGGTTTGTCTAAGAATCTGCTGATCTTATTCTTTAATGCTGTCATCAGATCTGTGATTTGTTCCTCTCTGATAGTCTGGTATGGGGGAACCACTGCGCATGACAAACTCCGCTTACAAAGGACTTTCAGAACAGCAGAGAGAATTATAGGCTCCCCCCTGCCTAAAATCCAGGATCTTTATGATAAGAGTATTCGATCCCACGCATTGAAAATTTCATCCGATCCCTCTCACCCGGGACACTCCTCATTCCAACTACTCCCTTCAGGACGTCGCTTCAGAGTCCCCAAATGCAGTACCAACCGCCATATGAACAGCTTCTATCCACTCTCTGTTCAACAATTAAATCGTCATGTGTAGACTATATACTGTATCTGTCTTGTTAGATGTTACTTGTTGTATCTGTTGTTATATATTATGTTGCCTCTTTGCCACAAAGAATTCCTTGTATATATGTAATATGTACTTGGCGATAATAAATTTGATTGATTGATTGTGGAGTCTGCAACCGCTGCCACACCACCGGTAGCGTATAGTGTACCCTCTCTGCCGCTACCACCAGAGGAGTTGTACACGGCCCTGGGAGCCGAAGCGGAGGAAGAGAAGTCCCCGTCCGGACCTGACGTGGCCGCGCAGGTCCCTCCAGGGACCCCTGCAGACCCGGAGCCGCCATTAGCTCCTCCACCATGCCCTATGGCAAGCAACCAGTGACAGGATGAAGACATCCAAAGTCCAGAGACCCCAGGAGGGGACAACAATTAGTCAAGATGCTTCTTTAAAATAACTCGTCACCCAGGAGGGTATTTGCACCGTTGTGCCTTGTTTCTTATTTTGACCATCATGGTTTAGTTTTGTTTTTTCCAGTTGTTGCCCAGTTGTATTGGCAGCTTCCCCACTTGAACTGTAGAGATCATGAACGCTGAATGGTCCAGAACTGTTATTGTATATATTTTGCACCTCTTTAGGTGCTCTCTCTTGGTTTTACATAGGAATCTCTCCTCTTGAAAGAATTACCTCAGCATAAGAACATTTCCAGACATGTTGGCCAGACCCGTGTCTATTATTTGCACTTATTGATAATGGTTAATATATTTTTGAAACAGAAAGCTAGAAAGTGGTAATGCTTAATGACAGATTTTATAGTGAATGTTTTACAAATGTCGAAGTTTAGTAAACGGTATACTAGAGAAATTTTGAAGTCCAAATGCCTTGAATGTGAATAAAGAATTGAAGTTACAGATGATGAATCAGACACCAGCAGCTGTCATGTAAGAAAGTAAGAGAATGTATAGAGTAACAGAACAGAGATGTGTTGATAGAAAAAGGTGAGTTGATATTGAGTTGCTTCCATAGCACTATAAATTAGGTAGCATAATTTTGAATTTAGATAGCTAGTTAAATCTGTTTGCAATGTTCAAGAAACCGTGCCTCCCACATTGGGAAGTTTAGTATAAGAAATGTTTATTCAGCATTACAAAAATTTGTATGTTCCTGTATTGTCAACTTTGTTTGCCTTGCAGTCCGCGGACATGCTGTGTTTAACGGGGGGAATGTGGCGCCCCTGAGGCTCAGTCGCCACAGAGGTACTGCACCTCCTCCTGAGGTGTGGTGTGCCACCATCCAGGTAAGTTGGAGGATCCTGACCACGCTCCAACACCTGCATCCCACACAACACGGTAGTTCAGCAAAGCCACATTGCGGCTCCCTGCTTGGAGTGTAGCAGAGCACCTTTGGTGGCTCCCTGCTTGGAACACGAAACATGCTTGGAGGCGGGTGGAGTTAGAATACATAAAAGAGCGGGAAGGGTTAGGATTGCGGTCAAGGAGTCAGGGAGTCACTCGGAGAGGAGTGAGGAGAGAAGATCCCGGAGAGAGGGATGGAGGAAGGAGGTGCTGCAGCAGATCTCAGTGACCTGGGTCTGCTGGCTCGGGAAAGGAAAGAAGGAGAAAGACATTGAACTGAAACCTGATCTTCCATAAGAAAGGAAGACTAGTACGGAATGAAGGAGTAAAAGGGAACAGAGGACGTGGGTTAGAGGAAGAACCCTGCCTAGAAGTTCTAAGCGCAAGGCCGGGGCCCGGTCCCCGAGGTTGTATGGATACTAATGGTCCTACAGCAGACACCGGCAGAGTAGTGGGCTGTAAATGCACTACTCCCATCTAAGACTTGGGGGCACAACAGCAACTTGGATAGTGAGCCGGGACTCTGGAGTAAGGAGTCCCCGAAGCAGGTTACAGCTGTCTGCCATACAAGTAGAGTTCTTGGGAACATCTGTCAGGAGGCAGTGATGTGGAAATTTATAGTTGGGTAAATTTACCCCTGTGCGTACTGTGGCCTGCCCAAATTAGACAGAGTCTTACTGAGCGCTCAAAGAAGGAAAGACGCCAGACTTGGTTGGCAGCAATACCTCCCAGCAAAACTCTGCAAGTTTATTGAATATACTTGGTTTTATCAGTTGTACAGAAAGGAGTGGCTACTCATTAACATAGAGGCTTTACTTCTTAGCTAATTGGTCAGTTTTAATGCATAAACATATATGGGCGTCGACCTAAGGTGACTTAAGCATCAGATGATATACTGCTCTTTGTCTTACAATGTCAGCAATGTTCTGATATCGGCTGGCACATCTGGCCTAAACTTCCTCTTTCTATGTCTGGGACAAATATCACAAGACAATGCTATCATAAGATACCATCTGCTCCCCAGACTATCTCATGGGGGGGCAGTAGGTCATTTCCACCAACTAGTTACAAGGTTCAAACTGTGAATATGTATTTGTGTGCATATAAGAATATATGAGTACATGAGTATATAGCAGTATATGGAGTATATAGCCTATAGCAGGCAAGTGAGATCTATATGAAATACATATACATATATATTTCCATAACAGCAGTCCAGTGTAACTCAGTACTGGAAGTACTTCACACTTAAAGGCGCTGTAAGAGGAGACGTTAAGAAAGGCACATGTTGGCGGAGCGTTGGAAGGGAGCATTCCATCTGACCTGGAGGTTAACTGAGTTCCTGACCCGGAGGACACGGCATGGAGGCGGGCACCTGTCTGTACTACAGACTGTGAGTAAAGCTTTGGAACTATAAGCCCTGGTGTCCCCCATTGATTCTTGCACCAACACACCCAGCACCGCTACATCTGGGTACCAGTTTCTACACCGCTTGTGGCTCTCCTCTACCCCCTACATCTACACTGCTCTGGGGCTACAGCTCCACCTGTGGGGAGCTTCACCATCTTGGCTGCAACACACCACCAGCCCCAGAGGATCTGCACGCAGCGCCGGCTCAACATCTCACTTGCCGAACACCACAGGTGGCGTCACAAACTATTCCATATACTACATTCTACCATTCAACTTCCCCTGTTAATTGGGCGCCCAGGGCCACGGACCGGGTCACCGCTGCTGTGACACCTCCCGCCGACACCGGCCCGGTACCGAGTACCTCACGGCCCTGGGAGGGCGACCCACCGGAAATCCGTTTTAACTTTTCGGTTGATGGGGCTGTGTGAGGGCTTGAACTTCTGTACCCAGAGCCAATGTTTTTATTGATACCATTTTGGAGTAGTTGAGATGCTTTGATTACCTTTTATTTTATTTGTAGTGGCCAAAAAAAAGTAATTGTGGCATTTAGAATCATTTTCTTATTACAACATTTAACGTTTCGGTTAATTAATGTTATGTTTTGATAGATCAGACTTTTGCAGTTGTAGCAATACCACATATACAGTGTCGGACTGGAGAACCCAGGGCCCACCAGAGAACATCATTTTTGGGGACCACCATACATTTACTATCGAAATAAAAAAGGCTAAAGTTTGCAATATAAAGGAGGACAGCACTGTGTGCATTAAGATAAAGCATGTGAAAGTGAATATTAGAGATTTCTTTAATTTTTCTTATCTATATATGTATATGGACTACATTGGATTTGATGGATTACTTTGGGCCAACACGGGATCTAGTCAGTTAATAAAATGCTCAAAGGGGATGACGTAGGGTAGACATTTTGTTTATTTTTTAACAACGTATTTTTATTTTTTGTAACACTTTATTATAGCATTAGTAATGGAGGCATCTGACAGTCATCTTTAAATTATTCGTGCTATGATTTAATGTCAGCGAGTATTATAATAATAATACATTTTATTTCTATAGCACCGACATATTCCGCAGCACTTTACATTTCAGAGGGGACTTGTACAGACGATAGACAATACAGCATAACAATCACATAGATCATAACAGATACCAAAAGGAATGAGGGCCCTGCACGCAAGCTTACAGTCTATGAGGAAGAAAAGGTAGACACGAAAGGTGGGTGATAACAACAAGGACTGGCACAAGGTAGAGGCATCGGTGTAACGATTGGCGAGGAATATGATCCTGACTGCAGCATTCAAGACAGATTGGAGGGGGGAAAGTTTGGTAAAAGGGAGACCGATTAGAAGGGAGTTACAATAGTCCTGACGAGAATGAATAAGAGAAAAGTAAGAGTATTTGCGGAGTCAAAGGTAAGAAAAGGTCAAATTCCAGAAATGTTTTTGAGATGTAGATAACAAGAGCAAGCCAGTGATCGGATGTGGGGGGCAAAGGAAAGCTCAGAGTCAAGTATAACCCCAAGACAGCAGGCATGTTGCTGGGGAGTAATAGTGGAACCACACACGGAAATGGTAGTGTCGGGTGTAGGTACATTAGTAGAGGGAGGAAACACAAGGAGTTCAGTCTTTGACAGGTTCAGTTTCAGATATAGTGAGGACATGATGTTAGACACAGAGTTTAGACAATCGCTGGTATTTTATAAAAAGGCAAGCGTGATGTCAGGAGAGGAAGCGTATAATTGGGTGTCATCAGCATAGAGATGGTACTGGAAATCAAATCTACTGATTGTTTAACCAATAGGGGCAGTGTACAAAGAGAAGAGGACGGGACCTAGAACTGATCCTTGAGGAACCCCAACAGTAAGTGAAAGATGAGGAGGAGGAGCCAGCAAAAGATACAGTAAAGGAGTGGTCAGAGAGGTAGGAGGAAAACCAGGAGAGAACGGTGTCCTTGATGCCGATGGAGTAGAGCATAGTGAGGAGGAGCTGATGATCCACCATGTCGAATGCTGCAGAGAGATCCAAGAGAATTAGCATGGAATAGTGACCATAAGATTTAGCTGTTAATGGATCATTAGAGACTTTAGTAAGGGCAGTTTCAGTAGAGTGTAAGAGCGGAAACCGGATTGGCGAGGGTGGAGAAGAGAGTTATGAGAGAGATAGCGGATCAGACTGGAGTGGACCTGGTGTTCCAGGAGTTTAAAGATGTAGGGAAGTTTAGAGACAGGTCTATAGTTAGTGGCACAGTTTTGGTCGAGGGATGGTTTTTTAAGTAGTGGATGTATGATGGCATGCTTAAATGAGGAGGGAAAGATACCAGAGAGAGAGAGAGGTTAAATATTTTAGTTAGGTGAGTGGTGACAGCAGGGGAAAGGGACTGGAGGAGATGTGATGGAAATGGGTCACTGGTGCAAGTGGTTGGGCGAGAAGATGCAAGAAGCCTGCTTACTACTTCTGTGACTGGTTCAAAATCAGAGAGTGTGTGTTTTGTTACCACAAAACTTGACATCCCCTCACTATTATTTCACTGCCTAATGCATAATGTAATCTGGGAAGGAGTTGGTTGCCTCCAGAAACAGGCCATCCAATGTGATAGTTTGTGCCTAAGACAACTGCAAGCCATTATTTTTAGATTAGGAAGTAATGAGTAGCTAAAGACCTTCCCATTCCAAGAGGATCAGTTTTCTGGTGTTGGTTTTGTGTTGGGTGGTTATGAAAATGTGCGGACCAACAGAAAAAATTAGCAAATAGACTAAGTTATTTCACATTTTAACATTTTATCCTGTGCTAGTCTGAAAGGTAAGCAAGGGCTCAAAAAGGAAAAACTTACATGGTTCTTATAAAAACATTAAAATAGATGGCCCCAGTATAGTGGAATACAGACTGCTTGAGTGCATATATGAATAGTTGGGTTAAAATGACTGCAGTAAACTGATACAATCAGGATGGGAAGGTCCATAGATATTGGTCCCTTCACATCCTAAAAACACCAGCCAGCAGTCAATCCAGAGGTGGCCTGTCACATTGAATCATCCAATTCTAAGGGTAACTCAGCTCTTCTCAGTTCCCCTTTGTATGCGTAGTTAAAGAGGTTATCCAGGACTTTTTTTTCACTATGGGCCTAAAAATTAACATACTGTATATATGAACATCTTTATGATGCACAAAATAAAACTACTCGTAGTTTATTGAGAGCTTCCCAACATTTTTTAACTGTTGTAATGGTGATGTCATTGCTTTTAAGGTAAACGTTGTTGAAAATATTCCTCCACAAAAAAGGGGAGGTGACTGATCTCGAATTTTAGAGTGTAAAGAAGCATCTACAATTCTCCAATTAAATACTAGAGTGCCAAATGGCTCGAATATTAGAACAGACTTATCTTAAATCTCTATTATAAAATGATGATCTGTCATATGTCATTGCCTGTCCATTTACTATATAAAACAACCCTTTGTTCTCAAGCATTCATTACAAACTATGACTAAGAACGCATAGTTGGATACGAGTCAGTTTGAGCCCATGCACATCCCAGGGACATGCTATTTTTAAATGCAATTGCAATTTTTAAGATTTTCTAATAAATTAGTTGTTTTTAAAGCCACTGGATTTGTTCCTTGATCTCTCCACAGACAAAGTTGTCTTCATCCTGCTGCCCACACAGGCTCTAAGTTCTGTGCATTACCTGAGGATCACACAAGTGAGCTGGATATATTCCTTTTTTCCCCAAGGGAACAAATGATGTATCTACTGTACATTTTCTGTGTTAGCTATTTAAGTAGAAATGAGGGGACAAAATTGTATATTTATTAGGGTTGAAGGGACCAAGTTATGGATGCATTTATTTGTATATTAAGACAGGAAGGAGGAATGAGGAGATTAAATTATTGTTATGTTTATTGTGAGGCAGTGACCGGTGTCACAGGTAGGGTTCGCTGTCTGTTCTCCCCAGGATGCACCCCGAGGCGTGTTGAGGTCATGACGGGGCATTGCAGTCGCAGGTGTAGCTGTGATTGCAATAGTGAAGCAGTGACCGATGTCACAGGTAGGGATCACTGTGTGTTCTCCCCAGGTTGTGCATGGAGGTGTATGAAGGCCATAGGAGTGCATGGGAGTCACAGGTGTAGCGGTGGCTGCAATGCAGGCTAGACATAATAATAAAAGTAAATGCTAGTCTTGGACATGCTAGTGTCGAAGGCAGATGTAGGGAAAACCTGCTCTTGGATGTTGCGTTGTGAAACAGACTGCAGAATGGTAGTTGTGCAGTTCATTTTATTCCAGGCCTGGGTTTTCCATGTGGCTGGAGGCCACAGGTTTCTTTATTAAAAGCCCTGCAGTGAAAGATTTGGGTGTGTCAGGGCCAGTTTCAGTTTGGTGTAGGTGAGAGCGCAGAGCAGAGGCTCTGCAGACCTTTGACTGTGTAAAAAGACACAGGACAAAGGGAAGCCAATAGCCCTGGCACCCGCACCATACACATCGGTGCTGTCATCCACGGTGACGGGTCTCTGAAGTGGACTGTCTTGTGCCCGGAGGAGAACTGGAGGTAGACTATCCTGTGCCCGAAGGAGGGCTAGCATGTTTAACGGCTGCAAACAGGTGGATATGGTACCTGGCTGTAATCCGGAGGATGTCAAGGACTGTGTACAGCTGTGAGTAAGAGACATTGACAAGGCGGTTCAGTCGACCACGGCCACTGGTAGCAGGGAAGTCCAGCGTGTTGAGTGACTGTAAACGGAAGGATGCTGTGTAGTATATAGTGCGGTGAAATGGACACTAATACTATGCACTGAAATTATATGCACTTATGTGAATTTGGACATTTAATTGCTGTGAAGAAACACATTAAAGGAGTTTTGTGTTTGAACTTTGTGGGTCAAAGCCTCCTCACTGCATAAGTGTGCTACCGCTGTACTACATTATATAGAACCTATACAACGGAGTGGAAAATAGACCACCTCATTTATGTACGCCATTGGTATAAAAAAAGAATAAACTATTTTAGAGAGAATAATATTTGAGGTTTCTCTTTCCCCCATGACGGCACCACTGAGAGAGAGGGATCCGCCCTGAGGGACAGGAAACCTACAGATGAAAAAGGCGGTACCTCTCTCCCACATCAGATGGTTTCCTGTCCCTGACGGGGAATCTACAGCATGTACCTGGAGTCGTCGGAGGATCCGGGGACCGATCCAGACCGGCAATAGGCAGCGGAGCTCTCTGCCTCGGCTGGATCGAGGCCTCGAACAGGCTCCACCATCGGGGTCGGCGGGCCTTGAGGGTGAGTGGGGAAAGGCAGTGAAGAATCCTGGAAGCCTGCTGATCCCAGGAAAAGGGAAAAAAAAAAAAAGGGGGGGGCCTCCTGCAGTTAGTGACGGCGGTCACTACAGGAGAGCTCAGCCGATCTGTCAAGGGGCCGGGCAGATGCCGGCGGTCACTGAGGGCCATTCAGCAGAACCTGCCATACCAGGGAGGTGGGGGCCCACCGAGGACCACGAACCGGGCAGGCCTCTGCAGCACACAGCAAGGGCGGCGGCAGCCACCGGAGCCAGGTGTGCAGCGCCGGGAGGCCGCAGGAACCGGCGCGCGGTACACCGGGGGATGGGCGCGCACTCGCGCCATGTTGGCTCCCTTAAGGGGGCACGTGCGGTGCACCACTGGGTAGTCTCGCGGTGCGCATGCGCGAGACTTCTGGTGGGCCGTGGTACTTCCGGTGGAGCGCAGGTATCCCTGGGAAGGGGGCGGCGGCGCGGAATTTAAAAAAAAAAAAAAAAAATTTTCTAAAGCTTAAAAAAGAGGGAGAGAGGAAAAAAGGAAGCGGTCACCATGAGTGGGAAACCACAGAAGGAGACACGGAGGCGGTCCCCGAAGCAGGGACCTCAGCAAATGCAAGAACAGCGCCAACAGCGCCAGCGTGACTCTTCCCAGCAGCACAGCAGCAGCGGTCACACGAGATCGCGACGCAGCCAAAGCTCCACCATGGTGGCGCAGCCAGAAGTGGATGCAGCAGTGGAGATAATCCCTACGCCTGAGACGGTATCATTTGTTCCACAGGAGGGTGAGTGATCTCCGTGAATGCCGTCTGCTAAATTGCAACTATTAATTTTTTTTTTTTGCAGGGGCGCAAATGCACAACCAAATCTAAACATGAGGAACTACCCCCTAAATGGGAGAAAAAGCTCTGTGCGGCTTGCATAGAGCAGACAGTACTGGAAGAATCCCCAGGGTTTGCCTTAGACCTCAGAACGTTAATAAAAACTCAGGTAAAGATGCCCTTAAGGGCGCCAGGACCTCAAAAAAGAAACGCCGGTCCAGGCATAGATCCCCAGAGTCGAGCACCAGTGAGTCGGAAAATGAACTATCCGACTCAAGTGATTCATCATCCTCCCAATCCTCTTCATCATCATCAGAAGGGGGACGCAGCTGCTTTCCCATTGAGGAGACGGACGCCCTGGTAAAGGCCGTGAGGACAACTATGGGGCTGGTAGACGAACGCCCCAAGAAAACGGCCCAAGATATAATGTTCGGAGGGCTAGAGCAAAAGAAACGGAGAGCTTTCCCGATTAATGAGAAAATCCACTCCCTCATCAAGCGAGAGTGGAAAAAAACAGACAAAAAAGTCCTCCTAACACCAAAGAGGAAATACCCCTTTGACGACCCGGCCTGCTCCTTTTGGAGCAAAGCTCCTAAGTTAGATGTAGCGGTCGCAAAGGCCTCTAAAAAGTTTGCCCTGCCCTTCGAAGACATGGGCACCCTGAAGGACCCAATGGACAAGAAGGCTGAAACCTTTTTAAAAAATGCTTGGGAAGCCGCAGGAGGGGGGCTAAAGCCAGCCATAGCAGCTACATGTACAGCACGGGCCCTGATGGTATGGCTGGACCACTTAGATTCTCAAATAAAGGAGAAGGTCCCGAGAGAAACGATGCAGAGGTCAGTTTCCGTAATGAAGGGAGCAGCAGCATTTCTGGCGGATGCTTCGGTAGAGTCAACCAGACTGGCAGCCAGGACAGAGGCCTTTTCAAATGCCGCAAGACGGGCCTTATGGCTGAAATGCTGGCCAGGAGATTTGCAGACAAAGGTCAAATTGTGCGCAATCCCGTGCGAGGGGGAATTCTTGTTTGGCCCAACACTGGACGACATCTTAGACAAGGCCGGGGACAAGAAAAAATCCTTTCCCGGGTTCCCCAGCCAGTCATACAAACGTCCCTTTCGGAACAGGAGGTTTATGTGGCGGAAACCCCCAAAAGGGAACAAAGAAGTTTGGGAGGACAGAAGGAACAAGAGCAAGGGATTTATGTTTAACAAAAATCCCGACAGCAAGAAACCACAATGAAGGTATTCCCCGGGTCGGGGGAAGATTATCACACTTTCTCCAGGCCTGGGAGAAGATATCCGCAAGTTCTTGGATACTGGACATAATAAAGGAAGGCCTGAGGCTAAAATTCATCTCCCTTCCAAACAACTCTTTTGTAATAACCCCTCATAGGTCGTCAGAAGAGCAACTGGCTCTTCAACAAGAAATAGCGAAACTAAGGGAGAAAAATGTATTACAAGAAGTCCCCTACCAAGACAGGGGCAAAGGCTTCTACTCCCCTCTTTTCCTTCGCAAGAAGCCAGACGGTTCATACAGGGTGATCATAAATCTGAAAAGGCTGAAGAAATTTCTAGAAATTCAGCACTTCAAAATGGAGACGATAAAATCTTGTATAAAAATGCTTCCCCCAGCTTGCTTCATGGCCGCATTAGACTTGAGGGACGCATATTATCACGTGCCTATTCACAGAGACCACAGGAAATACCTCAGAGTGGCAGTGACGATTCAGGGGGAGTTAAAACATTATCAGTTCAGAGCCCTCCCCTCCGGGCTAGCCATTGCTACAAGGGTTTTTACAAAGGTAATGTCAGAAGTAATGGCCCACATAAGAGAGCAAAACATTCTGATAGTCCCATACATGGACGATCTCTTAATAATAGGGGTTACCTCTCAACACTGCAAACAACAATTGGACATAGTAATGAGGTCCCTAATGAGCCTAGGGTGGATGCTGAACTTGCCCAAATCCAAACTCATACCAGGTCAGGTGCAGGAGTATTTGGGGATAACACTAAATTCAATCGAACAGAAATGTTACCTGCCGCAGACAAGGTTCAAAAAATGACACAAATGACGTCCCAAATGATAACTTCCACAAACACTACCCTAAGAAAGGCGATGTCACTGTTGGGATCCATGACAGCCTGCATGCCAGCAGTTCAGTGGGCTCAGAGCCATACTCGGGACTTACAATGGGAAATACTAGATGCAAACAGTTCCTTACACGGAAATTTAGACACGCAGTTAAACATCTTACCAGAGACAAAACATTCCTTGAAGTGGTGGACAAATCCAGCCAACCTAGTCAAAGGGGTTCCTTGGGCATTGACAGCAACAAAGATCCTAACCACAGACGCAAGCCCCTGGGGGTGGGGTGCATATCTAGACAACCAAGTGGCACAGGGGGCTTGGTACCAGGGAAGAAAGTCCGCTTCCTCAAATATGAAGGAGCTCCTGGCAGTAAAACTAGCTCTCATTCATTTTCTGGACTCCCTTCGTTCCCATCACATAATGGTCTTCTCAGACAACCAGGTAGTGGTGGCATACCTAAACCACCAGGGGGGAACCAGATCTCGACCACTAATGGCGGTAACAAAATCCATCTTCCACCTGGCAGAGCACAATCTACTATCCCTGACAGCCCTTCACATAAAAGGTGTAGAAAATCAAACGGCAGACTTTTTAAGCAGGACACGTCTAAAACAGGGGGAGTGGGAACTAAGCCCATTAATCTTCAATCAGATTGTGAAACTCTGGGGCCGGCCACAAATAGACTTATTTGCGAACAGTCAGAACCGGAAGCTGGAAACCTTCAGCTCGATCGATCCCTGGGGGGGGCCCAGTAGCGCTAGACACTTTCACGATACCCTGGGATTATCATCTGGCCTACGCCTTCCCCCCAATATCTCTCATTCTCTTAGTACTGAGGAAAATACTGGAAGACAAGGCAACGGTAGTGGTAATAGCGCCCTTTTGGCCATGGAGAATATTGTTCTCCTGGCTGAGAAGAATGTCCGTAACGGATCCCTGGGTGCTACCAGAAACTCCAGACCTGCTATCACAGGGACCAGTGCATCACCCCCACATAAAAAACCTACACATGACAGCTTGGCTTTTGAGTGGGAGCTCCTAAGTAACAAGGGCTTCTCGTCAAACTTGGTATCCACACTACTAAAAAGTAGAAAGCCAGTAACCACTAAAGCATATGGCAAAGTGTGGAAGAAGTTCATGTCAGTGTCAGGCTCTTACCCAAAGGGCGAAATCCCTGTAGTCAAGATTTTGGAATTCCTACAGAAGGGGTTGGAAAAGGGGTTAGCTACCAGCACCTTAAAAGTACAAGTGGCAGCCTTGGGGGCTTTGTATAACCATGACCTAGCCAAAAATAGATGGGTTAGGAGATTCATTAGAGCCTCAAGTAGGTCTAGGCCGATCCCTCTACACACCACCCCACCCTGGGATCTAAATCTGGTGCTAAACGCACTAACCAAATCTCCCTTTGAACCCCTAGAGAAGTCTCCCTTATAAATATTGTCGCTTAAGACTTCCCTCCTAGTAGCCTTAACTTCGGCCCGCCGCATTAGTGACATGCAAGCTCTGTCTGCCCACGCACCCTTCACGCAAATTCTGGAGGATAGGGTAATTCTTAAAACCGACCAAGCATATCTCACCAAGGTGTCTTCACAGTTTCATAGGACCCAGGAAATCTCCCTACCCTCTTTCTGCCCCAATCCCAAAAACAAAACAGAAGAGGCGTTGCACACTATAGACGTAAAAAGATGCCTGGTCCAATATTTAAAAACCACAAGGGAGTTTAGGAAGGATTGGGCTCTGTTTGTCTGTTTTCAGGGTCCTCGGAAGGGTCAAAAAGCATCGAAGGCCACACTGGCGAGGTGGATAAGAGAAGCCATCACCCTATCCTACTCCTCTTGCGGGGCGGCCATACCAGAGGACGTAAGGGCCCACTCAACCAGGGCAGTGGCATCATCCTGGGCAGAGAAAGCTGGCGCTTCAATAGATCAGATATGTAGAGCTGCCACTTGGTCTTCCCCCTCTACATTTTTCAAACATTACCGTCTAGACTTGACCTCCTCTTCAGATCTCACCTTTGGGAAAAGGGTTCTGGAGGCGGTGGTCCTTCCCTAGATGTACTATCTTTGTAATTCTCTCCGTGGTGCCGTCATGGGGGAAAGAGAAAATAGTAGTTACTTACCGATAACGGTATTTCTCTGATCCCATGACGGCACTCGTACATCCCCTCCCTTTTCACACACAGGTGTGCACATTAGAGTGAGTTAGTTAGCTGTAGTACTTAGCCACACGGTGCCTCTATTAAGCTTAAGTTGAGTAAATTTGATTAATTTTGGATTTTTTATAACCATTTGAGTTGCAGCTGAGAGTTCTGTGTAATGCTCTGTAAACCAACTGATGTGGGAGAGAGGTACCGCCTTTTTCATCTGTAGGTTTCCTGTCCCTGAGGGCGGATCCTTCTCTCTCCGTGGTGCCATCATGGGATCAGAGAAATACCGTTATCGGTAAGTAACTATGATTTTTTTTTTTATATGAACAACCAGCCAAAGCCACTGCATCACCTCTACATCACCTCTACATCATCCCATTCACCTTTAGTCCTCCTTTAAAATGAGTATTCAGTCTAACTATATTATCATAGTTATTAAGGTTGAAGGAAGACTTTAACTCCATCTAATGTAGTTCAACTCATATCCTATCCTAACTTGCCCTAACATGTTGATTCAGAGGAAGGCAAAAAAAAACCCATGTGGCAAACCGTAAGCTTCACATTGTAGAAAAAATTCCTTCCACATACGGCAATCAGACTAGCTCCCTGGATCAACGCAATATTAAGGAGACTATGTATATATCCTGTAATATTATACTTTTCAAGAAAGGCATCCAGTCCCTTCTTAAATTTTAGTAGAGAATCACTCATTACAACATCATATGGCGAAGAGTTCCATAGCTCACTGCTCTTACAGTAAAGAATCTGCGTCTGTGATTATGCTTAAAGCTTCTTTCCTCCAGACGTAGAGGGTGCCCCCTTGTCCCCGTTCCATGTCTGAGAGTACAAAGATAATTAGAAAGGTCTTTGTACTGTCCCCGCATATATTTATACATTGCAATAAGATCACCCCTAAGCCTTCGATTTTCCAAACTAAATATCCCCAAGTGTAATAACCTATCTTGGCATTGCAGACCCCCAGTTCCCTAATAACCTTGGCCGCTCTTCTCTGCACCCGCTCCAGTTCAGCTATGTCATTCTTATAAACCGGAGACTAGTGATGGGCGAGTCCTAAATTACTCAGAATCGCTTGACTCTAGCGAGTCCGAGCCCGGGACTCGCTACTCGTTGCAAGTCTAGCGAGTCCAATGTTAATGAATGGGGAAGCGAGTCTTAGCGAGTAATGTGCGATTTACAAATCGCAGATGTGTCTCGGAAAGCGCTTGCATTGGCGATTTGTAAACCCCACTCGCAACAGTTTGTTGCTGCTGTGTCCGAGTCCAAACTCGCATTTGTTTGTCTTATTTAGCGCCGATGAGGCGAGGGAAGCGATTTTCTCTAGCACACACCATGCTTTGAGCAAACAGGAAATAATCCGAGTCGAGTTGACATACGCACACACACACACAGCAATACAGAGCAATCATGGCCCGTGTCACTGTCAACACGCTGCAGTTGATTGATCTGGTGGAGGCTCGGCCCCTGCTTTGGCTCCCCACTGACCCTGCCTATGGGCATAACATCCAGCGGACTACAGCCTGGAGGGAGATCACTCAAGTGATGTTCCCTGCACTGCTACGGCCACGACCTCGTCCCTTTGCAACCTCTTTTTTGGGAAATTGTGGTTTTTGTGACATTGTTGACAAATGCACAGTCACCGAGATGGAGTTAGGTGGTGCTGTAGGCGTCACTTGCTGGCGGGGTAAGTGTGTGTGCTGACACCTAGTAGTGAAGCTGCACACTAGTCCCTGCACTGTGCACTGCACTGTAAGGCTTGATCCTCCCTGCCTGCCTACAGTCTACACAGTACTCCTCTGTCCTCCTGGTAGCTCTCAGAAGAGCTGTTTGGGTTTAATATAAGGAATCTTGAAGTTTCCCTACACTAACTGACAATCCCTATGATCTGCTCAAGCATCTACCTCACCCTGCTCTATCTCAGATCTCTCAGGAATGTAGAGGAAATGGCGGTGGAAAAGGCTTATATACAGCCTCGCCTCTCATACATGACATTGGCTTCTGTCCATCGTGATGCCTATCATAGTCCTGCCACAACCAACATTACTGAATATGATTGGCTAACATGCTTGTCCATCTAAAAAAGTTTTCTGACCTAACACGCTAGGCTGTCTCGGAAGCTTTGTAGGAACATAACAGATTCTATATTTGCGAGTCCCGAATCCAGTATACAGGACTCGGGATTCGTAGACTCGCTCAGACTCCCTCACAATCGCTGTGTGTTGACATAGGATGTCTTGGAAACTTGTAGGAACATAACAGATTCTGTATAAGCGAGTCCCGAATCCAGTATACAGGACTCGGAATCGTAGACTCGCTCAGACTCGCTCAGACTCGCTGTTGACAGCGATGTGATATAGCGAGTCTAGCGAGTGAGGGAAAAAAAAACTCTGACAAAACTAGGATTGCCATTGACTTGCATTGGACTCGTTACTGTGCGAGTAATCACTGGGAGACTCGCCGAGTAACGAGTCCAGCGAGTCCCTTACTATTCGCCGAGTAACGAGTCCTAGCGAGTAGACTCGCCCATCCCTACCGGAGACCAGAACCGTGCACAGTATTCTAAGTGTGGTCACACTAGTGACTTGTATAGAGGTAAAATTATGTCCTCCTCATGAGCATCTATGCCTCTTTTAATACGTCTCATTATTTTATTTGCCTTTGCAGCAGCTGCCTGACACTGGCCACTAAATGTGAGTTTGTCGTCCACCCTTACACCCAGGTCTTTTTCAGTGACAGTTTTGCCCAGTGTTTTACAATTAAGCACATAATTATTCATCTTGTTTGTTCTACCAAAGTCAATGACCTTACATTTATCCCCATTAAAGCTCATTTGCCGTTTATCAGCCCAAGCTTCTAGTTTACATAAATCCTCCTATAATATAAAATTGTCCACCTCTGTATTGATTACTCTGCAGAGTTTAGTGTCATCTGCAAATATTGAAATTCTACTCTCTATGCCCCTTACAAGGTCATTAATAAATATGTTAAAAAGAAGCGAGCCCAATACTGACCCCTGTGGTACCCCACTGCTAACCGTGACCCAGTCCGAGTGTGCTCCATTAATAACCACCCTTTGTTTCCTATCCCTGAGCCAGCTCTTAACCCACTTACACATATTTTCCCCTATCTCTCATTTTGTGTATCAACCTTTTGTGTAGCACCGTATCAAAAGCCTTTGAAAAGTTCATGTACACCACGGCCACTGCACTCCCTTGGTCCAGTCTGTAACTTACCTCTTCATAAAAGCTTATCAGATTAGTCTGACAGGAACAGTCCCTTGTAAACCCATGTTGATATTGGATCATGAGGTTATTCTTCAGATACTCCAGTATAGTATCTCTTAGAAAACCCTACAGGATTTTACCCACAGTTGAGGTTAAAATTACTGGCCTATAATTTCAAGTTCAATTTTTGTCCCCTTTTTGAATATTGGCACCACATTTGCTATACGCCAGTCCTGTGGTACAGACCATGTTATTATGGAATCTTTAAAGATTAAAAATAATGGTCTATCTATGACTGTACTTAATTCCTGCCATACTCGGGGGTGTATCCCATCCGGGCCTGGGGATTTGTCAATTTTAGTGATTTTTAGACGCCGCCGTACTTCCTGCTGGGTTAAGCAAGTGACATTTAATGGAGAATTTTCATCACTGATCATGTTATCTGTCATGGGATTTTCTTGTGTAAATACTGTTGAAAAAAGTTATTTAGCATATTGGCTTTTTCCTCATCCTCATCCACCATTTCACTCAGACTATTTTTAAGGGGGCCAACACTATCATTTTTTAGCTTCTTACTATTTATGTAGTTAAAGAATATTTTGGCATTATTCTTACTTTCTCTGGCAACGAGTCTCTCTGTCTCAATCTTTGCTGTCTTGATTTGCTTTTTACAGAATTTATTTAATCTCCTGTATTTATTTAATGCCTCCTCACTACCTACTTGCTTTAATTCTCTAAATGCTTTCTTTTTGTCACTTATTGCGCCCCTTACAGCTCTATTTAGCCATAGTGGTTTCCTCCTATTTCTAACATGTTTATTCCCATACGGTATATATTGTGCACAGGTCCTATTCAGGATGCTAATAAACGTCTCCCATTTTCTTTGTGTATTTTTATGTCTCAGGATATCGTCAAAGTTAATTGCACCAAGATCATCTCTCATCCGTTGGAAATTTGCTTTCCTGAAGTTTAGTGTCCTAGTTACCCCTCTACTACACACCTTATGGATACATGAAAACTTATTATTTTGTGATCACTATTACCCAAGTGACCGTCAACCCTTATATTTGATATGCGGTCTGGCCTGTTGGTTATTATTAGGTCTAGCAGTGCCCCCCTTCTTGTTGGGTCCTGAACCAGTTGTGAAAGGTAATTTTCTCTCATAGTTGTCAAAAACCTATTACCTTTGCTGGAACTGCAGGTTTCGGTTCCCCAATGTATTTCAGGGTAGTTGATGAAACCCATAATGAATTCTTGAGTCACAGCTTCATCTATTTGCTTAGGATAATCTCTGTTGCTTCCATTATTTTTGGAGATTTATAACAAACCCCTATCAGTAATTTATTATTTTTTTTCTCCCTCCCCTTATCTCCACCCACAGGGACTCTACATTTTCATTAGATTCATATATATTATCACGCAGGATGCTTTTTAAGGATGATTTTACATATAAACACACGCCTCCCCATTGCTTATTTGTACGGCCATTTCTGAACAGACTATAGCCCTGTAAATTAACCGCCCAGTCATGACTCTCATCCAGCCATGTCTCAGATATTCCCACCATGTCATAATTATGGTCCAACAAAATTAATTTTAATTCCTCCATTTTGTTGGCGAGGCTTCTGGCATTAGTATACATGCACTTTATGTATCTCTCAGTACCTCTATTCTTTCTTAAATTATTAACTGTTCTAACACCACCACCCATGCCACCCCCAATTTCATTATTTGTGCCCAGGTCTCTATCTGCTCTGTCTTCCCCTCCTATAAAAGGAATACCCTCCCCCAGTCCCTAGTTTAAACACTCCTCCAACGTTCTAGCCATTTTCTCCCCCAGCATAGCTGCACCCTCCCCATTGAGGTGCAGCCCGTCCCTAGCGTAGAACCTGTAGCCAACTAAGAAGTCGGCCCAGTTCTCCAGGAACCCAAACCCTTCCTTCCTACACCAATTCCTGAGCCACTTATTAACCTCCCTAATCTCCCTTTGCCTCTCTGGCGTGGTACGTGGTACAGGAAGTATTTCCGAAAATACCACCTAGGAGGTCCTTGCTTTAAGCTTGCAGCCTAATTCCCTGAAATCATCTTTAAGGACCTTCCACCTACCTCTAACTTTGTAATTTGTGCCAATGTGCTCCATGACCGCTGGATCCTCATCAGCCCCTCCTAGTAATCTGTCAACCCGATCAGCGATGTGTCTGACTCAAGCGCCAGGTAGGCAGCACACCGTTCGACGATTCCTGTCTTTGTGACAGATTGCCCTCTCTGTTTCCCTAATAATTGAGTCCCCCACTACCAGCACGTGTCTGGCCTGCCCTGCTCTCCTATTTCCCCCCTTACTGGAGCAGACACTCCTGCAGCGGCTTTCAGAGGACATGCCTTGCTGCAGCAGTGCTACTCCTGCACTGACACTCCCCTCATCTGCCAACTTAGCAAACTTATTGGGGTGTGCCAGATCAGGACTAGCCTCCCTGGTGCTCTTCCCTCTACCCCGCCTTCTAACTGTCACCCAGCTAGCTGCTTCATTGTCCTGTAGCTCCAACCTAGCATCCCCCCTAATCTATCCCATTGAGCGTCTGCTCAGTGAGCAGAAGACTCCTTTCCATATTGTCTATGGATCTCAGTGTTGCCAGCTGCACATTTAGATCCAGTATTTGGGCTTCCAAATGCACAACGTGCTCACATCTCGCACAGCAGTATGCACCTTCGACCTGCTGTTCAAGAATTTCATACATGCTGCAAGACGTGCACTGGATGGCATTGGCAATAGTGGAGCACATCCTAATGGGGATTGCACCAGACAGAAAAGATAAGTAAAAATAAATAAAAAGTATTAATAAAATATAACAGCAATTCAGTAATACCTCCCTTGGAAACTCCCTGAATCCACAGGCACTGAATCACAAGTCACACACTTACCATAGTTCACGCTTACGCTCAGTTCACACTCGCTCAGGCAGAAGATTTAAAGAGGGTTTTTTTTCCCTTGCTTTTTTGCCTTGCTAATTTCCAGTACTTTTATAAATGCACCTTTTATCCCAGAAAAGTTCAAACAATTTTATTGTTATCAAAGTCACAAAACATTTGAATCAGTATTTATCCAACAAGTCTGCATTAAGCAGATAAAAATAAAAATATTCTGTAGTTAAAATAACTTTTATTTCTTCTTTACATGGTGCATAGAATGCATTGGACTGTCATCTATTTTTATGAGATCTTCTTTCCCTTGGGTGTTGTTACGCTGGTTCACTATTTATTGTGGTATGTAGACATATTTGTAGCACTTTCTAAATAGCAATAAAATACTATCAGGTAAAGTAATCACATCAAACTAAGACAGGGCAATGAATTTTCAATGTGGAAGGTATCACTCTTGTCAATTTCTAGAACATCTAGTGTTTAATTTTAGAATTTCTGATCCTGAGACTATCCATTGCCAACAAAAAAAGAAAGCTCACAGGACAGTTGAATGAGGCCGTTTTAAAGCTACGATATTAATATTGATATACAACAAGAAAACACAGAATGACAGATTTGCAAAAATACTCTGCAATAAAAAAGGCAGTAATCAGCAAGTGCTGGATAACAAATACAGGGTATTTAGTCGACACGTTTCTTTGTGCAAAAAAATGTGCACCAAGCTGCTCCACCACATCAAGGTAACCCCTATCGAAGCAGTCCCTATCTAATGTATTAAAAACCTGAACATGTGAACAGTGTCTGATATGAACAGGATTCAGACAGGCCGCTCCCTAGTATGGGCTTGTGGTCTGAGACAGCTCTTATGTGCACGTCACACAAGAGAGGGGTGGGGTCTCCCAAACCATGCTAAGCAAGGAAAAAAAATATTAATATTGATTTGGTATATCTAATTGTCAGTAGAGATACAAAATTCCACAATGCAGTTACATTTATTGAAATTAAAAACACAAAAAAACTGTAAAATATTCCCCCCAGTATGTAGCTTAGTACTCTAAATGCGAGTAAATATGTGTAGGTAGGGTAACCGACAGGGGGGTGACCCGCTTCTTGCCGCAGACAGACATGACAGAGACAGAATTGGTGTTCAACAGGTCCACTTTTATTGGCTGTCCTCCTGACGACCACAGCAATACACCACAGCAGCTTCACACTTCTTCGTACACAAGCCCGGGTACCTTCACTTTCTTTTCCTGTAGTCGTGACGTCCTCCGTGGTTCTTGTCGCTGTGGCTGCCCTGGGTCTATCTACCACAGCGCATCACCAATCTGAGTACGTCGTCCGTTTGGTACCCCAGGTCGTCTCCATCTGTGGCTTCTGTCGTGTGGGCCACCTCCCGTGACCCTCTCAACTGTCAGTCCCTTATGGAGTCTCTTCTCCATCCTCTCTCCTCAGCAGAGCCTCCTATCTCTTGAGCTCCCTTCACTGACTGACTTTTCCAGAACCTTCCCTCAGCCTTTTATCCATCCCGTTCTGGTAACCCCACCCACCATCCAATTTTTTCTACTTTTGCTAGTGCATCATACTTGAATATTTAAGATTATCAAACTACTTTTAATATTAGTCAAAGATAACATAAGTAAATATAAATTGATTTTGTCACCAATGCGCCAGCCACTGTTGACCAAGAAAAACACAAAAGCTTTCCTCACATTTGCCAAAAGCATTGAGATGACCCTCAAGACATTTGATACGATATTCTGTCTGTTTTCATCTTTTTTTAAGGCTACCAATGAATACAAAAAAAAGCAACCAAAATAGAATTTTATCAAGCGGGACCCCAATTAGGTTTCAAACCAGCAAAAAACAGTAGACCCCTAAAATATAACTTTTTTTTAGATAACACTGCACACAAATTTCAGGGTAGTTCTTGTCCCCTGAGAAAATTTTATTGTATCTTATAGATTTTGATATGCTGAACATGAATATGTGCGCTAAAAGTCTGTATCACGTAAGGTTTTTAACCCCCTTCATGACCGGAGCTTTTTTCGATTTTTCATTTTAGTTTTTCGCTCCCCTTCTTTCCAGAGCCATTTATTTTTCCATAAATATGGCCATGTGAGGTTCTTTTTTTTTTTGCTGGATGAGTTGTACTTTTGAACGACACCATTGGTTTTACCATGTCATGTACTTGAAAACGGGAAAAAAATTCCAAGTGTGGTGAAATTGCAAAAAAGTGCAATCCCACACTTGTTTTTTGTTTTGCTTTTTTGCCAGACTCACTAAATGCTAAAACTCACCTGCTATTATGATTCTCCAGGTCATTATGAGTTCATAGACACCAAAGATGTCTAGGTTCTCTTTTATCTAAGTGGTGAAAAAAATTACAAAGTTTGCTGAAAAAAAAAAGCGCAATTTTCTGAGACCCGTAGCGTCTACATTTTTCGTGATCTCAGGTTGGGTGCGGACTTGTTTTTTGCATGCTGAGCTGGTGTTTTTAATTATATCACTTTTATGCAGATAGGTTCTTTTGACTGCATTAAAATTCAATAACAGGCAATGTCGCTGCAACCAAAAAAACGTAATTCTGGCGTTTTGATTTTTTTATCGCTACACCGTTTAGCCATCAGGTAAATTCTTTTTTTGTTGATAGATCGGGTGATTATGAATGCAGCGATACCAAATATATGTAGATTTGATTTTTTTTATTGTTTTATTTTGATTGGGACAAAAGGGGGTGATATGAACTTATGTTTTTCTATTTTTTTATATTTTTAAACACTTTTTTAAACTTTTGGCATGCTTCAATAGCCTTCACAAGAGGCTAGAAGCTGCCATAGCGCGATCGCCTCTGCTACATAGAGGTGATGCTCAGATCACCTTTATGCAGCAAAATTACAGGCTTGCTATGAGCGTTGACCACAGGGTGGCGCTCATAGCAATCTGCCATCAAGAACCATAGAGGTCTCGAGGAGACCTCTGGTTGTGATGTGAACGTAGCGATGACCGCCGATCACGTGACGGGGGTCGTCGCTGCGCGTATTTCCGGACCGGCGTCTGGCAGTGCATTTAAATGCCCTCTGTCCGAGTTTGACAGCGGCATTTAACTAATTAATAGGCGTGAGAGGATCGCTATTCCACTCGCGCCTATTGCGGGCACATGTCAGCTGTTAAAAACAGCTGACATGTCACGACTTTGAGGTGGGCTCATTGCCGGAGCCCACCTCAAAGCGGGGAATACTGCCAGCTGATGTACTATTCCATCAGCTGGCAGTAAGGGGTTAAGAAACGACAGATTATAGTCTACATTATGATGTCTGAGACACTACATACATGTGCATCGATGTCAGTAGCAAAAGCAATTGTTCAAAAGTGTTTTGCAGACGACAGTTGGGTCGCCCTCCCAGGGCTGTGGGGTACTCTGTACCGGGCCGGTGTCAGCGGGATGTGTCACAGCAGCGGTGACCCGGTCCGTGGCCTCGGGCGCCCAAGCAGTGGCGGGGAATGGAAATGGTGGAATGTAGTTAACGGAATAGTTCGTGACGCCACCTGTGGTGTTCGGCAAGGGAGGTGTTAAGCCGACGCTGCAGACAGATCCTCCCGGACAGATGGTGTGGTGCAGCAATGATGTTATAGCCCTCCACAGGCAGGGCTGTTGTCCCAGGGCAGGATAGGTGAAGAGACACTTAGATGGTGTAGTGTTTGGCGCAGGGGATGTAGCAGTGCCAGGCAGACGGATGCAGGAAGGAATGGAGGACACCAGGGCATGTAGTTCCAAAGCTTTACTCACAGTCTGTAGTGCCCGCTTCTGTGCCATGTCCTCCGGGTCAGGGACTCCGCCAACCTCCAGGCAAGATGGAATGCTCCCTTCCAACAATCCGCCAACTTATGTGCTTTTTCTGAACGTCTCCTCTATAGCGCCTTTATGTGTGAAGATCTCCTAGTACTGAGTTACACTGGAGTTCCTCCTGACAGATGTTCCCAAGAACTCTACTTGTACGGCAGACAGCTGTAGCCTGCTTCGGGGACTCTCTACTCCTGAGTCCCGGCTCTCTATCCGAATTGCTGTTGTGCCCCCAAGCTTTAGATGGGAGTAGTGCATTTACAGCCCACTACTCCACCGGTGTCTGCTGCAGAACCATTAGTGTCCATACAACCTCGGGGACCGGGCCCCGGCCTTGCGCTTAGAACTTCTAGGCATGGTTCTTCCTCTAACCCACGTCCTCTGTGTACCCTTTCACTCCTACGCTCCGTACTTGTCTTTCCCTCCTATGGAAGCTCAGGCTTCGGTTCAATGTCTTTCTCCTTCTTTCCTTTCCCGTGCCAGCTGGCTCAGATCACTGAGGCAGCTGCAGCACTCCTTCCACCATCCCTCTTCCAGGGATCCCCACTCCTCTCTGAGTGGCTTCCTCTCTCAGACTCCCCATCTGACTGACCTCCTTATCCTAAAACCTTCCCGCTCTTTTATGTGTATTCTCAACTCCACCCACCTCCCAGAACATTTAATTTTTCCAAGCAGGGAACCACCAAAGGTGCTCTGCTTCTCTCTAAGCAAGGAGCCGCAATGTGGTTTTGCTGAACTACTCTATTGTGTGGGGTGCGAGTGTTGGAGCGTGGTCAGGAGCCTCCAACTTACCTGGATGGTGGGGCACCACACCTTAGGAGAAGGTGCAGTACCTCTGTGGCACCACACTTTCATTTATAATCCATGTCAGATGCTTCTCGAATAAGATTCCAGCAATAGTCAGCCAGCATTGATGTACTCCACTTTCCCTCGTACCTTTTCTCCATCAGCGCAATGTCTTGGTGAAAACTTTCACCATGTTCATAGCTAACAACACCATGATTGGCTGGAAAAAATTCCAAGTGAGAATGTAGAAAATGCATTTTTAGTGACATATTGCATTTCATCAAATGATATGTTGTGAGCAAGTTGTTCATGAGTTGTTCAAAGTTTGGGGCCCTGCTGTTGCCAAGGAAGTTGAAGGTCACATCTTTAAAGGCTCACCATGCCACTTGTTCAGCACCTTGCAAAAGACCATCAAAGCTATGGTCATTCATTATATCTCTGATCTGTGGGCCAATAAAAATACCTTCTTTAATTTTTGCATCACTTATTCTTGGAAATTTCTGTCACAAGTAGGAAAAGGCTTCCGATTCTTTCTTCATTGCTATGACAAAATTCTTCATAAGCCCAAGTTTTAAATGCAAAGGAGGGAGAAATATCTTTGCTGGATCAACGAGAGGATTATGTTTAACTTTCTTCTGTCCAGCAACCAGGTTTTTGCGGAGTGGCCTGTCCTTACTGAAATAGTGCAGTTCTCGTGCACAACTGTCCCACTCACAAATATAGCAACAATACTTGGTATATCCAAGTTGCAGTCCAAGAAGAAGTGCAACAACTTTTAGATCACCACATATGTTTCAGTTATAATTTCTATAATTCATGTGGGTCAACAGTAATTCCATATTCTCATACGTCTCTTTCATGTGTACGACATGTCCAATAGGTGTAGAAGGATAGATATTTCCATTGTGTAGTAAAACAGCCTTCAGTCTTAAAACTGACGAGTCAATGAACAGTCGCCATTCCTTCAGGTCATGTTCGCATCCAAGAGCACCAAACAACCCCAAGACGTTGTTGCAAAACTGTCGACATGGTTGAAAAATTGATTAAGGTCTTCTGGACGACTGTGAAAAACAGAAAGTTTTCTTCCTGGTAATAAGAGATTCCGTTCTTGTAGCCTTGATGACAATAATTCTGCCTGCCTCTTTGGCAATTTCAAATCTCTGACCAAGTCACTCAGATCAGCTTGACTGAACAGATGTGGATTAGATGTAGAAGGCTCAAAGTCTGGATCTGCAGCAGTTTCATTTTCCACTGATATTGTTAGTTCATCTTCGTTCTCCTCCATTGTACATACTTTGGGCGGCTTTCGAACATGAAGACTTTCATCATGTGGCACAGGTCTTATTGCTTAAGGAAGATTAGGATATTCTATTGATTACTTTTTCTTTGCTGAATATCCTGTTACATTTGTAAGGCAGAAGTAGCAATCTGTTACATGATCTCCCTGCTCTCTCCATATCATTGGGACAGTGAACGGCATTGAAGGTCGTGATCCATTCAGCCATGCTCTAAGTATTTCAGTATTGTCTTTTGATTCCTCCCCTGCCCAGGAGATGTGGTACACGGTCAGCCAAATTATTCACTACGCCTGCGCGGAATTTGCATAATAAGTGCTTTTATATGTGTAGATCAGTGATTTATGTTTTTTCAGTGGAAAATTCAGAATATACTGTTTCAGAAAAAGTTAATATATGAGTCTTTAGAATTATAACAGAATATTATAATGTTTTGTATCATTTCTCAAAAATCTTACGTGATAGGAAAAATCTTGGTAACACAGTGATAATCACTAAAACACAAAATTGCAAAAAAACCTATATAAAAAGTCTCATCCTACATATAAAGTTAGATGTGCCTATACAATAGGATTAAGGGGATAAATTGGTGTGCACTCTGCTTAATGCCGAGGTGTTGGTGTAAGGGACTGAGAAAGTCCCTAGAATCAGAGGTCAATATTCACCGCACACTCTTTAGTTAGATATGCAAATAAAGCCATTTATTTACTAAACATCATATGGGAGTAAAAAAGCAATTAAAGGTGACAAAGGTGACCAAAACTCAGAACTAACGGTTCGACCCCCCTGGGTCTTAATCATAGAGTTGCTATAAAGACAAAAAAGAAAATATATATAGATACATAGTTTTATCATAAATTTAATTAAAAGAAGAAGATGAAAAAGTCATATAATAACCATATATGCATTCTTGTATCAAAAATTCCACTGTAGAATCAAAATCAAAGGAATAACATAATTTCCAGTAATCATGGTCTAATCATGATAGTATTCAAGGTGGTAGACTCAAGGACTTACAGTTGTGGCCAAAAGTATTGACACCCCTGCAATTCTGTCAGATAATACTCAGTTTCTTCCTGAAAATGATTGCAAACACAAATTATTTGGTATTATTATCTTCATTTAATTTGTCTTAAATGAAAATACATAAAAAGAATTGTCCTAAAGCCAAATTGGATATGATTCCACACCAAACATAAAAAAGAGGGTGGACAAAAGTATTGGCACTGTTCGAAAAATCATGTGATGCTTCTCTAATTTGTGTAATTAACAGCACCTGTAACTTACCTGTGGCACCTAACAGGTGTTGGCAATAACTAAATCACACTTGCAGCCAGTTGACATGGATTAAAGTTGACTCAACCTCTGTCCTGTGTCCTTGTGTGTACCACATTGAGCATGTAGAAAAGAAAGAAGACCAAAGAACTGTCTGAGGATTTGAGAAACCAAATTGTGAGGAAGCATGAGCAATCTCAAGGCTACCAGTCCATCTCCAAAGACCTGAATGTTCCTGTGTCTACCGTGCGCAGTGTCATCAAGAAGTTTAAAGCCCATGGCACTGTGGCTAACCTCCCTAGATGTGGACGGAAAAGAAAAATTGACAAGAGATTTCAACGCAAGATTGTGCAGATGTTGGATAAAGAACCTCGACTAACATCCAAACAAGTTCAAGCTGCCCTGCAGTCCGAGGGTACAACAGTGTTAACCCGTACTATCCGTCGGCGTCTGAATGAAAAGGGACTGTATGGTAGGAGACCCAGGAAGACGCCACTTCTTACCCCGAGACATAAAAAAGCCAGGCTGGAGTTTGCCAAAACTTACCTGAAAAAGCCTAAAACGTTTTGGAAGAATGTTCTCTGGTCAGATGAGACAAAAGTAGAGCTTTTTAGGCAAAGGCATCAACATAGAGTTTACAGGAGAAAAAAAGAGGCATTCAAAGAAAAGAACACGGTCCCTACAGTCAAACATGGCGGAGGTTCCCTGATGTTTTGGGGTTGCTTTGCTGCCTCGGGCACTAGACTGCTTGACCGTGTGCATGGCATTATGAAGTCAGAAGACTACCAACAAATTTTGCAGCTTAATGTAGGGCCCAGTGTGAGAAAGCTGGGTCTCCCTCAGAGGTCATGGGTCTTCCAGCAGGACAATGACCCAAAACACACTTCAAAAAGCACTAGAAAATGGTTTGAGAGAAAGCACTGGAGACTTCTAAGGTGGCCATCAATGAGTCCAGACCTGAATCCCATAGAACACCTGTGGAGAGATCTAAAAATGGCAGTTTGGAGAAGGCACCCTTCAAATATCAGGGACCTGGAGCAGTTTGCCAAAGAAGAATGGTCTAAAATTCCAGCAGAGCATTGCAAGAAACTCATTGATGGTTACCGGAAGTGGTTGGTCGCAGTTACTTTGGCTAAAGGTTGTGCAGCCAAGTATTAGGCTGAGGGTGCCAATACTTTTGTCTGGCCCATTTTTGGAATTTTGTGTGAAATGATCAATCTTTTGCTTTATTCTCTTTTGTGTTTTTTCATTTAAGACAAATTAAATGAAGCTAATAATACCAAAGAATTTGTGTTTGCAATCATTTTCAGGAAGAAACTGAGTATTAGCTGACAGAATTGCAGGGGTGTCAATATTTTTGGCCACAACTGTATATGGGAACTAAGAACAAATAACAGTAATTTATATAGAGCTTAAAAAATTACCTTAGTCATGGAGTAAGAAGGCAAGAAAGTATAAGGGCAAAGTGGTCCCAAGAGATATGTAAGTACTGTAAAGAATGATAGATAATATCTTAACAGTGTAAATGCGACTTAATATACAGGGTAGGTGTATACAGGTACCTGTCATCTAGGGCAAAAGTGCCTATTATATGAGGAAAGTGTCCCAAAAGTTTTGTAGACCTGTAATAGATCAAAACCCAAAATGAATAAATGTTTGCTGGTGGCTAAGGGAGCAGGGACCGGCCGCTAAGTATGTAACAGAAGGGGTTACCTGTAGATGTATTGTGCAGAAGCGGTGCTCCTGCGCCTTGCTGCTTGCAGCGTGCTGTGAAGGAGTAAGTGAGCGTCTTTTGATATCAGCGGTCACCGCCGGGCCAGAGGTGCGTCATCCGGCCCGGAAGTTCAACAGTGAAGTATGGTAGTGGCAAACCGCGCATGTGTGGCAGTGACTAGGCAATGAGAATGGCTCATTGCACATGCGCCAGGTATACAATGTAGCTAATGTTACTAATGGAAATTTTACAGGGAAAAATGTGGCGGACCAAGTGTTAGGCACAAGAAATATGTACATACATAGGCAACAAGGGCGGCTAATTGCGCAATAAATAATAATAAAATAGAGTTATAATGGCTAATGTTATTTATTTCTTGGGAAAAAATAACGGACCATGTTTTTGGTATGTCAGCCACTAAATTCCTTTAGGAAAATTCCGATATGTCACCAAATTCAATCAACCTGTGCCTTGACCTCCTAAAACTAGTCCTGCATGAAAATTTCTTTCTGTACATGGACACCTATTATGTCCAAATGAGTAGGACTGCGATGGGCTCAAATCTAGCGCCAGCCTATGCAAATGCATTCATAAACCACTTTAAAATTAAGTACATCTATACAAATTAACTTTTCGTACGACATGTCATCAATTACTATCGCTATATCGATGACATTTTTTACATCATTGAGCCACTCTGGGGAGATCTCAAGCGCGCTGTTCATGCTAGACAGCCCAGGAATTTACAAGAACTGCAGGCTTTTTGCCAAGAAAAGTGGGCTGCTTTACCATCTGAGAAAATAAAGAACTTCATCCACAACTACCACAAAAGACTTCAAGCTGTCATTGATGTTAGAGGGGGCAATAAACAGTATTAAGAAATGGTGTATATAAACTTTTGTTTAGGGTCATTTGAATGTTTTGTGTTCTCGTTATGGTTTAAAAAGAGAAAACACAGTAGTTTGACAATAAATGGCTTCACCCAACCACTAACCATGAGTTAAGAAAAAGATTTGGTGTTATCATTCATATTCTCTGATAAAAGGCCAAAAAAGCAAACATTTCTGCTGGGGTATGTAATTTTTTTTAGCACAACTGTATATGCACCTTTATAGATGCTGTCCTTTATTGTCACTCAAGTGTATTTTGACCCTGCCCTAATGCTCATTAATATTTTTTTTAGAGTCTCTGATGTCTGGTACTTTCCTATTCCATTTATTGATATTATAAAATTGTTTATATATCACATGCTGATCTTCGACCAATTGGTAGTTCATTTTAATTATATCACTGTTCCTTTATCTTTCCTTATACATAGGTTGATTTTACGTCATTTGTACCAATGTCTGCTTATTTCACCCTGTACAGTGGATCTCTATACACTTGAAACGGAAGCAATACCTTTATCTGGAAGGTGATTCATCTGTGGTGTTTCGTGGTTTTATTCCACATTACAGTTTCCTTTTTTGTATTGCCCTTATATGTCTTAGTAAATGTGATCACATTCCATTACTTGTTGTCAACTTACTATTCTCTCATCATATACTTAACAATTCATCATTTTATTCATCCATTGTCTTATTATGCTCACCTGTAGTATTCTGTCACTCAGCTTTGATTCATGAGCTTTATAGCTCTTTTCCATAAGTTGTTTCTCGTTATTGTTTTCCCTACTAAAATGTGCTTACCTTATTTTTTACATTTTCTTCACGTTTACTTCTGACACAGATTTGTTATTCCCTATTGATATGCAGTGCATACATTCCACTTTTTTGACTTTTCTACTTCACTTTTTTACTATATTTTTATACCTTATTTTATTATTTATTTTTTATGTATCATCTTTTTTTAATTTATTTATATTTATCATTTTTCCCATCTTATTTATGTGTTGGAGCTGCTCATGTGCACTGACATTGGATTTGCACTACCCATGTGTTTTTTGATTGTGTTTGGCCGGTTTTACATTTGTGCTTGTGTCCGCAACGTTTCTGACGCATACATCAGCATGCATCATGTTTTCCGATCTTTTACGTTGTGGATGCAGGTACATGCGTTTGTATGCGTTCGACCGTGTTTTCTTATGCATGCGTCGTTTTGGGTTGTGCGGCTAACGCAATATGTTGCAATTTTGGAGGCGTCAAATTGCAGCTGCCATACGCATGTGGACGCTTGCGGAACGAATGCGTCTAAACAACGCATTACAGTCTATGGGAACGCATGCATACGAAAGTACATGCGTTCGCTTGCGTTTGTGTATGCATGTACTTTTCTGAGTAAACAAGTCCAGGAACTGGTTTAAGCCACCCCCAGACAAAGATGTATAAAAAGAGGGTGTGGGAACTTATTGTCCAGTACTCTCCAGACTGTGGAAGACATTGAAAGACTCCAGACTGTTTGATCTTTGAAGACACAGAATTTAACAAAATGTGAGTATACAAGCTAATGTCTGTGTGTCTGTTTTTCTCCCTGAAGTCTGTAATCATTTCTGTCTCTTTCTTGCAGCATTCATCACCATGGCCTCAAGCCCAGAGCACACCAGACAGGAGTCTGAAGTGAGTACATTTGCAACTGATTGGTAAGTATTCACAGTACATATGTGACAAAATCATGTATTTTC
This sequence comes from Dendrobates tinctorius, assembly GCF_039654945.1. NCBI lineage: Eukaryota > Metazoa > Chordata > Amphibia > Anura > Dendrobatidae > Dendrobates > Dendrobates tinctorius. Next base: position 18,668,024 of record NW_027361770.1, read on the forward strand.
TTTTACAAAACACTTCAACAAGTGCAGAGGAGCAAGAGCAGAAGCAGCAGATGGAGGTCCAAGTTATGGTGGCAAGATGGCGTGTAAGTTTTTTTTTTCCTTGACTGTTTATATTTTTTCTTGACTGTTTTTTCTCTTTTTTTTGTTTAACTCCCCAACATTAATGTCTTTCTCTCATTTCTCAGTTCCACAACGGGAGGAGGACTACCTGGACAATAACCCCCTGATATCATTAGTGCAGGATCGAGTTGCCTTGTGGACACCCGGGAGCTAGACCACACGGGCATCGTGGTAATTCGGCGGCTGTGGAATGAGGTAGCCTGAGCGATGATGGATGACTGGGACAACGCCATGCCACGAGTCAGAAAGGAATTTCGTAAGTATTGCAATGTGGTCTGATGCATCAGTGAACCTGTAAAGTCTGGGATCACACAACCGTGTGTGATGTCAGAAACTCCTGCAAGTTTCTCACATCACACATGGTTGTGTGATCCTGGCCTAAAGTGCATTGTTTAACCCTTTTTTCCCCTTCACAGTTAATAAAGTCAGAACCTGTTGGCGTTCAATGAAGGTTTGCTTCAACGAGGATCTGACACAGGAGAACCAAGTTTGCAGTGGTGCTGCGGCAAGGATCCGGCACTATAAGTATCACCGGATGGTGGCTTTCCTGAGACCTGTCCTTGCTCAGAGAACGTAAATATTTTTGTGTTGCATTCAATTTTTCTATTCCACAGGAGTTGGCGCTTGTACAATTGTTATTTTTTGGTAGTAATGTTTTTCTTTTCACAGAACCTGGAGCAGCACCCTTGAACCTGGATCGTCCTCTGGAGCGGTCCTTCAGCGAACAGCATCAGAGCAGTTCCAGTCATCCACCATCAATGCAGCAAGTGGGCAGGCATCACAGGTTGGAGAACAGGCAGCTGGTCCTTCAGGTCTTCCCCTGTACCAGGCCTCTGCCTCTTTTTTTGTTGAGTCTTCCCGACAGCAGCAGAAGGCCTCAGACATGACACTCATGCCCGAGTTTCTTCACTTGAGCTCGGTCTTCTAGAATAGCCTGAAGGCTGTGGGAGATAGACTGGATAGCCGACCTCCAGAGACCAGCACACCATTTTTTTTCTGCGATAGAGTGGGGCATGTCGGAACACCTTACACCTGAACTCTGGCATGCCTGCAGTGCTGCTTGTGTTCAGGATATGCAGCAGACTCGGTTCTACCCGTGTAGCCACACATGACATTTCCAACTGCGCCACCAATTATGCAATTTACCTCAATACCTAGTTCTGCTGCATACCCCTGTACAACCACCACCATGACCAGTCCTGCCACACACCACTACAGCACCACCACCATGCAAGGTGCTGCTGAAAGCCACTCCACCACGCCGAGTCCTGCACGGCTGTCCACCGCCACCAACATGCAGAGTCCTGCTCCTGCACGGTCGTCCACCACCACCATGCCTACAGGACCCATCACTCCCACCCTTCCAAGGAGACAAAAAAGCCATCAACAAAGCCATGGAAAACTCAAGAGGAAGAGACGAGAAACGAGGCATGAAAAAAGAACTGTTGTGCTACCTCCACCACCCTCACCTCCCAATATGTCTGTGTTGTCCAATTTGTCGCTCCCTTCCAATGTGTCTCTCCCGTCCCACATCCCATGTTTCCACTCCTAATGTGTCTACTTTGATCCATGACCTCCCAGACCCCACACATTTATTAGGCCCTTCCCCTGGAACCCGTTCATTGCCCACCACTAGCCAATTCTCCCATCTCCACACACCCCCAGGTCCGTAACATTTCCCCCTAATTTTGTAAAAAGTAAAAAAAATTTTTTGTAAATAAAATTGTGTTGTTTTTCCCCTATCACTGCTTGTTCTTTGTCTCTTTCGTCACCAGCAAAACACACTGTGCGCAGTCAACACACATATCGCCGTCTACACACACTGTGTTTTTTGCCACCTCATAGCTCCATGAAACACAATCTTCTCTTCTTTTTCTTTCTTTGATTTACACTGCAGCTTTGCTTCATGTCTCTGTCATGGAGCTATGAGGTGGCAAAAACACAAAGAAGACTGAAAATCCTCCAAAAAATTAAGTAAAAAGAGCACAAAGGGTCAGGGGTCAGCAATACTCACCTGCCCAGGTGTCAGCACTAGTGGACTCAGGATGCTGTGTTTTCTGCATCCTGAGTGCACTAGTTCTGACACACGGGCAGGTGAGTAAAGATATGAGGTGGATAAGCTCCATCATCTCTTCAGTGTGCATTAATCTATTGGCCTACAGATTAATGCAGACTGAAGAGATGATGGCGCTAATGAGAAGTCACCTACCATAGTACTGACAGATAGAACAGGTGTAGTGTAAAGCATGGGTGACATAACCCAATCTGCATGAGTTAGGGAGTGGATAGGTGTTTCACTAGAGTTTTTTTGTCATCAAAACTTAAAGGTACATTTTAACATTCCAGGTCCATAACATTACATGAAATTACAAGAACATTTTACTAAACCATTTCATCTTGCCATGCCACACGTCCAATCTCAGAAATGTATCCCTCATTTAGGCAACTTCCCTTGTTGTCCTCAGAGGGTGATGATGGTAATCTGGCAACAGGTTACGAAAAGGTTCATCAAGTTCGAAGTTTGGTCGCTCTTTAGCCATTATGTAGTTGTGGAGAGCCACACACGCCTTGACCACCTCTTCGACTGCCTCAATTTTGAGATTACTTGCTGTTCCTAAAAGAGACAAGCATACCAAAGGCATACTCAACAGTTCTTCATGCCCTGGTCAGTTGGTAATTAAAAATCCTTTTTCTGTGGTTCAAGTCACGACTGGAATATGGTTTAAGGAGGTTTCCACACATCTGAAAGGCCTCATCCCCAACCACAACAAATGGCATTGGCGGGCCTTCAGTGTTGGGAAGAGGTTGTGGCAGGGGAAAATTTAAATTATTCCCATACAACCGTTGACCCATGTCAGAGTTCTTAAATGTCTGGGAGTCATTACCACAGCCAAATGAACGAATGTCCACAGCGAGAAATCTACAGTCCGCAGCTGCAATCGCCATGCCCATGAGCACTATAGAGAAGTATTTTTTTATAATTAAAGTACTCGGATCCACTTAGCGCCGGTTTGGTAATCCTAATATGTTTTCCATCCAATGCTCCTAAACAGTTGGGGAAATTACAAATTTCCCAGAATTTTTCTGCAGTTTCCTGCCAGATTTCCATGGTGGATAGGGGGATAAATTCCTCACGTAGAACGTCCCACAAAGCCCAGCAGGTGTCTGCAACAATCACAGAAAGCATGGAAACACCAATCCAGAACTGGAAACAGAGCGATGATCGGCTCTCTCCGGTAGCCAGGAATCTGCCAAATAGAGAAAGAAAAAAAAAATATTCATAATAATAATATTTATGACAGGGGTTTTGAAAAACAAAAAGAAAAAAATTAAGTACATTGCACAACAATAATAATTACAGGTGTTTATTTTTAAATATTACGCACCTTAGTGTCACCAGCAGACGTTCCTCAGCAGGAATTGCTCTACAGAGCTGGGTGTCCTGCCTGCTGATGGCTCCTTGCACACGACCCAGCAAATCCCGGAAGCTCTCTTGAGACATCTTCCTGTAGTCAAAATATTTCTCTGGGTTTTCACAGAGATCATTGAATAAGGAGTGGTAGGCTCTACGACTATCCCGGACTTCAACAATGGGGTGTTGCCAAAAGCGCTGACACCGTCTTCTCCATCTTTGTCTTTTCAGTTCTTGCTCACAAGCAAAGGCAAGAAACAAGTTGATATCCAAATCCAGATTCCAATAGAAACTGTCCATGCGAAATTCCATCTTCATGCAGGATACAGCAGCAAAATCTGAGGATTTCATCTGTACAAGGGTCTATAAACAGAAATCCCATGAGACACGCCCATTGGGTGTAGCTTGTGTCAAGGAAAATCTGAAATTTTTTTTGCACTGACAAGAGCCAATAGCTCAAAACACCATGTCTGCAAACTGAGATTCTGATTTGTCTTTTATCCTAAGTCATAATACAAGACTCGTTAAAGGGTTGATTGTGACTTGTAGGATCGCTACTACCAACAGGTGGCGCTATAGAGTTCAAGTCCTCCTTTTCTCTGAAGAGGCAATTTGAATATTATTTTCCCAGAGGAGCATTGCATGGCGAATAAGCCTCCTTACCTTGACAAGCCAGAGCTGGCATGTCACTCTTCACAAGGAGAAACCTTACCCCTTAGACCTCAGTCCAGAGCCTCTCACCTAGCCAAATCAGTTCTCATACTTTGCACTGACGAGAGCCAATAGCTCGAAACACCGTGTCTTCCAAATTGAGATTCTGATTTGGCTTTTATCCTAAGTCATGTTACAAGACTCATTAAAGGGTTGATTGTAACTTGTAGGATCACTACTACCAACAGGTGGCGCTATAGAGTTCAAGTCCTCTTTTTCTCTGAAGTGGCAATTTGCATATTATTTTCCCAGAGGAGCATTGCACGGGAAATAAGACTCCTTACCTTGACAAGCCGGAGCTGGCATGCCACTCTCCACAAGGAGAAACCTTACCCCTTAGACCTCAGTCCAGAGCCTCTCTCTTAGCCAAATCAGTTCTCATACTTTGCACTGACGAGAGCCAATAGCTCGAAACACTGTGTCTGCAAATTGAGATTCTGATTTGGCTTTTATCCTAAGTCATATTACAAGACTTGTTAAAGGGTTGATTGTGACTTGTAGGATCGCTACTACCAACAGGTGGTGCTATAGAGTTCAAGTCCTCTTTTTCTCTGAAGAGGCAATTTGCACATGCGTTTGCATGTATTTTTGCATGCGTTTGTGGTTGCGTGCGATACGCTGCGGACTCAACTGCAAATGTGAACCTAGCCTTTGTCATGGTATGTTGGCCCATATGTTCTTTGCATGCACATCTTTGCCTATATGTGATAACAGAAATCCCAAATGCATATTAACAACCCGGGGTGAGGGCATGCAAAGTCATGCACTCCCAGGCTGATTATACCCGCTCCACAAAATTCATGTGAGGAAAGGAGGACAAGGAGCATCAATGGGGAATATTATTATAATAAGATAGCTTTATTAGTCTAAATACAAAGATTAAAATATGTTAAAAATCTTGTCACAATAGCACAATGTTACCAATCCAATGCAGAAAAAAAGGATCCACCCTAAACACCCCACAAAATAACCCATAACACCCTATATTGACTCATATCAGGACCTTCAAATACCCTTGCGATCCCAGTCACATGGTCACCGGCAGCCAATAACAGTGGCACCTTCGGGGTCGCCGCGGTATTTAAAGGTCCTGATATGAGTGATTCTCTATCCCCTTGAGAAAGTGGCTCTGCATTGCCGCAAAACGCACTTTGGGGTTTCCGATCCCCTCTTAAACCTACTTCTTATATTATCCTGTGGCATCATTGACTATGTGTATATCCATCTTTTTATAGGAATTTGGTGCCTTATTATCTTATACTTCCATATAGGGTTATCCGGTGCATATTATTTTTCCATCTAGCCACTGGGCCATATAGGGTGATATGGGTTATTTTGTGGGGTGTTTAGGGTGGATCCTTTTTTTCTGCATTGGATTGGTAACATTGTGCTATTATGTGACATGCTATTTCAACATGTTTTAATCTTTGTATTTGGACTAATAAAGCTATCATTTTATAATAATATTCCCCACTGATGCTCCTTGTCCTCCTTTCCTCACATCTCTGTCTATATGTCCACTGACTTTCCATTTTCTGGATGTCCCTTCATGCACTTTGTGTTACTCCTGTCATTTAATTGTGTGCCGCGGAGCTGTGCTGTCTTCTCTCCTCTCATGAATATGACTCCTTATGATGTTTTTATCACACGGTCCTGTCACCTAAACTGCTCTCCATCACCCGGAAGTGATTTGCTACTCTTGATCACGGCCTCTAGTCACCTGACTTCCTCTGTCTCCGCCACCAGGAAGTGACTGATGCATTCCAGGGGATGTTGTTTCTCCAATTGATACGCAAGATTGTGCTGCATTCTGGGGTATTTATGATGCTGAGCTATTTGTTCCTATCGTATGCCTCCCTTTCTAATGCAGGACTGTGACATATACTCAACTAATTAAGAGAGGCAGTGCGCCTCTCTGTCATTGGCCAATGACTATTATAAATATCCACCCCTCCAGATACCCACCACCTCTCGATGAAGCTTTCCACAGCAAAACGCGTGTTGTGTGTGGTGGTTCCCTGGCTCTTGGCTTTACTGGAAAATACTACGAGGAGTATACTGTGTTTTTGATTGTTCATATGCACTGTTTTTATATCTGCTCTGTTTCTGGTGTGTGCTGTGCACTATCCACATTTAGCTAATACATCTCTCACTTTATTATTGTTAGTATTATATAATTTATGTTTGGTGCACAGGTTCTCTCTATAGACTGAACATTCATAGTATACTTTGATGGTCTTTTATTATTTATTTCTTATGTACACTTATTATTATTGCCATGTTATCCATATATTACCATCTGTACTCGTATCTTATATAATTATACTGTGCATTCCTCTATATCTATTATATTCCATTTAATTCCAGCCATACCTACCCCTTCATTTCCTGTATTTGTCCCTCCCCGTACATTTGGTTTTTCATGCTTTTCATATTTTTATAAGCCTTGGGATGTTTTACATTTATCATAATAAAAATTAGCTATTTTAACTTTTCTCATAACTGTTGTGCCTTTGGTATTTTTTATCTATCTATCTATCTTTGCACATCTTTATCATCTACAGTCATGGCCAAAAGTATTGACACCCCTGCAATTCTGTCAGATAATACTCAGTTTCTTCCTGAAAATGATTGCAAACACAAATTCTTTGGTATTATTATCTTCAATTAATTTGTCTTAAATGAAAAAACACAAAAAGAATTGTCCTAAAGCCAAATTGGATATAATTCCACACCAAACATAGCAAAGAGGGTGGACAAAAGTATTGGCACTGTTCGAAAAATCATGTGATGCTTCTCTAATTTGTGTAATTAACAGCACCTATAACTTACCTGTGGCACCTAACAGGTGTTGGCAATAACTAAATCACACTTGCAGTCAGTTGACATGGATTAAAGTTGACTCAACCTCTGTCCTGTGTCCTTGTGTGTACCATATTGAGCATGGAGAAAAGAAAGAAGACCAAAGAACTGTCTGAGGACTTGAGAAACCAAATTGTGAGGAAGCATGAGCAATATCAAGGCTACAAGTCCATCTCCAAAGACCTGAATGTTCCTGTGTCTACCGTGCGCAGTGTCATCAAGAAGTTTAAAGCCCATGGCACTGTGGCTAACCTCCCAAGATGTGGCCGGAAAAGAAAAATTGACAAGAGATTTCAATGCAAGATTGTGCGGATGTTGGATAAAGAACCTCCACTAACATCCAAACAAGTTCAAGCTGCCCTGCAGTCCGAGGGTACAACGGTGTCAACCCGTACTATCCGTCGGCATCTGAATGAAAAGGGACTGTATGGTAGGAGACCCAGGAAGACTCCACTTCTTACCCCGAGACATAAAAAAGCCAGGCTGGAGTTTGCCAAAACTTACCTGAAAAAGCCTAAAACATTTTGGAAGAATGTTCTCTGGTCAGATGAGACAAAAGTAGAGCTTTTAGGGCAAAAGCATCAACATAGAGTTTACAGGAGAAAAAAAGAGGCATTCAAAGAAAAGTACACGGTCCCTACAGTCAAACATGGCGGAGGTTCCCTGATGTTTTGGGGTTGCTTTGCTGCCTCTGGCACTGGACTGCTTGACCGTGTGCATGGCATTATGAAGTCTGAAGACTACCAACAAATTTTGCAGCATAATTTATGGCCCAGTGTGAGAAAGCTGGGTCTCCCTCAGAGGTCATGGGTCTTCCAGCAGGACAACAACCCAAAACACACTTCAAAAAGCATTAGAAAATGGTTTGAGAGAAAGCACTGGAGACTTCTAAGGTGGCCAGCAATGAGTCCAGACCTGAATCCCATAGAACACCTGTGGAGAAATCTAAAAATGGCAGTGTGGAGAAGGCACCCTTCAAATATCAGGGACCTGGAGTAGTTTGCCAAAGAAGAATGGTCTAAAATTCCAGCAGAGCATTGTAAGAAACTCATTGATGGCTACCGGAAGCGGTTGGTCGCATTTATTTTGGCTAAAGGTTGTGCAACCAAGTATTAGGCTGAGGGTGCCAATACTTTTGTCCGGCCCATTTTTGGAGTTTTGTGTAAAATGATCAATGTTTTGCTTTTTGCTTCATTCTCTTTTGTGTTTTTTCATTTAAGACAAATTAAATGAAGATAATAATACCAAAGAATTTGTGTTTGCAATCATTTTCAGGAAGAAACTGAATATTATCTGACAGAATTGCAGGGGTGTCAATACTTTTGGCCATGACTGTATAACCTGTGAATTCTATTCTGCATTCTATTCCTGTACGTGTCACACAGGTGACACACAAATGACGCACTCGGATGATGCACTCATACACACGAATGGCACATGAATGATGCACATGGACAAGGATAACACTGGTACTGGTTTTTTCAGTACCGGAAACATCAGGACATGAGAAGAGGGCATTAGGAGAATATCTACAGTGGGTGAAATAAGTATTGAACTCTTCACTAATTTTCAAAGTAAACATATTTCTCTGCCGCCCGATTAATTCATCTCTCTCCTCGCTACTCCTCCGCTTCTCCCCTCTGCAAATCTCTTCACTGGCTCCCATTCCCTCAGCGTATCCAGTTCAAATTACTAATACTGACCTACAAGGCCATCTATAACCTGTCTCCCCCATACGTCTCTGAACTAATCTCCTGATACCTTCCCTCACGTAATCTCCGGTCCTCCCAAGACCTCCTTCTCTCCTCCACACTTATTCGCTCCTCACCCAACCGCCTCCAAGACTTCTCTCAAACAGCCCCTATTCTCTGGAATTCTTTGCCCCAACAAGTCCGACTATCAACCACATTTGGATCCATCAGATGGAACCTGAAAACCCACCTCTTCAAGAAAGCCTACAGCCTGCAATGACCCCGCTACCTCCTTCTCTCTCATCACTACCGGTGATATCATCTCAACCAGCACTGGAACTGCTGCAACCCACCAACCTACTGTCTCCTTCCCCACCATCCTGTAGCATGTAAGCCTGAAAGGGCAGGGTCATCTCCCCTCTGCATCAGTCTGTCATTGTTAGTTTGTTTACTGTAAGTGATATCTCTAATTTGTATGTAACCCCTTCTCATGTACAGCACCATGGAATCAATGGTGCTATATAAATAAATAATAATATTTCTAAAGGTGCTATTGACCTGAAATTCTCACGAGATGTTGTTAACAAACCATTCAATACAATAGGAAAAGAAATCAAACCATAGATGTCCAGAAATTAAGTTATGTGTAATAATGAAAAATGACACAGGGGAAAAAGTATTGAACACATGAAGAAAGAGAGGTGCACAAAGCCATGGAAAGTCATAATTCCAGCTGAAATCTATCAGTAATTACAAAGCAATACTGTTACTTAGTGGAAAATAATATCAGCAAGTTCAACTGTTGGCCTATAAATAAGTGTCTCATTAACAAGGGACCACACATGGAACATCTCATGATGAGTAAAACCCGTGAGATGTATCAAGACCTTTGCAACATTATTGTTGCAAAACATACTGGTGGCATTGGTTACAGAAGAATTTCTAAACTGCTGAATGTTCCAGTGAGCACTGTTGGGGCCATAATTCAGAAGTGGAAAGAACATAATTTTATTTTTAACCGGCCATGACCAGGTTCTCCCCACAAGATTTTGAGAAGGAGTGAAAAGAATTTTCAGAAGAGTTGTCCGAGAGCCAAAGACCACTTGTTGAGAGCTTCAGAAAGACCTGGAATCAGCAGGCACAATTGTTTTAAAAAACAAGCAATAAATAATGCCCGCAACCTAAAGGGTCTCTAAACACACTCACCATACAAGTCTCCATTGCTGAAAGCAAAGTATGGTCAAGCATGTTTAAAGTTTGCTCAACAACTTTTAGACAAGCCTGTGAATTGTGGGAGAATATAGTCTGGTGCGATAAGACCAAAATGGACGTTTTTGGATGTCATAATACACATCATGTTGGAAGTCAAAAGGCACTGCATATCATCCACAAAACAATATATCAACAGTGAAGTTTGGGGGATGGGAACATAATGGTGAGGAACTGTTATTGAGCATACAGCACTGGCAAACTTTATATGACTGAAGGAAGGCTGAATGGAGAAATGAACTTAGACACTCTTGATAAAAATCTTCTGGAAACTACTAGGAATATAAAGATGAAATGAGAATGGGCAGTTCAGCAAGACAATCATCCCATACACACAGACAAGGAAACTCTCAATTAGTTTCAGAGAAAGAAAATAAAGCTACTAGAATGACCCAGCCAATAACCTGACCTGAATCCAATAGTAAATTTATAGCAGGAACTAAAGCTCAAAGTTCTTAGAAGGAGCCCATAGAACCTTTAGAATTTGAAGAGTGTTTGTGTGGCTAATAGGCTAAAATCACACCCGAGTAATGCATCAAAATAGCTTCTCCATACAGGAGGCTTCTTAAAGCTGTCATCACCAACAAGGGCTTTTTCAAAAAGTATTAATTACATTTTAGTAAGCATGTTTAATACTTTTTACCTGTGTCATTTCTCATTTTTCTACATTAAGCAACTAAATTAAAACAAATATTCCCATCTCAGTTATTTATTTGAATCTGTTAAAGTGAGAATCAATAACCAAACAACTCAAAATGTACAAAAATACATTTCTGACATATAAAAAATCTGTGCCCAATATACTCACCATTCTTTTCAATAACAGTCAAAAGACTTAAATCCATGGAGTCTGTCGGTGTCTTAATCTGTTGATGATCAACTTTTTGGGCAGCAACAACTACAACCTCCCAAACACTGTTCAGAGAAGTGTACTGTTTTCCTTCATCGTAATGTGGAGGTCTGTGCCCATTAATGATTGAGCCAATGGCTGATCCATCTGGTCCATCAAAAGTGACTTCTTTCTCATTAGTCCATAAAACCTTTGAAATATCTTTTCTCAGATATTCCTTTGCCCAGCTTTGACATTTGAACATACAGTATGTGTCTTGTTTTTTGATGGTCTGGTGTCAGCCCTCCTCACCATCTCTGAGCAATGAACACCTTGTACTTCTAGTCACTCCAGTAAGGTTGCAGTTCTGGTTTATGACAGCACTGGGATAAAATATGCTCCTGGTCACTTCATGTTTGAGTTTTTTTTTTAAATCTTTGGCAGATAAAGTGCGACTTTTATTCTCCACATGTTCTTGTGACTCTGACTATTTGCAACAAATCTTTCGACGATCCTGTGATCACGGCGCAAAATCTTAGCAATTTCAAAAGTGCTGTATCCCTCTGAAACACATGTTACAATTACAAGACTATAAGACGCACCCCAAATTTTGAGGATGTAAATAGGAAAAAAAAAGTTTTTATTAAAATGGGGTCCATCTTATAGTCCGAATTTACGGTAGCTTACCGGGGGGCAGCAGCATGGAGCAAGGTCAAAGGAGGAGGGTCTCTGCTGCAGGAAGCCCGCTGCTACATGATTGAGCAATTTTACGGGCCTCAGGCAGGGAGGAGGGAGTGTCCAGGTGGTGTGAGGCATCGCCCCACTCCTGCCGCCTGCGACTTCCTGCAGCAGCGACCCTGCCTAATGTGACCTCGCTCCACCGCCATTGCCCCCCATGGTAAGCTACATTCAGATTACAAGAAAATTTTCCTTCAAAATTTTTGGGGAAAAAGGTGCAACTTATAATCTGAAAAACATGGTATTTAAATCTTGTTTTTGTTCCATTTTGGCTGAGGAAAACAAACTGCCTAATAATTCTGCACACCTTGATAAAGGGTGGTGATATTCTTAGGTTACACCCTCCTCCTTGCACAAATTCACATCACCTGATATGCTTCATCTAATAAGTATTCAGGTTTATCCCTTTAGTGACAAGAGCCAAATTTTAAAAATCTGACAGTGTCACTTTATGTGGTAATAACTCTGGAATGCTTCAACAAATTCCAGTGATTTTGAAAATGTTTTTTCGTGACACAATATACTTTATGATAATGGCAAATTTAGGTTGATATGTTTTGTGTTTATTTATAAAAAAAATATCAGAAATTTGACAAAAATGTTAAAATATTTGCAATTTTCAAACTTTGAATGATTATCCCTTTAATTGAGAAAGCAAAACATTAATAAATAACATTTCCCTTATGTCTCCTTTACATCAGCAACATTTGTAAAATGTTGTTTTATTTTGTTAACATTTTAGGAGGTTTAAAATATAACAGCAAATCTTCATTATTTCATGGAAATTTACAACATTATTTTTTTGAGGGACCTATCCAGGTTTGAAGTGACGAGGGGTCCTATATATTTGAAAACCCCCCAAAAGTGATATAATCTTAAAAACAACACCCCCTGACATACTGAAAACTGCTGTAAGTTAGTTTACTAACCCTTCAGGTGCTGTTCAGGAATGAAATCAAAGTGGCATGATAGGAATGAAAAAGTGTATTTTTACCACCTAAATGTCACTAACTTTTGAACAGGCCACTATATACGGCAGACTCTAAGGTCGCTATTTGGCCGTGAATTGCCATGGCAAACATCAGGACCACACAATCATGATCTCTGGGCGCCGATGGGGATAAAGAGGGAGAAACCATATTCTTTTAACCATTTATATGATGTAGTCACTTTTTTTTTACTGCAGCATCTAAGGGGGGTTAAACAGATATGGATGATGCCAACACTGATCGTTGCTGATGCAGCAAGTTGTCAGCTATAGTGTACAGCCAACAGCTGCTGGATTGTCACCTGTATGGGGATGCTAGTCTCTTATATCTCAGGTCAGTTAAAAGACGTATCGACAGTCATTAAGGGGTTAAACAGCTTGGAGTTGGAATATCCTGTAAACATAAAGATAATACAGTCAAAATACTTGTCTTATAATTTGGCACAGTGTATGGTTGGCATAACTGGTATTTACCACTGTATGGTCTCTCTTGTTTTACACTTTGTTTCTTAATTATGTTATTGCATTGCTTGATGTCGTCTAGATTACTACATTTTTTTCTCCTAGAAGTTTAGCAGCAATAACCAGGCAATCTCATATTAAGTCCTCGTTAACACTATCAGTATTTGGTCAGTATTTTACATCAGTATGTGTAAGCCAATACCAGGAGAGGAACAATCAGAGGAAAAGTATAATAGAAACATGTCACCACTACTGGATTTATCACTCACTCCTGGCTTTTGACTTAGAAATACTGATGTGAAATACTGACCAAATACTGAACATGTGAACGCATCCTAAAATGAATTCTGATGGTGAACAAGATACTGACAGACTACAAAGACAGACTATACAATGTCTATTGTCCTATTGCTCTGCCTGTGTGTACACAGAAATTCTTGGTTTTAGTATATTAGTAAAATTTGTACTAATAGGTTGAGAATAGTCGTCCTTCCAAAAAGAGTATCATTTATTCTGTAAGATTTGTTAGCTATATACTTTTGAACCGTAGTATTGAGGACAGAGGAGGTGATAACTAATTATTTGACCAGCGTTAAAAACCAAGTGAAAATCAGAGAAACTAGATTAACAGAATGCGTCATGTACATTCTAGCTGTCAAAAGATGATATAGCACTTTTATTAGCACTGCAAACTCCGTTTGACCTTCATGGAAAATTTACTTTGTTTGGAAAATGTATGATGTTCCTGTTCGAAAATTTGATTTATCAGCATCATTAAGTGTCACCCCTTGAACACAAATTTCTCAACTAGCAGCTATAAATGAAATTTTGAGTTATGTACTTGATACTTTTATAAGTTATTTATATTTTGAAAAGATATTATTTATACACATGAATACTTTAAGTACTTCATATCTGTTAAATCCTAATTTTGTTTTGCTTTAGTAGATTGTCTGTGCATCTCTTTCATTAAATAAAATATAGTAATTGTGAGCTCTTTATGAACTTTACATAATTAGTCAATATCTAGTGCAATTCAGTTTCTAAATGTTTATGAAACAGATGGCATCAATTCTGATCCTAATACAATATAGCGCCCGGTTTTGGTAAATCGTAGTTGTTGTCCCCTACTGAGCACAGCGCTCTTGTCTAAAGATATTGCTTATAATATTTTTTCTTTTTGTAGCGGCATCGTATTCTGCTGCACTTTACATTTCAGAGTACTTCTAAGCAACAATGTTTTACTATAACTCTTTAAAATTGAAACTCTCTTCCTTAACATTATTTACCTTATAATTCGGATTAGAAGACACAGTTTTCCCCCCAAACTTGGGGGGAAAATGGGGAGTGCGTCTTATAATTTGAATATACCTTACTGGCTGCGGTGGAGCAGGGTCCCAGGGTTGCTGCTGGAGGAGGCAAGAGTCGCATGTTGCTGTAGGCTGGGATGAGGGGGTGTTTGGAGGTGCAACACTGCGGGTGTTCGGCATTTTGTGAATGCCCCAGACCCTCACACTTCCATGGTTAACATTGAAGTGGACTCCAGGAAAATGACTGCCAGGGCAGCACATGCACAGATGGAAATCTCGGCACCAAGATCTTGGGAGATGAGTGCTAAGTGGCCATTTTCCCAGAGTCCACCTCAAAGTAAACCATGAAAATACCGGGGCTCCTGGCTTTCACAAAATGTCGGCGGAGCCCCTACACCACCAAAGACTCGCAGCTCGCACATCCGAACACCCCTATCTCCCAGTCTGGGGTACGCAGCATTGCCCCATTCCTGCCTCCGCCAGCAGCGACCCTGGGACCCCGCTTCACCGCTCCCTGTAATAAGGCAATAAGGTGCATGGATTGTAAGAAGCACCACCATTTTATTAGAAAAGGGTTTTTTCCTCCTATTTTTCTCCTCAAAATTTGGGGTGAGTCTTATATTCCAGTGCTTCTTATAAACCACAAAATACGGTAATTAAAAAGACAGAGGTTAGCCACTACTTTATAACGCTCTTTCATGTAAACTAACTGCCAAAGACAAGTTCTTTTATAAATACATTGCTTTTCAAAATCATTCTGTAATCTGAGCTGCTCTTATAGTCACTTGATCTCTTGTTGAAACTCCTCTGGTTCCTGTGATGTCACATCAATTTCTCGCTCTTAAATCTGTGGTGGCATTACAGTTATGTGACTGTTTCTGTGTACATTGCATATACAGTGGCTTGCAAAAGTATTAACCCCACTTGGCATTTTTTTGTGCTTTTCTACTTCACCACTTGAAATGTCACTGCCATGATTCCTCTGCTCAGAGTGTCTGGGACTTAGTGATGGACAGCTCTGTCATCCTATCCTGTGCTGGGGTGTGCTGAGCTGTCGGTGCTTTGATTGACAGCTCGGTTGACCTATCTGACTGTAAGGTGCAGAGATTTCCACAGGTGCTTCATGTTCTTGGTAATTGCCCTGCTATTTAGGCGAGCTGTCTGGCCCAGATCATTGCCAGTCAAAAGCTTTTTCTTAGCTTATGCTCTCTGGTGTGTTCACCTGTACCCTGTGCTGTAAGTTCTGATCTTCTTCTTCTACTGCTGACCTTTGGACTGTGTTCAGACTACCCATTTGTCATTACCCGTTTGCATCTGATATACTGCTGCTGACCTATGGACCATGTTCAGACTACCTGTTGGTCATTGCCCCCTTGAATCTGATATTCTGCTGCTGTCCTTTGAACCATGTTCAGACTACCCGTTTGTTATTGCCCCTTTGCTTATCCGCTATTTCTCTGGTATTCTGACCATGGCATGTGACCTGACTTACAACTTCTTATTTTTCCTTGGTTTACTACGTACTCTCTTGGTATTGACCCCAGAACGTCTGACTGCGCTGATTCATGTCCTGGCCATGGGTTGTGACTAGTGTCACATTCATTGTTTTTTTTTCTTTTTTTTTTAAGGGTTTGCATCAGTTCATGTAAAGAACATGCATACAGCTGTAAACATTCGGCTTTCTTTTTTTTTTGTGAAGCAAATAGGACAAAATAACTGAAAATTATTCACCCCCCCAACTGTTCACCCCCCTACATTGTATAGCCTCATTTTGTGGCAATTACAACTGCAAGTCACTTTGGTTAAGTCTCTGTGAGCTTTCCATATCTTGCCACTAGGATTTTTGCCCTTTCCTTAAGGCAAAACTGCTTCAGCTCATTCAAGTTAGATGGTTTCCTCTGGTGAACAGCAATCTTCAAGTCTGACCATTTTCCCTGTATCTGCTGCAGAAAAACGTCTCCACAGTTTGATGCTGCCACCATCATGTATGACTGTAGAGATAGTGTCATTGGGGTAATGAGAACTGCTGGTTTGGTGCCAGACATAGCATTTACTTTGGTGGCCAAAAAGTTTAATTTTGGTCTCATCTGAGCACAGCACCTTCCTACATACTTTAGGGAGTCTACAAAATGTCTTTAGGCAAACTCAAAATAAACCTCACAATTTTTGCGTATATGGAGTGTACTTCTTATTTGACTTTCATGATTAAATACTCCAGTCTCTGTTTAGGAACTCTGCAGCTCCTTCAGGGTTACCTTTGGTCTCTGCTGCCTCTCTGGTTAATGCCCTCCTTGCCTGGGCTGAGAGTTTTGCTGAGCATCTCTTTCTTGGCAGGTTTGTTGTGATACCATGTTCTATCCATTTGATAATGAATTTGATGGTGCTCCAGGTATTGTGTGTGGTTTTTTGGTTTTTTTTTATAACCCAACCCTGACTTGTACTTCTCAACAACTTTGTCTGTGACTTGTTTGGAGATCTCCTTGATCTTCATGGTGTTGTTTGGTTAGTAGTGCCTCTTGCTTAATGGTATTGCAGCCTCTGTGGCCTTTCAGAAATGTTGTGTATATACTGACAGACCAAGTGGTCAGAGGATGCTCTACTCTGATAGCCCAAAACCGCATGGACCAGGGCTCATCCCATTGAACACCTGCTCTCCTTTTATTGTGGGCATAATACTACTTAGACAACACAGGGTGAAGGTAAAACAGTGTGTCAATAATTTATTGAACCACAAAATAGGCAAATTACACATAGAACAGTACCAACAAAATACTATGATGGTGCAAAATTACAGAGTCTCACCTTTCTGCTGACTCGCTAGGATAAGAGCAGCTGTGATTTCAAAGCTCCCTGGATCTACCACCTCAATCTGTGGCACGCACAAAGATGAGGTAGCAACAAGCTTAAGAAGCTGACTGTCCATTGCGGTACAAGGCCAGGTGATCGGAGGGTCACAACCTGGATTTTTCAAACCTCTCCGTGGATCCAGTTGACTGATATGTTCCAATCCTGGCTTCCCCAAACATATCCATGGTGTCACATACCCCGTCTTGAGTGACACAGCCAGCAGGCCGGTAACTGATACAACAGGATGCGGCACGTGTAATTGTCCTATGTGACGGGGCCCGCAGGCCGGTAACTAATACAATAGAATAAGACAAGGGAATAGGGAAAACCTGGGTAACAATAACAATGGTGGCCCTGGGATAGGGAACGGGGAAGTGGAGACCGTCAGTGTCTCTACACTCCTAACGTTCCCTAGGCCGGAACCTAAAAGCCCTGACTCACCCTGCACCTAAACCCTCACTAGGGAATTGGTCAGTGCGGAAACTAATCCCACCACTGCACTAAACACACATAAGGAAAAGTGACAAAACAGAGGAACACCACTTAGCTTTGCTCTGTTGCTTACACTCCCAGCAACAGAGCCCACCACCTGCGTGCATCTTTTCCTCCACCAAGTACAACATCTGGGTGCACTGTCCAGCAACGGAGTCCAGCACCTGAGTGCAGCTGTCCAGCAACGGGGTTCAGCATCTGAGTGCAGCTTCAGCAAAAGAGTCCAGCAACTGAGTGCAGCTCTACACCATAGCTGCCACTCCACCAAGCTTTGCAAGAATTCTTCACTGACCCCATAGCTGCCACTCCACCATGCTTTCCACGAACTCCTCGCTGAAACCATAGCTGCCACTCCAGGACTCTGACTGAGTTGTCCTGGACTATTCTCAGCACCATAGTGCAGCCTTGGAGCAGAGTCCACACCTGCATGCAGATGTCCAGAAACAGAGTCCAGCTTTTCTGCCAGAGTCCAACATTTTGAGTCCAGCTTTCCGCAACCGAGTCCAGCATCCTGAGTGCAGCTCTACACCATAGCTGCCACTCCACCAATCCATGCCAGCCCTCCTTGCAGACACCATAGCTGCTACTCCAGCACTCTGACTGGGCTGCCCGTGACTCTCCTTCAGCTCCATTCTTTACCCAGGCTTGCTTGCAAATGAGGAACTATCACCAACAGTGATTAGCACACCTGATACTCTTTTATAGAGCAATCACACCTGTTACATAATCACGTGCACAAACTAAGGTAACCAGAGTGCAATGACCCTAATGGGAGATTCTGATTCTTTGGATCTCTGAATCTTTGGATGTCCTGTTGCAGAGAGATATCCCACTTATATAGTCCACAACTGTTGTCTTTCAAGGCATCATCCAGAGGTCAAGAGGAAGATGTGATGAGATTAACTTGCATTGTTTGCGTATTTAATCAATTTGCATATTTTGTCCTCTGTTTTGCAGGTCAACAAACTACCTGGCCTGGACAATGTGTAATCATACACGCATCCCCTCAGCAAAGCATCCCAGCAGCTAAGCATCTAGAAGAAGCGGTTAATCCATGGCAAGGAATTAACATCCATCTTCTCTATTCTCACAGGTATAGAACTTTGCTTGCTGTCTATCATCTACTGCCTTGTTATCCTGCAACAACTTTAATGGTATAGAACTCTGCTTGCTGTCTATCATCTACTGCCTTGTTACCCTGCAACAGCTTTAATGGTATAGAAATTTGCTTGCAGAATCCTTGCTATAATTCATCTGTTGCATTGTACTCAATACTCACTGCTGTATATCCATGGCTGGTGTCACTGTAGATATTATCTTGGGAAAGGTGTTATAGCATAGAGTTGCAGACAGGACTAGTGTCTTTGATCATCTATCCACCCCCTGGTGTGTTGAGCAGCTGCTAATTTATCCCAAACCAGTTCCCACAATCCCTCTCACCAGACCCTATAATGTGGCCTATAAATGTAGAGGCATTCTAAGGGGTGCATGCAGTGTGGGGGGTGCCTGCATGCATCCCAGCAGCTAAGCATCTAGAAGAAGCAGTTAATCAATGGCAGTTAGTCAGGGCAGGAGACAGGTAACCCACACTTTGCTCTCCCTTTTAGCCTTGTGATTTATTTCTATCCTCCTATGTTCCCTTGCCATCCAAATTCACTGCCCCATCCCCCCTCCATCATGACTCATACACATTATCCCCTCTATACTTCCCTCTCCCATGTACAACTCCCATGCATGTCTCACCTTCCTGAAAAACCTCAGCACATCTTACCCAAACAAAATTTCTTACAATTCCAATAACTACTTGCTCTTTATCTTGCTACTCCTACTGAATCCAGGGGACATCTTCCCCAACCCTGGTCCAACATCCCCCAACCTCAACCCCTACCCTACCTCATATCAAAACCTTACTAACCTTATTAATATTAGTTGCATTCCTTCATCTTCTTTTAATTGTGCCCTCTGGAATCCACGGGCTGTATGTGACAAACTTCTTTTCCTGCACAATTACTTTTTAAACAACTCTCATAATCTGATGGCCCTCACTGAAACCTGGATTCAGGATTCTGACACTGTTTCCCCTGCTGCTATTTCCCATGGTGGCTTACAATTCTCCCATTCCCTGAGAACTACAAACAGACTTCGTGGTGGAGTTGGCATACTCCTGTCTCCACAATGCACTTTCCAGGTCATCCCCCCCAGTTCCATCACTCTCATTCCCTTCTATAACAGTATGTTAATCCTTTGTAGCAGGGGCGAACATTGACAGTTTGGGTCCCCTGTGCATTATATGTGTTTGAGCCCCCCTTCATTTGTGGTGACCAAGCTACAGCCATATATGTATAATCTCCTCTCATTATGTATATTACCGACCCTTATTACACAGTGCCCCCTCTTGTTATATTCAGCACCGTCCCTTACATATTGGATTCTCATTATTTTTGTTATTTAATACACCCTGTTCTTGATTACACACCATCATCTCTTGTTAGATATAAGTTGCAATAACTCCTGATGGAGAATGGGAAAGCTTCTTTTCTAATAGAAAAGGCTGATGGACTGGACTTCTAGTCACCAGCTGCTCCATCAGCAGTCATTTTATATTTAAAAGGAGAGCACTCTATGTAATAAAAAGAGGGTGCTGTGAATAACAAAAATAACAAGAATGTGCTATGCAAGAAACAGTGCTATACATAACAAGAGATGATACTATGCAATAATTAATTTGACAGCGCTGTACATAGCAACAAAGGACATGCATAATAAGAGACTGCACCATACATAACTAAAGAGGATGCAACGTAATAAGGGATGGTGTTATTTATAATAAAATAGGAAGCTATGTAACAAAAGCATGATCTATATATAACAAGAAAGTACACTATATACTAAGAGACAGCGCTATACATAACAAGAAACTACACTATATGCTATATGTAACACAAAACACTATGGGACTGTGCTATACATACAGTAATAAGGCTACATTTCTGTAACTGTGTGGAAGTGTTGTTGTGCTGCCTAAATTTTTTATCAGACAGCATACAGACTCACTGAGTAAGGCTGGTAGGCATACTTGCGAGGAATACGGATGAGTGCTATGCGATAAAACATTGCATAGCACTCGGACCGCTGTTAATCTATGGTGCAGCTCCCATCACCGTTTTTTTTTTCTCGTCTGTATTAGAAATGCGAGTGAAATCGCAGCATGCTACGATTTTCTGTGTATCTCGGCTAAGTCTCGGCAATGAAAGTCTATGGGTGCGAGAAAAAAAATCGCATAGCACTTGCACCATGCGAGTGCTGTCCGATTTTTACGCATCGGTGTCCTTTGAAAAGCCGGCAATTCATGTGCGGCTCCAGTAAAATCACACTGCCAGCTTAGAAAACAGTAGATATTTACACATAGTGTGTGTGTGTGTATATATATATATATATATATATATATATATATGCACAGTGTGTGTGTGTGTATGTGTGTATATATATATATATATATATATATATATATATATATATATAAAGCTCAATGTGTGTATGTATGTATGTGTGTATGTCCGGGATTGGCATCTGCACCGTCGCAGCTACAGCCACAAAATTTTGCACAGTCACATGTCTGGACCCCGAGAGCGTCATAGGCTATGTTGTGAGGCGAAATTTTAACCCTGCGCATTCCAATTCACCAAACAATTTGGCCTATTATTCTTATCATTTCTATGGTGTTATTGTCCTTCTGTAAAACTGGAAATAACACAATTTATTACTGTGCCAACACAGACCACCCTCTGACACAGACTGCAGGGGGAGCCCAGTATCACACAGGATAGGATTAGATACACGGCTCAGCAGTCAGTATCACACAGGATAGGATTAGACACATGGCTCAGCAGTCAGTATCACACAGGATAGGAATAGATACACAGCTCAGCAGTCAGTATCGCACAGGATAGGATTAGATACACAGCTCAGCAGTCAGTATCACACAGGATAGGAATAGATACATGGCTCAGCAGACAGTATCACACAGGATAGGATTAGATACACGGCTCAGCACACAGTATCACACAGAATAGTATTAGATACACGGCTCAGCAGACCGTATCACACAGAATAGGATTATAGGATTAGATACACGGCTCTGCAGTCAGTATCACACAGGATAGGATTAGATACATGGCTCAGCAGTCAGTATCACACAGGATATTATTAGATACACGGCTGAGCAGTCAGTAACACGCATGATAGGATTAGGTACACGGCTCAGCAGTCAGTATCACTGTTACGCGGGGCTTAGGTCAAAGAAGGCTGAAATACCCGGGGCCCCTGCGGAGTCCCTCCAACTAGGGAAAACCCTGTCTGACCCTCAACCCAGGGTTTTTGCTAATGGTGCAAATGCCTGAGCCTCCAACCTTTCCTTATCTCCTGCTCAGCCCTAAGCTGAACCCTCCACCCTCCAACCAGTGAGTCGTCAAACCACCAAAGCCCACACAGTAATGACAGACAGGGAGAACTTAAACCGCACCGCGCCGCATACACACAGGACAATACCGTAATGTGAACAGGGCAAAACAAAACACAAATATAGGAAGGCGAAAAGGTAACGACGGATCATACGCCACCAGCTATGAATTTCTCTCTCCAACACCTCCTCTCCAGACCGGAACCACTTGGCATAAAACACAAGCTATAATCGGCGACGCCCATAGGCCAGCACGACTATTTAAAGACCGTGGGCGTGACCAAACATCCCACCTGCTTTCCAGCTAGATTAACCCCCAATAACCTGAGTAAAACCAAGCCGGCGCCACTGAGGCTATAGTGGACGGAGATGGAACTACCGCTGCCTGCCGGACGCTGTGGAGTGAATAGCGTCCGACATGACAATCACACAGGATAGGGTTAGATACACAGCTCAGCAGACGATATCACACAGGATAGGATTAGATACACGGCTGAGCAGTCAGTAACACAATAGGATTAGATACACAGCTCAGCAGAAAGTATCACACAGGAGAGGATTAGGTACACAGCTCAGCAGACATGATCACACAGGATAGGGTTAGATACACAGCTCAGAAACAGGATGTGCCAAAGGAGAGGACATTTTCATTCCAAGAATTCCACTCATTCCATCTGATTTGTTTTTTGATTTTAAACGCCTCCAGTTTCCAGTTCAACTGCTATTTGCAATGTCCATTAACAATACTCAGGGACAGTCCTTGAAAATAGTAGGGATCGATTTGCAATCTCCATGCTTTTCTCTTGGTCAACTTTACGTGGTTTGTTCAAGAGTTGGAACTGCCAAAAATCTGTTCATCTTTGCACCGAAAGGAAAAACCAAAAATCTTGAATGAGTTGAAAATAGAATACTATCAATACGTGGGTAATCATTTAGTTAATTTGTGTTGCAAATCTGTAGTGTTGAATATATGATGTGAAATGTTTTTATGTGCAATATAATCATTATAATTTGTTATAACTAACCACAGTTGGTTACTATGCTCAGGCAAAGCCAGGGTCTTCAGCTAGTTTATTTATTTATATATATACAGTCATGGCCAAAAGTATTGACACCCCTGCAATTCTGTCAGATAATATTCAGTTTCTTCCTGAAAATGATTGCAAACACAAATTCTTTGGTATTATTGTCTTCATTTAATTTGTCTTAAATGAAAAAACACAAAAGAGAATGAAGCAAAAAGCAAAACATTGATCATTTCACACAAAACTTCAAAAATGGGCCGGACAAAAGTATTGGCACCCTCAGCCTAATACTTGGTTGCACAACCTTTAGCCAAAATAACTGCGACCAACCGCTTCCGGTAACCATCAATGAGTTTATTACAATGCTCTACTGGAATTTTAGACCATTCTTCTTTGGCAAACTACTCCAGGTCCCTGATATTTCAAGGGTGCCTTCTCCAAACTGCCATTTTTAGATCTCTCCACAGGTGTTCTATGGGATTCAGGTCTGGACTCATTGCTGGCCACCTTAGAAGTCTCCAGTGCTTTCTCTCAAACCATTTTCTAGTGCTTTTTGAAGTGTGTTTTGGGTTATTGTCCTGCTGGAAGACCCATGACCTCTGAGGTAGACCCAGCTTTCTCACACTGGGCCCTATATTATGCTGCAAAATTTGTTGGTAGTCTTCTGACTTCATAATGCCAAGCACACGGTCAAGCAGTCCAGTGCCAGAGGCAGCAAAGCAACCCCAAAACATCAGGGAACCTCCGCCATGTTTGACTGTAGGGACCGTGTTCTTTTCTTTGAATGCCTCTTTTTTCTCCTGTAAACTCTATGTTGATGCTTTTGCCCTAAAAGCTCTACTTTTGTCTCATCTGACCAGAGAACATTCTTCCAAAATGTTTTAGGCTTTTTCAGGTAAGTTTTGGCAAACTCCAGCCTGGCTTTTTTATGTCTCGGGGTAAGAAGTGGAGTCTTCCTGGGTCTCCTACCATACAGTCCCTTTTCATTCAGATGCCGACGGATAGTATGGGTTGACACCGTTGTACCCTTGGACTGCAGGGCAGCTTGAACTTGTTTGGATGTTAGTGGAGGTTCTTTATCCAACATCCGCACAATCTTGCATTGAAATCTCTTGTCAATTTTTCTTTTGCGGCCACATCTAGAGAGGTTAGCCACAGTGCCATGGGCTTTAAACTTCTTGATGACACTGCGCACGGTAGACACAGGAGCATTCAGGTCTTTGGAGATGGACTTGTAGCCTTGATATTGCTCATGCTTCCTCACAATTTGGTTTCTCAAATCCTCAGACAGTTCTTTGGTCTTCTTTCTTTTCTACATGCTCAATGTGGTACACACAAGGACACAGGACAGAGGTTGAGTCAACTTTAATCCATGTCAACTGGCTGCAAGTGTGATTTAGTTATTGCCAACACCTGTTAGGTGCCACAGGTAAGTTACAGGTGCTGTTAATTACACAAATTAGAGAAGCATCACATGATTTTTCGAACAGTGCCAATACTTTTGGCCACCCTCTTTGTTATGTTTGGTGTGGAATTATATCCAATTTGGCTTTAGGACAATTCTTTTTGTGTTTTTTCATTTAAGACAAATTAAATGAAGATAATAATACCAAAGAATTTGTGTTTGCAATCATTTTCAGGAAGAAACTGAGTATTATCTGACAGAATTGCAGGGGTGTCAATACTTTTGGCCATGACTGTGTGTATATATATATATATATATATATATATATATATATATTACATAGATGGATAGATAGAAGAAAAGCAGGTAATTCATATGCGGTGTACATTAAAATCACACTGACAGATTAGAAAAGAATAGATATATACATATATATTCTATTATATATATATATATATATATATATATGTATGTATGTGTGTGTATATATATATATATATATATATATATGTATGTGTGTGTGTATATATATATATATATATATATATATATATATATATATATATATATATATATATATATATATATATATTAACGTTCCACACTGTCTGTGGACGGGGATTACTCACTTTGCAGGCCCTGGAGGTAAACACTGCCACATTCAGGATTAAAATGAGTCCATTCAGTTTATTATTTATTCATCAGCATGCAGCAGCCATTACACTGTCTGTTACACATTCACCTTTACCAAAATGAACACAGTCTCTCACTGACCCCGATCAGCACAACACGGTCTCCTGTCCTCTACCTGTTGGTGTCGGCCACACAGGTTCTGGGATCCCTCTCATCCGCAGAGGTATCCCATAAACATCAATACACAGTCTCTTCCTCACAAATACTTCTCACTGACCCCGGTCAGCATAACTCATGGTTGTCAAGACCGTTACCTGTTGGATTGGCCACACGGGTTCTCGGATCCCTCTTAACCTCAGAGGTATCCCATAAGCATCATTTCAAACACAGTCTCTTTCTGACCCCTGTCAGCATAACACGGACTCCGTTCCGTTACCTGTTGGCCACGCAGGTTCTCGGATCCCTCTTATCCTCAGAGGTATCCCATAAATATCTCTCACTGACCCCGGTCAGCATAACTCACGGTTTTCAAGACTTTTTTGGCTCAGACTTGCCAGCTGTGCTTCTCCGGGCTATGCGATGTCCAGCCTGGAAACATGGGAGCTCTGTCCAGGCTGACAGACTCCCAACACACTCTCACATGTGCAACACACCTTCCTTAGATAGCTGTAACCACTCCCAGTTACCTATCACATGGCTAGTCACATGATCATGACATCATTACAGGTCCTCAAACTTCACAACCACACACATAACTTCAGGCACAACGGGGTACAGTGAGCCCCCCTCACCACGGAGCAAGGTAAATGGGTAGCGCAACCCTCTCAACTCTCAGAGCTACCCATAGCCTGGACCCAAATGTAAACAAATACTACTTAGAACTTGTGCACACTTAAGAGAAACCACTCCAGGCTACATCACAGGGAGCTGCGATCCCTGTGATACATATTTCCAATTAACTATATGACCATTAGTATCTCTAAGATCCGCCAATTCTGACACATAACCTTGCTCATCCCACTGCCCTGTAGAGGTGACATATGGGGTAATAGTTGGGGGGTTGATATCACCTTTCAGGTGACATCAAGCCCCGAGATTAGTAATGGAGAGCCATCAATAAGACGCCCCTATTACTAACCCAATAGTCAAATTGTAAAGAAAACACAGACACCCATTAAAAAATCCTTTATTTGAAATAAAGACACAGACTCCTTTATTATTCTTAATTAAAGCATACTTATAAACACACCTAATCCATGCAAAGCCCTCGTTCTCCTGTAATAAATATAAAATAAAAAAGCAACAATATACCATACCTGTCCGTTGCTGTATCCCACGCCGTAATCCATATCTGGCGGATAT
The DNA here is from genome assembly GCF_039654945.1 of Dendrobates tinctorius. Taxonomy (NCBI): domain Eukaryota; kingdom Metazoa; phylum Chordata; class Amphibia; order Anura; family Dendrobatidae; genus Dendrobates; species Dendrobates tinctorius. The sequence continues at coordinate 18,694,639 of NW_027361770.1, forward strand.
ACATTTTTCAACCTTGGATGGTGCTAAGATGCGACCATCCCGGCTGAAAAACCACTGATGAATGAGGAGATGTTGCCAGAGCAGCCTCAGTAATTAGTGCTGATGTCACTGAGTCTGCACTCCCTCACAGCCTGATCCCCACTGAACTCTGTAGCGTGGCAAAATACCAGTTCATTTTCCCATGCTCCAAACTTCAGTGCGGGTCAGACTGTGAGGGACTGTAGCATCAGTGACAACACTGCTATTCACTGAAGCTGTTCTCACAGCTGGGCTGAACTGCAGTAGCTCTACTGCTCTACTGTGACCCCTGCTCTTCACTGAGAGGTCATCTTGTGGGCATGCCCAGTAGCACGGCGAGAGGACTTAGCCTCTGGAGTGGTTCCCTGCAAAGCAGGTTGCACTACCTTTGCTGCACCAGAGGTGGCAGCAACATCCAGACTCACAGAGCGGGTCTGAGTAGGACGCCTGGATCGCCGAGATTGCTGAGCAGAACCCTTAGCGGTCGGAGGGGAATGGGAGACCACTGGATGTACGGCTCTGGATTCCTGTTGTGCAGAGTCAGAAATCCGACGCCTAACATTACCCCCCTCCTAGGGCCCCCCCTTTGAGCCTCACTACGCTCAAAGACCGCGATCAGGAGTGGCGCATGGATATTCTCCACCGGCCCCCAGGTCCGAGCCTCCGGTCCATGACCCTTCCAATCCACCAAATAAAATGTTTTGCCACGGACAATACTGCGTCCCACAATGGCATTAACCTCGAACTCATCAGACGACAAGTCTGATGACCTGACAGATGACTCGGAGAACGGGGCCATATGAACTAGTTTGAGGAGGGACACATGGAAAACGTCCGAAATGGCTAAGTGTGGAGGAAGAGCCAGGCGGTAGACCACAGAGCTGATACGCTCGAGAACCTTAAAAGGTCCAATGTATCGCGGCGCGAACTTGGGGGACTTGACTCGCAGCTTGATATTTCGAGTAGAGAGCCACACCATATCGCCAGGGGAGAAGCTTGGAGCGGGTCGCCAATGTGTGTCGGCGGACGCCCTCATCCTTTCTTTAGAGGCCCAGATAGCATCCTGAGTGCGATCCCAAATGTCGCAAGCCTCCACTGCCCAGTCTGCCACCCTGGAGTCAGCGAAGAACACTGGCATCAGGACAGGGACGCGTGGATGTTGGCCGTAGTTTAAAAGAAAGGAAGTCTGACTAGTGGAATCGGCCACTGCATTATTCAGGGCAAACTCAACCCATGGTAGCAAGGATGCTCAGTCATCCTGCCTGGCAGAGACAAAATGCCGTAGGTACGTGACCAAGGTTTGGTTGACTCTTTCAACCAAGCCATTCGTCTCGGGATGGTAAGCGGAGGACAGATGTAGCTCGATGCTGAGTAAACTGCAGAGCTCCCTCCAGAACCAAGGCGCGAACTGGGGACCTCAATCACTAACAATTTTGTCCGGCATTCCATGTAGGTGGAATACGTCTTTTATGAACAGTGTGGCAAGACCACGAGCGGAAGGCAACTGTGCGAGTGGCCCCAAATGCACCATTTTAGAAAAATGGTCGGTGACCACCCAGATGACTGAACTGCCACCGGACTTGGGCAAGCCAACCACAAAGTCCATGCCAACCATCTCCCAAGGTCTATCCGCCACTGGCAGGGGATACAATAGCCCCGCTGGCCTCTGTCTAGAGGGTCTGTTCCGTGCACACGAGACGCATGCCTGTACGTATTCCTTGACATCTCGAGCCATATGCGGCCACCAGTACGACCTAGCCAGGAGTTCTGTGGTCCGTTTATTGCCAAAGTGACCACCCACCCTGGAGGTGTGTGCCCAGGTGAGAACCTCTGGCCATAGCTGAGGAGGCACCAAGGTCTTGCCCGGTGGCACTGACTCGAGAACAACTGGGGCCACGGTTGCAAAACTCTCCGGCGGGAGAATTAGCCGAGGCTCAGCGTCTCCTTCCTCCGCGGAAACCACCGAGCATGAGAGAGCATCCGCACGGACGTTCTTCTCTCCTGAGAGGTAGTGCAGGGTGAAGCGGTAGCGGGAAAAGAAGAGCGACCACCTAGCCTGACGAGAGTTCAGGCGCTGAGCCGTCTGCAAATTGACCAAATTTTTATGGTCTGTATATACCTGGAAGGGAAACCGAGCTCCCTCCAGGAGATGTCTCCACTTGGAAAAGGCCAACTTCACTTCTAGCAGCTCCCTGTCTTCGATGGAGTAATTCTTCTCCGCCGGTGAGAAGGTCTTAGAGATGAAGAAGCAGGGATGCTTCCGACCTTGAGCATCCTTCTGGAAAAGGACTGCTCCTGCACCGAAGACTTAGCCTCTGGAGCGGTTCCCTGCAATGCAGTTTGCGCTACCTTTGCTGCACCAGAGGTGGCAGCAACATCCAGACTCACAGAGTGGGTCTGAGCAGGACGCCTGGATCACCGAGATTGCTGAGCAGAACCCTGAGCGGTTGGAGGGGAATGGGAGACCGCTGGATGTACGGCTCTGGATTCCTGTTGTGCAGAGTCAGAAATCTGACGCCTAACAGTCTGCTAGCTCAACAGTTGAACGGTCTCCACCCCCTGCATCTTCAAACAAGATAAAGTCCCGGCCCCTCTCAAAGGGATACACTAAATTTGGTGGGATACTACCACCTTGGCACTCAATCCTTTTGGACCCCTCAATTACCACTCTGTCCACCGTAGAGTCCACAGTGACCCTATGGTGGCAGCGAACCTTGATCTTTTTCTCCGTCAGAGAGACAACGAGAGGAGTTCCTGTCAGAGTCACCTGACTCTTTGAGCCCAACCGTCTACAGACTCCTTCCCGATGCATCACGGTACACAGCTGCTGCCCGTCATTATCCGGAAAGAACGTCCCACATTCTGAAAAGTCATATACTCACACTGCCGTTCCCCAGACATGTCCACTCAGGTAACCAGTGCTGCCCCTTCTGGAAACTCGTCCCTTTTCTGGACCACCCCGACTTGGGTCACCGCCCCCCTGTGGAACTCCACCCCCTTTTGGGTTACCACCCCGATTTGGGTCACCGCCCCCTTTCAGGATTTCCCCATGTCCTTTCTACAGGTCTCCTTAGACCACAGTTCACACCAAAACAGTTTGTCTTTTACAATACCACACCAGCTCCTGCTGGCACTGCCACAGCTCCTGCTGTCACTGATCACCAACACCTCCGGCTGCTGCTCACACACAGCTGCTGGTGTCACCTTCGTAACCCCACCGAGTTACAGCAAGCCGCTTGTCATCTTCGTAACCCCGACGAGTTACAGCAAGCCGCTTGTCACCTTCTTGACCCCACTGAGCCACCGCAAGCTGACTTGAAAGGGAAAAGAAAAAAAACACACAACACAAAAACTCATGTGTCCTGTCTGTGTGCTATTCAGGACATCCGTCTCCTCCTGAGACTGTCCAACACACAGGGCGTACCGGGTGCTATTCAGGGAGCCGACCCTCCTCCCAGGGTTTCCCAACACAATGGCCTCACCAGGTCCAGGGGCTCAGTGGGTGCTATTCAGGACATCTGTCTCCTCCTGAGACTGTCCACTACTCACACCTCACCAGGTCCAAGGTCACAGCTTGTGCTCCAGGGATCCGATTCTTCTCCCAGAACCTCCCAACACTGACCCTCCAGGACCTTGCACAATGAACCCTCCAGGTACACAGTCTTTCTCAATGACCCTGGTCAGTACAACACAGACTCCTGTCTGTTACCTGTTGATATCGGCCACACAGGTTCTCGGGTACCTCTTATCCACAGAGGCACCCTATAGCAATCCACAGTCTTTCTCTGACCCCGGTCAGCATAACACACTGTTTTCACGACCGTCACCTGCCAGCCATGCAGGTTCTCGGACCCCTCTACCGCAGAGGTTTCCTATAAATCTCTTCCACTGACCCTGGTCAGCATATCACACGGTTTCCAAGACCGTCCGCCCTCCTGGCTCAGCGTTGCCAGCACTGCAACATGTGCTTCTGGAAACCATTGCCCTTAGCAACCGAATATTGCAGTCCTCATCCATTGCCCCTAGCAACAAGGCTACAACACTGCCCGCATTCTCCACCAATTGTAAGGTAGCGCTTGTCATTCCGGTAGGGGATACTCGCTAGGCAGCTGATAAATCAGGTCCTGCACAGGTTTTTCATAAAACATTACCATAGTCCATGCAGTTTATTATGCAGCATAAACCATCAATATGCAACAGAAAGTTCATATCCAAACAGCATAATGTCCATGACAGAGCTCCGCTCTGTTATCCCTGTGGTCACACAGGCTTTGTTATGTCCGGTACGCAGGCTCTCTAGCCTCACAGTTACCCCCTGTCCGGGTTACCTCATTGCTGCTTCTCAGTCCTGACGTTGATTCCCTCTCCTGGGAACTCTCAGACACATGCAGCCATTTCCATTGGATCACATGGCTATGACCTCATCGCTTGTCCTACAACCATTCACACACATACACTTTACTATGGCGTTCTAGACACACGCCCCTGGGTGGATTTGTAGGTGATTGATCCCACCTGGCTCACAAATCACCTGAAGGCTTCTCCCTAACACATTGAGACAGAACATCAGCAGTAGCTCTGCTGATCAGCACATAATCAAGCCTTCATCCCAAGGCCACCCACCTTGGGGTACATAATGGTCCTTTAGCATCCTACTCCTGTTACCACACAGGATATGCCTGTACACCCGTCATGGGATACCCACACAGCACCCCCTAGCGGACACAGTGGTCACTACACCACAAGATATATAGATATGTTTTTTGAAGAATATTCCATTTTAAAACGATGTGTCAATAACAGAGAACTGCTGTATGTAAAAGCTCATGTTATAATTGCATTGCAAATGGATTACATATGGATCACCATACGGAGAACACTCCTACGATTCTCACCTGTCAAAATCGGACGGATTTTTTTTTTTATATATGTTGAGTGTGATTCCGGCCTAGGTCCTATTCTGAGACTGGGGTCAGACCAGCGTATGGCATTATTATTATACATTTATATAGTGCCATTTATTCTATTTCATGGCGCTTTACTGGGAAAAGGGGAAATATAGACAAGTACAATAAACATTTGCCAGACAAGGGACACACAAGTACAGAAGGAGTGAGAACCCTGCCCGTGAGGGCTCCCAGTCTACAGGGATGGGTGAGGATACAATATGAGAGGGTAGAGCTGGTTGTGCGGTGGTTCAGTAGATCAAGGATCATTGCAGGCTGTAGGCTTGTAGGAACAGGTGGGTGTGTTGCGGCACAGAGTTCCAGAGTATGGGGGAAGCAAGGGAGAAGTCTTGTATGCGGTTGTGGGAAGAAGAGATGAGGGGGGAGTAGAGAAGGAGATCTTGAGAGGATCGAAGGTTGCGTGCGGGTAGGTACCGGGAGACTATGTTACAGATGTATGGAGGAGACAGGTTGTGGATGGCCTTTGTATGTCATGGTTAGGGTTTTGAACTGGAGCCTCTGGACAATAGGAAGCCAACTGAAGGGCCTCGCATAGGGGAAGGCTGGGGAATAGTGGGGAGACAGGAGGATTAGTCGGGCAGCAGAGTAAAGGATAGACTGGAGTGGTGCCAGAGTGCTGAAGGGGAGGCCAGAGAGTAGGAGGTTGCAGTAGTCAAGGCGGGAGATAAGGGCGTGCACTAGTGTTTTGTGGTTGAGGAATGCACGGATCGGGGAAATATTTTTGAATTTGAGGTGGCAGGAGGAGGCAAGGGCAAAGATGATGAATTCTGTTTTGTCCATGTTCAGTTTGAGAAAGCGAGCAGAAAAGAAGGCTGAAATAGCAGACAGACATTGTGGGATTTTGGTCAGTAAGGAGGTGAGGTCATGTCCAGTTTGGTAGATCTGCGTGTCATCGGTGTAGAGGTGGTACTGCAAGCCGTGGGATTCTATGAGCTCTCCCAGGCCGAAGGTGTAGATGGAAAAGAGTAGCGGTCCGAGGACTGAGCCTTGAGGAACACCGATAGACAGGGGGCGAGGTGAGGAGGTGGTGTGTGAGAGGGAGACACTAAATGTTCAGTCTGTTAGGTATGAGATCCAGGATAGGGCCAAGTCTGTGATGCCAAGGGATGAGAGAATCTGCAGCAGGAGGGAATGGTCCACGGTGTCGAAGACAGGAGACAGGTCCAGGAGAAGGAGGACAGAGTAGTGTCGCTTGCTCTTGGCAGTTAGTAGGTCGTTAGTGACTTTAGTTAGGGCAGTTTCAGTTGAGTGATGCGGTCGGAAGCCAGATTGTAACCAGTCAAAGAGGGAACAGGAGGAGAGGTGGGAGGACAGTTCAAGATATACATGCTGTTCCAGTAGTTTTGAGGCGTAAGGGAGTAGAGATATCGGGTGATAGTTAGACGCAGAGGATGGGTCGAGGGAGGGCTTTTTGAGGATGGGTGTGATTGAGGCATGTTCAGGCTCGTACTGGCCCATAGAGAAACAGGGGAATCTCCCGGTGGGCCCCTGTGCAGACAGGGGCCCCCAATCCCACTGTAATGGCAGTACTAGTCATAATTCACATGTTTTACTCTGTACAGAAAAAAGCAGTATCTTATCATTCATTAATCAAACTACCTAGTTTATTATTATATAGAGATATAGGTAAATTTGTGACTGAGGATAGTGTAATATTTGTATGCAGGTCAAAAGTGGGCCCCCAAAGTCAATGTTACAGGTGGGCCCTTGGCACCCCAGTCCGACACTGGGCATGTTTGAAGGATGAGGGAAAGACACCATTTGTAAGTGAAAGGTTGAAGAGGTGTGTTAGAGTTGGAATGAAGACTGTGGCAAAGTTAGGGATGAGGTGGGATGGGAGCGGGTCAAGCGCACAAGTGGTTAGGTGTGATCTTGACAGGAGGGTGGAGAGCTGATCTTCTGTCATGGTGGAGAAGCTGGTTTTGGAAGAACAGGGCTGAGCGGCTAAGAAGAGCATTGGGGGCTGCGGGCCAAAGCTTTCTCTGATCGCATCGATCTTCTGCTTAAAGAAGGAGGCAAAGTCTTCAGCAGAAATAAGAGAAGATCGAGGAGGTGCTGTGGGACAGAGTAGAGAATTGAAAGTGTTGAAAAGCTGTTTAGAGTTGTGAGACAGTGAAGATACGAGTGATGCAAAGTAAGTTTGTTTTGCGGCAGAGAGCGTATACTAGAAGCTGGCAAGAGACTGCTTGTATGCATTGACGTGCTCGGTAGAAGGGGTACTCTTCCATGTCCGCTCAGCGGCCCTGGAAATCCGTCTCAGTTATTTGGTCAGGATGGTCAGCCAGGGCTGCCTGTTGATTGTACGAGTTTTGCTCTGCGTGAGGAGTGCGTCCAAATTAAGTGTTGCTGTTATTGTGGTGTTATAAGAGGTGGTAGCAGCATCTGTGTCATGAAGGGAAGCTATGTCTGTGAGAGGGAGAAGGGACACAGAGAGTGATTGTAAATTGAGGTGTTTGAGATTTCTGCAAGGGTGACCAAGTTTGTGGAGTGGGGGTTGCGCAGTCGGAGAGGAGAGGGAAGTGTTGTGAATTCACTTTCTGGCCTACTTCTGGTTGCTGGTCAAGGTAGTGGAGATGGTTGTATTGACAGAGGGGGTCGCGAGTTCTCTTTCCGGGCTCGCTCTGGTGGTTACAGGAGTTAATGGAGCTATTCTAATTAACAGAGGCCTGCCACCTGATTATGAGGAAGACGATTGGACATTAGGAGTTTCTAATGGTGATTTTCCTGCCTCCTGAGGTCTTAGTTTCCAGCTCAGTTCCTGCTTGCTCAAGCTAAGTGTTCTTTTGCTATTGTTCACATTTGATTTGATTTTGTCTATTTCAGTTTTGTGTATTCAGCCAGCCCTGGCTGGGGCTGTGCTGAATTTCCAGCCTTATGTTATTGTTTGTGCCAGTTTGTTTTTGCCCCTTATTAGATTGGCCTCTCTTTGCTCTGTTTTCAGAATATACCAGAGTGCTGATATAGTGGGCGAAGTCTAGTGACTTCATTATTTTTTCTATCAGACGTGTTGGGCATTTTTTGCAGGTTTTTTTGCGTGATTGCAGACAGTGGCTTTCCTTTCCTGTCCTGTCTAGTTAGTTTGGGCCTCATCGTTGCTCAGCCTATTTTCCTACCTGCGTTTGTGTTTTCATCTTGTCTCACTGAAAATATATGTTTGGGGGCTATCTATTCCTTTGGGGTCAGCTCTGGGGCAGTTTAGATTTCCCCTTTCTTGCTTTAGGCTTATTTAGTTCTCCAGCTGTGTCGAAGCGTCTAGAATCATCGTAGGTACGCTCCACGGCTACTGCTAGTTGTGTGGATAGGATCAGGGGTCTGCAATCCACTTAGTTACCAACCTCTCTGGTTTTCTGTGGGTTAGCTTGGTCTTGCTTTCCTCCTTGGTGACCGAATCATAACAGGGAAGAGAATGTCATTAGGTTGTGGTCGGACAGGGGGGAAGGGTGAGTTAGTGAGATTAGTGAGGGAACAGAGACGGGTGAAGATAAGGTCCAGCGTGTGACCATCTTTGTGAGTGGCCACAGAGGACCATTGAGTGAGGCCAAAGGAGGCAGTCAATGATAAAAGTTTAGAGGCAGGTGAGGTGGAAGTGTCAGTGGGGATGTTGAAGTCGCCCATGATGATGGTGGGGATGTCAGCAGAGAGGAAATGGAGTAGCCAGGTGGTGAAGTGGTTGAGAAAGGTGGAGATGGCTAGTTCTGGGTGCCGGTAGATGACAGCCAGTTGGAGGTTGGAGGGGGAATAGATGCGGATGGAGTGCACCTCGAACGAGGGAAGAGTAGCGGAGGGTGGAAGTTGAAATGGGGTAAAGGAGCAGGTATTGGACAGGAGCAAGCCAACTCCTCCACCACGTTTGTTGCTGCGGCGAGGGGTGTGAGAGAGATGGAATCCGCCATAGGAAAGCGCAGCTGGAGAGGCTGTGTCAGAAGGAGTGAGCCAGGTTTCAGTGATGGCAAGGAAGGAGACATTTTTGGTGATAAAGAGGTCATGGATAAACGACAGCTTATTGCAGACAGAGAGTGTGTTCCATAAGGCGCCAGGTAAGAGGACCGGAGGAGTGGGTGCTGGATGAATAGGTATAAGGTTATTATGGTTGCAAAAACATGTAGAGGATCATGGCAGGATGTTAGAAATGAGTGTGGGGATGTGTTGAGGAGGGCCAGGATTTGGGGATACGTTCCAGCAATGAGTAGTAGCAGACAGAGTGTTAGAAGGTGGGAGCAGGATAGGACATGATGTGGTCGCGTGTGTCTGGAGAAAAATGATTGTATGTGGAGGATCAGTTCTGAGGAGAAGGTTAGGTGGTTGGGGAGGATGGAGGTGGAAATGACAAGTTCCTTACTAGGTGGAGGGATTACAGGAGATCGGACAAAATAGAGAAGTATGGGGGTGAAAGTGATAAGAAACCAAAACATTGTTGTGGTTATCTATTCTGTTACCTTTCAGTCAAATTCCAGTCCAATTCTAGTCTAATTCACAGTAGTGTAATTAGAAAGCTGTAATTTGAAAGATGGATTTTAAAAGATACATGGTCAGACGTATGGCCCTGAATATATGTGCAATTGAGAGGGGTCAGCTGTGAGGAGGTTGTGGGCGAGGTTGCTGACAACTTTATCTTCCAAAAGGTAGGGGAGAAAACAAGGGGAACTGCTACCTTGGATCTAATCCTTATAAACAGGGAGGAAATGGTTGAGGGGGTAAAAGTGGCTGGGACCCTAGGAGGTAGCGACCATGCTATTTTAGAATTTTGGATAACTAGAGGAGGAAGACTTGTGAAGACTCAGACGTCAAGGTTAGATTTCAGAAAGGCAGATTTTAAGGGATTCAGAAAGAGAATTGGAGGGATCCAATGGCTGGATATCCTTAAAGACAAAAATGTCCAGGAAGGATGGGAAATCTTGAAAAATGAAATTCTCAAAGCACAATTGTTAACAATTCCGAAAAGAGTGAAGAATAGGAAGCATTTAAGGAAGCCAGGATGGATGAACACAGAACTTAAGCACATGCTAAAAAGGAAGAAAAAAAATGTTTATTAAATGGAAAGAGGGAGGCATATCTAAAGAAGAATATAATGCTGTCTGCAGAACCTGCAGGGCACAAATCAGATTAGTAAAGCTGACAATGAATTGAGGCTTGCAAGAGATGTCAAAAGCAATAATAAAGGATTTTGGGGATATGTCAAAAGTAAAAGAAAGGTCAAAGATGCTATAGGATTTTTACAGGATGAAAATGATGAAATGGTAAGACAGGATGTTGAGAAGGCCGAACTTTTAAATTCCTATTTTGCATCTGTTTTCTCTCAGAAAGGAAATGTAACATCAACTGTTCTTCACTGTCCTATTAAGGGAATAGAAGAATCCAGGATATCTATAAACAGAAAGATAGTGAGGAAACACTTAGCTAACCTAAATGAATTCAAGTCTCCAGGTCCAGATGAATTACACCCCAGAGTACTGAAGGAGATAGCAGAAGAAATTTTGGAACCCCTCTCCATAATCTTTGAAAATTCTTGGAGAACAGGAGAAGTCCCAGAAGACTGGAGAAGAGCAAATGTTGTTCCTATCTTCAAAAAGGGGAAGAAGGTGGACCCAGGCAACTATAGGCCGGTGAGTCTGACTTCTATACCAGGAAAGATCTTTGAACAAATTATTAAACAACATGTATGTCAGTACCTGGATAAGAATGAAGTGATTAAACAGAGTCAGCATGGGTTTGTAACTAATAAGTCATGTCAGACTAACTTAATTTCCTTCTATGATGGAATCACTGATTGGGTGGATCAAGGAAATGCTGTAGATATAGTATATCTTGACTTCAGCAAAGCATTTGACAAAGTATCTCATACAATCCTTATTGAAAAAATGACTAAGTATGGAATGGACAAGGCAACTGTTAGGTGGATTCATAACTGGCTTAGTGATCGGACCCAAAGAGTGGTCGTAAATGGCTGCACATCCAGTTGGAAGAATGTCTCAAGTGGGGTACCACAGGGCTCTGTCCTGGGCACTGTATTGTTCAACATCTTTATCAACGATTTAGATGAAGGAATTGAGGGTAAACTGATTAAATTTGCTGATGACACAAAGTTAGGATGGATAGCTAATACTAGAGAAGAGAGAGGATTCAAAAAGATATAAATAAACTGGAGAAGTGGGCAGCAACTAACAAAATGGTTTTTAACAGGGAAAAATGCAAAGTACTACATCTGAGCAATAAAAATGAAAAAAGAATATACAGAATGGGAGGAATAGGGCTAAGCAACAGCACATGTGAAAAAGACTTGGGTATACTAATAGATCACAGACTAAATATGAGTCAACAGTGTGATGCAGCAGCAAAAAAGGCAAATGCAATTCTAGGATGTATTAACAGAAGCATACAGTCTAGATCACGTGAAGTCATTATTTCCCTCTACTCCTCTTTGGTCAGACCTCATCTGGAATGTTGTGTCCAGTTTTGGGCACCACATTTTAAAAAAGACATCAACAAACTGGAGCAAGTTCAGAAAAGAGCGACCAGAATGGTGACCGGTCTGCAAACCCTGTCTTATGAGGAAAGGTTGCAGGATTTGGGAATGTTTAGGTTGCAAAAGAGAAGACTGAGAGGAGACTTAATAGCTGTCTACAAATATCTAAAGGGCTGTCACATTGAAGAAGGATCAACTTTATTCTCATTTGCACAAGGAAAGACTAGAAGCAATGGGATGAAACTGAATGGGAGGAGACACAGATTAGATATTAGAAAAATTTTTTGACAGTGTGATCAATGAGTGGAATAAGCTGCCACGAGAAGTGGTGAGTTCTCCTTCAATGGAAGTCTTCAAACAGAGGCTGGACAAACATCTGACTGGGATGATTTAGCGAATCCTGCTTTGAGCAGGGGGGTTGGACCAGATGGCCCAGGAGGTCCCTTCCAACTCTACGATTCTATGATTCTATGATTGCCCAGACCACATGTTCTGACTCAAAGAGAGGTGATGAAAAGGGGAGGGGAGGGATTGACTACTCAGGTATGCATGGAAGACACAAGAGGAATGAATACATTATGGATAAAAAAAGCAGTGCAATACCAGAGCAGGAATATATGCACTTCATATACACACACAAAGCAGGATGCAATAAGCGAATGACCCTCAGCTCCTGCTCTGCTGCGAGCGGGAGCCGAGTGTCATGCGCCTGTGCTCAGAGCCTCTTGCACAGAGAGGAACAGAGCACAGCTGCGTAGGAGGTGGAGAAATGAATTTCTCCATCTCCTCCATTGCAGGGGTCAGCGTAAATCGCACATCACTCAGATGATATCTGAGTGATGTGTGTTGTCTCACTCGCACACAGACTTATATAGGTGTGAGTGAGCTGAGACTCGGCATGTTGAAAATGGCCTAGAAAAAAAAAATGCTGATGAGAGCTGCCCAATAGATGAGTACTGGTCCGAGTGCTATGCGATGTTTTATCGCATAACATTCGTCCGTATTCATCGCTAGTGTGACCCCGGCCTGATCCTCAAAATTGGATCAGAAATAGACTTGATCTCTGAGTCTCACAGACTTAATTCTCGGATTTCTGATTTTCACGGATACATGAATGGATCTATGAATCTGTAAATCTGTGTGCCATCTGATAAAAAAATATGGCAGCTCAAAGACATATCACGCAAATGTGAGAATGTGGTCTAAGAGAGGTTATTTTATAAGTAACAGAGTTACTCGAAGAAATAAAGAATTAATATATACTGTATTTTTCGGATTATAAGACGCACTTTTTTCACCAAAATTTGGGAGGAAAATGGGCGTGCGTCTTATAATGTGGATATACCTTACCGGCTAAGGTGGAGCAGGGTCCTTGGGTCACTGCTGGAGGAGGCAAAAGTGGCGCATTGTTGCAGGCTGGGATGAGGGGGTGTTCCAATGTGCGCCGCTGCGGGTGAAAATGGCTGCTGTGCTCTGTGGTGTGGGGGGGCTCCACTAGCATTCTGTGAAAGCCCAGAGCCCCCATTCATATCCATTACTGAGATGCGGTGTTAACCAGGAAAATGGCCACTAGGGGCGGTGCATGCTCAGATTGAGATCTTGGCAACAAGACTTTATCACGAGATCTCGAGAGACGAGATCTCGGCTCAAGAGATCTCGTTGCCAAGATTTCAATCTGCATGTGCCGACCCCCCGAAGGCCATTTTTGTGGAGGCCACCACATCGCAGTAATGGATGTGCGGGGAGCTCCGGGCATTCACAAAATGCTGGCAGAGCCCCCTGCATCACAGAGCACCGCAGCCATTTCTACCCTCGGTGGGGGTGGAACACACCCTTATCCCAGCCTGCGGCCTGCAGCAACGTGCCACTCTTGCTTCTGTAGTAGGTGTGCCAACCGGGGGGTGGTCCCTTTTTCACCGCAGACAGACTTGAGACAGACACTGACGTGTGTTCAACAAGTCCTCTTTATTGGCCGTCCTCTTGACGACTGCAGCACCACACAGCAGCTGCACGACACCTTCCGCACACAGGCCCAGGTACCTTCACTTTCTTCCTTTTGCTAATTGACGTCCCTCATGGCTCTTTCACTGTGGCTGCCCTAGGTGTTATGAATGAGTCACCGAAGGAGGAAAAAACAAAAATACAAGCTAAGTCCAGAAAACTGGAGAGGTTGGTAGCTATCGGATTGCAGACCCCTGATCCTATCCACAACAACTAACAGTAGCCGTGAGGGGTTCCTACGATGCCCTAGACCCCTCGATCACAGCCGGAGGACTAAATAGGCCTAAAGAAAGAAAGGGGAAATCTAAACTGCCCCAGAGCAGACCCCAAAGCAATAGTCAGCCCCCAACATATAATGGCGGTGAAGCAAGATGAAAACACTAACACAGATAGAAAGATAGGTTGAGCAAACTATGGGGTCCAAGCTAACTAAAAAGGACAGGATAGAAAAGCTGCTGTCTGCAATCCGTAAAAAACCCTACCAAAAAATGTCCCAACCGTCTGATAGGAAAAACAGGCCCTGAAGTCGCTAGAACTTCAAAAAGACTATATCAGCACTCAGGTAAATTCTGAAGACAGAGCAAAGAGACAAACTGATCAGAGACAAAAATGGAACTCAGCACACCCCCGACCGGGGATGGCTGAACTCCAAAAAAACAAGGTAAACAAAACAAAACTAATAAGTTCAAAAGCAGAGCAAAAACTTATCTTTGGAAGCAGGAATCAGACTTGTCTCCAAGAATCCAGCAGAGAAATCACCAGCGACTGTTGAAATAAAGAAGAAATTTTTATACGCAGCTGGAACTAATTGCTTTTTCCTATTGATTACACGTCAGTCCAGACGGAGTTCCGAGGTCTGCGGTGAACACTTGGTGAGCTGGCTTTTTGTTTGTTTTCAAATCAGCCTCACTACCTTCCTTCACCAGAAGAGGGAGTTCATCAGACATCGACGGTGAAGGGGAAAATGAACTCACAACAGTACCTCCCCCTTGAGGAGGGGTCACCGAACCCTCATCCACGCCACCAGGGCGATCAGGATGGGCCCGATGAAAGGCACGAACCAATCTTTCGGCATGAATATCGGATGCAGGGACCCAAGAATTATCCTCCTGGCCATAACCCTTCCATTTAACCAAATACTGGAGTCTCCGTCTAGCCAGGCGAGAATCCAGTATCTTCTCCACCTCATATTCCACATTACCTTCAACCAATACCGGGTCAGGAGGTGCCACCACAGGAACTACTGACTCAACAAACCTCTTTAACAGAGACTTATGAAACACGTTATGGATCTTAAATGTAACAGGAAGAGCCAATCGAAAAGAGACTGGATTAAGAATCTCCAAAATCTTGTAAGGTCCAATAAATCTAGGTTTAAACTTTGGAGAAGCCACCTTCATAGCAATATTCTTTGATGACAACCAAACCATATCACCCACCTTAAACTGGGGACCAATGGTCCTATGCCGGTTGGAAAACCGCTGGGCCTTTTCCTGGGAGAGAGACAACTTATCCACCACTTGGTCCCAGATCTGGTGCATTCTCTCCACCACAGTGTCAACACCTGGGCAGGCAGAAGGCTCCTCCTGCCCTGAAGAGAATCGAGGATGAAACCCAAAGTTACAAAAAAAAGGTAACATCAAAGTGGCAGAACTAGCTCTATTATTTAAAGCAAATTCGGCCAAGGGCAAAAATGAAACCCAATCATCCTGATCAGCAGAAATAAAACATCTCAAATACGACTCCAAAGTCTGGTTTGTTCTCTCCGTCTGCCCATTGGTCTGAGGGTGAAACGCAGAGGAGAAGGACAACTGAATTCCCAGCTTGGAACAGAAAGTCCTCCAAAATCTAGACACAAACTGAACTCCTCTGTCCGATACAATGTTCTCAGCAATCCCGTGCAAGCGAAACACCTGTTGCAAAAACAAGGGCACCAACTCTGAGGAAGATGGCAACTTAGGGAGTGGTACAAGATGGACCATCTTAGAGAATCTATCACAAATCACCCAAATAACAGTCATTCTCTGAGAGACAGGCATATCAGAGATAAAATCCATTGAAATATGGGTCCATGGCCTCCTGGGCACCGGCAAGGGCATCAACAACCCACTAGAGCGAGAACAAGGTTTAGACCGAGAGCAAGTCCCACAGGACTGCACAAAATTCCTGACATCACGAGACAAGGTGGGCCACCAAAAAGACCGACTCACCAAATCTCTAGTACCAAAAATACCTGGATGACCAGCCAATGCAGAGCAATGAACTTCAGACATCACTCTCTTCCTCCACTGGTCAGGAACATACAATTTTCCAATGGAACAACGCTCAGGTTTGTCCTCCTGAAACTCTTCCAGAGCACGTCTCAAATCGGGCGAGATGGCAGAAAGAACTACCCCCTCACCTAAGATGGTAGCAGGCTTGGTCACAACAGGAGAATCAGCAAAGAAACTCCTAGAGAGGGCGTCTGCCTTGACATTCTTAGTGTCCGGAAGAAAAGAGACCACAAAATCAAAACGTGTGAAAAACAAGGCCCACCTAGCCTGTCTAGGATTCAAGCATTTGGCCGACTCCAGTTAAATCAAATTCTTGTGGTCACTAAGGACCACGACTTGATGTTTAGCTCCCTCCAACCAATGTCTCCACTCCTCAAATGCCCATTTCATGGCTAACAGTTCCCAATTCCCCACATCATAGTTACGTTCGGATGGGGAGAACTTTCGGGAAAAGAAAGCACAGGGATTCATTTTAGATGTTACAGGATCTTTTTGGGACAAAACAGCTCCTGCACCAATCTCAGAAGCGTCCACCTCTACCTGAAACGGGAGTGAGACATCAGGTTGCCGCAAAGCCGGAGCAGAAGTGAACCTTCGCTTCAGCTCCTGAAAGGAAGAAACAGCCTCCGGAGACCAAATCAGCACCCTTCTTAGTCAAATCAGTCAATGGTTTTGCAATACCAGAAAACTTAGCTATAAATTTATGATAAAAATTAGCAAAGCCTAAAAATTTCTGGAGGGCCTTCAAAGAAGTGGGCTGTACCCAATCATAAATGGCCTGTACCTTGGCTGGGTCCATTTCAATAGTTGACGGAGACAAAATAAATCCCAAAAATGAAATCCTCTGTACACCAAAAAGGCATATCGATCCCTTGACATACAGGGAATTCTCCCTCAAAATCCGGAACACAGTCCGAACATGTTCCACATGAGAGTCCCAATCCTTGGAAAAGATGAAAATATCATCCAGATAGATGATCAAAAATTTATCCACCAAGTCTCGGAAAATATCATTCATGAAGCACTGGAAGACAGAAGGGGCATTAGTGAGCCCAAAAGGCATCACCAGGTACTCAAAATGTCCCTCCGGAGTATTAAACGCCGTCTTCCATTCATCCCCATGCTTAATGCGAATAAGATTATAGGCCCCCCTGAGGTCAAGCTTTGTAAACCAGCAAGCACCTTTAACTCTGGAGAATAGATCAGAAATCAGGGGTAGCGGATACTGATATTTAACAGTAATTTTGTTGAGGGAACGATAGTCAATACAAGGCCTTAATGACCCATCTTTCTTAGCCACAAAAAAAATCCAGCACCTAAGGGTGAAGAGGATGGTCTAATATGACCCTTCTCCAACGACTCCTTAATATAGGATCGCATAGCCTCGTGTTCGGGTACAGATAAATTGAAAAGTCGACCCTTGGGGAAATTTACACCCAGGGCTCAGCTCAATTGCACAGTCATAACTCCTATGAGGAGGCAAAGACGCAGACTCATTCTCACTAAATATATCATAATAATCAGCCAAATATTCAGGAACATCATGCGACTGGGGAGAGGTGGAGAAAACAGGAGCATCACTAAGGGCACACCGACAACCCCAACTCACCACAGACACAGATTTCCAATCCAAAACTGGATTATGGATTTGCAACCAGGGAAACCCCAGAACGATGGTATCATGCAAATTATGCAACACCAAAAATCTGCAATTTTCTTGATGGTCTGGGGCGACCCGCATTACCACCTGGGTCCAAAACTGAGGTTTATTCTTCGCCAAAGGAGTAGCATCAATACCCCTCAAAGGGATAGGCATCTGCAGAGGTGTCATAGGAAACCCACAACGTTTATCAAAATCCAAGTCCATCAGGTTCAGAGCTGCTCCCGAATCCACAGAAGCCTTAGCGGAAAATGTGGACAGGGAGCAGATCAGATTAATTGCCAGAAGAAACTTAGGTTGAACACGACCCACAGCAAATGTGTGTGCAAAACATTTCTCTTGTTTAGGGCAGACAGAAATAATATGCGAAGCAACACCACAGAAGAAACAAAGCCTATTACGCCTTCTGAACTCCTGACGTTGCGCCCTAGACAAAACTCTATCACATTGCATAGGTTCAGACATTTGTTCAACAGGTGGCAACACCTCTCGTGCGGTTTTGCGTTCACGCAAACGCCGATCAACCTGAATGGCTAATGACATAGAATCGTCAAGACCAGAGGGAACAGGAAATCCAACCATAGTATCTTTTACGGTTTCTGACAAACCCTTCCGAAAGAGAGCTGCCAAGGCACCATCATTCCAGGTAGTAAGGACCACCCACTTTCGGAATTTTTGACAGTACAACTCTGCAGAATCCCGACCCTGGCTCAATGCCAACAGGGCCTTTTCAGCCTGATCAATAGCATTAGGTTCATCATACAACAACCCCAAGGCCTGAAAAAATGCATTCACATCAGTCAAAATAGGATCATCAGGTTTCAAAGAAAACGCCCAATCCTGGGGATCGCCGTGCAGCAAAGAGATGACAATTTTAACCTGCTGCGCGGAGCTCCCTGATGAGTTAGGCTTCAAGGCAAAAAATAATTTACAATTATTCTTAAAATTCAAAAATTTAGACCGTTCCCCAAAAAACACATCAGGAGTAGGGATCTTTGGTTCAGCAGCATGTGAATGAGCAAGATAGGCGGAAATTCCCCGCACTTCAGCAGTGAGCTGCTCCACATGATCATACAATTGCTTAATCTCCATTGAGAAAAAACTCCTCCTGCGGCCTCAGAGAAATAGAGGAAAAAATATACACAAAAAAACAAAAAAATTCTGACACTTTTTCTTTCTTTTTATTTTTTTTTTCCTTTTTACAATTCTCTCCTGCTACTGAGTACCCTAGAATCTGCGGTATGGCTGGTGATTCTGTTATGAATAAGTCACCGAAGGAGGAAAAAACAAAAATACAAGCTAAGTCCAGAAAACCGGAGAGTTTGGTAGCTATCGGATTGCAGACCCCTGATCCTATCCACAACAACTAACAGTAGCCGTGGGGGGTTCCTACGATGCCCTAGACCCCTCGATCACAGCCGGAGAACTAAATAGGCCTAAAGAAAGAAAGGGGAAATCTAAACTGCCCCAGAGCAGACCCCAAAGCAATAGGCAGCCCCCAACATATAATGACGGTGAAGCAAGATGAAAACACTAACACCGATAGAAAGATAGGTTGAGCAAACTATTGGGTCCAAGCTAACTAAAAAGGACAGGATAGAAAAGCTGCTGTCTGCAATCCGTAAAAAACCCTACCAAAAAATGTCCCAACCGTCTGATAGGAAAAACAGGCCCTGAAGTCGCTAGGACTTCAAGAAGTCTATATCAGCACTCAGGTAAATTCTGAAGACAGAGCAAAGAGACAAACTGATCAGAGACAAAAATGGAACTCAGCACACCCCCGACCGGGGATGGCTGAACTCCAAAAAACAAGGTAAACAAAACAAAACTAATAAGTTCAAAAGCAGAGCAAAAACTTATCTTTGGGAAGCAGGAATCAGACTGGTCTCCAAGAATCCAGCAGAGAAATCACCAGCGACTCAGAAGGGCGTCGGCTGCCTTATATCCAATCAGAATTTCCTGTTACCCAGTCATCATCTACCAGATCAGGTGTTTGGTAATCAGCCTCACTACCTTCCTTCACCAGAAGAGGGAGTTCATCAGACATCGACGGGGAAGGGGGAGAAAGAACTCACACCTAGGCCTACCACCACAGCGCTTCACCTGTCTGAGTCCGTCCGTCTCTGGTACCCCCGGCCCTTCTCTGCCCTGCAGTCCTCCTGTCAGGGCCACCCCCCTGACTGTCTTCCTCCTCAGTCCCTTCTGGACCTTCTTCTCTGTCCGTCTCTCCCTTCAGTCTTCTCCTCTCCTGAGCTCATCTCCCTGGACTGGCTTCTTCTGGAACTCTCTACCCCTTCTTATATTCCCTCTCTCTGGGAATACCCCTCTAGATCTCCTGTAACCCCGCCCCCATGACTGCAGTTTTGTAGCCTTAAACTGATGTAAAGCCTCACTGCTCTCTGCTGCCATCTTGTGGTCAAACTACAGTATTACACCTTCTGTTTCTGCTGCCTCTTGTCTCCTCCTAGTGGTCAAACCCAGTACTTCACCATCCTTCTCCTATTTCTAGCTGTCTCCCACCTTCAGATCCAGCAATCCACATCAAGCACACTGTACATTACCCTCCTGCTGCAGACAGGTCCATAGGTCAGTCCACTTCCCCTACACATCCTCCAGCAGCGACCCTGGGACCGTGCTTCACTGCAGCAACCACCCCTGGTAAGCAATAAAATGCATGAATTATAAGAGGCACCACTATTTTATTAAAACAAGATTTTTTTTCTATTTTTCTCCACAAAATTTGGGGTGCGTTTTATAATCCGGTGCATTTTATAATCCACAAAATAAAGTACATCCGGATGGCTTACGGCTGACGTCTCGTCTGATTAGAGCCATATTCTGTTGCTTCTTCTTGTCAACATCTTCATGTTGTCACATTGATCACTGCAGCCCTGAAGATAATGAGGTCACTTATATTGTATACAAATATATGTGTCCTGAATAAAAATCCCCCCACTCTGCGCCCCTGAATACAAATATGTACCACACCTTTAATATACTATTAGCCATGCACCATTCAAAATATGATAAGCCAGCACTGTGCCCCCCCATTAACTATAATCTCCACCACCCAATAAATTTAAAATTAATCGTATTTTTATTTCTTTTTTTTTATCTGCACAGATGTCATGTGGAAAAAATGCTATAGCTTATAGTGTAATGAAATTGAATGAGATTTCTGGAATCTCATGCACACATTGCTTATTTTTTTCCTTGTAGATTAAAATTTGCATTGTATCAATTTTTGCTGTGTTTTTGCAGCATATTTCACTGATTCTAATGAGTGGGGAATAATATTCAACAACAAGATATGTAAAAAACACAGCAAAAATATGTATGTTAAGCAGCATTTTTCCTTCCAACACATCAGGATTTGCTGCAGAATTTTCTGCTGCAAATCTTGAATGTGTGCACATAGTCTTAGTCCCTGTTGTTTTTCTCCCCCCCCCCACACACACAGAAAATGTTATCAGGGTCTTATAGTAAAATGGAGGAGTGATGGGTGAGGTGCTTAACAAAATTCGGATCAGGCCTCCACCTGCATGTTGGTCAGATGTATGGGCCCTTCTGACATTCTCAATTCTATAAAAACAAATGTGTTCATCTCCCATATAATGATGTCCTTCATCCTGATCCCCCTATTGGGGATAATGTGCTATTTCTTGGACCCCTTTCTAGAGTTAATGAGCTGCATCCTGGTCCACTTCCCGGGGATAATGTATCCCAACCTGGTGGCCTTCCTGGAGATAATGTTCCCCATTCTCGTCCCCTACCTGGAGTTAATGTGCCGCATTGTAGTCCCCTTCCTGGGAATCATGAGTGATAACCTTATTCCCTTCATGGGGATAATTTGCCCCATCTTGGCCCCCCTCTTGGGGATAACAAGCCATATCCTAGTCCCCTTTCTGATGATAATGTGGCCCATCGTGACCCCTCATCCTGGAGATAATGTGCCACTCCCTGGGGATAATGAGTCTCATCCTGGTCCCCTTCATGTGGATTATGTGCCCTCTCCTGGGGATAATGTGTCCCATCCTGGTCATAATGTGCCCCTTCAGGGGGTTAATGTGCTTCATCCTGGTCCCCTTCCTGGGAGTAATGTGTCCTCACAAGCAGAAATTATGTCAAATCCTGGTGCCCTTCCTGGAATAATCTGCCCGTTCCTGGGTATAATGATCCCCATCTTAGTCACCTTCCTGTTGGCAATGTGCCCCTTCCAGGGGATAATGTGTCCCATCTTGGTCCACTTCATGGGTTAAATTGCTGTATCCGGGTCCCCTTCCTGGGGAAAATGTTCCACATTCTGGTCCCTTTCTTGGGAATAATGTTTCCAATCCTGGTGAATTTCCTGGGAATAATTTGCCCCATCCTGATCCCCTTCTTGGGTATACTGCATCCCATCCTGGTCCCTCTCCTGAAATTAATGCGCCCCATCCTGGTCCCCTTCCTTGGGTTAATGTGCCAAATCCTGGACCACATCCTCTGGCTAATATGCACCATCCTGGTCCGCTTTCTGGGATAATGTTGTGGTGGGCCACTGTCGAGGCACTAGATGTTGCAGAATGGCCAGCTGGGGAATGTAGTCCCACTGGGAGCAAATAATGATGTCATGGTAGCTGAAGTGGGTCACTGGACCCCTCAACACTTCCCTTGTGTCCACAACAATTGTCAATAGTGGGAGGTGTCTTTTGTGGATGGTATAGGACCCCCCCGGTGGCACTCCTGTATTGGTGGTATCTGGATGCAGGGTTTGGAGCGCCCATGGTGTTTGTGCAATCTCAAGCAGCCAGACACGAAGGTGAACTTGAAAACAACAATTTTACTGAAAGAGGTAACGGGTACAGACTCTCTTAAATGCAAAGTTCACAGTATATTGTGCATATGAAAATAATAGTTCTCTCCTCATGAGACAAGCGAGGTTATGGCTTCTCAGGGTGGCTGGAGCAGAGTTCTCTTCACTTGCTATTAGAGGAAGTGCTATGAACAGTCCAAAAAAATATTACATTGATGTAGGGACCTTCACAGATTGGCTCTCTGTGGAAACACACTGAAGTGTGGAAGTACTCACGGTTTCGAGCCTATATTCCCTATCGCAGGGGGTAGGTTAAACAAAGTCTGTAGTGAGGCAGCCATGTGGATCTGATCCTGGCTAGTAGCAAACAGGAAAACCAGCGTACAGGAGAGCACATGTGCAGTGTTATCTCTTCTGAGTAGTAGACTTCACTCCTTTGTGGAGGAGATTATGTGGAGAAAAATGTCCCCTCAGCATGGACTCGCATGGAAAACTATGATGGGAGAATAAGTGTTTGCTCCCTCCGTCAGCTTGAACCACCCAAAACTGGAAGTTACCTTAGGAAGAAGTGAGTGTCCTGATCTGGGAGTTACCTCAGGATGTCTGTGTGAGGACTGAGCTGGGAGGCTCTTCCCAGACGTTTCTATGGCAGCTTGCTGTGAGGAGAATAATCACGTAACTTTCATATACACATTGGCCAGTAGATGGCAGCAAAGCACATTTATGAGTCATCAGTATACAATGCAATGTATTACATTTTCTAACTCACAGTGCCCAAACTAATTCTGACACACTGGAACAAATCTACTGCCACACGACAACTGCCTCATTCAGCAGCAGTAGAATGGGTAAAGGGATTCCACAAACTCCCCCTCTTAAGAAAACCCGTCCTCGGCATACTGTTGGAGGATGAAGCCTTTTAGAAATTACAAAGTTAGGAATACAGACGAAAAGTGCTATGTACAAGTGCATGGCAAAATGGAATAATTGCTACTAGTAAAACAAACGTAGGATGTCAACATGAGAAATATTCAAAGGATTGTTGGGATAGAGTCTCTAGGCATTTGATGTAAATGTCCATACTTAAAAAAATTACAATAGTAGATAAACATGAGCATAAACAAAATTCTTAGTAATAATTATAATACTGATGCATGTAAATGGGGATAATGAAGTTTAAGATTTCTTGGCTTTGTGAGCCAGGCACAGTCCTTGACCTGTTTATTAACAAAAAAAACACATATAAATTTGGCAAATCTGAGTATGTAAATGCCAAGAGGGCATATGATTCAATAAGGATATATGGTGAAGTACCTAGTCCCTGTACCGAGCAGGTAGGATACCTTTTGTACTCCGCTCAGAGCATCTTAAAGGTACTATCCATTGACTGGAGATCAGTTCAGGTTCTGTAGTCTCTTCAGGTGGAAGAAAAGTATTCTCTGTTGTGGTAGGAATTAGTGATAGGCAAGTAGCATCATTGCTTGGGTCTCCAAGCTGAATACATATGGGAATTCCCTAGAAACAGACATTCTACACATGTAATCAGCCTTTCTAGTAGTTGCGAATCATGCAGCTGAGATGACGAAAATGAAATATCCGAGAACGCCAAAATACTCGAAGACCACTCGAGCATGCTCGGGGAAACCCGATCAACGAGTATACTCGCTCATCACTAGTAGGAATGAACTGATGATAGCCAGGAAACACAAATTGTGGAGCAAAGATAAGTTCAGTGAGGCTCGGCAGTCTTTGGAATTAATCTAGAGGATTTTGTGTTCCAATCAAAGGTGATTTGGGTAGTGATGACTCCCTCAGGAGTTCTACCCTGAGGCACAGTTTTAGGCGATTTCTGTGTACTGTCTGGGGTTTACAATCAATTTTGGATATCTCATACACATTAGACGATGGAAAGGGTATACTAGTTATTGTGTACGGTTCAACTTCCCAAAGTATATCCAATTTTCCAGTGTGATGGTTGTTTCGAAGCCAGACTCGGTTGCCAATTTGCAAGGGCTTGGCATGGGTATGTTGATTAGTCTTCTTGTCTTCTTCGTACTTCCTCCACATGAGAATCAACAATTTCCTTGGCTTCTGCCTAGGGTCTGCAGTTTTCAATCAGCCATTCCGTCTGTGGAAAAGGATAAATGGCGTCAGGTACTTATGCAACTAGAGTCAAATCTGATGGCAACTGGCCTTGCTGGCAGAACATCAGATAAAATGCAGTATGACCAGTTGGGCAATGGGTGGTGGTTTTGTAGATGTGGGCAAGATCTTTCAGAATCTCAGGCCACTCAATCCCTTGGTGGGAGAAGCGGTGCACAGCTTACCGATGATGACTTGGTTTACACCAGGGGTGACGAATTTTTTTCTGCCAAGGGCCATTTGGATATTTATACCATCCTTCGGGGGCCATACAAACTCCGCCCACAAAGTATATCCTGACTCTGGGACTGGTGTCAGGACTTAATCTTTCATAGCATGCCCTTCAGTGTTCAGTAGTGAACACTGTGTGTGTGTGCTAACAGCGCAAGAAGAAATTAAGTAGCTGGTGGCAGTCAAAATACAACTCCCTGCCAAAGCACTGCAGTCCCTGAGAATCTGCCCGGGGGCCGGATCAAAGGTCATTAGGGGCCGTAAATGGCCCTGAGGCCTGAGGTTCCCCAACCCTGGTTTACACTTTCCGTTCACATAATTCATTACCTTGTGGATGGTAAGCGGTGGTATGCAGTTTCTTGCAATCTCTGTACTTGCACAGCTCGTGGAAAAATCAATATTCAAAGGCAGGTCCACGATCAGTGAGGATGTGGTCTGAACACCCATAGTGTTGGACGAACTCAGTATAGAAAACTTCAGATGCAGTTTTGGCTTTAAGTTCTTTGTTAGGAGCAATAGCGGTAAGTTTTGTGTAATAGTCCATATATAGCCAGAGCAAGTTGTACCCAATTTCACATGATCAAGAGTAACAATTTCTCCTGTTTTTTGTGACTTGATAGGGTGTAGGGGTGCTTTTTAATCACCGCATCCATCTTTTGTGATGTTACATGCAGGACATTCTCGGCACCAACTTTCAATGTCTCCTCTCATAACGACCCAGTAAAACCTTCGGCGGATGGTATCTTCAGTTTTCTGGACACAAAAATGGCCAGAGTGATCATGGTAGGCTTCAACGATGACCCGCGCATCTCTTTGTGGAATGAGTAATTGGTGAAACCTTTCGCCTCAGACAGGGTCCAAAGTGTCTCTCATTATGAGCCCTTTATGGACAAATAGACATTTTCTCTGTCTCCAGAGGCAGGTGAGTTCCTCATCGTAGAATCATAAAATCTTAGAGTTGGAAGGGACCTCCTGGGCCATCAGGTCCAACCCCCTACTCAAAGCAGGATTCGCTAAATCATCCCAGTCAGATGTCTGTCCAGCCTCTGTTTGAAGACTTCCATTGAAGGAGAACTCACCACTTCTCGTGGCAGCTTGTTCCACTCATTGATCACTCTAACTGTCAAAAAGTTTTTTCTAATATCTATTCTGTGTTTCCTCCCATTCAGTTTCATCCCATTGCTTCTAGTCTTTCCTTGTGCAAATGAGAATAAAGTTGATCCTTCTACAATGTGACAGCCCTTTAGATATTTGTAGACAGCTATTAAGTCTCCTCTCAGTCTTTTACTTTTGACATATCCCCAAAATCCTTTATTATTGCTTTTGACATCTATTGCAAGCCTCAATTCATTGTCAGCTTTAGCTAATCTGATTTGTGCCCTGCAGGTTCTGCAGACAGCATTATATTCTTCTTTAGATATGCCTCCCTCTTTCCATTTTATAAACATTTTTTTCTTCCTTTTTAGCATGTGCTTAAGTTCATCCATCCTGGTTTCCTTAAATGCCTCCTATTCTTCCCTCTTTTCGGAATTGTTAACAATTGTGCTTTGACAATTTCATTTTTCAAGATTTTCCATCCTTCCTGGACATTTTTGTCTTTAAGGATATCCAGCCATTGGATCCCTCCAATTCTCTTTCTGAATCCCTTAAAATCTGCCTTTCTGAAATCTAACCTTGATGTCTGAGTCTTCACAGGTCTTCCTCCTCTAGTTATCCAAAATTCTAAAATAGCATGGTCGCTACCTCCTAGGGTCCCAGCCACTTTTACCTCCTCAACCATTTCCTCCCTGTTTATAAGGATTAGATCCAAGGTAGCAGTTCCCCTTGTTTTCTCCCCTACCTTTTGGAAGATAAAGTTGTCAGCAAGAGAGGATAAGAATTTCCTTGACCTTTTAGTTTTACCTGAGAGAGATTCCCAACAAATGTCTGGATAGTTGAAATCTCCCATGACAACTATGTCATATTTTTTGGAGAACTTGGCCATTTGATGCATAAAGAGTTCATCCATATCTTCAGCATGCACAGGTGGCCTGTAGTAAATGCCTACAATGGTGTCCTTTCCATTGTTCTGTCCATGTATTCTTACCCAAACAGTTTCCACAGAACTCCCAGTATCTGAAGCTTCAATCTCTGTGCAGATATACGCATTTCTAACATACAATGCAACACCTCCTCCTCGTTTATCAAGTCTGTTTCTGGCAAATAAGTTGTATCCTTCTAGTCTTGTATGCCAATCATGTGTATTGTCCCACCAAGTTTCAGTGATTCCAATGGCATCATATTTCTTTTCCTGTGTTAGTAGTTCCAATTCTCCTTGTTTGTTGCCCATGCTTTGTGCATTAGTATAGAAACATTTTAGTTTGTGATTGGTTTCTCTTTCTCCAATATTTTTATTAATTAGCTTCTTTTGTCTTTGTTCTTCCTTTCCACTTCTAATAGCAGAGTTCTCAATAGCATTTGTCAGGTGTATGGCTTTTTCTGGTCTTTTGCTTCCCTTCCCATGTTGTTCTAGTTTAAAGCTCTCCTTACAAGTGTAGTAAGGCGACCTCCAAATACATGTTTTCCAGTCTTCATAATGTGCACCCCATCTCTAGCAAGTAGTCCATTGTATAGTTAATTCACTCCGTGATCCAGAAATCCAAATTGTTGCTGACGGCACCATCGACGTAGCCAGTTGTTCACCTGCAGAATCTTATTCCACCTCCTTGTTCCATGGCCATCCACTGGGAGGATGGAAGAGAAGACCACCTGCGCTCCCAGTTCTTTCACTTTCTTGCCTAAGTCTTCAAAGTCTCTGCAGATGGTTTCCAGGTCGCTTCTTGCGGTGTCATTTGTCCTCACATGTAGTAGCAGGAATGGGTAGTCATCTGAAGAGTCCTGATATCCTGTCAGACACATCTTTAATTTTTGCACCTGGAAGACAGCACATTTCTCTTGAAGTTATATTCGGTCTGCAGATAGTGGCCTCTGTTCCTCACAACAGGGAATCCCCCATGACCACCACTCTCCGTTTCTTCTTCACAACATTTTTCTTTCTCCATCCCAGGAGGACTCTTAAGGCGTACAAGGATGCTGTTTGTGGGCAAAGTCTTATCCTGATGTATTTCTTCATCGTTTTCCTGCGTGAGAGCCTGATACTGGTTCCTGAGAAGTATGGGTGCTGACTGCCTCCTGATCCTCCTGCTTCTCTGGGTCACATGTCTCCATTCCTCTGTTTCTTCAGGTGCACTTCGAATTTCTTCTCTTTCTGTAACATGAAGAGATAATTCTGCTCTGTCTAAGAACTCTTCACCTTCCTTAATGATCTTCAACGTAGCTAACCTCTCTTCGAGATTTTGCAACTTTTCCTCCAACAGGGACACAAGCTTGCATTTGTGGCATGTGAAGTTTGGCTTTTCCACAGGTAAGTCTGTGAACATGTAGCAAGAAATGCAGCTCACCAAATGGCTCCTGGCCTCTTCCATATTGAGATTTCTTTCGGCGCGCAGTTTTCCGATTTCCTCTTTTCAGCTGCAACGGCCAAAACCCAGTGATCGTTGAGCTCGCGGAGACTCTTCACTTATCCCAGAAGGCACTGGGAATATGCAAATGATCTCCTCAGGACTCTTCCCCTGGTTTGATGATCAGGATGAGCTTATGGCAGCTGGGTTGGAACTCTTCCAGTAGTAAAGAAGTCATGGAGTTCTCCCAGGACTCTGCTCTCTTCTTGTAATTTCTTCCATAGTGAAGGTTCTTGAAGAGGTTCGTCAGGTGGTTTGGGATGAGATTCATCCTTTTCAGCAGAGACAGTGATGACACTCTGTTGGGTAAACCTTGAGTAGAAAGGAGTCATTTCTACCTCTTCCCAGATGTCATCTCGGGGTGGTTCTTACAACTCATCGGCATTGACATTTGATTTACTGCGGTATTTGACTGTGAATTTGTAGTTCGCTAGGCGTGAAGCCCGCCATTGTGCCATGGTTCCTAGCCGAGCAGTATCCAGGTGTGCTAGCAGATTATTGTCTGTGTAGACAGTGAAGGGCGTGGCAGCCAGGTAATCTTTGAATTTTTCTGTTCCAGCCCAGACAAGTGCAAGCTTGGAACTATAGCTGTTATCATTCTTCTCAGTTCCTCTGAGGCTGCAGTTTTGCATAACAAATCACACGCTCCTTGTTGTCCTGGACCTGGGACAAAACAGCATCTAGCCCTTGGAGGCTAGCATCTGTATACAAAAGGAATGGCTGAGTGTAATCAGGATAGGCCAGAATAGGTGGTTGGGTAAGAAGGGTCTTCAGTGTTTGGAATGCTTGTTCTTCACAATTTGTCCAGTCTACTGGAAGCCTTTGGTTGTAGTTTTCCTTGGGACATCCCCATAGCAACACAATAAGTGGGTCAGATACTTGAGCAAAGTGAGGAATAAAGCGGTGATAGTAACCTGCAAATCTCAAAAAGTTGTGGACTTCATTTGACGGTAGTTGTCATTCTCCAGTTTTGACGGCATCAATTTTGCCTGGGTCGGGTTGTACCCCTTCCATGCTTACCAATTGTCCAAGGTAGTTGACTTGAGGTTTTAGCATGTGGCATTTGGAGTGCTTGATTTTGAGGCCATGTTTGATTAGTGTCTTGAAGACTTCAGACAGATGATGATGAATGTGGTCTTCATTAGTGATGGGCGAGTAGCATTGTTGCT
Source organism: Dendrobates tinctorius (assembly GCF_039654945.1). Lineage (NCBI taxonomy): Eukaryota > Metazoa > Chordata > Amphibia > Anura > Dendrobatidae > Dendrobates > Dendrobates tinctorius. Next base: position 18,723,855 of record NW_027361770.1, read on the forward strand.
CGGGTCTCCTCGAGCATGCTCGGGTGAGCTCCGAGTATTTTGGCATGCTCAGAGATTTAGTTTTTGACGTCTCAGCTGCATGATTTGCGGCTGCTAGACAAGCTGAATACATGTGGGATTTCCCTAGTAAACAGGCATTCCACACATGTAATCAGCCTGTCTAGCAGTCGCAAATCATGCCGCTGAGACGCCGAAAACTAAATCTCCGAGCACGCCAAAATACTCAGACCACCCGAGCATGCTCGTCGATACCCGAGCAATGCGTATACTCACTCATGCCTAGTCTTGATATGTCCGTGAATAGACAATGACATCATCAAGGTAAAGGAGGACACTCTGGAAATTTTTGTGGCCAAGACATCTCTCCATTAGCTGTTGGAACGTATCAGGGGCATTGCAAAGGCCAAAAGGCATTGTGGTGTAGTGACCACTGTGTCCACTAGGGGGCGCTGTATGGATGTCCCAGGAGAGTGGATGAATGGCAAGATACTGAATGACCGTTATGTATCTCAAGGTGGGTGGCCTTGAGATGGAAATTTATGTGTGTGTTAATCAGCAGTGATACTGCTGAGGTGCTGGTTCAATGTGTCAGGGACTAGTTACCTACAAACCCACCCAGGGGATGTGTTTACTAACGCTATTGTAAAGTGTGTGTGAAGGACCTGTGATGAGGTCATAGACATGTGACCAGGTGGGTGTGGCTACGGACCATATAAGGTGGCCAGGATAGGTCACATGGGTGAATGCTGGGACCCGGTTGGTCCAGTGTGGAAGGTCCCGCTGAGATGGAGCTTCCTGGCTAACAGCCTGTGAAGTGGCTGAGGTGAAAGGCCTGCATGTGTCTGAGAGTTCCCAGGGGAGGGAATGAACGTCTGCAGTCAGCTGAAGCAGCCATGAGGAAACCCGGACGTGGGTGAGATATGTGAGGCTAAAGAGCCTGTATACTGGACATGGTACAACCTGTGTGAACACAGGGTTTACAGAGTGAAGCTCTGTCATGGACGCTCTGCTGTTTATATGAAGTTTTGTTGCTGCTGTGGGTTTATGATGTTGAATAAACCACATGGACTATGCTTGTTTTATGGAAAACCCGTGCCGGATCTGGTTTTGTGGCTGCCAAGCGAGTATCCCCTACCCGAATGACAGCGCTGCCTCACAGCATAAAGTTAAATTCAAAAAGCCCCATTGAAGTGGTAAAGGTAGTCTTCTCTCTGTCCTCTGGCACCATGGGAACTTGCCAGTATCCGCAGGTTAATTCAAGGGTAGAGAAGTAGGAGGCAGATCCGAGAGCAGTCATGGATTCTTCAATTTGTGGCAAGCAGTAGGCATCCTTGTGTGTGATGTTGTTCAATTTGCCGTAATCCACGCAGAAACGGATGGAGCCATCTTTTTTTTTTCACAAGGACCAGCGGTGCAGCCCAAGGGCTTTGACTTGCACTTATGACTTCAGCCTCTTTCATGTCTTAAAGCATTTTCTTGACAGGCTGATACTTCGCAGGTGGTATGGGATGATGTCACTCCTTGATGGGAGGATGATCACCTGTGAGGATTCGATGCTGAATCAGAAATCTTACCGAAATCCAAAGGGTGCTTATTGAATGCTTGGTGATGATGCTTGGCAAGGTTCAGAATTCTTTCTACTGGAGTAGTGGCATCTCCCATATTCTGCTCAGTCCACAAGGGGTCTGAAGTAGCTTTCTTACTGTCTTGGGCAGCTTGGGTGGAATTTTGATTAGCTGTTACCTCACTTGAGATGATGTCATCTGATGAGAGTTGAGATTAGCGTTGAGTGAATATCTTCAGTTCCCCACTTATTCGGCAAGCTATAGCAATTGCCGAATAAGCTACAGCGGGAACACGGCTTCCTGGATTGCAGCGACTGAACAGCTGATTGCCACCACAACTGCATGTGTCACACCTGTGTCTCTGTCAGAGCATGCATGGAGAGCCTGTTTGCTGGTCTCTTCGTGTTAGGTGTCGAGTTCCAGCAGCAGCACAGCAGGAATCCAGAGCCTCATATTCTACGGTCTCCCATTCTTCATCGACCGCAGGGGAGCTTGCTCAGCAGCCCCGTCATTCCTGACGCTCTGCCCAGACCTGCTCTGTGGGTCTGGCTGTTGCTGCCACCTTTGGGTCAACAATAACAATGCAGGCTGCTCAGCAGCAAACCGCTCCGGTGGCTAAGTCCTTCCGTCGCTCCACTGAGCATGCTCACGAGACGATCTCCCATTGGAGATCGGGAGTCACATGCACAGGTCCTTCTCCAGATCTGATTGGTCCATCTCAGGGATCTGGAAGCTTTCAGAAGGTCCCGGCTATAAAAGGTTTGCATGGCCGCTCGGCCATGCGCTAGTATAGACTCTAGTTGCTGTGTGAATGATGACGGATGTATGGACTTGCAAATGACTCATTAAGATTCCCCTCCCTCTGATATTATGTGTGGGGTTAGGGAACTAGTGATAGTCAGCGCCAGTCAGTGGCAAGCTACAGGCCACAATACGTATCCTCCACAATGCTAGCGTCCGACAGTGCGCCTGCTACCGGGCATTGTCGTATAGCGGCAGTGTCTGTCGCCGCGCTGCAGTCAGCAGTACTCCTTGGCTTCCGCGGTTGCTTACTGCATGTAAGCACTAACATGTCGTTTGGTGCTGGGTTGCTGGTCGCTATGAGAGATGGGAAGGCTACCCACATACCTCACATCTGGGTGTGGTTACAGCTTATGTAATGGAGGCTGTTGTTTGGCACATGGTTTGTGTGTTGGGAGGGAGCAGGCCTCCTGTTTGTGTGGCTCCAGACCGAGCTGGCATGCTGGACATTACCCCCAGGCATGAGGAGCAGAGCCCTGATAAGAACATTTATGGGTTTTTTTTGCCTGCTCTAAAGGCTGTTTACCTTTTCTTGGTGCTTCTGGGAATATGAAACAAACCCACATGAACATTGAAAGGAACCTGTTGTGAGTTCATTTTCTCCTTCATTACTGAGGCCCGAGGAACTCCCTCTTCTGGTAAAGAAAGGTAGTGAGCCTGATTATCAAACACCTGAGGATGATGATGATGACTGGCTGAGTGGAGTTACTGACTGGATATAAGGCTGCCGACGCCCTTCTGCCCTGCGGGTGATTTCTCTCTGGGATCCTTGGAGACCAGTCTGAATTCCTGCTCCTCTAAAGCTAAGTTTGCTGCTCGGCCTTTTGCTTTGGTGCTTTGACTTTGTTTTGCTTTGTTTTTCTGGATTTCTGCCATTCCTGCTGGGGTGTGCTGAATTCCTTTAGCTCTGTCTTCTGAAAATACCTGAATGCTGATTTAGTTTTTGAAGCCTAGCTGCTTCAGGGCCTTTTTCATATCAGCTTGTTGGCTTATGTCTTTGATAGGGTTTTGGCAGATTGCAGACAGCAGCCTTCCTGTCCTTTCCTATCTAGGTAGTTTTGGGCCCCGTCTTTGCTCAGTCTATCTTTCTGTCTGTGTTAGTATTTTCATCTTGCTTCACCGTCATTATATGTTGGGGGCTGCCTATTGCTTTGGGGTCTGCTCTGGGGCAGTTTAGATTTCCCCTTTCTTTCTTTAGGCCTATGTAATTCTCCGGCTGTGATCGAGGGGTCTAGGGCATCGTAGAAACCCCCCACGGCTACTGCTAGTTGTGTTGATAAGTTCAGGGGTCTGCAATCTGATAGTTGCCAACTTCTCTGGTTTTCTGGACTTAGCTTGTATTTCTGCTTTTGCCTCCTACGGTGACTCATTCATAACAGAATCACCCGCCATACCGCAGATTCTAGGGTACTCAATAGCAGGAAAGAATTGTAAAAAAAAAAAAAAAAAAAGTGTGTATATTTTTTCCTCTATATCTCTGAGGCCGTAGGGGGAATTTTTTTTTCTCTCAATGAAGATAAAGCAATTGTCTGATCGTGTGGAGCAGCTCGCTGCGGAAGTGCAGGGAATTTCCGCCTACCTTGCTCATTCACATGCTGCTGAACCAAAGATTCCTACACCTGATGTATTTTTTGGGGATCGGCCTAAATTTTTGAATTTCAAAAATAATTGTAAATTATTTTTTGCCTTGAAGCCTAACTCGTCAAGGAGCTCCGCGCAGCAGGTTAAAATTGTCATCTCTTTGCTGCGTGGCGATCCCCAGGATTGGGCGTTTTCTTTGAAACCAGATGATCCTATTCTGACTAATGTGAACGCATTCTTTCAAGCTTTGGGGTTGTTGTATGACGAACCTAATGCCATTGATCAGGCTGAAAAGACCCTGCTGGCATTGAGCCAGGGTCGTGATTCTGCAGAATTGTACTGTCAAAAATTCCAAAAGTGGGCAGTACTTACTACCTGGAATGATAATGCCTTGGCTGCTCTCTTTCGGAAGAGGTTGTCAGAAGCCGTAAAAGATACTATGGTGGGATTTCCTGTTCCCTCTGGTCTTGACGATTCTATGTCATTAGCCATTCAGGTTGATCGGCGTTTTTCGCGAACGCAAAGCTGCACGAGAGGTGTTACCACCTGTTGAACAAATGTCTGAACCTATGCAATGTGATAGAGTTTTTTCCAGAGAGCAGCGTCAGGAGTTCAGAAGGCGTAATAAGTTGTGTTTTTTCTGTGGAGATGCCTCGCATATTATTTCTGTCTGTCCTAAACGAGAGAAACGATTTGCACACACGTTTTCTGTTGGGGGTGTTCAACCTAAGTTTCTTCTGGCTATTACTCTGATCTGCTCCCTGTCCACATTTTCCGCCAAGGCTTTTGTGGATTCGGGAGCAGCCCTAAACCTAATGGACTTGGATTTTGCTAAACGTTGTGGATTTCCGATGACACCTCTGCAGACGCCTATCCCTTTGAGGGGGATTGATGCTACTCCTTTGGATAAAAATAAACCCCAGTTTTGGACCCAGGTGGTAATGCGGGTCACCCCAGACCATCAAGAAAATTGCAGATTTTTGGTGTTACATAATCTGCATGATACTATTGTTCTGGGGTTTCCCTGGTTACAGATTCATAATCCAGTTTTGGATTGGAAATCTGTGTCTGTGGTGAGTTGGGGTTGTCGGTGTGCCTTTAGTGAGGCGCCAGTGTTTTCCACCTCTACTCAGTCGCATGATGTTCCTGATTATTTGGCGGACTTTTATGATGTATTTAGTGAGAATGAGTCTGCGTCTCTGCCTCCTCATAGGAGTTATGACTGTGCAATTGAACTGAGCCCGGGGTGTAAATTTCCCAAGGGTCGGCTCTTTAATTTATCTGTACCCGAGCACGAGGCTATGCGATCCTATATTAAGGAGGCGTTGGAGAAGGGTCATATTAGACCATCCTCGTCACACTTAGGTGCCGGTTTTTTTTTTGTAGCCAAAAAGGATGGATCATTAAGACCTTGTATTGATTATCGTGCCCTCAACAAAATTACTGTTAAATATCAGTATCCGTTACCCCTGATTTCTGATCTATTCTCCAGAGTTAAAGGTGCTTGCTGGTTTACCAAGCTTGACCTCAGGGGGGCGTATAATCTTATTCGCATTAAGCATGGGGATGAATGGAAGACGGCGTTTAATACTCCGGAGGGACATTTTGAGTACCTGGTGATGCCTTTTGGGCTCACTAATGCCCCTTCTGTCTTACAGTGCTTCATGAACGATATTTTCCGAGATTTTGTCGATAAATTTTTGATTATCTATCTGGATGATATTTTGATCTTCTCCAAGGATTGGGATTCTCATGTGGAACATATTCCGACTGTGTTCCGGATCTTGAGGGAGAATTCCCTGTATGTCAAAGGATCTAAATGCCTTTTTGGAGTACAGAGGATTTCTTTTTTGGGATTTATTTTGTCCCCGTCAACTATTGAAATGGACTCGGCCAAGGTACAGGCCATTCACGATTGGGTTCAGCCCACTTCTTTGAAGGCCCTCCAGAAGTTTTTGGGTTTTGCTAATTTTTATCGGAAATTTATAGCAAAATTTTCTAGTATTGCCAAGCCATTGACTGATTTGACTAAAAAGGGTGCTGATGTGTTAAATTGGTCTCCGGAGGCTGTTTCTTCCTTTCAGGAGCTGAAGCGAAGATTCACCTCCGCCCCGGTTTTGCGGCAACCTGATGTCTCACTTCCATTCCAGGTAGAGGTGGATGCTTCTGAGATTGGTGCAGGAGCTGTTTTGTCCCAAAAGGATCCTGTAACATCTAAAATGAATCCCTGTGCTTTCTTTTCCCGAAAGTTCTCTCCATCTGAACGTAACTATGATGTGGGGAATAGGGAACTGTTGGCCATGAAATGGGCATTTGAGGAGTGGAGACATTGGTTGGAGGGAGCTAAGCATCAAGTCGTGGTCCTCACTGACCACAAGAATTTGATTTACCTAGAGTCGGCTAAGCGCTTGAACCCTAGACAGGCTAGGTGGGCCTTGTTTTTTACACGTTTTGATTTTGTGGTTTCTTTTCTTCCTGGAACAAAGAATGTCAAGGCAGACGCCCTCTCTAGGAGCTTCTTTGCTGATTCTCCTGTGGTGACCAAGCCTGCTACCATCTTAGGCGAAGGGGTAGTTCTTTCTGCCATCTCGCCCGATTTGAGACGTGCTCTGGAAGAGTTCCAGGAGGACAAACCTGAGCGTTGTCCCAGTGGAAAGTTGTATGTTCCTGACCAGTGGAAGAAGAGAGTGATGTCTGAAGTTCATTGCTCTGCTTTGGCTGGTAATCCAGGTATTTTTGGTACTAGAGATCTGGTGAGTCGGTTTTTTTGGTGGCCCTCCTTGTCTCGTGATGTCAGGAATTTTGTGCAGTCCTGTGGGACGTGCTCCCGGTCTAAATCGTGTTCTCGCTCTAGTGGGTTGTTGATGCCTTTGCCTGTCCCCAAGAGGCCATGGACCCATATTTCAATGGATTTCATCTCTGATATGCCTGTCTCTCAGAGGATGACTGTTATTTGGGTGATTTGTGATAGGTTCTCTAAGATGGTTCATCTTGTACCACTCCCTAAGTTGCCGTCTTCCTCTGAGTTGGTGCCCCTGTTTTTACAACAGGTGGTTCGTTTGCACGGGATTCTTGAGAACATTGTATCTGACAGGGGAGTCCAGTTTGTGTCTAGATTTTGGAGAACTTTCTGTTCCAGGCTGGGAATTCAGTTGTCCTTCTCCTCTGCTTTTCACCCTCAGACCAATGGGCAGACAGAGAGAACAAACCAGACCTTGGAGTCATATTTGAGATGTTTTATTTCTGCTGATCAGGATATATGGGTTTCATTTTTGCCCTTGGCCGAATTGGCTTTAAATAATAGAGCTAGTTCTGCCACTTTGATGTCACCTTTTTTTTGTAACTTTGGGTTTCATCCTCGATTTTCTTCAGGGCAGGTGGAGCCCTCTGCCTGCCCAGGTGTTGACACTGTGGTGGAGAGAATGCACCAGATCTGGGACCAAGTGGTGGATAAGTTATCTCTCTCCCAGGAAAAGGCCCAACGGTTTTCCAACCGACATAGGACCATTGGTCCCCAGTTTAAGATTGGTGATATGGTGTGGTTATCATCAAAAAATATTGCTATGAAGGTGGCTTCTCCTAAGTTTAAACCTAGATTTATTGGACCTTACAAGATTGTGGAGATTATTAATCCGGTCTCTTTTCGTTTGGCTCTTCCTGTCACATTTAAAATCCATAATGTGTTCCATAAATCTTTGTTGAAGAGGTTTGTTGAACCTGTTGTTCCGGGGGTGGCACCTCCAGACCCTGTATTGGTTGAAGGTAACATGGAATATGAGGTAGAGAAAGTACTGGATTCCCGACTGGCTAGATGGAGACTCCAGTATTTGGTTAAGTGGAAGGGTTATGGTCAGGAGGATAATTCCTGGGTCTCTGCCTCTGATATTCATGCCAAAAGATTGGTGCGTGCCTTTCATCGGGCTCACCCTGATCGCCCTGGCGGCGTAGTTGAGGGTTCGGTGACCCCTCCTCAAGGGGGAGGTACTGTTGTGAGTTCATTTTCTCCTTCATTACTGAGGCCCGAGGAACTCCCTCTTCTGGTAAAGAAAGGTAGTGAGCCTGATTATCAAACACCTGAGGCTGATGATGATGACTGGCTGAGTGGAGTTACTGACTGGATATAAGGCTGCCGACGCCCTTCTGCCCTGCGGGTGATTTCTCTGTGGGATCCTTGGAGACCAGTCTGAATTCCTGCTCCTCTAAAGCTAAGTTTGCTGCTCGGCCTTTTGCTTTGGTGCTTTGACTTTGTTTTGCTTTGTTTTTCTGGATTTCTGCCATTCCCTGCTGGGGTGTGCTGAATTCATTTAGCTCTGTCTTCTGAATATACCTGAGTGCTGATTTAGTTTTTGAAGCCTAGCTGCTTCAGGGCCTTTTTCATATCAGCTTGTTGGCTTATGTCTTTGATAGGGTTTTGGCAGATTGCAGACAGCAGCCTTCCTGTCCTTTCCTATCTAGGTAGTTTTGGGCCCCATCTTTGCTCAGTCTATCTTTCTGTCTGTGTTAGTATTTTCATCTTGCTTCACCGTCATTATATGTTGGGGGCTGCCTATTGCTTTGGGGTCTGCTCTGGGGCAGTTTAGATTTCCCCTTTCTTTCTTTAGGCCTATGTAATTCTCCGGCTGTGATCGAGGGGTCTAGGGCATCGTAGGAACCCCCCATGGCTACTGCTAGTTGTGTTGATAAGTTCAGGGGTCTGCAATCTGATAGTTGCCAACTTCTCTGGTTTTCTGGACTTAGCTTGTATTTCTGCTTTTGCCTCCTACGGTGACTCATTCATAACAGGAACCCTCATGAACCTTCCTTCTTCCTCCTGTCACACCTGAGTACCACCCCTACAATTGGTGCTAGACTACGGGCATCAGTCCAGGAGGTACCTGGGAGGATTGCTGTGGATCGGTGGGTCCACAAACTCTGGGCAGCTAGCTGTGGATCGGCGGGTCCATCTACTCTGGACGGCTTGCTGTGGATCAGCAGGACCATGAAATCTGCAGACCTGAGGCTTGCATGTAGAGACATGCAAAGAGGTGCGGAGCCTTGCAGAGCTTTGCAGATCGGTGTGGAGCCTTGCCGTGCAGAGCTGTGTAGAGCTGTACAGAGAGGTGCGGAGCCTTGCGGAGTGGTGTGGAGCCTCGCTGTGGAGAGCCAGCAGCTGCAGCAGGAGCTGTGGCAGCACCAGCAGGAGCTGGTGGGGTGTTGCAAGAGGATATTGGTGGGCCAGGTCGTGCAGTCTCTTAAAGGGCCAGTGCAAGCCCAGAGATATATCAGTGTACTGTGCTAACTGGGGCCTGAGGGGGCAATGGGGAGTCCACAGGGTGCACCCCAAAGGGGGTTGTGACCCAAGGAGGGATGATTGCCTGAAAGGGGGTGGAGTCCAAAAAGGGGGCAGTGACCCAAACAGGGAGGATTGCTCAAAAGGCGGTGGAATCCCAAAAGTGGGAGGTGACCCAACCAAGGATGGCTGCCCAAAACGGGGTGTAGTCCAAAAAGGGGCAGAGTATCTAAAGGCAAAAGCCGTGGCGAATGCACTGATGGACTGTTGTCGGGAACAATGTTCGAACAGCACATGTCCTGTACGGAGTATCCATCTGACAAGACGTCACAGAGGTGTTCTGTGGAAGTCAACGGAGAGAGCATGACTGGACTTCTAGACTCAGGGAGCTTGGTGACCCTGGTGAGCGCCACACTCCCTACCTATCTCATTCCTGGAAAAAAGATGGAAGTCCACTGCATCCATGGGGTTGCTAGGGTGTCAAGGATAATCATTGAGACACCCACAATTATTAACAGCCATGACAGCCCTGTAGTCCTGGACTTACCCTACCCAATTATGATAGGCCGGGACTTTAAATTCTTTTGGGACTTGTGGGAGGAGTAGGTATTGCCCCCTAAGGTCATTAGTCGAGAGTTAGGGGTGACCAACAGTGTGACTATTGGAAACAGGGCAGCTCCAGGAAAGGGGTCCGATACCTGCTTAAGTGGGGACTTGTTGTTCCAGGGTGATAGGGTAAGTGCTGGTTACTCCCATTCAGACTGTGACTCTAACACATGGGAAAAAGAGTGCTGTATGGTGGAGCCGGGTACAAATGGCAAGTCTTCCTCTCATCGCCGGGTACACGGCAGCCGCAGAAAGGCAGGACATGCTACATCCTCTGAAAAGAGGACTGAAGAAGAGACAGGGTCAGGTGCAAACAAGGTTAATGTCTTTGATAAGGAGGCCATCTTGCCTCTTACAAGCTCCAGCAAAGAGGTTGTCAATGATGTGCTAAAAATAAAACTGATATTCACATTATTATTTTGGCACAGCCATACTGTTAGCTTATGCATTGAATGCAAATCCCACTCTTCAACAAAATCACATGCACCCCACTAAGCCTTTGAACCAATGTACTCTATGGACACAGGAAAACCAAGCTCACATTATTCTTTTGACAGTGCCATACGGTTAACCTACGCATTGAATGCACCAAATTCTACCCCACCCCAAAAAGCCTTTGAACTGACGTACTGGATGGACACAGGAAAACCAAGTTCACATTATTATTTTGGCACTGCCATACTGTTAGCTTATGTGTTGAATGCAAGGCCCATCCTGAACCAAATTCTAACGACCCCCAAAAAGCCTTTGAACCGACGTACTGGATGGACACAGGAAAACCAAGTTCACATTATTATTTTGGCACTGCCATATTGTTAGTTTATGCATTGAATGCAAGGCCCGCTCTGCAACAAAGTCACAAGCACCCCAATAAGCTTTTGAAACCACGTACCAGATCGCCACAGGAAAACCAAGTTCACATTATTATTTTGTTACTGCCATACTGTTAGCCTATGCATTGAATGCAAGGCCCGCCTTGCCACAAAGTTACACGCACCCCAATAACCCTTAGAAACGGCATACTGGATGGCCATATGAAACAAAAGTTCCCATTATTATTTTTTTTTTGTTACTACCATAAAGTTTTCCCATGAAGTGAATGCAAGGCCTTGCAAAAATTTGCACGCACCACAATCCTCCTTGGAAGAATTGCGGAGGAGGGCCTCATAAGAGTGGGTCTCCTATACTTGGAATGCCCATACACTAAATGTATGGGCTGACAAACATTTCCCCCTGGGGGGTACACATCAACATAGTGTGTAAACTTTTTCTTTTACGGGCATCATAAACATCCTGGAAAACAGTAACGTGGTTTCCTACACCTTTGCTGCTGGGAAGATGCAGGCTTTTAGTAAAAATATGGAGGACGAATCGCTGGATGAAGTGATCAGGAAAAGGGGCATGGTGACGGCAGGAATGGGAATGTACAGGATTAATAACAGTGATGGCTATGGGAGGTATGAGATCCAGGATACAGCCTACAATGATTAGTCGCTTAGCCAACACCAATTACTAGAATGTGTTTCATGCCCATCATAAGATCGGTGTAACAGATGCCCGTCTGAAGCTTGGCATAAAAGATGCCCATAAGAAATAGGTTGCCAAAGACGCACGTGTCCGTATGAAGGGCAAAGTGCAACATGCTTGTGAGATGCTGAATTAGAGAAAGCAGAACAGTGTTGGAGGAAAAAAAAACAAACTGATGGATGCTGGTGAAAAACTAAGTTTAAAGAGGAGTGCACCAGCTGTAACTATCAACACACCGAAGGCACAAGGTTCTTCATCTTCACCCATACATATTACCAAGAATATCCAAATGTCACAGCCAAAAACTATTTGTTCCAGTGTAATGAACACTGTTAAAGAAATGTCAATAAACGTAGTTAACCACAAACTGGGGAAACAACAGATTTCCTCTTTACAAGATATGGACGATGATGGTATTGATTACGACTTTGAACTTTACCACAACCTCACCAAGAAGATGAAGATCACAGCTGCAAACAATGTGCAAAAAATGCCATGAATGTCTGGAAATTCTTTGTCTCTTGGGCAAACTTTACCTCTTACTAAAATGTTACAGAATGATGCATAAACAGCTCCCATGTCTACTCAGCAAGACACTTCGCCAATCGACAGCTTTATTGCACACAAAGTCTCTAATCAACGTGTCAGGGACACTTGTCACATAGGAGGCCAGCTCATCACTAGGGCCCACTCATAAATAGTCTGTCTTTAGCTTTTTAGAAGGCACAAAAGCGACCAATTATAATTTGCATCCAAGAATCACAGAGGAAGATATCATGGAGCTTTTCTGTGTATGCGGTGTCAAGAAGCGCACCTGCTTGTTGAGTTCGGGAGTTGCAGAGTTTGTGCTTGTAAGAAAGGAAGATGCAGTTGGTGCCTACAAAAAACACTTCTAAGACTAAGTGACACCCCATCAAAGAAAGAAGGTTAATGTCATAGAAACACAAACTCCTCTTCCTCCAGTGTTGCTTCAAATCCTCCAGCTAATGTTGATCCTGATTAAAAGGACTCTTTACATCCTCAGGGTCATCATCAGTCATCAAACTACCTGCATTTAAGATTAAGCTCTGATGACACCAATACAACTTGGAGACTGTAATTACAGAGATTCACAATTCACATATGTGCCCAGAGATTCCTTTTAAAAAATTTATTTTTGGTATTTGTTTAACGCTGGTGATGAACACCAGCAGGTAGCTGATGTTTAAAGGAGTCTGGCAACCAACTTTGGACAATTTATTCTGTTCACAGCATTGTAGTACAGTTCACCTTTGTTGTGGTGCAGTTGCTTTATTGCATCAAGAATTTCTGTTTTCCACTTGCTGTAGCATTGTGATACAGCACAGTTATGGTTCTACTGTTCTGTCAAGGGAGGTTACATAAATGTTGAATAACTTCTTTAAATGTATTCAATAATCTGTTTCAACTTAAAAGATAATATTTTTTATTTGGTAGCTTTAACATTTGGATTCCTACAAATGGATCTCAAGACATTCATATTCCAGTAGATGGGGGGAGAGGGCATTACTAAGTGTCCACCGACTGTTCTAGAGAAATAATTTTTTTTATGACTAATTAATGTTTCACACTGCAAAACTTTCATTGAGAACTGTTCAATCGTAGGCCATACTCATTGACCTGCGGCTGAAGCATTTTGTGATATCTGTGATCTGAAGACAGCGAAATGCTGAAGGGAGAGAGTTCATGGTAATAGTGATCTAAATACAGATACAGTATGTGTACGGAGGAATGCTGGAAGGACATAGATTGAGAAGTGGCCGGAGCAAGCCTCCCAGCCCCCCCCATAGGAGGCATAGGCGGAGGCCAACATGACGGGTGAGTTGGAAGGTTTTAGTGGGGGGGAGGGGTTAACAGGGAGGGGAGTCAGGGGGTATTTAGGTGAGGGTCAGGGGTGTGCCCTCCCTCTGTTCCTGCTCTCCCAGCACCGAAGCAGTCCCACCCCCATCATCCACTTACCGGGATGTCAGGAGTTGAAGAGGCCCTGGATCCTCCTGCGGGCTGCAGCGCTGGGGCAGCCTCCTGGATGGCTGGAGGCACAGGTTGCTGGCCTGTTCCCAGGTACCCCCGGGCAGGCCGATGAGAGAGAGCGCCGATCAAGGCGGGTGAGGCCGCCAGAGCGGCTCTAACCTGACACCGCTCCCCGGGCCTCGCGTCGCCACAGGAGCCCCTCCCGGGACCCTCCAGGTCACGCAATGCGCAATCGCCCTTCCAGCGCGTCGCGGCCTGGGAGGAATCCGCGGGTGCGGCGAGGCCATGCGGCGGTGTCTGGGCCTTCGCCTCGATCCAGAGAGGGGGCGGAGCCAGCGCGCACCGGGCACTGGGCTTCTCCTGCTCCTTCGGGGGGCCGCGGCGTGGACGGGCACGATGTGCGGCCTGCCTCTCCAGCACCAGGGAAGTCGGCCGCCAGCAGAGTGGCGGCCTGTCGGGCGGCAGGACCTGTGTCGTTGTCCCCCAGCAGTGGGGGTCATCGTTTCCTGCGGGGGGCGCCGCTGTGCGGGTCCCGCAGCTGCGACTACCTCTTACATTGGCTCCAGCAGTCCCAGCTCTGGGGAGGCTGCGAGTGCGGGAGGCAGCATGGCGGGGTTGACGCCGGCTGCAGGAAGATCCAGGGGCCGGAGGATGATGTCGGCTCCCAGTTGTCCTGGGGGGCCCAGGACGGCCAGGTGCGGCGGGACGGCACACTGCCAGGAGCTCCTGGCGGGGGGGTGCCAGGAGACGTCTGATTTCGGGGTACCGCAGCCGGGATATCTCCAGGGGTTCTGGCTTCCCGCCCGGGTCCTCCCTTGGGGGGCCACCATCACGGCAGCGAGTCCGCTACTGGGAGTCGTGAGGTCCGCGAGGCTTCGGGGGATCCAGGAGTTCCGGCTGGAGGGTATACAGCCCCCTCGCAGCCCGGTTAGTATGCGTCCATGTCCCCTGTTTGTCACCCATTTTTATCTTCGTCAGTGGTGGAAAGGGGGCCCTTGGCTGAGGCTAGTGGTGTTGGGGTGGGGGCTGGGTGGAGCAGTACAGGGTCGGCCGGGGAAGTGTGCGATATGCTTGCGGACGTGCGTAGTGTGCTGTTACGCCTGAGCGGGGCTTTGTCAGGTCTTCGCCGGTAGCAGCGTGGGTCGCATCATGGGGTCGGTGGGTCAGTGCGGTCTAGAGTCGGGCCCCCGCTTCAGCGAGCCAGTGTCCGTGTCAGTTCGAACCGACAAAGAGAGGGAGTGTCCTGTGCATTTAGATGATCGGGCGCATGGCGAGGTGTACGTATGTTTTGAAGGTTCATTGGGGGTTCACTTAAAAATAGAAGTGGAAGAGCGATCTTGGAAGTTTGAGTATGTTGTAATATTTTCACTGCTGCCTTTGGAGACGTTTAATTTAGACAAAAGCAAAAAGGAGGAAGCAGAGGGGAGGGGGAGGTAAAGCGCAGGTGGCGTTTGATTCCTCAGACGTTTGGGAATTGGCAGCAAGCTTTTGGCGAGCATTGTTGGGGAACAGGCCCCTGACGATTGCTCGGCGCCTTTTTGTTATCTGGACGATATAGGTGAGGCTTACAGAGTGTATGGTGGTCAGGGTGGCTGCGGTATGACGAGCAATTCCGTCAGAGGACGGCTGTGCATCCGGCTATTCGCTGGGACCAGAAAGATATTGGTTTGTGGATGCGTGTGATAGCGCACAATAAGTTTGGGAGCTCCTTTCATGGGGGAGCTGGAAGCCTCAGCCAGAGGTACGCACAAGGCGGGTGTTGGCTGGCAGTTTAATGACGGCCAGTGTAAGTTCGGGGCTAATTGTAATTCAAACACCTCTGCTCTAATTGTAATGGATCCTCACATTGAGCGTCAAAGTGTTTCAAACAAGGGAAGTCTAGAGCCAGGTGCGGGAATTCGCAAGGGGGAGACTCCTGTGAATCTGGAATGGATGGCTCCCTATCTAAATAGGTACCCTGATAGGGAAAGAGTGGGTTTGTTGTATTCAGGTTTTATGGAGGGTTTTCACATTCCGAGTCCTCCGTTTGAAATCCCGTTCGTTTTGAAAAATTTGCGCTCAGCTTTGGTGGAGCATTCCACAGTCGTTTCTGAGAAACTCAAAAAAAAATAAAAAAAAAAGTTTTGTTGGGCCGCATGGTGGGCCCTTTTGTTTACAAGCCCCTTCTTTTCGGATTTGGTGGTTTCCCCTTTGGGGGGTGGTTCTGGAGAAGGAGCCGAATAAGTTTCGGCTCATTCAACATTTGGCTTACCCGTGTGGGAGATCTATTAACGATGGTATTGATCTGGAGTTTCGTTTGGTGGTATATTCTTTGCTTGATGAGGCGGCTCGGTGGGTGCGCAAATGTGGTCGTAGTGCCCTTATGGCAAAGACTGATGTCGAATCCACTTTTCGTTTACTACCAGTTCATCCTGACAGCGTGACGCTGCTGGGCTGTTTTTGGGAAGGCGGTTTTTTATAGATAGGTGTTTTACTTATGGGTTGTTCGTTGTCCTGTGCGTACTTCGAGGTGTTAGTTCCTTTCTCGAGTGGGTTGTGTGCGACGTTTCCGGTTTCGACTCAGTATTCATTATTGCACGATTTCTTGTGTGTTTGGCCGGCTGATTCATCGCGTTGTCTCAGGAATTTGAAAGCCATTGAGTGGGTGGCGGATCACTTCGGTGGCCCGTTAGCGCCCGGGAAAACGGAGGGTCCTAGCACGTGTTTGCGTTCCCTGGTGATCGTCATCGATACAGTTGGGGAGTTCTGGTTGCCTGAGGACAAGCTGGTGGATTTGTGGTCTGATGTGGTCCGAGCACGTCGCTCGAGTAAAATATTGTGGCGTGATCTTTAGTCGCTGTTGGGGAGCTTGACTTTGCTTGTCGGGTTATGCCGAGGGGTAGGGTTTTTTTTTCGCGTAGGTTGGCTAGCGCTACTGCGGGGATTCGGGCACCCCACCATCTTTTGTTGGGTTGTCGGTGGAGCTTAGGGACGATTTGCGATCTGGGAGTCCTTCTTGGAAGAGTACAGCGGTCGTTTTTTGGTAATGGTGGAGGTGGTAGGTAACGATGCATTGGTATTGTTGCTGGATGCGGCTAGTGGGGTCGGTTTTTGGTGCCTATGTCAGAGGGCAATGGTGTGCGGCTCCTTGGCCTGACACGTGGGTTTCGGCCGGTCTGGTGTGCAACATCATGTTATTGGAGATTTTTCCGATGCTAGTGGTGGTGCATTTGTGGGGGTGGGATTTCAGGAACCTGCGTGTGCGTTTTAATTGCAACAACGTGGGCGTTGTGAGCGCGATTAATGGTCTTACCGCGTCGTCCCCTCCAGTCGTTCGAGTTTTTGCAGCAATTGGTGCTATTGTGTTTGTTTTAGAATGCACTTGTGACCGCGGTGCACGTGCTTGGCGTAAGGAACGGGTTAGCTGACTCTCTCTCTTGTTCGCAGCGGGATTGTTTTCGTTCTTTGGCTCCGGAAGCAGTGATTGATGGGCTAACTTGTCTGGGGGAGCGGGGGAGGGTGGCTTACGGGTTGCAGAGTCGCTGACTGAATTGTCTCTGGCACCAAGAACTTGGGAGGCTTACCGGGCAGTGTGGCGGCTGTGGGGTAGTGGTCCTTACGGCTTGTCAAACTAGTTGGGTCGGGCTTGATCTGGAGGGATTGTTGTTGTCCTGGTTGGGGCGAGGTGCGAGCGAGGGTTGGTCGCGTGCAAAGGTAACGCGCTTGTTAGCAGGTTTGTCTTTTGGTTTTCGGGAGCAGTGTTTTGACGTAAACAATTTTTGGTCAAACAGGCGGCGAAAGGTTTCAGGGGTGATTTAAGATGGCCTGTATCATTTAATCTGCTGGAGCAATTGGGTCAGGTTCTTGAGTCGGTCTGTTCGGATCGATGGATGGTTGTGTTGTTTCGCCTGGTCTTCTCGTTTGCATTTTTTAGGGCATTGCGGGTTGGGGAGCTTGTGTCGCCTAATAAAGTCGATGGGTGGCTTGTTAGCCAGGTGTACGGTATTGACCTCACAGGGGGTTGAATTCTGGCTGTGAAGGTCTAAAACGGTCCAGCCTGGTAAAGGCCGGCGAGTTGTGTTGGGTGGCGTGTTCATCCCAGTTTGAGCGGATCCTTTTTGTGCCATGCAGACGGGGGGTAGTTTTCCCGGTATCAGTTGGGCGCGGTTTTTCAAAAATCCATTTGGTGTTGGAGGATAGATGATTCTCGCTTTGCTTCTCATTCATTTAGGATGTGGGCGGCGACCGAGGCGGCAGCACGTGTTTTGGGTCCCTCTTTAGTACAGCGCATTGGTGGGTGGAGGTCTAATCGGTGCCGTAGATGTGTTCGGCCTTGATTTGAAAAAGGGGGGGTGGTTTGGTTGGTAGTGGCCATGGGGTCGAACAGGTGTTGAGTGGATTGGGTACAATTTATGCTGTAAGTATGTCTTTCTGCTAGTGTTGTTTTGCGTGTCAGGCGCTGGACCGCTGCTGGTCTGGATTTTGGTCACTCCTTCCTATATTGGGGAGCATTGCGAGCCGATGTGAGGAACGAAGGCAGACAGCTGGGGATTCCCAGGACTGTGGTGGTGGTGCGGTGGCTCGGTTTCAGGGGCCTGGTGTGGCGAACGGTGTTGCCAGAAGTCCACGAGTGCGTTCGGTTGGACTGGGCACCAGATGGTCTCATTATTCACGATGGGGGGTAACGATCTGGCGGTTCGGCCTTTTCGGGAGTTGGTCAAGGACATTAAGCAGGATTGCTTATGGTTGTGGTCGTTGTATCGGGAGATCACTATTGTGTGGTCTGAGATTGTGCCACGCAGGCGTTGGTGGTCTATGAGATCATTGGAGAGGTTAATCGGGCCAGGAAAAGGTTAACAGAGTGGTGTTTGTTTCTATTGTTAGAAATGGGGGTGATGCCGTGCGGCATTTCAACTTGGAAAAGGGCGAGGGTGATTTTGGTTGGTGGACGGGATCCATTTAAATGCGGTGGGTTCCGATATTTGGGCCCTCGCCCTTCAGGATGGTATAAAGAAGGCCGTTGCATGGCGGGTTGGGGGCGTCTCGGGTCATTGAGGTGTTCAAGGCCCCCTCGTTGTGGTGGTTTTGGAGGAGGGGGGAGTCCTTGAAGTCGGTGGAAATTGGTTGTTGGAGACTCGGTGTGTTGGGTCTCCTCCGTTAAAAGGTATGCTGGTCATGATCAGGTGAAAGGTGGGTGGGGAGTTTCCGTTGGAAGTAGGCAGATCTCCAAGTAGTTCGTGGACAATATCTATTGGTGTGCTGGTGCTCCTGAGCCTGTGGGGTAACGGCTGGGAGCAAATGGACGGGGGTTGTTCACAGTATTTTGGATTACTTCACCATGATCTTTGTGGCTTCAAGGACTCCTCCTTTCAGTGTTCAAGTCATTGTACTTATGATATTTATGATACAGTGTTTATTGTTGTTTTGTTGGTTTAATAAAAGGCTGCTGTGGCCATAAAAATTCCAAAGAAAATGCTTGTGTCCGTGTCTTAGTGGTGCTGGTGAGGTTGTGGGGTTTTTCCATGGTCACGCAGGGGTAACGGGGAAAGCCAGGATGCTGGTCTCCCCTGAGGTAAACCAGTTGACAATACCAATGTCAAGAAGTGGCCGGAGCAAGCCTCTCAGCCCCCCCCTTAGGAGGCATAGGCGGAGGCCAACATGATGGGGGGGTTGGAAGGTTTTAGTGGGGGGGAGGGGTTAACAGGGAGGGGAGTCAGGGGGTATTTAGGTGAGGGTCAGGGGTGTGCCTCCCTCTGTTCCTGCTCTCCCAGCACCGAAGCAGTCCCACCCTCCCTCCCTTTTTGTCAGCCTGGAGCGTTATTTTAATTTTGGGTCATGGCGGTTTTGGAGGAGGGGGGAGTCCTTGAAGTTGGTGGAAATTGGTTGTTGGAGACTCGGTGTGTTGGGTCTCCTCCGTTAAAAGGTATGCTGGTCGTGATCTGGTGAAAGGTGGATGGGGAGTTTCCGTCGGAAGTAGGCGGATCTCCAAATAGTTCGTGGACAATATCTATTGGTGTGCTGGTGCTCCTGAGCCTGTGGGGTAACGGCTGGGAGCAAATGGACAGGGGTTGTTCACAGTATTTTGGATTACTTCACCATGATCTTTGTGGCTTCAAGGACTCCTCCTTTCAGTGTTCAAGTCATTGTACTTATGATATTTATGATACAGTGTTTATTGTTGTTTTGTTGGTTTAATAAAAGGCTGCTGTGGCCATAAAAATTCCAAAGAAAATACTTGTGTCCGTGTCTTAGTGGTGCTGGTGAGGTTGTGGGGTTTTTCCATGGTCACGCAGGGGTAACGGGGAAAGCCAGGATGCTTGGTCTCCCCTGAGGTAAACCACTTGACAATACCAACGTCATGGCTTTTTATCAACTTCATCTGCATTTTAAAATTTTTATGTAATGCTAGCAATTAAAAAAGGTACTCTACTGTTGACAGGGCGAAGTGACATACCACAACTATCTATTTGCTCTTCCTGTACAATCCTATAATTTTTTAATAATTGATATTTATTTGTACTCCTGATTGGGAGTGGGGAGGAGACACAAGAAACGATAGGTGAACTCTGCTGAGACCACAAACATCCCTTTGCAAACAATAACGTGGCTGTTGCATCACAAAACACGTTCACCCAGGTGTTCTAGTGGTGGTGTCTGAAGAGATGTGGAGGATGTGTCGTATCCCACTAAGAAGCCATTTCTATGGGATACTATATAATGAGTTTTCATATAAATGCTTGCCATTTTTATGTGGACTGGGCATTTCAAATACATTGTGAGACCTGCTGACAGGCAGCAAAAAAAGGGTTAATCTTCTCCTCCCTGGCTTAAAGGGAATCTGTCACCCCTTTTTTGAGATATCATATAATGATATTATTCATTTGTTTGTTACCTAAGTATTGTAGTCATTTTTTTCCCCCTTGTCCCCGCACCTTTGATGCATAAATACCTATGTCAGCAGCTGCACATTGAAAAGACCATTTGCGCTTGTGCAGTATGCTTTGCCCAACTGTGGGCAAAGCATATAATCGCTATTGCGCATGCGCCGGTATTTTTCCCGGCGTCTATGACCCGGAGGTCTTCATATGCATATGAAGACTTCCAGGTCATAGACGCAGGGAAAAATACCAGCGTATGCACAGTAGCGATTATATGCTTTGCCCACAGTTGGGAAAAGCATACTGCGCAAGCACGAGCGGCCTTATGAATGCGCAGGCGTGATTAAACAACGCCATCTTTTAGTATTACAGAGGAAATTACGTCAAGCAAGCCAAGGTGGGGGAGAATAAGCCACACCCATCGGACCGGACCGCAGCGATTTCCATAAATCTGAAGTGTGATAACAAAGGTATTTATGCATCAAAGGTGCGGGGACAGGGAGGAAAAAAATACGACTACAATACTTAGGTGACACACAATTGAATATCATTATATGATATCTCAAAAAAGGGGTGACAGATTCCCTTTAACCAGGTTACAGCTCAGTTTTAACCCCTTCATGACCCAGCCTATTTTGACCTTAACCCCTTTCTGCCATTAGACGTACTATCCCGTCCATGTGCCCTGGGACTTAATTCCCAAGGACGGGATAGTATGTCTAATGCGATCAGCGGCGCCCACATAGTGAGCGCCGCTGATCGCGGCCGGGTGTCAGCTGATTATCACAGCTGACACCCGGCACAATGTGTCAGGGGCGGTCACGGACCGCCCCCGACACATTAACCCCTTGTACACCACGATCAACCACGATCGCGGTGTACCGGGGGTTAAAGGGAAGCATCGGCAGGGAGGGGGCTCCCTCCGTGCTTCCCTGAGCCCCCCACGGCAGCGCAATGTGCAGCGCTGCTGCGGGGGACTCCTTCCCTACAGGCCCCCGGATCCAAGATGGCGAGGGGGCCTTCGGGGGTCTGTAGGGAGCTGACTTCCTCACTGCCTGCAAAGCGCAGGCATGAGGAGGTCTGCAGAACTGCCTGTGACAGATTGCTGATCTGTCACAGTGATCTGTGATGTGACAGATCAGCGATCTGTCACAGGACAGTGATGTCCCACCTGGGACTATGTAATAAAGTAAAAAATAATAAAAAAAAGTGTAAAAATAATTTTTAAAAAATCGCTAAATAAATTAGTAAAAAAAAAAAAAATTATTCCCCAATAAATTCATTTTTTGAAAATAAAAAAAAAACAATAAAAGTACACCTATTTGGTATTGCCGCGTCCGTAGCGACCCGCCCTATAAAACTGTCCCATTAGTTAACCCCTTTAGGGAACCCCTTAAAAAATAAGAAACGAAGCAAAAAATAATGATTTATTATCATACCACCAAACAAAAAGTGTAATAACGCGTGATCAAAAAGACAGATATAAATATCCATGGTACCGCTGAAAATATCATCTTGTCCCGCAAAAAACGAGCCACCATACAGCATCATCCGCAAAAAAATAAAAAAGTTATAGCTCGCAGAATAAAGTGATGCAAAAATAATTATTTTTTATATAAAATTGTTTTATTGCAAAAAACCGACAAAACATAAAAAAACGACCTAAATGAGGTATCACTGTAACTGTACTGACCCGAATAATAAAACCGCTTTATCAATTTTACCGCACGCGGAACGGTGTAAACGCACCCCCCCAAAAGAAATTCATGAAATGCTGGTTGTTGTTCATTCTGCGTCCCAAAAATTGGTTTTAAAAGTGATCAAAAAATGTCACGTGCCCGAAAATGGTATCAATAAAAACGTCAACTCGTCCCACAAAGAATAAGAGCTCACATGACTCGGTGGGTCAAAATACGGAAAAATTATATCTCTCAATATGTGGTGATGCAAAAACTATTTTTATAATAAAAAGCGTCTTTTAGCGTGCGACAGCCGCCAAACATAAAAACCGCCATAAATAGTAAATCAAACCCCCCGTTATCACCCCCTTAGTTATGGAAAAATAATAAAATAAAAAAAATGTATTTATTTCCATTTTTGCGGTTAGGGTTAGAGCTAGGGTTAGGGCTAGGGTTAGGGTTAGGGCTAGGGTTAGGGCTCAGATTAGGGTTAGGGGTGTGTTGGGGTTAGGGTTGGAGTTATAATTGGGGGGTTTCCACTGTTTAGGCACATCAGGTGCTCTCCAAATGCAACATGGCGTCTGATCTCAATTCCAGCCAATTCTGCGTTGAAAAAGTCAAATAGTGCTCCTTCCCTTCCAAGCTCTGCCATGCGCCCAAACAGTGTTTTACCCCCACATATAGGGTATCAGCATACTCAGGACAAATTGCAAAACAACTTTTGGGGTCCAGTTTCTCCTGTTACCCTTAGGAAAATAAAAAATTGGGGGCAAAAATATTTTTGTGGAAAAAAATGATTTTTTTATTTTCACGCCCAGGCGTTATAAACTTCTGTGAAGCACTTGGGGGTTCAAAGTGCTCACCACACATCTAGATAAGTTCCGTGGGGGGGTCTAGTTTCCAAAATGGGGTCACTTGTGGGGAGTTTCAATAGTTTAGGTACATCAGGGGCTCTCCAAACGCACATGACACCCGCAGACCAATCCATCAAAGTCTGCATTCCAAAACGTCACTACTTCCTTTCCGAGCCCCGACGTGTGCCCATACAGTAGTTTTCTCCCACATATGAGGTATCAGTGTACTCAGGACAAATTGTACAACAACTTTTGGGTCCAATTTCTCCTGTTACCCATGGGAAAATTAAAAAAATTGGAGACTAATTGATCATGTTTGTGGAAAAAATACGATTTTTTTATTTTCATGCCTGGGCATTATAAACTTCTGTGAAGCCCTTGGGGGTTCAAAGTGCTCACCACACATCTAGATAAGTTCCTTAGGGGGTCTAGTTTCCAAAATGGGGTCATTTGTGGGGGGTTTCCACTGTTTAGGTACATTAGGGGCTTTCCAAAGGCAACATGACACCCAGACCATTCCATCAAAGTCTGCATTCCAAAACGTCACTACTTCCTTTCTGAGCCCCGACGTGTGCCCATGCAGTAGTTTTCTCCCACATATGGGGTGTCAGCGTACTCAGGACAAATTGGACAACAACTTTTGGGGTCCAATTTCTCCTATTACCCTTGGGAAAATAAAAAAATGGGAACTAAAAGATGATGTTTGTTGAAAAAATACGATATTTTTATTTTCACGCCCGGTCGTTATAAACTTCTGTGAAGCACTGGGGGGTTCAAAGTGCTCACCACACATCTAGATAAGTTCCTTGGGGGGTCTAGTTTCCAAAATGGTGTCATTTGTGGGGGGTTTCCACTGTTTTGGTACATCAGGGGCTTTCCAAACGCGACATGGTGTCCGATCTCAATTCCAGCCAAAAACGTCAAATGGCGCCGCTTCCCTTCCAAGCTCTGCCATGCGCCCAAATAGTCATTTACACCCACATATGGGGTATCAGCATACTCAGGACAAATTGCACAATAACTTTTAGGGTCCTGTTACCCTTGGTAAAATAAAAATTGGGGGTGAAAAGATGATTTTTGTGGAAAAAATATGATTTTTTAATTGTACCGCTGTACGTTATAAACTTCTGTGAAGCCCTTGTGGGTTCAAAGTTCTCACCACATATCTAGATAAGTTCCTTGGGGGGTCTAGTTTCCAAAATGGGGTCACTTGGGGGGGTTTCCACTGTTAAGGTACATCAGGGGCTCTCCAAACGCGACATGGCATCCAATCTGAATTCCAGCCAATTTTGCATTGAAAAAGTCAAACGGCGCTCCTTCCCTGCTGGGGTCTGCCATGCGCCGAAACAGTGGTTCCCCCCCACATATCAGGTATCATCGTACTCAGGACAAATTGCACAATAACTTTTGCAGTCCAATTTCTCCTGTTACCCTTGGTAAAATAAAAGAAATTGTACCTGAAGTATTTTTTTAGTGAAAAAAAGTTAAATGTTCATTTTTTTTAAATATTCAAAAAATTCCTGTGACGCACCTAAAGGGTTAATAAACTTCTTGAATGTGGTTTTGAGCACCTTAAGGGGTGCAGTTTTTAGAATGGTGTCACTTTTGGGTATTTTCTATCATATAGACCCCTCAAAGTGGCTTCAAATGTGATGTGGTCCGTAAAAGTAAAATGGTATTGCAAAAATGAGAAATCGCTGGTCAATTTTTAACCCTTATAACATCCTAACATAAAAAATTTTGGTTCCAAAATTGTGCTGATGTAAACATGTGGGAAATGTTACTTATCAAGTTTTTTGTGTGCTGTATGTGATTTAAGGGCATAAAAATTCAAAGTTGGAAAATTGCGAAATTTTCGCCAAATTTCCATTTTTTTCACAAATAAACGCAGGTTATTTGAATGAAATTTTACCACTAACATGAAGTACAATATGTCACGAGAAAACAATGTCAGAATCACCAGGATCCATTGAAGCGTTTCAGAGTTATTACCTCATAAAGGGACAGCGGTCAGAATTGTAAAAATTGGCCTGGTCATTAACGTGCAAACCACCCTTGGGGCTTAAGGGGTTAATGACCTGGCAATTTTTTTGCAATTCTGACCAGTGTCCCTTTATGAGGTAATAACTCAGGAACGCATTTGAGGCTTTTTTTTGTGACATATTGGACTTCATGTTAGTGGTAAATTTAGGTCGATAATTTTTGTGTTTATTTGTGAAAAAAATGGAAATTTGGCGAAAATTTTTAAAATTTCGCAATTTTCAAATTTTGAATTTTTGTTCTGTTAAACCAGAGAGTTATGTGACACAAAATAGTTAATAACTAACATTTCCCACATGTCTACTTTACATCAGCAAATTTTGGAAACAATTTTTTTTTTTAGGAAGTTATAAGGGTTAAAAGTTGAAGTTTCTCATTTTTACAACAAAATTTTCAAAACCATTTTTAAGGGACCACCTCACATTTGAAGTCACTTTCAGGGGTCTATATGGCAGAAAATACCCAAAAGTGACACCATTCTAAAAACTGCACCCCTCAAGCTACTCAAAACTACATTTAAGATGATTATTAACCCTTCAGGTGCTTCACAGGAACTAAAGCAATGTGGAAGGAAAAAATGGACATTTTAATTTTTCCAACAAAAATTTTATTTTAGCATCAAGTTTTTCATTTTCACATGGGTAACAGGATAAAATGCATCTTAAAATTTGTTGGGCAATTTCTCCTGAGTACACTGATACCTCATATGTGGTCATAAACCACTGTTTGGGTGCACGGCAGGGCTCAGAAGGGAAGGAGAGCCATTTGACTTTTTGAATGGAAAATGTGCTGGAATATTTAGCGGTTGCCATGTCGCGTTTGGAGAGTCCCTGTGTGAATAAACATTGGAGCTCCACAACGAGTGACCCCATTTTGGAAATTAGACCCTCCAAGGAACTTATGTAGATGCATAGTGAGCACTTTGAACCCCAGGTGCTTCACAAATTGATCCGTAAAAAAGTACTTTTTTTCACAAAAATTTTCTTTTAGCCTCAGTTTTTTCATTTTCACATGGGCAACAGGATAAAATGTATCCTAAAATTTGTTGGGCAATTTCTCCTGAGTACACTGATACCTCACATGGGGTCATAAACCACTGTTTGGGCGCACGGCAGGGCCCGGAAGGGAAGCAGCGCCATTTGACTTTTTGAATGGAAAATTAGCTCCAATCGTTAGCGGACACCATCGTCGCGTTTGGAAAGCCCCTGTGTGCCTAAACAGTGAAAAACCCCCACAAGTGACACCATTTTGGAAACTAGACCCCTTAAGGAACTTATCTAGATGTGAAGTGAGCACTTTGAACCCCAAAGTGCTTCACAGAAGTTTATAACGCAGAGCAGTGAAAATAAAAAATCATTTTTTTCTTCAAAAATGATTTTTTAGCTCGCTATTTTATATTTTCACAAGGCTAACAGGAGAAATTGGACCAGAAAAGTTGTTTTGCAATTTGTCCTGAGTACACTGATACCCCATATGTTGGAGGAAACCACTGTTTGGGTGCATGGGAAAGCTCAGAAGGGAAGGAGCGCCAATTTGGAATGCAGACTTTGATGGAATGTTCTGTGGGCCACATGTTGAGTTTGCAGAGCCCCTGATGTGCCTAAACAGTAGAAAACCCCCACAAGTGACCCCATTTTGGAAACTAGAACCCCCAAGGAGCTTATCTAGATGTGTAGTGGGCACTTTGAAACCCCAAGTGCTTCACAGAAGTTTATAAACGCAGAGCCATGAAAATAAAAAATCTTTTTTTTTCCTCAAAAATGATTTTTTTAGCCCACTATTTTTTATTTTCCCAAGGGTAACAGGATAAATTGGACCCCAAAAGTTGTTGTCCAGTTTGTCCTGAGTATGCTGGTACCCCATATGTGGGGGGAACCACTGTCTGGGCGCACGGCAGGGCTCAGAAAGGAAGGAGCGTCATTTGACTTTTTGAATGGAAAATTAGCTCCAATCGTTAGTGGACACCATTTCGTGATGTGCCTAAACAGTGGAAACCCCTCAATTCTAACTTCAACCTTAACCCCAACACACCCCTAACCCTAATCCCAACCCTAACCACAACCCTAACCCCAACACACCCCTAACCCTAATCCCAACTCTATCCCTAACCACAAGTCTAACCCTAATCCCAACCCCAACCCACCCCTAACCATAATATTAACCCTAATTCCAACCCTAACCCTAATTCCAACCCTAACCCTAATCTTAACCCTAATTCCAACCCTAACTGTTGTGAATTTGCTTTCTGGCCTACATCTGGTTACTCTCTGGTGGTTACTGGAGGTAATGGAGCTGATCTGATTAACAGAGGCTTGCCACCTGATAATGAGGACGACGATTGGAGATCTGGTTTTTCAGACTGGATTTAAGACAGCTGACTCCCTCTATCCTTGCTGGTGATTTTTTTCCTGCCTCCTGAGGTCTTAGTTTCCAGCTCAGTCCCTGCATGCTCAGCTAAGTGTTCTTTTGCTATTCTGTTCACATTTGATTTGGTTTTGTCTATTTCAGTTTTGTGTGGGTCAGCCAGCTCTTGCTGGGGCTGTGCTGAATCACCATCCATATGTTACTGCTTGTGCCAGTTTGTTTTTGTCCCTTATTAGATTGGCCTCTTTTTGCTCTGCTTTCAAAATATTCCAGAGTGCTGATATAGTGGGCGAAGTCATGCGACTTCAGTATTTTTGCATCAGACGTGTTGGAATTTTTGCAGGATTTTTTCTGTGATTGCAGACAGTGTCTTTCCTTTCCTTTTCTGTCCTGTCTAGTCAGTGTGGTCTCCCTTGGTTTGCTCAGTCTATTTTCCTACCTGCGCTTGTGTTTACATCTTGTCTCACCGACAATATATGTTTGGGGGCTATCTATTCCTTTGGGTTCAAAGTTTCAAAAAAATTATATAAAACAAAAGACTAATTCAAATGGGGCTCACAGTGTCTATTGTAACTCTGTTAAAAGTTCAAACTTTATTACAAAAATACCAAACGCTTAATAACTAAAGGCTAAAATTATCATTGCATCATACCAAACAGAGATGAACACCACTGGGAGGTGCCTTCCCCTGCACTGGCTAATATCTCCCTACCTATCAGCGGAGGTTGGAGCCCTAGGACCTGCGCAATTGGCCCCCCACTCAACGACGGCTCACCCTGCTACCCCTATAGGGCCCTATAGTGGCAGGGATGTGATAAAGAAATGAAATAGGTAGGTGAGAAAGAAAGAGGTGTAATTTCTAATTCTTGGCTTGAATTGTAGATGGTCAAAATTCTACGTTCTTAAATAAGGATTGTCGATTTTTTTTTCTTTTATGTTGTTATTCGATATATGTTATTCTATGCCTATTTGTGGGTTCTCTAGTTTTTTAAATTTTTTTCCGTACCTGTACAAGGTTGTTTATTCCCCACTCCCGTCCCTCCCTTCCTACCTTCCTTTCCATACCCTGTTTATTTCTAAAAAACCAATACAATTATTTGAAAACAAAATTCTACGTTCTTCTTTTCCAAAAGTCGGGTCGAGCAAGATTGTCCGATTATAGGGAAAAGTCGGGGTCGTCCCGAAACACGAAACCCAATGTAAGTCAATGGGGAATAAAAGTCGGCAGTGAGAGGAGGACAGGAAACACACCTACAGTGCCCATTTGAATGCCAAAAGCATCAATTCTTCTTACTTAAGCTTGTCAACCTTAATTAACTTCATAATACAAGTTACGCACTGAAAAATGGGGGTTATTTGGCTGAAGTTGTGGGGGGGTAGGGCTGGCTCCAGGTTTTCATGTGCCCTGGGAGAAAGAGCGCCCCTTTAACACATACCACAACTCATCATGCTCCGATACGGCAGAGAAATAGCGGTATAGTACAATGAAAAATACTTCACTTTTTACATCTCATGACGAGGCCCATCTATTTCTCCATACAGAATCATTGGTCCCATATAATGTTTGAAACAGTATATGATGAGCTCAACATAATGCTACAGTATATGTTGGTCCCCATGGATGAAGCTCCACTGTCTTATGGGCCCAAATAATGCTCCAAACATAATGGGCCCCATTTCTAATGCTCTAGTGTATAATGGGCCCTGTAAATGCTGCTCCAGTGTCTGATGTCCACCTTTGGAATGTTCCAGTGTATGGTGGGCACCATCTATCATTCTCCAGAGTATAGTGCTCCCCAAAAATTGCTGTCCCAACATTGAAAACAATCAAATAAGTCTCCTCGCTAGGGAATCCCTGTACTTGTCTGGACTCCTCGTCGTCCCCATCTTCCATCTCACTGCACAGTATGTCAACTTTGCAAGTGCTGTGATCCTGAGCAAGCAGGGGGGGCCCACTCGTTGGCGACGGCACTGGCACAGGGCCCCTGATAGTACGGTGGTGTGTCTGATGGCGGGTGGGCCGAACCTGCACTTTCATCTGCAGCTTCCTCTTTGTCACCGTGTAAGATGGAACTGTATATGGGAAGGGTAACCTGAGTTTCATCAGGGTCAGATTCAGGCCGTGTAGCATGCGAGGGGAATGTAGTGGTCTGGGTCAATGTACCAGCAGATTCATCGAGCAGTGGCTGGGCATCAGTGCACTTGTGTCGCCCCCAGGAGTACGGTCGCCACAGTGGCATTACCTTCTTCCTAGGGAGTGTGATGTCATGCTTGGGAGCAACGAAGGATCTCTCTAGCAGGTTAACTGATTGGGCAGCGTTATTCCCACGAGTCATGACCCTCCAAACAGCGTTCATGAAGGCAAAGTGTTTGTTTTACGTGGGCAGTATGGTTGCAAAGCTGAACCTTAAAGGAATGTCCAGAAGGGCACCACCAGGAGTGGAGCCTACGGTTAAATTCGACTCCACCTGGGAAACCTCAACCATGCCAGCTACAGAACAGATGCACACATTGCAAGCTTAATTCCGTTAACGAACGAGACTCCGTCATGCCCCGCGGTCCAAGTCCAGCTTACTAGAGGGACATGTGAGACTCTGGCACATGAGATTGGCCAATAACTGGTGTGTCATGCCATTACATGTCCGTGGCTGCATGTGCGCTACACTGAAAAGGCCAGCGTTTGTCGCTTACAGGTGCAGATAACCCGCTGAACAATGTTAGTGATGGGGATCACTGATGACAATTATTACCCGCGAACAATGATTTCCCAGTAAGTGCAGGTCAACCGCAGTTCCGGAATTAGGCCTAACCTTCATTCCTGAAAAAATGAAAAACTTACGTGTGCAAACCACAGGTGCTGTAGCTTGCTTAACAGCTCACCAGCCGTTCTCACTCCCAGTATGGATTGCACGTGATTGCACAAAGGTTAGAAAGGGTACCGTATCCCCAGATAACATGTATGGATAGCGTACACATTCAAAATATGTCTATACATCAGGAGGCAGGCTCAGACGGTGTTAGGCCCAGTATGGATTGCACGTGATTGCACAAAGGTTAGAAAGGGTACCGTATCCCCGGATAACATGTATGAATAGCGTACACATTCAAAATATATGTCTGTACATCAGGAGGCAGGCTCAGACGGTGTTAGGCCCAGTATGGATTGCACGTGATTGCACAAAGGTTAGAAAGGGTACCGTATCCCCGGATAACATGTATGGATAGCGTACACATTCAAAATATATGTCTGTACATCAGGAGGCAGGCTCAGATGGTGTTAGGCCCAGTATGGATTGCACGTGATTGCACAAAGGTTAGAAAGGGTACCGTATCCCCGGATAACATGTATGAATAGCGTACACATTCAAAATATATGTCTGTACATCAGGAGGCAGGTTCAGACGGTGTTAGGCCCAGTATGGATTGCACGTGATTGCACAAAGGTTAGAAAGGGTACCGTATCCCCGGATAACATGTATGGATAGCGTACACATTCAAAATATATGTCTGTACATCAGGAGGCAGGCTCAGACGGTGTCAGGCACAGTATGGATTTGACGGCCCAGATTACACAGCGGAGGAGCAGGGAGAGGTAAAGATTGCAAATGCTGGGGCCCTGTCCAAGCAAGGGGGGCCCACTCGTGGGCGTCGGTACTAGCATTGGGCCCCTCATAGTACGGCGGTGTGTCTGACGGCGGGTGTGCACCACCACCGTCAGAGACACTTGATTGCACTATGGGGGACCCTGTGCCAGTGCCCGCGCCCAAGAGTCGGCCTACCCACCTGTCCAGGGCAACGGCACTCGCACGGTGTCGTGCTCTAGGTGGTGACCCCGGCCATGGGGGGGGAGGCAGCACAGTTAGGGAGTTTTAGAAAGTGGCATATGTTGATGTTGGACATTCAGCTGATGCAAAAGGCGAAATAGGTCAAGTCCCAGGAAGAGGTGGACCAAAGCAAGCCATTTTTCTGTCACCCTATGTGTCATCAGGGGAAGGTGGGACAAAATCCTTGGAAACCCATGCATGGTTCATTTTAATGAAGGTTAGATCATCCACATTTTGGGTTGACAGATGGGTCCTTTTTTCTGTCAGGATTGATCCAGCTGCACTGAAGACTCTTTCCGATGGCACACTTGCAGCTGGGCAAGCGAGCTCCTGTAAGGCATATTGGGCCAATTCAGGCCAGGTGTCCAGTTTAGCGGCCCAATAGTCAAAGGGGAATGACCTGTGTGGGAGAACATCGATATGGGAGGAAAAGTAGTTTGTAACCATAGTTGACAACTGCTGTCTCCTGTCACTTTCCATCGATGCAGTATTACCAGTTGTGTGAGCGGTATTTGAAAAATCAGTCCACAACATTGTCATGAAACCCCTGTCTCCAACGCCACTTCTGCTGTGTGCACCACGAACACCTCTGCCAAGCTGCCCCCGGCCCGTACGGCTCGTGTGAGAACCATCACCGCTGCTGTGTGCTGGGAATGCCTCAAGCAACCGATTTACCAGAGTTGCTTGTTTATTAGCCAATATTAGGTCAAGGTTCTCCTGTGGCATGATGTTTTGTAATTTGCCTTTATAGCGTGGATCCAGGATGCTGGCCAACCAGTAGTCGTCATCGTTCATCATTTTGGCAATGCGTGGGTCCCTTTTTAGGATCTGCAAGGCATAATCTGACATGTGGGCCAATGTTCCCGGTGTCAATGATGCACTGCGAGTGCTGGTTGGAGGAGCACTTTCTGGCAAATCCACATCCCTCCAGTCACGCACAAACCCTGTACCAGACCTTGCCACGCCAACATTTTCACTTGCCCCACGAGATGCATCCTCCTCCCCTAAGTAATCATCCCCATCATCCTCCTCTTCTTCCTCCACCTCGTCCAGGAGAGGTCCCTGAGCAGACAATGGCTGAATGTCATCAAGGATTCCCTCCTCCTCTTCCTCCTCATCAACATTGGCTGCAGACGCCTGCTCCTTAAGGTGCGTCAAAGTTTGCATGAGCAGACGCATAAGTGGGATGCTCATGCTTAGGATGGCGTCGTCTGCGCTTACCAGCCGTGTGCATTCCTCAAAACACTGAAGGACTTTACAGAGGTCTTTCAGCTTCGACCACTGCACACCTGTCAAATCCATGTCTGCTCTCAAAGTGCCTGTCCGTGTATCCTCCCACAAATGCATTATGGCCTGCCTCTGCTCGCACAGCCGCTCCACCATGTGCAGGGTGGAGTTCCACCTTGTTGCAATGTCGATAATGAGGCGGTGGTTGGGAAGGTGGAGCAATCGCTGCAGCTTCTGCATACGAACGGAGTGTACAGGCGACCGGCGGATGTGCGCGCACAGTCTTCGCACCTTCTGGAGCAGGGCTGTTAACTCCGGATAATTTTTGAGGAAGCACTGCACCACCAGGTTCAAGGTGTGAGCCAAGCAAGGTATATGGCTGAGTTTTGAAAGGGCTATGGCTGCCACAAAATTACGGCCGTTATCACTAACTACCTTGCCTGCCTCAAGGATGTACACTGCCCAGCCATGACTCAGTTTGTCGCTGAAAGTACTCGGCCAGCACCTCGGCGGTGTGTCTGTTGCCCAAACCCATCATCTGCAACACAGCCTGCTGACGCTTTCCACTAGCTGCTCGATAGGGGGACACATCGTGTGCAACAGTGGCAGCTGCAGATGGAGTGCTCGTACGACTGCGCTCTGTGGACGAGCTTTCGCTTCTGGAGGAGGAGGAGGAGGAGGGTCGAAAGCCTACAGCCAACTGTTTCCTATACCGTGGGCTAGGCAGCACTGTCCCACCACCGCTGTCCCCTGTGGACCCTGCATCCACCACATTAACCCAGTGCGCAGTGATGGACACGTAACGGCCCTGGCCATGCCGACTGGACCATGCATCAGTTGTGAGGTGCACCTTTCCACTCACTGACTGCTTGAGTGCATGGACAATGCGGTCTTTCACATGATGGTGGAGGGCTGGGATGGCTTTGCGAGAGAAGAAGTGGCGACTGGGTAGGTCATAGCGTGGTACTGCATAGGCCATGAGTTCGCGGAAAGCTGTGCTTTCCACCAACCGAAAGGGCATCATCTCAAACGAGATTAGTTTGGCAATGTGGGCGTTCAAACCCAGTGTACGCGGATGAGAGACTGAGTACTTTCTTGACCTACTCATAGTGTCTGGGAGGGTGAGCTGGACTTGAGAGCTGCATATGGTGGAAGTAGCGGTGGACAGGGCGGACTGAGAGAGGGTTGATGATGGTGATGGAGTTGGTGTTCTTTCTGATGGCCTAGAATCAGTCTTTCGTTGATATAACAGTGGGATTCCCTGACTGCTGTGGCCTTGCAACGACACCTCAACATTTGCTGCTGTGCTAACCGGTGGGCTTACAGTGGGGGAAACAATGTAGCGTTGCTGACTACCTTTGCTGTGATCAGTTGCACATGTGGCACTTGAGGTTTGGTGTTGTGTCCACGCTTGCAAGTGCATGCTGGTTAAATGTATAAGCATGCAACTGGTATTCAAATTTTTCAGATTTTTCCTTCGGCTAAAGGTCTTTGTGCACTTCTTACAGATAACCTTGGCCTGATCATGAGGATTTTGGTCAAAAAAAGCCACACTGCACTCTTCCTACTTTGGCAGACATTTTGCGGCCTAGCACACTGTGATCTTTTGACCCTCTGGACAAGCTGTCCAGCAACTCTTTTGATGTTTGGAACCTGTCTTTGGAGTGCTCCGGGCCTGCCAGATAACAGCTGTTGCGATGTCGATGTCTGCTGTGGATGCTCCTCATCTGAGCTATTGGAAGCAGCACCCTCTTCCCCCAATGGATGCCAATCTGGGTCAACAACTGGGTCATCCATCACCTCCTCTTCTATGTCATGTGCACCTTCTTCTGTGTCACCGTGTATGGTGGTATAGTGTGCGGGAAGGGGCACCTGAGTCTCATCAGGGTCAGAATCTGGCTCTGTACACTGCGAGGACAATGTAGTGCTCTGAGTGAATGTACCAGCAGAATCATCCATCAGCGGCTGTGCATCAGTGCACTCCATGTCAGATTCATCTTGGCCTGGGTAATTCACCATTTCACTTGATAATCCAGGCATGGTATGTGAAAACAGCTCCATGGAGTAATCAGTAGTATGGCCTGCGTCATCCTTCAATCTTGGTTGGGGTGAAGGACACAAGGAAAGGTGTGGTTCATGAACATGAGCCTCCAATGACGACTCAGTGCTTTTACTTTTTACAACTGAAGAAGAGGAGGCGATACATTGCTGACTCAGCCTCCAGCTCTAAGACAAAACTTTTTCCTGATGCTCTGGCTTTAAAAGCGGTTTGCCAACTCCTAGAAAACTAAGCGTTCGAGGCCTTATGTAGCCAGACGATGACGCAGGCTCAACACCTCCTGCATTCGGTCCTATTTTGCTCTTGCCACTACCATCAGATCCACCACCAACACCATCATTACCAGCTGCCAACCCCCGCCCAATTCCACGGCCTCTTCCACCAGCCTTCCTCATTTTTGGTAGAAATGGAGACAAAATCCAACAAACTATATAGTAATGTAAAACAAGGTACAAGGTGTCTATAGGACAGGGGAGATTTTGAATTTCTGCAGACACTTGTGGAAACTGGACACTTTTGGATTGTGTGAGGCCCACTGATATCTGAGCGCTATGTCACAGGCTCGATGGCACAGCTGTGACAAAAGTGACGAGAGGATAAGGGAGATTTTGAATTTCTGCAGACACTTGTGGACACGGGACACTTTTGGATTGTGTGAGGCCCAATGAATATCTGAGCGCTATGTGACAGGCTCGATGGCACAGCTGTGACCAAAGTGACTAGAGGATAAAGGAGATTTCGAATTTCTGCACACACTTGTGGACACTGGACACTTTTGGATTGTGTGAGGCCCAATGAATATCTGAGCGCTATGTGACAGGCTCGATGGCACAGCTGTGACAAAAGTGACGATAGGATAAGGGAGATTTAGACACTTGTGGACACTAGACACTTTTGGATTGTGTGAGGCCCACTGATATCTGAGCGCTATGTCACAGGCTCGATGGCACAGCTGTGACAAAAGTGACGAGAGGATAAGGGAGATTTTGAATTTCTGCAGACACTTGTGGACACTGGACACTTTTGGATTGTGTGAGGCCCAATGAATATCTGAGCGCTATGTGACAGGCTCGATGGCACAGCTGTGACCAAAGTGACTAGAGGATAAAGGAGATTTTGAATTTCTGCACACACTTGTGGACACTGGACACTTTTGGATTGTGTGAGGCCCAATGAATATCTGAGCGCTATGTGACAGGCTCGATGGCACAGCTGTGACCAAAGTGACTAGAGGATAAAGGAGATTTTGAATTTCTGCACACACTTGTGGACACTGGACACTTTTGGATTGTGTGAGGCCCAATGAATATCTGAGCGTTATGTGACAGGCTCGATGGCACAGCTGTGACCAAAGTGACTAGAGGATAAAGGAGATTTTGAATTTCTTCACACACTTGTGGACACTGGACACTTTTAGATTGTGTGAGGCCCAATGAATATCTGAGCGCTATGTGACAGGCTCGATGGCACAGCTGTGACAAAAGTGACGAGAGGATAAGGGAGATTTTGAATTTCTGCAGACACTTGTGGACACTGGACACTTTTGGTGTGTGAGGCCCAATGAATATCTGAGCGCTATGTGACAGGCTCGATGGCACAGCTGTGACCAAAGTGACTAGAGGATAAAGGAGATTTTGAATTTCTGCACACACTTGTGGACACTGGACAATTTTGGATTGTGTGAGGCCCAATGAATATCTGAGCGCTATGTGACAGGCTCGATGGCACAGCTGTGATAAAAGTGACGAGAGGATAAGGGAGATTTTGAATTTCTGCAGACACTTGTGGACACTGGACACTTTTGGATTGTGTGAGGGCCACTGATATCTGAGCGCTATGTCACAGGCTCGATGGCACAGCTGTGACAAAAGTGACGAGAGGATAAGGGAGATTTTGAATTTCTGCAGACACTTGTGGACACTGGACACTTTTGGATTGTGTGAGGCCCACTGATATCTGAGCGCTATGTCACAGGCTCGATGGCACAGCTGTGACAAAAGTGACTAGAGGATAAGGGAGATTGGATTGCTTTTAAAAAAGCAGTTTGCAGAGCAGTGGGTAAACAGCAATGCCAGCCTGTCAGGAAGCCTTAAAAGGCAGCCCAACAACCAACACCACTGATACACCACAATATAGCCTCCCCTTGCACTGCACACACAGTGACTGGTGTGTTGTGCAGGCCAAATCGCTAGCAGCAGAAGCAGTTTTTTTTTCTTCTCAGCAGGACAAAAAAAAAAAATTGGGATTGCTTTTAAAAAAGCAGTTTGCGGAGCAGTGGGTAAACAGCAATGCAGGAATGTCAGGAAGCCTTAGAAGGCAGCCAAACAACCAACACCACTGATACACCACTATATAGCCTCCCCTTGCACTGCACACACAGTGACTGGTGTGTTGTGCAGGCCAAATCGCTAGCAGCAGAAGCAGTTTTTTTTTCTTCTCAGCAGGACAAAAAAAAAAATTGGGATTGCTTTTAAAAAAGCAGTATGCGGAGCAGTGGGTAAACAGCAATGCAGGAATGTCAGGAAGCCTTAGAAGGCAGCCCAACAACCAACACCACTGATACACCACTATATAGCCTCCCCTTGCACTGCACACACAGTGACTGGTGTGTTGTGCAGGCCAAATCGCTAGCAGCAGAAGCAGTTTTTTTGTCTTCTTCCCTGCCTAACGCTCTCCCTACAGAATCAGCAGTAACCTCTCCCTATACTGAGATCGGCAGAAGTAAGATGGCGGTTGGCGTGCACGCCCTTTTATACCCCCTGTGAAGCCCACCAAAGCAAGCCAATCATTGCATGCCCTTCTGAAAGATGGTGGTGACCCCTGCCTATGTCATCACGTTGCCCACAGTGTCCGTGGATCCTGATTGGCTGAAAAAGAGCGCAAAACAAACTTTTGAAACGCGACTTTGGCGCGTAAGTCGCCGACCTCGTGGCCGACCTCATCCTAGGGTCGGGTTTCATTTTATGAAACCCGACTTTGCCAAAAGTCGGCGACTTTTGAAATTTTTCGACCCGTTTCGCTCAACTCTAGTGGTTAGTATACAACATCAGTGTTTCCCAAACTCCAGTCCTCATGGTCCCCAGGGGTCATGTTTTCAGGATTTCCATAGTAAATAGAAATCCTGAACACATGATCCGTGGGGACCACGAGGACTGGAGTTCGGGAAACACTGGTTTACATCAAGCAACCAGTACTGTATATACTTACGCTCTTTAATCTGGGCCCGAGCATCGAGGTTCTCCCAGCGGTCCACAAGGAGCGAACAGATTTCCTCCCAGAGCCATCGGATAACTATCAGGTCAGCATGGCGCGGTCAGCCATATTCCATAGCGGCTTCCTTTCTCTGACGATATCGATGAGGTGGTCCACATCTATTCCTCCATCCTCACCGTCAGAGTCGGGAGCATGCTGTGAAGGCTGTTAAAGTAAAAGAGAACAATAGCAAAATTAGTCACCACACTTTAAGACATGAAATAAAAAGTGTACCAAAATTTAACTTAAATATTATACTTACACGCTGGTGACCGCCGCGTTGCTGTCGCCGACGACCCTGGGAGGCACTGCGAGGACCTCTTGGCCGAGCACCAGATTGGGAAGACTAAAGAAGAAAAGAAAAAAATGTATGTGTTTGGATGTTGGCATATTTGTTTGCTGTGTGATGTCTGCGGTACATTGTTTTCTATGTGTTGTGTGTAGTGTGATGTTGTGTTTCTGCGTTTGATGAAAAAATCTTACCAATTGTTTGCCCACTCCAGGTGTCTGTCCACCTCTTCCTTCTTCTTCTGGGAGCTCCTCTTCAGCTTGTGATTCCTGTTTTGAAATAAAAGGCAATGAATAGACATATATTACAGAGATGATGGAATTTGGAAATAAAAACTTACCATCAAACGCTGACGATGCGAGGGAGGGCTCCCAGAAGAAGATGTGGTGTCCTCTTGCTGGCCAGACTCCATGGCTGTGGGTGGTGCTGCCAGTGCTGCTGCTGCTGCATCTCTTGGGTGGCTGTTGAATAAAGAGAAACAAAGGGCCAATGAATATCTTGATATTTGTCTCCGGCGGGTCCGGCTTTTTCGCCGGAGACAAAAAAAACGTTACAGTTGCCGTTTTTTCCAGACGCTGGATTGCGACACATTGCCGGATCCGGCGAAAACCGGACGAAACGCAAGGCCATCCGGCGCGATCCGGCGCAAATGCAAGTCAATGGGGGGGGGACCGGATCCGGCATTGCATTTCGCCGGATCCGTTTTTTGTCAAAAGAGCCGGATCGCGCCTGACGGCGAAAACCTGATATGTGAAAGAGGCCTAACTATCATTATGGTTGTATCAACTTGGGGATTCTATTTTTGTCTCCATGGTCATATTTTGTGCTATACTATGGACATTTTATAATATGGGAATGGACCTGAAAGAGCACGTTGATATATATCAAATATTTCTAAGAGAATATTATTAAGAATGCGGG
This sequence comes from Dendrobates tinctorius, assembly GCF_039654945.1. Lineage (NCBI taxonomy): Eukaryota > Metazoa > Chordata > Amphibia > Anura > Dendrobatidae > Dendrobates > Dendrobates tinctorius. The sequence goes on from NW_027361770.1 coordinate 18,762,559, forward strand.
CTTCTATGGTAAAGGAGATCTATAATGTATAATGTCCGGTATGTGTGATATACATGAATATGTATATGTGTAATTATGTCAGGAGTAGTGTTGAGCATTCCGATACCGCAAGTATCGGGTATCGGCCGATACTTGCTGTATCGGAATTCCGATACCGACTTCCGATATTTTTTCAATATCGGAAGTCGGCATCGGAATCGTAAGTTCAAAGTTGATTGACAGCCGAAATGACGTCATCATGATGCGCCGTGTGTGCGCATCATGATGCGCCGTCATTTCGGGCCTTCCGGGGGTCTCTGCCGGCCTGCCGGGGGGCTGTGCCGGCCTGCCGGGGGGCTGTGTGGACTGCCCGGGGTCTGTGCACCCTGTGGGGGTCTGTACCGGCCTGCCGGGGGGCTGTGCTGATGTCCGGGGGTCTGTGCAAGCATCGTCCGATGGGACTACAAGTCCTATCTGGCGATGCCTGCTACCATGACAGTGATTGACACATTAGCCAATGATGGGACAGTAGTAGTCCCATCATCCGGCTAATGTGTTAAATGTTAAAAAAAAAAAAAAAATATATATATATATATATATATATATATATATATATATATATATATATATACTACATACATACTACATACATACTACATGCATGCTACATACATACTACATGCTACATACATACCACATATATACTACATGCATGCTACATACATACTACATGCTACATACATGCTACATACATACTACATGCTACATACATACTACATATATACTACATGCATGCTACATACATACTACATGCTACATACATACTACATATATACTACATGCATGCTACATACATACTACATGCTACATACATACTACATATATACTACATGCATGCTACATACATGCTACATACATAACACATATATACTACATGCATGCTACATACATACTACATGCTACATACATACCACATATATACTACATACATACTACATGCATGCTACATACATACCACATACATACTACATACTACATACATACTACATGCATGCTACATACATACTACATGCTACATTCATAACACATATATACTACATGCATGCTACATACATACATACCACATACATACTACATACATACTACATGCATGCTACATACATGCTACATGCTACATACATACTACATATATACTACATGCATGCTACATACATACTGCATGCTACATACATACTACATACATACTACATACATACTACATGCATGCTACATACATACTACATACATGCTACATACATACCACATATATACTACATACATACTACATGCATGCTACATACATACTACATGCTACATACATACCACATATATACTACATACATACTACATGCATGCTACATACAATACATACATAGACATACAGTACATATAACATAGAGTAACATACTTACCAATACTTGTCACATTGTTCCCCGAAGCCATTGTCTTTTACGGAATAAATATTAACATAACAAACCACAAAAATACTCACCCATGATCCGAAGCAGTCCACGAGTGTGTCCCACGACGATCTTGGGTAGAGAACTCAGCATCAGCTGATGCTGCCGTTCTCTACGGGCTGCAGGAATCCAATGACGGAAGGTAGGTATCCTTCCGCACTGTATTCCTCCGCCACTTAAAAAAAAAAAAAAGTCCCTAGTCTCACTTTATGCCATTGCTGTGTGGGAAATTCTCATTTCGGGCCTTCCGGGGGTCTCTGCCAGCCTGCCGGGGGGCTGTGCCGGCCTGCCGGGGGGCTGTGTGGACTGCCCGGGGTCTGTGCACCCTGTGGGGGTCTGTACCGGCCTGCCGGGGGGCTGTGCTGATGTCCGGGGGTCTGTGCAAGCATCGTCCGATGGGACTACAAGTCCTATCTGGCGATGCCTGCTACCATGACAGTGATTGACACATTAGCCAATGATGGGACAGTAGTAGTCCCATCATCCGGCTAATGTGTTAAATGTTAAAAAAAAAAATATATATATATATATATATATACTACATACATACTACATACATACTACATGCATGCTACATACATACTACATGCTACATACATACCACATATATACTACATGCATGCTACATACATACTACATGCTACATACATGCTACATACATACTACATGCTACATACATACTACATATATACTACATGCATGCTACATGCTACATACATACTACATATATACTACATGCATGCTACATACATACTACATGCTTCATACATACTACATATATACTACATGCATGCTACATACATGCTACATACATAACACATATATACTACATGCATGCTACATACATACTACATGCTACATACATACCACATATATACTACATACATACTACATGCATGCTACATGCTACATACATACCACATACATACTACATACTACATACATACTACATGCATGCTACATACATACTACATGCTACATTCATAACACATATATACTACATGCATGCTACATACATACATACCACATACATACTACATACATACTACATGCATGCTACATACATGCTACATACATACTACATATATACTACATGCATGCTACATACATACTGCATGCTACATACATACTACATACATACTACATACATACTACATGCATGCTACATACATACTACATACATGCTACATACATACCACATATATACTACATACATACTACATGCATGCTACATACATACTACATGCTACATACATACCACATATATACTACATACATACTACATGCATGCTACATACAATACATACATAGACATACAGTACATATAACATAGAGTAACATACTTACCAATACTTGTCACATTGTTCCCCGAAGCCATTGTCTTTTACGGAATAAATATTAACATAACAAACCACAAAAATACTCACCCATGATCCGAAGCAGTCCACGAGTGTGTCCCACGACGATCTTGGGTAGAGAACTCAGCATCAGCTGATGCTGCCGTTCTCTACGGGCTGCAGGAATTCAATGACGGAAGGTAGGTATCCTTCCGCACTGTATTCCTCCGCCACTTAAAAAAAAAAAAAGTCCCTAGTCTCACTTTATGCCATTGCTGTGTGGGAAATTCCCACACAGCAATGGCATAAAGTGAGACTAGGGACTTTTTTTTTTTTTAAGTGGTAAGTATGTTACTCTATGTTATATGTACTGTATGTCTATGTATGTATTGTATGAATGTATTGTATGTAGTATGCATGTAGTATGTATGTAGTATGTATGTAGTATGTATGTAGCATGCACGTAGTATGTATGTAGCATGCATGTAGTATGTATGTAGCATATATGTAGAATGTAGTATGTATGTAGCATGCATGTAGTATGTATGTAGCATGCATGTAGTATGTATGTAGCATGCATGTAGTATGTATGTAGCATGTAGGATGTATGTAGCATGCATGTAGTATGTATGTAGTATATATGTAGCATGTAGTATGTATGTAGCATGCATGTAGTATGTATGTAGTATGTATGTAGCATGTAGTATGTATGTAGCTAGCATGTAGTATGTATGTAGCATGCATGTAGTATATATGTAGTATGTATGTAGCATGTAGTATGTATGTAGCATGCATGTAGTATGTATGTAGCATGCATGTAGTATGTATGTAGCATGTATGTAGTATGTATGTAGCATGCATGTAGCATGCATGTAGTATGTAGCATGTATGTAGTATGCATGTAGTATATATGTAGTATGTATGTAGTATGCATGTAGTATATATGTAGTATGTATGTTACATGTAGTATGTATGTTTCATGTAGTATATATGTAGTATGCATGTTGCATGCATGTAGTATATATGTTGTATGTATGTTGCATGTAGTATATATGTAGTATGAATGTAGCATGTATGTAGTATGCATGTTGCATGTAGTATATATGTAGTATGCATGTTGTATGTATGTAGCATGTAGTATATATGTAGTATGTATGTAGTATGTATATATGTAGTATGTATGTAGCATGTAATTTTTTTTTTTTTTTTTTACATTCAACACATTAGCCGGATGATGGGACTACTACTGTCCCATCATTGGCTAATGTGTCAATCACTGTCATGGTAGCAGGCGTCGCCCGATGGGACTTGTAGTCCCATCGGACGATGCCTGCACAGACCCCCGAAGCCTGCACAGCCCCCCCGGCAGGCCGGCACAGCCCCCCGAAGCCTGCCCAGACCACCGGCAGGCCGGCACAGCCCCCCGGCAGGCCGGCACAGCCCACCGGAGCCTGCACAGACCCCCTGGCAGGCCGGCACAGCCCCCCGAAAGGCCCGTACAGACCCCAGAGAGGCTGTACAAGGCAAAAACAGGGTTTTTCTTATTCCGATACCGGAAGTCCCATAGACTTGAATGGGACTTCCGGTATCGGAATCGGCGATACCGATACTTTTTTTTAAGATCGGCCGATCCATTCCGATCCGATACTTTGAAGTATCGGACGGTATCGCTCAACTTTAGTCAGGAGTTGCACATTCTTCCGCAGTGTGCCATTTGCATACACCTATATTCATTGAATGTGCGTCTTTCTATACCATTGTACTATCAACACATTGTTACCATATGTGCACATTGAGCATGCGCGGTCTGCTGCATTCGGACCTGTGCATTGCAAAGTGGGTGGGAACTTAAGGTGATGTCATGTGGAACGTCTGTCTCCACTATTAAGAAGTCCTGGAGCGCGCGGGAATGCTGGGCATGTGCATTGGACATGATTCGTGTGAAGGATCATATCAAGTCCTGCGCATTTTTGATATAGAACCTGTGACGACATGGGGCATGCGCGGTCTGGTGATTGGGCACAGGCGCTTGGTGATCTATGTTCAGACCTGCGCACTCTGCTTTACATGACGACATGCATGGAGAGTCTGGACATTTCCGGCCATGGTACGCAATCAGCTGACACGCACGCTGTGTCAGCTGTTCATTTTCTATAAAGGGTGGTATTAGCATCACTGACTCCAAGCATCATACCAATGGGGACTGTACCTGATTATCGATAAGGCATCTTATACATCACATAAGCTAAGTACTCCGTTTCATCTTGCTCCTGATGAACCTCAATAAGAGGGGACTAATTGGAGTTCTATCGCCAAGATTTGGGCTAGTCTCAATCATTTAACCTAGGGGTATTTTGTTTGTTGTATAAGCTATCTGAATGGGTACCATTTTTATCAATCAGAAAGTGTCATTGATCTATATATTGGTCATTGCAATCCATATACTATAAAGATGTCTAACTGTTTGTGCTACAAGTTGCAGGATTGAGTGTAACAATTTGTATATATACGGTTTGGTTTGCAGTGATTTTGGTAACGTATGCACTGGGGTTTCTTTTGGATTTCAGGCCCATAATCACTTATGGACTTGTTGGTTTGCGACATGCCTTTTTGTCTGTGTATCTTGGCTCAAATAATTGTGGGTATAAATGAATTGAAGGAATATTTTACATACCAGTTCTACAGGAGGCGATTAGATCGGTTTAGCGATCAAATGTTTATTATATATTTCCTTGAAGAAAAGGGCTATGCAGGCATTCACAAGAAGAAGAAAGTTCGTTCAGCACACCAGCATAAATGAAAAAAACTTTATTAGGCTAATATGCCATATTGAAATGCAAAAAACACCTGACGCGTTTCTTGTGCACAAAGGCACCCTTAGTCATAGGTGAAATATTACAATAGCTATGATTGGCTGTTTCACTTTTAACAGCCAATCAGAGCGATTGTAGCCACGGGGAGGGGACTAATTTACTCCCCCTGGGGTGAAGTAGAAAGGGTCCTGTGTGTGCAGGTTGGGTGACTTTTCAGTGACCCCGATCACCCGACCTGCAGGGGGGCTATTAATTCATGACGCCACATAGGCGTCATGGGTCGGATTGTCACCGACTTTGCCTCCAGGATATTTTTTTGGTTGTGTCTTAGAGTAGTTGATCACACAATTTTTCTGCCCCTCCGCCAAAGAAAAAACAGGCAAGATATTTGAGAGTGGACTGTCTCCATCAGATGCCTCATCTATCTGTGGGCTACAAATTGTGGCATTTGAGTCCTCCATTGAAATGTTTTTCCTGTCTCTTAAGTTATTGCCACCAGTTTGATGAAAAAAACTTTTTTACCTACAGGCCAGATATTTTAAACTGTGGGTTTCCCACACACGGATAACATAAGTTTCCTCCAAATTCAGCCATTGTGAGTGAACGTGGAAAATAATGTAATACATTTAAAATGGCCAAGATGTGTGGCAAGGGACGGGGAAGTGGACGTGATGGTGCATGCTGAGGCTGTGGGCAAGCTGAAATTGGGCAACACCAAACACCCACATCTTCTCGCTGGACCTTCCTGTCACAATTACTAGGGAAATTCATCAGCACAGCACGAATTGAACCCTGAGCAGTGTCAAAAGGTTGTTGGTGGGATAGCGGATAATGCTTCCAGTTACTTTGCCACCACCACCAGCACCCTGTCTTCCACACGGTCAAGTCTGAATAGCTGTGAGTAAAGACCGCAAATTCCTCACCCTGATCCTCCTTCCTCCCACCATGCCGATTGCCCGTAGACAACTGATCCCACACTTGGACACTCCCAAGAGCTGTTCACTTTACCATTTATAGATTCGGGCCTCCCGCATGATACACTTGAAGCGGGGCAAGATGATATCACATGTAGTGCTGCCCAAATATTTGAGCAGCCATGGTCACACGAAGGCAACGGTGGAAATGTGTCACAAGAGGTGGATGATGTTGAGACACAATTGCCAGAAAGTCAGGAGGAGGACCAGGGTGCGGAAGTGGGAGACGAGGTGGTGGATGATATTATTATTATTATTATTATTATTATTATTAGTCATTTTTATAGTGCCATTTATTTCATGGCGCTTTACATGTGAAAAAGGGGCATACATAGACAAATACACTAAACATTAGCAATACAAGGCACATGCAAGTACAGGAGAGAAGATCCTTCCCAAGAGGGCTCATGTTCTATAGGGGATGGGTGTGGATACACTAGGAGAGGGTAGAGCTGGTTGTGCGTTTCAGTAGACTGAGGATCTCTGCAGGTTGTAGGCTTGTCGGAAGATTTTGTTCTTCAGGTTCATTTTAAAAGTTTCCGTGGTAGTCGGTAGTCTGATGTGCTTGAGTAGAGAGTTACAGAGTATGGCTGAAGCATGAGAGAAGTCTTGTATGCTGTTGGGGAAGAAGAGATAAGAGGAGAGTAGAGAAGAAGATGTTGAGAGGATCGAAGGTTGCGTGTAGGTAAGTCCAGGGAGACCATGTCACATATTTTTGGAGGAGGCAGGTTGTGGATGGCTTTGTATGTCATAGTTTTAGGGTTTAGAGAGGACAGGCTGGGGGTTAATGGGGGAGACAGGTGGATTAGTTGGGCAGCATAGTTTAGGATAGATTGTAGTGGTGCAAGAGTGCTAGAGGGGAGGCCAGAGAGGGGAGGGGGAACAGATGATGATGGCGGCGGCCGATCGGCGCCATCAGTCGTGGCGGCGGATGATCGGCACCGTCACTAGGTGGGAGGGGGTCTGATAGATGTCTCCAGCCATGGCAGATGCTATTGCAGCATCGGCCATGGCTGGTTTATAATATTTCACCAAATTTCATTGGTGAAATATTACAATAGCTCTGATTGGCTGTTTCACTTTTAACAGCCAATCAAAGCAATTGTAGCCATGGGGGGGGCTAATTCACTCCCCCTGGGGTGAAGTAGAAAGGGTCCTGTGTGTGCAGGATGGGTGACTTTTCAGTGACCCCGATCACCCGACCTGCAGGGGGGCTATTAATTCATGACGCCACATAGGCGTCATGGGTCGGATTGTCACCGACTTTGCCTCCAGGATATTTTTTTGGTTGTGTCTTAGAGTAGTTGTTCACACAATTTTTCTGCCCCTACGCCAAAGAAAAAACAGGCAAGATATTTGAGAGTGGACTGTCTCCATCAGATGCCTCATCTATCTGTGGGCTACAAATTGTGGCATTTGAGTCCTCCATTGAAATGTTTTTCCTGTCTCTTAAGTTATTGCCACCAGTTTGATGAAAAAAACTTTTTTACCTACAGGCCAGATATTTTAAACTGTGGGTTTCCCACACACGGATAACATAAGTTTCCTCCAAATTCAGCCATTGTGAGTGAACGTGGAAAATAATGTAATACATTTAAAATGGCCAAGACGTGTGGCAAGGGACGGGGAAGTGGACGTGATGGTGCATGCAGAGGCTGAGGCTGTGGGCAAGCTGAAATTGGGCAACACCAAACACCCACATCTTCTCGCTGGACCTTCCTGTCACAATTACTAGGGAAATTCATCAGCACAGCACGAATTGAACCCAGAGCAGTGTCAAAAGGTTGTTGGTGGGATAGCGGATAATGCTTCCAGTTACTTTGCCACCACCACCAGCACCCTGTCTTCCACACGGTCAAGTCTGAATAGCTGTGAGTAAAGACCGCAAATTCCTCACCCTGATCCTCCTTCCTCCCACCATGCCGATTGCCCGTAGACAACTGATCCCACACTTGGACACTCCCAAGAGCTGTTCACTTTACCATTTATAGATTCGGGCCTCCCGCATGATACACTTGAAGCGGGGCAAGATGATATCACATGTAGTGCTGCCCAAATATTTGAGCAGCCATGGTCACACGAAGGCGACGGTGGAAATGTGTCACAAGAGGTGGATGATGTTGAGACACAATTGCCAGAAAGTCAGGAGGAGGACCAGGGTGCGAAAGTGGGAGACGAGGTGGTGGATGATATTATTATTATTATTAGTCATTTTTATAGTGCCATTTATTTCATGGCGCTTTACATGTGAAAAAGGGGCATACATAGACAAATACACTAAACATTAGCAATACAAGGCACATGCAAGTACAGAAGGAGAGAAGATCCTTCCCATGAGGGCTCATGTTCTATAGGGGATGGGTGTGGATACACTAGGAGAGGGTAGAGCTGGTTGTGCGTTTCAGTAGACTGAGGATCTCTGCAGGTTGTAGGCTTGTCGGAAGATTTTGTTCTTCAGGTTCATTTTAAAAGTTTCCGTGGTAGTCGGTAGTCTGATGTGCTTGAGTAGAGAGTTACAGAGTATGGCTGAAGCACGAGAGAAGTCTTGTATGCTGTTGAGGAAGAAGAGATAAGAGGAGAGTAGAGAAGAAGATGTTGAGAGGATCGAAGGTTGCGTGTAGGTAAGTCCAGGGAGACCATGTCACATATTTTTGGAGGAGGCAGGTTGTGGATGGCTTTGTATGTCATAGTTTTAGGGTTTAGAGAGGACAGGCTGGGGGTTAATGGGGGAGACAGGTGGATTAGTTGGGCAGCATAGTTTAGGATAGATTGTAGTGGTGCAAGAGTGCTAGAGGGGAGGCCAGAGAGGGGAGGGGGAACAGATGATGATGGCGGCGGCCGATCGGCGCCATCAGTCATGGCGGCAGATGATCGGCACCGTCACTAGGTGGGAGGGGGTCTGATAGATGTCTCCAGCCATGGCAGATGCTATTGCAGCATCGGCCATGGCTGGTTTATAATATTTCACCAAATTTCATTGGTGAAATATTACAATAGCTCTGATTGGCTGTTTCACTTTTAACAGCCAATCAAAGCGATTGTAGCCATGGGGGGGCTAATTCACTCCCCCTGGGGTGAAGTAGAAAGGGTCCTGTGTGTGCAGGTCGGGTGACTTTTCAGTGACCCCGATCACCCGACCTGCAGGGGGGCTATTAATTCATGACGCCACATAGGCGTCATTGGTCGGATTGGCACCGACTTTCATGACGCCTGCATGGCGTCAAAGGTCGGGAAGGGGTTAATATGTATAAGGTATCAGGCCTCCGGCATATTTTTTTGGTTGTGTCTTAGAGTAGTTGTTCACACAATTTTTCTGCCCCCCCGCCAAAGAAAAAACAGGCAAGATATTTGAGAGTGGACTGTCTCCATCAGATGCCTCATCTATCTGTGGGCTACAAATTGTGGCATTTGAATCCTCCATTGAAATGTTTTTCCTGTCTCTTACTTAAGTTATTGCCACCAGTTTGATGAAAAAAACTTTTTTACCTACAGGCCAGATATTTTAAACTGTGGGTTTCCCACACACGGATAACATAAGTTTCCTCCAAATTCAGCCATTGTGAGTGAACGTGGAAAATAATATAGTATATTTAAAATGGCCAAGGTGCGTGGCAAGGGACGAGGAAGTGGACGTGATGGTGCATGCAGAGGCTGAGGCTGTGGGCAAGCTGAAATTGGGCAACACCAAACACCCACATCTCGCTGGACCTTCCTGTCACAATTACTAGGGGAACGCATCAGCACAGCACATATTGAACTCAGAGCAGTGTCAAAAGGTTGTTGGTGGGATAGCGGATAATGCTTCCAGTTACTTTGCCACCACCACCAGTACCCTGTCTTCCACATGGTCAAGTCTGAGTAGCTGTAAATCTAGTCCACAAATTCCTCACCCTGATCCTCCTTCCTCCCATCATGCCGATTGCCCGTAGACAACTGATCCCACACTTGGACACTCCCAAGAGCTGTTCACTTTACCATTTATAGATTCGGGCCTCTCACACGATACATTTGAAGCGGGGAAAGATGATATCACATGTAGTGCTGCCCAACTATTTGCAAAAACGGCGTGAAAGTGCAATGAAGACTGCGCTTGCTTCTGGTGGAGTACAAGGTTCTTTATTCAGCCAACGCGTTTCCTGAGCCTACTGGCTCACTTCATCAGGGCAGATTACATTGAAAGATAGTGAAACATTCTTATAGAGAAAAAAAAAAAAAAGGGAATTGGCACCAATGCAGGGTTAAATGACATCAACAAAGGTCAAAGAGAAAAAAAACAAAACTCAAAAACAATGAAATTTTATTACAAACATAAAAACACTACAATAAAAGTGTATTAAAATGAGAAAAAATATAAAATTATGCAAAAATAAAAATAGAACAGAGTGCTATGGATCACGGGGTAAAAAGTGGCTAAGGTTAATGAAAAAAGGGGGGGAGGGGTGAGACCTCAAGGAGTATTAGAACCTGGCTCATGAAGTGCAGATGTATGCTGTAAAGTGCAAGTACCAGGTATTAGTCCACTAAACCATTGGATTTAGCTGAAGTGCTTTAAGAAAAATTTTTTAAAAATTATTTGTTTTATAGAAATCAAAATTCAGCAAAATAACTTGAAGTGGTATTAGAACCTGACTAATAAAGTGCAAGTGCAGGTTGTAAAGTACGAGGTATTAGTCCACTGAACCATTAGAATAAACAGAAGTGGTTTGAAGAACATTAAAGGAATTGTTTGTCAATTTATTTTATAGGAATCAAAATTCAAAAAAACAACTTCAAATGGTATTAGAACCTCGCTCATAGCGGGCTATAAGGTGCAATTACAAGGTATTAGTCCACTCGACTATAAGACTGTAATGATGTTTTTTGTATGTATTAGTCCATTATACCATTAAACTTTAATGATGTTTTTTTTGTAAAGAAATTGTCTTTTCATTTTATTTTGTAGAGAGAAAATCAAAATCGGACATCAGAGAAAAAAAAAAAAAAAAAGGGCATAAAATTGGGTAAAAAGTAATAAAAGTGTATGAAAATCACAATAAGGATAAAATCAAATGAAAGCATCATAGATAATATTGAGGCCATAGGAGCCAATTGTCTTCAATTTATAGATCCAATAGACCTCTTTTCTGTTTAATGCTTGGGTTCTATTGGAAACGTGTTCAGGGATGTGTTCTATAGGAAAAATGATGGCTTTAGAGAAATCTCTTTGGTGAAATGAATCAAAGTGTCGTGACAGACCATGTTGTTGATATCCAATTTTAGTGTTGTGTCTATGTGAGTTCATTCTACAATGAAGGGGTTGTGTGGTTCTCCCAACATACAATTTAGGACAAGGACACAGGATAACATAGATAACAAAGGCAGACACACAGGACAGGTGATTAGTGATGGTGAATTTTTCTGAGGTGAATGGATGTGAAAAGATGAAAGTATTATGGGCAATATTACTGCAAAGGCTACACCTGGGCCTCTGGCATCTAAAAATGCCTGGTGTCAAGCCGGTATGATTGTCGGGAGTATATTGGCTCAATCTGCTAGGGGCCAGATGATTTTTTAGTGATCTGGCCTTCCTAAATGTAACAGTAGGTTTGTCAGGAAGAACTTTATTAAGTACAGGATCTTTTTGGATAATGTACCATAGGTCCCCTAGTATATTTTTAATCTCCTTATGTTGGGAGTTGTAGGTAGTGATAAAATTGGCCTGATAGTTAGCATGTGTATCTTTTTCTTTAGATCTCCCACTTAAAAGAATTTGCTGGTTAAAATTTTTTGAAACATTATTAAAAGTAGAATGAACCAATTGGGAAGGGTATTTTTGAGCCAGGAATCTTCCCTTGAGGACCTCAGCCTGATTATTAAAATCCTCATCTTCTGTACAGTTCTTTCGGATTCTCTGAAATTGATTATGAGGAATGTTAAAAAGCCATTTAGAATAGTGGTTGCTCTTAAAATGGACATAACTATTGGAGTCTACCTTCTTAAAAAAAGTTTTGGTATAGATTTTGGAGTTTTTTATATAAAAGGTGATATCAAGGAAGTCCATCTGGGTATTACTAATGTGGGGGGTGAACTCCAAACCCCATATGTTGTTCTGTATGGAAGAAGTAAAGACATCAACTGGAATAAAACTGGTGTCAAAGATTAAGAATAAATCATCAATGTATCTTTTATATAAAACCACGCCCTCTAGAAATGAATCAATGGTAATAAAAGTATTCTCAAAGACCCCCATAAAAAGATTAGCATAAGTTGGCGCGACCCGTGATCCCATAGCGGTGCCTCTGATCTGATGATAAAAATCCCCCAGAAAAGTAAAAAAGTTATTATGTAAAATAAAATCCATCCCATTAAAAATAAAATCCTTTTGAGGGTCAGACAATCGACTGTCAGTAAGTAGAAATTTTTTAAAACCGCTCAAACCCAGTTGGTGATCAATATTGGAATACAAAGCAGATACATCAAATGAAATAAAAACATAAGAATCTTTCCAAGGTATATTGTTAGTTAGGTTGATCAATTGTGTAGAATCCTTTAAAAAACTGGGGAGCTGTAGGACATGAGGCTGCATGATTCTATCTATATAAAATGATAAATTGCTGGTGAGAGAGTCAATACCAGAAATAATAGGTCTTCCTGGTGGATTAATGGTACTCTTGTGTATTTTGGGTAAATGGTACAGGAAGGGAGTAGAGGGGTTCTTGACTGTTAAAAACTTCCTTTCATGGTCATTAAGAACCCCAGAATCATGCGCCTTTTTGATAAAATCATTGTAAATAACAGTAGCTTGGGGGATGGGGTTCTGGGGGATGGGCAGATAAATTTTTTTGTCAGATAAAATTCTAAAAGCCTCATTCACATAATCAGTTTTATCTTGAATCACTATCCCTCCACCTTTATCTGCAGATTTGATAACTAAATTCGTGTTTTTCTCCAATCTTTCCAATGCCACACGTTCTATTGAGGACAAATTCCGTTTTACTGGTATATTTTGTGTAGGTAGTGTATTAAGACGATCCAATAGAAGATCAGAGAATGTTTCTACATGATGTCCTCTACTTTCTAGTGGGTAGAATGAGGATTTCCCTCTGACATCAAGGTGGAAGGAAGAGACCACTGTGGTGTTAGAAGTGTCAGGGTTAGAATGAACTTTTTTGAGTTCAAAATGTCTCAGTAGGGTAAGTTTCCTAATGAATTTTTGGGCATCAAGATATAATTCAAAACCACTGCTTTTATTTGTGGGGCAGAAGGAGAGTCCCTTGCTTAATAACCCTTCCTCATCCGGGGACAGGGGGTGAGATGATAAATTAAAAACATTTGATTTTATGGATTGTCGCTTTTCCCTTTTTTTCTTTGCTCCTTGGCCTCTGGCTCCTCTATAGGATTTTTTCTTTTTAGTGTGACCTTCTGAAAAAAAGAAGGGATATCTCTTTTTGCTTGGGGAATGGGATTGCATGCAGCTGGTAAAAAGGACACTGCTGCTGATGAACCAGCAGCTGAGTTGTCAATAATGACCTGGTCATTAATGATCAACCTCTTTTCAGTAGAAACAGCAGGGAGTTTGTCTATACAGGAGGTAGTAGGGTTGTCAATATTAAGAACAATGAGATCAGTGGTGACCGGAGGATCAAGATCAAAGACCTCAGTAGTGTCTAATCTTGCAGGGGTGAGCGGGGGGGTCAAAGAAAGGTAGGGGGAAGGAGGAAGACCTCCTTCTATCAATAATTAGTGCTGCCATGTCATTGGCAGAATTAGGAGTGACATTAACAGTGGGTATGGAAGTAGGGATTTCCCCACTTGACTTGAAGGAATTGATGTTGGAGTCCATCAATTCAGAAAGGGTACATGTGGGCATAGTAATGGTGGAAGGAGTAGGTGTAATAGGTACAGCTGGCCCAGGGGGATCCCTCGGTTTGCTTCTAGGGTGCTGGTTTTTCCCTCTATTGCTATTAATAAAGACTCTCCCTGGGTTGGTATTCATGGAGGAGTGAGTCTGAGTGTTAGGAAAAAAAAAGGGGGTGTTTTTTAATGTGAGAAAAATTTTTAAAGTGAGAAGAGTTATTAGGAACTACAGAGCTTTCTTCTAGAATGGGTGAGTCAAGGGTAATGGAGGAAGGGGACTCTCTGTCCCTGCTCAATTTCTTTGACTTTTTTACAATTGTATCATGCTCCAAATTAAGAGCTGCAATAGAAATGCTAGAATTGATTTTTCTAAAGAGAGGGTGATCAGAGAAATTGGATAACATTGCATTAGTTTCCAGTACCTTTTCTGCTGCAATCTGAGCAAGAGTAGTCCTTTTCTTATGTAGGCAATGTAAAAGCCTCTGCATACAGTCATACTGAATATCCTCCCATTCATCTGAGAATGCAAGATCTTGCGGAAAAGGTGTCTGTAAAGAAATCCTGAGTCCTTTAGGACAGATGTGTTCGTCCATATATATAGCTAGAAATCTAGCATGTAGGCTGTTGGAGATTTCTTCTTTGATGGAATCTTCTAAGGTGTGGAAAAGGGTCCTCATGCTCCTGGTGTCGTCCTCCGAAAAGGCTACTTGTGGGGTCTCCTCCTGGTTGACCGGGTGGATTTTGCCAACCACCTGTAATATGAGGCGTTCTCTGGAGAGAAGGCGATGATTGAAATAGTCCATAACGGATCCTGGACAGTGGAGCAGCTCCTGAGAAAATCACCGACCGCTGAGCCCCCGCCAAGGGACACGAGTGAACTGTGAATTGAAAGGAAAAATACAGGGCGCATCCACTGTGTAAAATCCGTATCAAAAAACACATTAACAGAGAAAAAGGAAGGTGCTCACCTATTGGGGTTGTGAGGAAGTCACAACACCCATAAACGCATGAGAAGCAGCAGCAAGTCTGCACAGGGTCCAAGGACAATTTTGCAAAAACGGCGTGAAAGTGCAATGAAGACTGCGCTTGCTTCTGGTGGAGTACAAGGTTCTTTATTCAGCCAACGCGTTTCCTGAGCCTACTGGCTCACTTCATCAGGGCAGATTACATTGAAAGATAGTGAAACATTCTTATAGAGAAAAAAAAAAAAAAAAGGAATTGGCGCCAATGCAGGGTTAAATGACATCAACAAAGGTCAAAGAGAAAAAAAAAAAAAAAACTCAAAAACAATGAAATTTTATTACAAACATAAAAACACTACAATAAAAGTGTATTAAAATGAGAAAAAATATAAAATTATGCAAAAATAAAAATAGAACAGAGTGCTATGGATCACGGGGTAAAAAGTGGCTAAGGTTAATGAAAAAAGGGGGGGGAGGGGGGAGACCTCAAGGAGTATTAGAACCTGGCTCATGAAGTGCAGATGTATGCTGTAAAGTGCAAGTACCAGGTATTAGTCCACTAAACCATTGGATTTAGCTGAAGTGCTTTAAGAAAATTTTTTTAAAAATTATTTGTTTTATAGAAATCAAAATTTGTAAAGTACGAGGTATTAGTCCACTGAACCATTAGAATAAACAGAAGTGGTTTGAAGAACATTAAAGGAATTGTTTGTCAATTTATTTTATAGGAATCAAAATTCAAAAAAACAACTTCAAATGGTATTAGAACCTGGCTCATAGCGGGCTATAAGGTGCAATTACAAGGTATTAGTCCACTCGACTATAAGACTGTAATGATGTTTTTTGTATGTATTAGTCCATTATACCATTAAACTTTAATGATGTTTTTTTTGTAAAGAAATTGTCTTTTCATTTTATTTTGTAGAGAGAAAATCAAAATCGGACATCAAAAAAAAAAAAAAAAAAAAAAGGGGGGCATAAAATTGGGTAAAAAGTAATAAAAGTGTATGAAAATCACAATAAGGGTAAAATCAAATGAAAGCATCATTGATAATATTGAGGCCATAGGAGCCAATTGTCTCTTCAATTTATAGATCCAATAGACCTCTTTTCTGTTTAATGCTTGGGTTCTATTGGAAACGTGTTCAGGGATGTGTTCTATAGGAAAAATGATGGCTTTAGAGAAATCTCTTTGGTGAAATGAATCAAAGTGTCGTGACAGACCATGTTGTTGATATCCAATTTTAGTGTTGTGTCTATGTGAGTTCATTCTACAATGAAGGGGTTGTGTGGTTCTCCCAACATACAATTTAGGACAAGGACACAGGATCACATAGATAACAAAGGCAGACACACAGGACAGGTGATTAGAGATGGTGAATTTTTCTGAGGTGAATGAATGTGAAAAGATGAAAGTATTATGGGCAATATTACTGCAAAGGCTACACCTGGGCCTCTGGCATCTAAAAATGCCTGGTGTCAAGCCGGTATGATTGTCGGGAGTATATTGGCTCAATCTGCTAGGGGCCAGATGATTTTTTAGTGATCTGGCCTTCCTAAATGTAACAGTAGGTTTGTCAGGAAGAACTTTATTAAGTACAGGATCTTTTTGGATAATGTACCATAGGTCCCCTAGTATATTTTTAATCTCCTTATGTTGGGAGTTGTAGGTAGTGATAAAATTGGCCTGATAGTTAGCATGTGTATCTTTTTCTTTAGATCTCCCACTTAAAAGAATTTGCTGGTTAAAATGTTTTGAAACATTATTAAAAGTAGAATGAACCAATTGGGAAGGGTATTTTTGAGCCAGGAATCTTCCCTTGAGGGCCTCAGCCTGATTATTAAAATCCTCATCTTCTGTACAGTTCTTTCGGATTCTCTGAAATTGATTATGAGGAATGTTAAAAAGCCATTTAGAATAGTGGTTTGAGCAGCCATGGTCACACGAAGGCGACGGTGGAAATGTGTCACAAGAGGTGGATGATGTTGAGACACAATTGCCAGAAAGTCAGGAGGAGGACCAGGGTGCGGAAGTGGGAGTCGAGGTGGTGGATGATATTATTATTACTATTATTAGTCATTTTTATAGTGCCATTTATTCCATGGCGCTTTACATGTGAAAAAGGGGCATACATAGACAAATACACTAAACATTAGCAATACAAGGCACACGCAAGTACAGAAGGAGAGAAGACCCTTCCCATGAGGGCTTACATTCTACAGGGGATGGGTGTGGATACACTAGGAGAGGGTAGAGCTGGTTGTGCGTTTCAGTAGACTGAGGATCTCTGCAGGTTGTAGGCTTGTCGGAAGATTTTGTTCTTCAGGTTCATTTTAAAAGTTTCCTTGGTAGTTGGTAGTCTGATGTGTTTGGGTAGAGAGTTACAGAGTATGGGTGAAGCACGAGAGAAGTCTTGTATGCGGTTGGGGAAGAAAAGATGAGAGTAGAGAAGAAGATGTTGAGAGGATCGAAGGTTGTGTGTAGGTAAGTCCAGGGAGACCATGTCACATATTTATGGAGGAGGCAGGTTGTGGATGACTTTGTATGTCATAGTTTAAGTTTAAGGGTTTAGAGAGGACAGGCTTGGGGATAATGGAGAGACAGGTGGATTAGTTGGACAGCATAGTCTAGGATAGACTGTAGTGGTGAAAGAGTGCTAGAGGGGAGGCCAGAGAGTAGAAGGTTGCAATAGTCGAGGCGGGAGATGATGAGAGCATGCAAAATGGTTGTTGCAGTTTCTTTGTCAAGTAATGTAAGGATCTGGGAAATGTTTTTGAGTTGGAGTCGGCTGGAGGAGGTAAGGGCTTGGATATGTGGCTTGAAAGAGAGGGCAGAGTCGAGCATCACTCCGGGGCACCGACCATGTGGGACTGGGGAAAGTGATCAGCCATTAACATTGATGGATAGTTCTGGTGGAGGGATACAGTGAGATCGTTGAAAGATGATGAACTTTGTTTTGTCCATGTTCACTTTTAGAAAGCGAGCCAAACGAAGGACATTGTGTGATTTTGGTCAGTAAGGAGGTGATGTCAGGTCGAGATAGGTAGATCTGCGTATCATCGGCATAGAGATGATATTGCAATCTATAGGATTCTATGAGCTTTCCCAGGCCGAAGGTGTAGATGGAGAAGTAGTGGGTCCTAGAACTGAGCCTTGGGGAACACTGAAAGACAGGGGTCAAGGTGAAGTGGTGGTGTGAGAGAGGTAGACACTGAATGTCCCCTTAACAGTCTGGTTGTTTTTTAAAGACTCTGCCATAAGCCCAAAAAGTCAATTTGCACCTCTGGCCATGCCCGCATCAGCAGGGGTAGCAAAACTACCAGCCTGACCACCACCAGCATGATCAAGCACATGGCATCAAAGTACATGACTTTGTGGGCCAAACAACAAGCTCCAGGAACAGTGTCTGTGGATGATACCACTGCGTGCAAGCCAATCCCCTGTCCATGGTTCATGGGAAGATGCCTCCTGCCCTGCATCTGTCATCGTACACAAACTCAACTACCACCATCAAGAAGCACATCCACGTTCTTGTCCTAGCCCAGCGTTCAGTTGTCCACACCACAGTCCTTTGAATGCAAGTGGAAATACACAGCCAAAGCACCACAGGCCACACTACTAAATTCACACATTTCTTGTCTGCTTGCACTAGAATTGTTGCCTTTTAGGCTTGTGAAGGCAGAAGCTTTCTGCAACAAGGTACTTTGTCCCTAGACGCCACTATTTCTCCGGGACGCAAGTACAAGTTCCAATACATTACCCGGGGCCCCCTACCATGCTGGGAAATTCTACCTAACCAAAGACATGTGGACAAGTGATTGTGGGCATGAACGGTACATCTCACTGACGGCACACTGGGTTAACATAATGGAAACCAGGACCCAGTGGGACCTTGAGATGGAACACGTCCTGCTGATAACCAGGATTGCGGGCCCTACATCAATGAGGCTTGCCGACAGTCTACAGCTCCTGCACCTGCTCCTCCTCCTCTTCAGCCTCCATGTCCGAAATGAACACATCAGTCACAAGCTGGAAGCACTGCAGCACTGCCTCAGTCACGCGGCAACAGGCTGTGCTGAAGGTATTAAGCTTAGGTGACAAAACGCACAACACTAGAGAGTTTTGCGCAGCTCTGAAAGAGCAGGCAGATCTGTGGCTGACATCGCAGAACCAACAGCCAGGCATGGTCGTGTGTGACAATGGCCGGAACATGGTGGCGGATCTGAGGCGAGGCGAGATCATAAACGTACCATGCCTGGCCCATGTGCTTAACCTCATTGTTCAATGGTTTCTGAAAAGAGACCTTAATCTGCCGGATCTGCTTGGGATGGTACACGCAGTGACAGTTTAAATGCATGACGTGCATAGCCCGTCATAGTGCAGGAACTTACATCCTGCCATGATGGGCTATACACATCATTGGACGTTAAGGGGTTAAATCAAAATAAAACAATTCTGCTCGTGACAGCTTACAATCTACAATGAGATGGGGGAGATACCAACTACAGGGGTGTATTTACAATGATGTATTTACAATGTGAAGGGATTCAACTCGCTCACGTGCAGGGGGAGACAATCAGGAGGCAGGTTCCTTTAACGTTCAGGTGGTTTATTACATCATAAACCCATCAGGCAGCAAGTAACAAAGAAAATCGCCTTTAGCTCAGGCAAAAGCAAACAGAAATGTCCGTTAACTCAGGCTCAGACCTAGAGCTTCAGTACACATGGGAGGCTTAGTTCTCCCCACCTACAGCTGCCTGGTTCAGGAGCAGGCCACATTATAAGGGTGTAGCCACACCCACAAACCCAGCAGCTGACTGGTCACGTGACTGTGACCTCACCACAGGTCCTTGCAAAACCATAATACAGCAATATCTGTTATGCCTTACATTACGGAGACAAGCCATCTCTGAGACACATATCTTCCATCGATTATACAACCCTTAGCCACGCCACAAATGATAGTACAGAGGTTAGACGAAAGTCGTGGAGGTCTGCACTGTACTCACGGTCACGGAGCGCACGGCGTCTCGCTCTCTTGCGATCACTGGGCACATGGCGCCTCGCTTTCAGGCTGTACTGCTTTTAGTGTTGGGAGCCGACGGGAAAAGTCTTTTGCAGCACCAGTGCTCTAAGGACGGAGCACGCTGCTCAGCCTCCTACGTGCTGCTTGTCCCTGCCAAAAATCTCTGTTGTGTCCACTTTCTCTTAAGCTGGCCCCCTGCCTCTAGGTCACCACGTCTGTCTGCTGCAGTCTGTCGCAGTGCCCCTTGCTGCTCACATGCTGACAGCGGGGGACTCAGCCCTGCTTTGCATGTTTTTCTCCTCAGCTTCCGGCCAGGTTCCCTGTCTAAACATGCCCCCTCTTCCTGGGTGATGGGGCCTGCCTATTCCCTTATTCCTTCCCCCTGCAAACAGGGGACGCAGCCTTGACATTTCTGGACCCGGGGCAGCGCAGGTACCCGCATCCTGGTCTTCCTGAGTCTGTACATATCTGGCCAATTAGTTCTTTAATGCAAGCATCATAAAAGGCATGTTCTAATTTTCAAAAGCAAATTGTACATTACATCCAGAACAGTTACGCTTTGAAGGAATTTGTGGATCACATGAATCCACAAGAGGATACTAGTCTCATACTTCCAAATTTCGGTGGTAAATCATTGCCACACAGTTAGGTTGTCTCTTCCGACTTCTGTAACATTATTTGGTAAAAATTATGATAATTATTCATACCTATTTGCTTCATAATATATTCACCATCTTATTCAAGGCTTCGGAATATAATGTTCTAAAAGTGAAAGCAAGTTGGTTAAGTATGTGGTAACTCATTTGTGAAAGTAATTGTAATCTTTAATATTTCTCCATTGTGTATTCAGCTAACCACCTCATTGATCTTATTTAGTAGGTAGGAGACAGCAAAGAAAAGTGGAATGTAGGCCTGAATTGCTACAATTTGTAGGCCACAAATAGATCAGGTGTCTGACAGCCATACCAGACTGTTCAATATGTGGCCTGTTTTTGTATTTTTTTTCACCCCAAAATAGTGTATAGACCTAGGGTAGCAGACAGCAAAAAAGTGGAATAGGCCTGAAAAGCAACTATTTGTAGAGCAAGATAGACTAGGCGCCTGACAGAGATAACAGACTGTTCAATATGTGGCCTGGAGTTTTTTTTTAATATTTTTACCCCAAAATAGTTACAGACAGCAAAAACAGTGGAATATAGGCCGAAATGCCACAATTTGTAGACCACAGATAGATCTGGCATCTGACGGAGATAGAACACTGTTAAATATGTGGCCTGGATTTTTTTGGGCCCACCAAAATTGTGTCAATAAGTAGGCTATGACACTATTAAAAAAATTGTTGGAGTACTAAAATTGTAAAATATTTAGTGCAATGATATGCTATGTGTGTGGCGTACAAAGCACAGTGATAAATATATGAACTTTAGCTGAATATTTTTTGGTCAGCAAATGTTAAAAAAACGTTGTAAGACACTCCAAAAAAAAAACTACAGTACCACAAAAAATGCCAGAATTTTCTGCGCACTCAGATGTGAGACCTGGGACAGACAAAGCCGCTTTAAATTGCTGGATTTTCTCGCTGTTGTATTAAAATGATCTGGCTGTAGTCTACAGTGTGAACAAATAAATGTAGAGAAAAAGGGGGGGCAATAACGCAGGAAAGTCGTGCAGATAGGACTACGCGTTTCAGCGGTAGAACCCGCCTTCTTTACGGTCCAGAATCTAGTAGATTGTAGATTCTGGACCGTAGTCCTATCTGCACGACTTTCCTGCGTTATTGCTGTTTTGAACTGTTTTGAACTGCTTGGACCATTGCATTTTAATGGATTTAGGAATAAAAAGAAAAAAATTTTTAACAGCATCCTGGATTGCTCACGTTATTGCTGGACTTTGCTTTGTCGTTGTTCACATTTGTATGGATAGACTCCTACATCCAGATCCGGGCACAACGGAGTTAACCAGGTCAGCTGAGGTTCCAGGTGGTTCACAGGAGTGAGCTGGTCTACATTGTTGGATATATATATATATATATATTATATAGGCAGCACCAGACATTAATGGAACCTTTTGATGTATGCAGTGAGATCTATATACTCACATACAGTGCCTACAGGCCTTGCACTGATGTGGATATGCGCACATAGATACCTAGCACTGCAATCTATATACCCCCTTAATTAGCCCTTAAAAGGACTGTTCGTTTAGCTGGATTTGTGGATTGAACAATGGTAGACCACACTAACTAACAAAAGCACAAATCTAAAGCCTATCTCAGCAGCAGCTCTCCCTACACTATCTGATTCCGAAGCTGAATGCACCGAGCAGTGTGGCGTCCGGTCTCTAATAGACCTGATCATGCTGTGTGGCCAGCCAATCACTGTAATACCACAACAAACATAGCTTTGGCATTACTGTGCATGGCAGACAATCCCTGCATATTGATTGGTGCTCTAAAGATTTCCAAAAATGCAATCTACCGCCGAATAATCCCGGAAATGCTCGGTGCTCGCCGAATACAGTGATATTCGGGTGAGTAACAAGTAGTGACGAGCACGTTCGTTCATCACTACTGTTGAACAATTGTAAGCGATGATCTGATGCAGGAGTACAAGAGACAAGCAAAAAAGAGTTGACACTGAATGAGCACCAAATTTTGTAGTGCAATTTCTGCAATTTCTGTAACTGTTCATAATTCGCAATAGTGTTTACACATGTATTAGTTATTTCAATTATTGCTAAGTTTCCTCGAAAGAAATATCAGACAATTGGCATAACAAAATATTCAGCATCTTTATATTTGTAAAAATAATAGTTTCAAAGTACTGAAACTTTTATGCATTAATTATATGTAGCAGTAAAAGGAAATCTCTTTGGTCTCATAGAAACAAAGGCAAACTTAAAATTGTCATTGTCAGATTTGAATTCTGTGAATTCAGCAGGTCAAAATCATTAAGAAATGGCTAATTTCATAACTAAATCTGACAACTTTAGAAAATATGTGCAGCACTTATTTTTAAAAACTACTTTTTACTTTATTTTTAGTTCCCTTAAGGGATTTTTAGCCTGTAATCATCCAATCACTTATACTATATACTGCGAAACTACTAAACACCAAATTTACAGTCATAGGTGCCAATGGTACCCTGCAATAGCATTATGACGGCAGGCAATGGGAACTGATACAAGCTAGCACTGGCAACAGCTACTCTGAAACACCACTGTCAGAGATTGTCAGCAATATTTAAATGGTTAACAGTAGAGTTGAGCGACTTTTGGTTTTTTAGGGTCGAGTTTCGTTTCGTGAAACCCGACTTTTCCAAAAGTCGGGTCGAGCAAGATCGGCCAATTATAGGGAAAAGTCGGGGTCGTCCCGAAACACGAAACCCAATGTAAGTCAATGGGGAATAAAAGTCGTCAGTGAGAGGAGGACAGGAAACACACCTACAGTGCCCATTTGAATGCCAAAAGCATCAATTCTTCTTACTTAAACTTGTCAACCTTAATTAACTTCATAATACAAGTTACGCACTGAAAAATGGGGGTTATTTGGCTAAAGTTGCGGGGGGTAGGGCTGTCTCCAGGTTTTTATGTGCCCTGGGCGAAAGAGCGCCCCTTTAACACATACCACAACTCATCATGCTCCGATACGGCAGAGAAATAGCGGTATAGTACAATGAAAAATACTTAACTTTTTACATCTCATGACGAGGCCCATCTATTTCTCCATACAGAATCATTGGTCCCATATAATGTTTGAAACAGTATATGATGAGCTCCACATAATGCTACAGTATATGTTGGTCCCCATGGATGAAGCTCCACTGTCTTATGGGCCCAAATAATGCTCCAAACATAATGGGCCCCATTTCTAATGCTCTAGTGTATAATGGGCCCTGTAAATGCTGCTCCAGTGTCTGATGTCCACCTTTGTAATGTTCCAGTGTATGGTAGGCCCCATCTATCATTCTCCAGAGTATAGTGCTCCCCAAAAATTGCTGTCCCAACATTGAAAACAATCAAATAAGTCTCCTCGCTAGGGAATCCCTGTACTAGTCTGGACTCCTCGTCGTCCCCATCTTCCATCTCACTGCACAGTATTTCAACCTTGCAAGTGCTGTGATCCTGAGCAAGCAGGGGGGGCCCACTCGTTGGCGACGGCACTGGCACAGGGCCCCTGATAGTACGGTGGTGTGTCTGATGGCGGGTGGGCCGAACCTGCACTTTCATCTGCAGCTTCCTCTTTGTCACGGTGTAAGATGGAACTGTATATGGGAAGGGTAACCTGAGTTTCATCAGGGTCAGATTCAGGCCGTGTAGCATGCGAGGGGAATGTAGTGGTCTGGGTCAATGTACCAGCAGATTCATCGAGCAGTGGCTGGGCATCAGTGCACTTGTGTCGCCCCCAGGAGTACGGTCGCCACAGTGGCATTACCTTCCTCCTAGGGAGTGTGATGTCATGCTTGGGAGCAACGAAGGATCTCTCTAGCAGGTTAACTGACTGGGCGGCGTTATTCCCACGAGTCATGACCCTCCAAACAGCGTTCATGAAGGCAAAGTGTTTGTTTTACGTGGGCAGTATGGTTGCAAAGCTGAACCTTAAAGGAATGTCCAGAAGGGCACCACCAGGAGTGGAGCCTACGGTTAAATTCGACTCCACCTGCGAAACCTCAACCATGCCAGCTACAGAACAGATGCACACATTGCAAGCTTAATTCCGTTAATGAACGAGACTCCGTCATGCCCCGCGGTCCGAGTCCGGCTTACTAGAGAGACACGTGAGGCTCTGGCACATGAGATTGGCCAATAACTGGTGTGTCATGCCCTTACATGTCCGTGGCTGCATGTGCGCTACACTGAAAAGGCCAGCGTTTGTCGCTTACAGGTGCAGATAACCCGCTGAACAACGTTAGTGATGGGGATCACTGAATACAATTATTACCCGCGAACGATGATTTCCCAGTAAGTGCAGGTCAACTGCAGTTCCAGAATTAGGCCTAACCGTCATTCCTGAAAAAATGAAAAACTTACGTGTGCAAACCACAGGTGCTGTAGCTTGCTTAACAGCTCGCCAGCCGTTATCACGCCCAGTATGGATTACACGTGATTGCGCAAAGGTGAGAAAGGGTACCGTATCCCCGGATAACATGTATGGATAGCGTACACATTCAAAATATATGTCTATACATCAGGAGGCAGGCTCAGACGGTGTTAGGCCCAGTATGGATTGCACGTGATTGCACAAAGGTGAGAAAGGGTACCGTATCCCCGGATAACATGTATGGATAGCGTACACATTCAAAATATGTCTATACATCAGGAGGCAGGCTCAGATGGTGTTAGGCCCAGTATGGATTGCACGTGATTGCACAAAGGTGAGAAAGGGTACCGTATCCCAGGATAACATGTATGGATAGCGTACACATTCAAAATATATGTCTATACATCAGGAGGCAGGCTCAGATGGTGTTAGGCCCAGTATGGATTGCACGTGATTGCACAAAGGTGAGAAAGGGTACCGTATCCCCGGATAACATGTATGGATAGCGTACACATTCAAAATATATGTCTATACATCAGGAGGCAGGCTCAGACGGTGTCAGGCACAGTATGGATTTGACGGCCCAGACTACACAGCGGAGGAGCAGGGAGAGGTAAAGATTGCAAATGCTGGGGCCCTGCCCAAGCAAGGGGGGCCCACTCGTGGGCGTCGGTACTGGCACTGGGCCCCTCATAGTACGGCGGTGTGTCTGAAGGCGGGTGTGCACCACCACCGTCAGAGACACTTGATTGCACTATGAGGGACCCTGTGCCAGTGCCCGCGCCCAAGAGTCGGCCTACCCACCTGTCCAGGGCAACGGCACTCGCACGGTGTCGTGCGCTAGGTGGTGACCCCGGCCATGGGGGGGGAGGCAGCACAGTTAGGGAGTTTTAGAAAGTGGCATATGTTGATGCTGGACATTCAGCTGATGCAAAAGGCGAAATAGGTCAAGTCCCAGGAAGAGGTGGACCAAAGCAAGCCATTTTTCTGTCACCCTATGTGTCATCAGGGGAAGGTGGGACAAAATCCTTGGAACCCATGCATGGTTCATTTTAATGAAGGTTAGATCATCCACATTTTGGGTTGACAGACTGGTCCTTTTTTCTGTCAGGATTGATCCAGCTGCACTGAAGACTCTTTCTGATAGACAATTGCAGCTGGGCAAGCGAGCTCCTGTAAGGCATATTGTGCCAATTCAGGCCAGGTGTCCAGTTTAGCGGCCCAATAGTCAAAGGGGAATGACCTGTGTGGGAGAACATCGATATGGGAGGAAAAGTAGTTTGTAACCATAGTTGACAACTGCTGTCTCCTGTCACTTTCCATCGATGCAGTATTACCAGTTGTGTGAGCGGTCCGTGAAAAATCAGTCCACAACATTGTCATGAAACCCCTGTCTCCAACGCCACTTCTGCTGTGTGCACCATGAACACCTCTGCCAAGCTGCCCCCGGCCCGTACGGCTCGTGTGAGAACCATCACCGCTGCTGTGTGCTGGGAATGCCTCAAGCAACCGATTTACCAGAGTTGCTTGTTTATTAGCCAATATTAGGTCAAGGTTCTCCTGTGGCATGATGTTTTGTAATTTGCCTTTATAGTGTCTATCCAGGATGCTGGCCAACCAGTAGTCGTCATCGTTCATCATTTTGGCAATGCGGGGGTCCCTTTTTAGGATCTGCAAGGCATAATCTGACATGTGGGCCAATATTCCCGGTGTTAATGATGCACTACAAGTGCTGGGTGGAGGAGCACTTTCTGGCAAATCCACATCCCTCCAGTCATGCACAAACCCTGTACCAGACCTTGCCACGCCAACATTTTCACTTGCCCCACGAGATGCATCCTCCTCCCCTAAGTAATCATCCCCATCATCATCCTCCTCCTCCTCTTCTTCCTCCACCTCGTCCAGGAGAGGTCCCTGAGCAGACAATGGCTGAATGTCATCAAGGATTCCCTCCTCCTCTTCCTCCTCATCAACATTGGCTGCAGACGCCTGCTCCTTAAGGTGCGTCAAAGTTTGCATGAGCAGACGCATAAGTGGGATGCTCGTGCTTAGGATGGCGTAGTCTGCGCTTACCAGCCGTGTGCATTCCTCAAAACACTGAAGGACTTTACAGAGGTCTTTCAGCTTCGACCACTGCACACCTGTCAACTCCATGTCTGCTCTCAAAGTGCCTGGCCGTGTATCCTCCCACAAATGCATTATGGCCTGCCTCTGCTCGCACAGCCGCTCCACCATGTGCAGGGTGGAGTTCCACCTTGTTGCAATGTCGATAATGAGGCGGTGGTTGGGAAGGTGGAGCAATCGCTGCAGCTTCTGCATACGAACGGAGTGTACAGGCGACCGGCGGATGTGCGCGCACAGTCTTCGCACCTTCTGGAGCAGGGCTGTTAACTCCGGATAATTTTTGAGGAAGCACTGCACCACCAGGTTCAAGGTGTGAGCCAAGCAAGGTATGTGGCTGAGTTTTGAAAGGGCTATGGCTGCCACAAAATTACGGCCGTTATCACTAACTACCTTGCCTGCCTCAAGATGTACACTGCCCAGCCATGACTCAGTTTGTCGCTTCAAATACTCGGCCAGCACCTCGGCGGTGTGTCTGTCGCCCAAACACATCATCTGCAACACAGCCTGCTGATGCTTTCCACTAGCTGCTCGATAGGGGGACACCTCGTGTGCAACAGTGGCAGCTGCAGATGGAGTGCTCGTACGACTGCGCTCTGTGGACGAGCTTTCGCTTCTGGAGGAGGAGGAGGGTCGAACGCCTACAGCCAACTGTTTACTATGCCATGGGCTAGGCAGCACTGTCCCACCACTGCTGTCCCCTGCGGACCCTGCATCCACCACATTAACCCAGTGCGCAGTGATGGACACGTAACGGCCCTGGCCATGACGACTGGACCATGCATCAGTTGTGAGGTGCACCTTTCCACTCACTGACTGCTTGAGTGCATGGACAATGCGGTCTTTTACATGATGGTGGAGGGCTGGGATGGCTTTGCGAGAGAAGTGGCGACTGGGTAGGTCATAGCGTGGTACTGCATAGGCCATGAGTTCGCGGAAAGCTGCGCTTTCCACCAACCGATAGGGCATCATCTCAAACAAGATTAGTTTGGCAATGTGGGCGTTCAAACCCAGTGTACGCGGATGAGAGACTGAGTACTTTCTTGACCTACTCATAGTGTCTGGGAGGGTGAGCTGGACTTGAGAGCTGCATATGGTGGAAGTAGCGGTGGACAGGGCAGACTGAGAGAGGGTTGATGATGGTGATGGAGTTGGTGTTCTTTCTGATGACCTAGATTCAGTATTTCGTTGATATAACAGTGGGATTCCCTGACTGCTGTGGCCTTGCAACAACACCTCAACATTTGCTGCTGTGCTAACTGGTGGGCTTACAGTGGGGGAAACAATGTAGCGTTGTTGACTACCTTCTTTGTGATCAGTTGCACATGTGGCACTTGAGGTTTGGTGTTGTGTCCACGCTTGCAAGTGCATGCTGGTTAATTGTCTAAACATGCAACTGGTATTCAAATTTTTCAGATTTTTCCCTCGGCTAAAGGTCTTTGCGCACTTCTTACAGATAACCTTGGCCTGATCATGAGGATTTTGTTTAAAAAAGTGCCACACTGCACTCTTCCTACTTTGGCAGACATTTTGTGGCCTAGCATGCTGTGATCTTTTGACCGTCTGGACAAGCTGTCCAGCAACTCTTTTGATTTTTGGAACCTGTCTTTGGAGTGCTCCGGGCCTGCCAGATAACAACTGTTGCGATGTCGATGTCTGCTGTGGATGCTCCTCCTCATCTGAGCTATTGGAAGCAGCACCCTCTTCCCCCAATGGATGCCAATCTGGGTCAACAACTGGGTCATCTTTCACCTCCTCTTCAATGTCATGTGCACCTTCCTCTGTGTCACCGTGTATGGTGGTATAGTGTGCGGGAAGGGGCACCTGAGTCTCATCAGGGTCAGAATCTGGCTCTGTACACTGCGAGGACAATGTAGTGCTCTGAGTGAATGTACCAGCAGAATCATCTATCAGCGGCTGTGCATCAGTGCACTCCATGTCAGATTCATCTTGGCCTGGGTAATTCACCATTTCACTTGATAATCCAGGCATGGGATGTGAAAACAGCTCCATGGAGTAACCAGTAGTATGGCCTGCGTCATCCTTCAATCTTGGTTGGGGTGAAGGACACAAGGAAAGGTGTGGTTCATGAACATGGGCCTCCAATGACGACTCAGTGCTTTTATTTTTTACAACTTCAGAAGAGGAGGCGATAGAGCTGGAGGCTGAGTCAGCAATGTAAGACAAAACTTTTTCCTGAAGCTCTGGCTTTAAAAGCGGTTTGCCAACTCCTAGAAAACTAAGCCTTCGAGGCCTTGTGGAGCCAGATGATGACGCAGGCTCAACACCTCCTGCATTCGGTCCTATTTTGCTTTTGCCACTACCATCAGATCCACCACCAACACCATCATTACCAGCTGCCAACCCCCGCCCAATTCCACGGCCTCTTCCACCAGCCTTCCTCATTTTCTGTAGAAATGTAGACAAAATCCAACAAACTATATAGTAATGTAAAACAAGGTACAAGGTGTCTATAGGACAGGGGAGATTTTGAATTTCTGCAGACACTTGTGGACACTGGACACTTTTGGATTGTGTGAGGCCCACTGAATATCAGAGCGCTATGTCACAGGCTCGATGGCACAGGTGTGAAAAAAGTGACTACAGGATAAGGGAGATTTTGAATTTCTGCAGACACTAGTGGACACTGGACACTTTTGGATTGTGTGAGGCCCACTGAATATCAGAGCGCTATGTCACAGGCTCGATGGCACAGGTGTGAAAAAAGTGACTACAGGATAAGGGAGATTTTGAATTTCTGCAGACAATAGTGGACACTGGACACTTTTGGATTGTGTGAGGCCCACTGAATATCAGAGCGCTATGTCACAGGCTCGATGGCACAGGTGTGAAAAAAGTGACTACAGGATAAGGGAGATTTTGAATTTCTGCAGACACTAGTGGACACTGGACACTTTTGGATTGTGTGAGGCCCACTGACGCTGTATGGTGTGAAAAAATGCACGCTCAGTACCTCTGCAGGACAAAAAAAAAAGTTGGGATTGCTTTTAAAAGCAGTTTGCAGAGCAGTGGGTAAACAGCAATGCAGCTGTCAGGAAGCCTTAGAAGGCAGCCTAACAACCAACACCGCTGATCCACCACAATATAGCCTCCCCTTGCACTGCACACACAGTGACTGGTGTGTTGTACAGGCAAAATCGCTAGCAGCAGAAGCAGTTTTTTTTTCTTCTTCCCTGCCTAACGCTCTCCCTACAGAATCCGCAACCTCTCCCTATGCTAAGATCGGCAGTAGTAAGATGGCGGTCGGCGTGCACGCCCTTTTATAACCCCTGTGACGCCCACCAAAGCAAGCCAATCACTTGCATGCCCTTCTGAAAGATGGTGGTGACCCCTGTCTATGTCATCACGTTGCCCACAGTGTCCGTGGATCCTGATTGGCTGAAAAAGAGCGCAAAACAAACTTTTGAAATGCGACTTTGGCGCGTAAGTCGCCGACCTCGTGGCCGACCTCATCCTAGGGTCGGGTTTCGTTTCATGAAACCCGACTTTGCCAAAAGTCGGCGACTTTTGAAATTTTTCGACCCGTTTCGCTCAACTCTAGTTAACAGTAGTGATCTCAGTTTGGCTCCAGCAGCTGCTGTAGGACAGAGAGGCTAGCTATATTATAGCCACCATCTACTACATGTGGAAACAGCTAAGCTCTAGAACCATCTCTACACACAGGCACCTCAGCAGTCATCATCTTCACCAGTTTCCAGAGGTGGTGCAGTCTAATGGGCAGCTTTCCCAGGACACACAGTGTCTACTATGTGATTCTATAGCTGCTTTCCCAGTGTAAGTATACTAGACTCAGAATGAGACTCCATAGACTTACACTGAGAAAGCGACTTCCGGTTTACACATAAATAGGGATGAACGAGCATACTCATGAGGATTCGGTACTCGGCGAGTAATGCGGTACTCGAATCCTCGTGAGTATTTCACTACTCGCCTCGCAATATTCGCAACAGTCCGCACAGTCCCCGCACAGCCCTGCACAGTCCCGCACAGCACGGCACAGTCTTTGCACAGTCCCCGTACAGCCCAGCACGGCCCACCACAGTCCCACACAGCCCAGCAGAGTCCCGCACAATACCTGCAAAGCCCTGCACAGTCCCGCACAGCACGGCATAGTCCCCGCACAACAGCCCAGCACGGCCCACCGCAGTCCCACACAGCCCAGCACAGTCCCGCACAGTACCTGCAAAGCCCTGCACAATCCCGCACAGCATGGCACAGTGTTCGCACAGGCCAGCACAGTCCCACACAGCCCAACACAGTCCCCTCACAGGCCAGCACAGTCCCGCATAGCCTGGCACAGTCCCCGTACAGGCCAGCACAGTCCTGCATAGCCTGGCACAGTCCCTGCACAGGCCAGCATAGTCCTGCATAGCCTGGCACAGTCCCCGCCCAGTCCATCACAGTCCCCGCTCATTAATCGCATTTCCCATAGACTTACATTGGACTCGGTACTCGTTACGAGTACCAGAGTATTAGGAGATAATCGTAACGAGTACAGCGAGTCCGAATACTACAGTACTCGCTCATCCCTACACATAAACCCTAGAGTGAGCCGGATAGTCTCATTTCAGGTCACATGGGCCAGTAGAGGACTTCAACAACTCTGGAAACTGGGGAAATTAGCGATTTTAATACACTTACATACGATCACATGTAAAAAAACAAATGACAGAATAAACATTTTGGTTAGACTTTTAATAAAACAATGGTTACTATGTCTGATGTAGAGAAATGAGAAAGAAAAAAACCTTTTAAAGAGTGATATGGATAAGAGGCTGCAATGGGTTAAGCCAGAAGTGGATTGGCTTCTTTCTAGTAAATATGGTTTGTCTAACACAGATATTCTGCAGCAGAAATTTACTGAATTCACTGCAACAAACAACAAACCTTTTGTGAATTCCTCTTCTTGGAGAATCAGTTTTATATCCAGGGTGCATCTCGACTGTGCATACAAATAGGATGAGCTGATATCGACATTCACAGCAACATGCAAACAAAGTTTATCCAACCCTGCCTAAAATCCCTGCCAAGGATAATAATGATACAATTACCTTGCCTTCCATTAAGGAAAAGAAAATGAGTTCTTCAGATGGATGACCTTCTCTTTTATGAAAATGTTTATTTTAAGTTTGGAATAAAAAGTAAAACCGCAACAAGAAAAAAATCATAGCCTGCTGCTCCGCTCCATTCATATTGAAGGACCCAGCAAGGCAGAGACTTTTCTAGGCTCCAGTTCAACTTTAATTCTGCATAATAACATGGAGACGAAAAGCGGGCAGACATTTCAATGCAGTAATCCAATGTGCAAAAACAGCAAGACGTACTTCCATCATAATGAAGGAAGAAAGCAGATGTGATTAGTTTACCCTGAGATATTTTCTAGCATTTATTAAAGCCTTTTCTGAAGGTAATTTTGGGTGTTTAAATTCATGTTGGGTAAGTAAAAGCGGTTGTATATAGGGAAATTAAAATGATTGCAGCTGAGATGTGATGTAATAAAACTTCAACTAAATTTCTTAAAATAATTTTGATTGAAAAATGTGTCACACTGTTGAATAGCTATAATGAGATATTTGATTGAGAAACACTAAATTATCAATTTATACACTTTATTCAATGTAAATACTTATGCCCCCCCCCCCCCAAAAAAAGAGAAAAGTATTCAAGGAGTGATACCTTTATTGGCCAACCAGAGAAATTATATTTGCAAGCTTTCAGGGCTCAAAAGGCCCCTTCATCAGGCTATATAAATTCTCTGGTCAGCCAATAAAGGTATCACTCCTTGAATACTTTTCTCTTTTTTGGGGGACTTAAATATTTACATCGATTTTTCTGGCTAACACGGTACCACAATATTATTTTGTATTGTACAACACACTTTATTCACAATTCATACAAAAGCAGTGTACCTCACATAGAGGACAGTTCAGGCTACCAGAAACTATAAGGCTGAGTTCACACGTGGCGTTTTTTTCGCGTTTCCGCGGCAGTTTTAACCGCGCGATTTTGCCGCGAAAACGCGAAAAATAAGCCTCCCATGCATTCCTATGGGATTCCGCAATGCTGTACTAATGCTGCGGTTTTTACCGCGGCGGAATCGCTTCGCGGTAAAAACCGCAGCATGCTCATTAATTTGCGGAATCGCGGCGATCCCGCACCCATAGGAATGCATTGTTCCGCTTACCTCCCGCATGTGGCTGTGCACACCATGCGGAAAGTAAGCAGAACATTTGCGGATGGTACCCACTGTCCGGAGGAGAGGAGACTGTCCTCCGGGCTTTGGGTACCATATCCCTGTAAAAAATAGAATTTAAAAATAAAAAATATTGTTATTCTCACCCTCCGACGTCCCGCGCAGCCTTCCCACTTCTCTTCAAGCTCTCGTTCCCAGTAGTCCTTTGCGAAAATGCCCGCGATGGCGTCCGTTCTCGCGGGATCGCGAAGTCTCGCGGTCATTCGCGCGACGTCATTGCGAATAATAATAATAATAATCTTTATTTATATAGCGCCAACATATTCCGCAGCGCTTTACAGTTGAACAGTTTCAAACACAACAGTCATAAGTAACAACGTTAACAATACAATAATTAAAGCGAAATAAGACGACCCTGCTCGTGGAGCTTACAATCTACAATGAGGTGGGGGGGATACAAAGCACAGGTTTGTATTTACAATGATGTATTTACAATGACGGTCCAGCCATCTTCAGGGGGTGGGGGTTAGATGGAGATAGTGAATGGGCTACACACACACAAACATGACTTTGATTACTGAATGTGATAGGCCGCTCTGAACAAATGTGTTTTGAGCGAGCGCCTAAAACTATGCAAATTGTGGATGGTCCTAATATTTTGGGGTAGAGCATTCCAGAGGATTGGCGCAGCACGGGAGAAGTCTTGGAGTCGGGAGTGGGAGGTACGGATTAGGGCAGAGGTTAGTCGAAAGTCATTTGCAGAGCGCAGCGGTCGGTTAGGCCGATAGACAGAAATGAGGGAGGAGATGTAAGGGGGTGCCGCACTGTGGAGAGCTTTGTGGGTGAGAACAAGTACTTTGAATTGTACCCTGTAATGAATTGGCAGCCAGTGTAACGACTGGCGAAGAGCGGACGCGTCTGAGAAACGATTAGCCAGATGGACAACCCTGGCTGCTGCATTAAGGATAGACTGGAGAGGGGAGAGTCGAGTGAGAGGGAGGCCAATTAATAGAGCATTACAGTAGTCTAGGCGGGAGTGGATCAGGGCGACAGTGAGAGTTTTTGTTGTTTCCATGGTGAGAAAAGGGCGGATTCTAGAGATGTTCTTTAGGTGTAAGCGGCATGAGCGGGCAAGAGATTGTATATGGGAGGTGAAGGAGAGATCGGAGTCGAACATAACACCCAGACAGCGCACCTGCTGTCGGGGTGTTATTATGGTGCCACCCACAGAGAGGGAAATGTCAGATTTAGGGAGGTTAGTAGATGGTGGGAGCAGAAGAAGTTCAGTTTTGGAGAGGTTGAGTTTCAGATAGAGAGCAGACATGATGTTGGAGACTGCAGACAGACAGTCAGTGGCGTTCTGTAGTACAGCGGAGGTAAGGTCAGGGGATGATGTGTACAGTTGTGTGTCATCAGCATAAAGATGGTACTGAAAGCCAAATCTGCTGATGGTCTGTCCAATTGGGGCTGTATAGAGAGAGAAGAGAAGGGGGCCAAGGACTGAGCCCTGAGGTACCCCAACAGTGAGAGGAAGAGGAGATGAAGTGGAGCCAGAAAACAGAACACTGAAGGAGCGGTCGGAAAGATAGGAGGAGAACCAGGAAAGAGCAGTGTCCTTAATGCCTAGTGACTGGAGCCTAGAGAGTAGGAGAGGATGGTCAACAGTGTCGAAAGCTGCAGAAAGGTCGAGAAGAATGAGCAGAGAATGGTCACCATTACGTTTTGCTGTCAGAAGGTCATTGGTCACTTTGATGAATGCAGTTTCTGTCGAATGTAGGGGGCGGAAACCGGACTGTGAAGGGTCTAGGAGGGAGTGAGTGGAGAGGTAACGGGTAAGGCGTGAGTATATCAGGCGCTCCAAGAGTTTAGAGATGAAGGGGAGATTGGAGACTGGTCTGTAGTTGTTTGTGCAGGATGGGTCAAGGGTGGGTTTCTTTAGTAATGGAGTAATGATAGAGTGTTTGAAGGAGGAGGGGAAAATGCCAGAGGAGAGGGAGAGATTAAAGATTGTAGTTAGGTGAGTTGTGACGACTGGGGAGAGAGACTGGAGGAGATGTGAGGGAATGGGGTCGGTTGTGCATGTAGTTGGACGAGAAGAGGAGAGGAGCCTGGAGACTTCTTCTTCTGTGATGGGAGCAAATGTGGAGAGTGAGCCAGGGGAAATGCAGGGAGGGATGGGAGTCACTGAACTTGGTGATTGGGAGCGGATTTCCTAACGGATATTGTCTATTTTCTCTATAAAGTGGGAGGCCAGGTCATCAGCGCAAATGTCTGTGATAGGGGCTTGTGCTTTTGGCCTGAGGAGGGAGTGAAAGGTGTCAAAAAGTTTCTTGGGGTTGTTGGATAGTGAGGAGATCAGGGTGGTGAAGTAGGTCTGTTTGGCGAGGTGAAGGGCAGAGTTATATGTCCTTAACATAAATTTGAAGTGTATGAAGTCTTCTGGTGTGTGTGTTTTCCTCCATAAGCGTTCAGCACACCTAGAGCATCGCTGGAGAAATCGGGTTTGCGATGTGAGCCAGGGCTGTTTCACTCTGTGTTTGGAGGTTCTGAGGGTGAGGGGAGCTACTTGGTCAAGGGTGCTTCTAAGAGTGTCATTGAAGTGATGTACAGCCAGATCAGGACAGGACAAAGAAGAGATTGGGGACAATGATGAGTGTAGGGAGTCTGAAAGTGTATGAGGGTTAATGGCTTGTAGATTTCTGACTGAATGGTAGGTAGGAGGGTGCTGGGGTGAGCGAGGATTTGTGAGTGTAAAGGAGAGAATGTTGTGGTCAGAGAGGGGAAGCGGTGAGTTATCTAGGTGGGAGATTGAGCAGAGCCGGGCGAAAACCAGGTCCAGGGTGTTACCGTCTTTGTGTGTTTCAGAGGTTGAGAGCTGAGAGAAGCCTAGAGAAGTGGTTAGTGATAGAAGCTGGGATGCAGATGTGGAAGTGGGGCTGTTAATGGGGATGTTGAAGTCTCCCAGGATAAGGGTTGGTAGTTCTGAGGACATGAAGTGCGGCAGCCAGGCAGAGAAATGGTCCAGGAAGTGGGTGGGTGAGCCTGGGGGCCGGTATATGACCGCTACTCTGAGGGAGAGGGGACGAAAGAGCCTGATGGTGTGGACTTCAAAAGAAGGGAATGAGAGTGATGGAACTGAGGGGATGACCTGGAAAGTGCATTGTGGGGACAGGAGTATGCCGACTCCACCACCAGGTCTATTTGTCGGTCTCGGGGAATGGGAGAATTGTAAGCCACCATGGGAAATGGCAGCAGGAGAGACAGTGTCAGAATCCTGAATCCAGGTTTCCGTGAGGGCCAACAAATTCAGAGAGTTTTTCAGAAAGTAATTGTGTAGGAAAGGAAGCTTGTTGCATACAGACCGTGGATTCCAAAGGGCACAATTGAAAGAAGGAGATGAAGGAGTGCAAGTGATATTAGTAAGATTATTAAGGTTTCGATGTGAGGTAGGGTAGGGGTTGAGGTTGGGGGATGGTGGACCGGGGTTGGGGGAGATGTCCCCTGAAATCAGTAGGAGCAGGAAGATAAAGAGCAAGTAGTTTTTGGAATTGTATGAAGATTTTATGTGCAGTGTGTTTGGGCAAGATGGGCTGAGGCTTTTTAAGAAGGTGAGAAGTGCATGGGAGCTGTACATGGGAGAAGCAAAGAGAGAGGAGCTGATGTATATGAGTCGTGATGGAGGGGGGATTGGTCGGTGAAAGTGGATTGCAAGAGAACATAGGAGGATAGGAATAAAGCACATGGTTAAAAGGGACAGCAGAGTGAGGGTTACCTGACTCCTGTCCTGACTAACTGCCATGTAATAACTGCTGTATCCCGACGCTTATCTTCGTGAGTTTTAAGTACAATGCACCAAATGATTTATAACAAAGAATTAGCAGACACATTAAACTATGTTTCTAGATGGTAAAGCAGCAGATGACACAGCAGACAGCAAGCAGAGGGAATTTTTACCATTAGAGTCTATTGCAGCAGATGAGACAGCAATCAGAGGTGGGAAGTTGTACCATTTGAATATGTTGCAGAAGACAGCAAGCAGAGGGAATTTTTACCATTAGAGTCTATTGCAGCAGATGCTCGCGAATTACCGCGAGACGTCACGATCCCGCGAGAACTGACGTCATCGCGGGCATTTTCGCAAAGGATTACTGGGAACGAATGCGCGGGACGTCGGAGGGTGAGAATAACACCATTTTTTATTTTTTTTTTACATTCTATCTTTTACTATAGATGCCGCATAGGCGGCCTCAGTAGTAAAAAGTTGGTCACACTTGTCAAACACTATGTTTGACGAGTGTGACCAACCTGTCAATCAGTTCTCCAAGCGATGCTACAGATCGCTTGGAGAACGCTAGCATTTTGCAAGCTAAATACGCTTGCAAAATGCTAGTTTTTCCGCGGGAAAATCGCGGGAATTTAAAATGCGATTTTCCCGCAGACTGGAATTCCGGAATTCTCGCGGTAATTTCCGCGAGAGTTCCGGTACGTGTGAACTTAGCCTAAAACTATAAAAATATGGTATATAAATGCCTAATTGAACAAAATCAATAACTAGCAAATCAGTAAAATGACCTACATATATGTTATGATAACAAGCTTAAGATCCCTCAATTGAAGTGTCTAGTGCTTCATAAGTAACAATATTAAAATAAATATATCTCAATCCTTTGCTAAGTAGTGGCCTCACAGTGAGGAAAAAGTCAGACAACTAGCTCCAAACCATAATAAATAAAGGTGTAATACCTATTGAATAATAGCAGAAGTGCGGGGAGAATGGCAAAACCTATTATACTTACCACCTGTAATAATGGCAACATGTGCATGATATTTGGCCCAACAAATTTGTGAGGTAATATCTACTAGTGAGGAGTAGCAAGCCAAATAACATGGACAGAATCAAGAAAAGTGCCCTCAAGCAGTAGAGAATCGTGCCCCAAATAATAGAAGACCAATTCACCTTGGAATCTGGACCCTGGAGTAATGATCTCTCACCCCAATGCATGTTTCACCACTGGCTTGTTCCGGGGGCATGGCTAGGTGAGGGGTGCTAATATATGCGAGTGCGCAGCCTATGAGAGTGGATGACAGACCTGAGGGACGCACCGGCTTGTTGACACATGCTGCTGATTCCACGCCCCCGATATAGCGTAACTTCCTGGAGTATGCAAGGTAACACACAAGAGTGGAATGCAAGCAGTCAACGCACTTGCATTTCCAGAAACTTGCTGGGGTCTGGGAAAACAGCGCATGCATGCTGCCAGCATAAGCCCGGTAACATGCATAGTGCAGTGACGCTGAAAGAACAGAAGAACCTATAACATGGGCGGCATGGTGGCCCAGTGTTTAGCAATATAGCCTTGTATTGCTGGGGTCCTGGGTTCAAATCCCAACAAGAACAACATCTGCAAGGAGATTGTATGTTCTCCCCGTGTTTGCGTGGGTTTCCTCCCGGTACTCCGGTTTCTTCCAACATTCAAAAGACATACTGAAAAGGAATTTAGATTGTAAGCCCCATCTGGGACAGCGAGGATAATGTCTGCAAAGCGCTGTGGAATTAATGGCGCTATATAAACAAGTTAAATAGTTGAATAAAATAACAGTGTGAATAGGATAAACATCCTTCATTAAGGTAAAGTGCCGAAGTGCGATTCATAACCCAAGATTATATGGACAATTATAGCGTAGTGAAACTGTATGTACAAAATATGGAAACATCTATAAAGAACAATAAATTGTAATAAAGTTTATAAAGAGAGGTAGTGTGAATGAATAAAGTGGCAAGTGCAATGTAAACCCTATATGTGCAAGTGACCAGGTTAAAAGGGTGGTGGTAGATGAGCCGAAACTCTAATACTATGATATACCATGATAATATTACCTGTGGATGCAGTACTATAATATAAATGCTGAGAACTTTTGAGCCAAAAGCTAGTGAAGCAGGATGTGATAGGGCGACCTGTTAAATAAACAGGGTTCCATAATAAATAAAAGGGAACAATAAATAAGGGGCAATCCCCAGGTATAGCACAATAAAGAGGGCGTAATAGGTACTTGGAGCCAGTGTACAACAATAAAGAATGGAAAATAGAAAAAAAGGAATGTGTGAACACTAATCAAGAATTAAAAAATGAAATTAAAATAAATAATAGAATAAATAAATGTATCACATGCAATAGATAATAATAACATAATTGAGTTATAATGAATAGACAAAACTAAAATAAAAGTAAAATTAAAAATAAGTCCATAATCACAGATGGTAGTGTCACTCTTGTACATGAAGGGTTCAAACTGTGCTTGAAGGTATCCAGGTGAGTAATGCAGGAACTGTAGGTTGTCTGAGATCCAGATAAGTATTACAGATAATGTGAATGCAGGAACTGTAGATTGTCCGGGATCAAGGTCATTGTCAGATGTTAATATCAATGAGGACGCGAGTTGTCAGATGTTAGTGTCAATCTACTCTATGCAGAGAAAGAAGTCCACAATCAGGAAAAGGCGGCCAAGGAATATAGAATCATAGAATCGTAGAGTTGGAAGGGACCTCCTGGGCCATCTGGTCCAACCCCCTGCTCAAAGCAGGATTCGCTAAATCATCCCAGTCAGATGTCTGTCCAGCCTCTGTTTGAAGACTTCCATTGAAGGAGAACTCACCACTTCTCATGGCAGCTTGTTCCACTCATTGATCACTCTAACTGTCAAAAAGTTTTTTCTAATATCTAATCTGTGTCTCCTCCCATTCAGTTTCATCCCATTGCTTCTAGTCTTTCCTTGTGCAAATGAGAATAAAGTTGATCCTTCTTCAATGTGACAGCCCTTTAGAAATTTTTTTAGACAGCTATTAAGTCTCCTCTTAGTCTTCTCTTTTGCAAACTAAACATTCCCAAATCCTGCAACCTTTCCTCATAAGACATAGTTTGCAGACCTATGCAGACCATTCTGGTCGCTCTTTTCTGAACTTGCTCCAGTTTGTTGATGTCTTTTTTAAAATGTGGTGCCCAAAACTGGACACAATATTCCAGATGAGGTCTGACCAAAGAGGAGTAGAGGGAAATAATGACTTCACGTGATCTAGACTGTATGCTTCTGTTAATACATCCTAGAATTGCATTTGCCTTTTTTGCTACTGCATCACACTGTTGACTCATATTCAATCTGTGATCTATTAATATAACTACAAAGAGTAAAGAATAAAAATAAATAGATATCAACATTAAATATCATAAAAACAAGGTTAAAACAATGCCAATAAATAAAACAAAAGATCCCCACCTCTAAAAATACATGATACCAGATTATAAATACGCCGCAAAACCGAAACTCTCATTAAGACCTTGAAAACTTAAAATAACAAGTAGTGTTGAGCATTCCGATACAGCAAATATCTGGTATCGGCCGATATTAGCTGTATCGGAATTCCGATACCGAATACCGATATTTTTTCAATATCGGAATCGGAAGTTCCCAAAATGCAATGAACCACTGTTGTGGCTCTGATTGGCTGCCGAAATGAC
Source organism: Dendrobates tinctorius (assembly GCF_039654945.1). NCBI lineage: Eukaryota > Metazoa > Chordata > Amphibia > Anura > Dendrobatidae > Dendrobates > Dendrobates tinctorius. The sequence continues at coordinate 18,803,873 of NW_027361770.1, forward strand.
GTCATCATGATGCGCGGTCTGTGCGCATCATGATGCGCCGTCAGTTCGGGCCTTCCGGGGGGTCTGTGCCGACTGCCCGGGGGTCTGTACCGGCCTGCCGGTGGTCTGTGCCGACTGTCCGGGGGTCTTTGCCGACTGCCCGGGGGTCTGTACTGGCCTGCCGGTGGTCTGTGTCGACTGTCCTGGGGTCTGTGCAGGCTGTGGGGGTCTGTGCAGGCATCGTCCGATGGGACTACAAGTGTTGAATGTAAAAAAATGTAAAAAAAAAACAAAAACATACTACATACATACTACATGCTACATACATGCTACATACATGCAACATACATACTACATATATACTACATGCATGCAGCATGCATACTACATACATACTACATACATGCTACATACATGCTACATATATACTACATGCATGCACCATGCATACTACATATATACTAAATGCATGCAACATACATACTACATATATACCACATATATTCTACATGCATGCAACATACATACAACATATATACTACATGCATGCAACATGCATACTACATATACTGTATACCACATATATACTACATGCATGCAACATACATATATACTACATGCATGCAACATACATACATACTACATATGTTATGGAATCAAAATCTGTTTTTTCTGACAACTCTATTCATCTGTGCACAAACTATGTCAAATTAATTGAAAGACCCAGTGGATCTTGTCCCATTACCATGTTGACTACAGTCCACAGATGGAATGTAGAACCCTAAGGTCACCTCTACTTTACCAGCATGATGAATTAATAGGAAAAGCATGTGCTTTTGATGGAGCTGTTCTTTTATTGCCAAAATAACAAAATAAGATCAATGACTCACAATGGAGAAATAGTAAAGATTACAATTACTTTCACCAATGAGTTACCACCAACTTCACCAACTTGCGTTCACTTTTACAACATTATATTCTGAAGGAGGATGATTGATGTCATGCTTGGAAGGGAGGGTGATTGATGTCATGCTTGGAAGCAATGAAGGGCCTCTCTGTCAGGTAAATCAGCACACAGCACAGTTCTCACTCCAGGCCAGCAGAGGGAGCTCTGAACCAAACTGGGGGAGGAGCTGCTCTCTGGGGCCAGGAAATGGAAGTTAGTTCATTTCGTGTGGAGAGAGGAGCTGGAGGATTGAGCAGAATTCAGGCTCACTTCTAGCTGTAGCGCATGTTCTGGAGTCCAGTATCCAAGGTTGTATGGATGCTGAAGGTCCTGCAGCAGAAACCGGAGCAACAAGAGGCTGTAAATACTCTGTTCCCAGTCAAGACTCGGAGGCACAGCAGCAACTTGTGTGAGCCAGAAATAGGAGGCTACAGCTGTCTGCCATACGAGGGGAGTTCTAAAGAGAGCAAGCAAGGGGAACTTCAGTGTAACTCAGTACTGCAAGTGCCTCAGATAAGCTCTAGAAAGGAGACTACACAACCCATCTGCATAGAGAGATTCCTAAGTTGCTCCCAGGCTGATCAACTCCTGTTCCATCTGTAATCTGGATCCTGGACTGCACTTACAAAGCAAATTAAAAAGGTAAAGGAAACTGCACCCTGTTGTGTCATTGCCTTCTTCCTGCAACCCCTTCAGCACTGCTACATCTCTGTGCCTAACACTGCACCCTCTTCCTCAACACCTATTACTACTGCCCTGGGACTACAGCTCTACCTGTGGGGAGCTCTTACATCTTGCTGCCTTATACCATCTGTCCCAGAGGATCTGCATGCAGCGCCTGCTTAAGCCATTCATTGCCGAACACCACAGGTGGCGTCACGTATCATCCACCTATAAACTTTATTCCGCTACGTTTCACCCCTTTTGCATGGATGCCCAGGGCCACGGACCGGGTCACCGCCACTTTGACATGTCCCTCTGAGACACCGGCCCGGTACCAAGTAACCCCACTGCGCTGGCGGGCGATCCACATTCACGGCCTTTTTTGTACATTGTGGGCAGCTATTATCTTCATCTTCTTGGTGGGAATTTTGGAAAGTTTCAAGTCGTCATCAAAACCATCATCGTCCATATCTTGTAAAGAGGAAATCTGTTGTTTCACAGATTTGGGGTTAACTACGTTTCTTGGCATTCCTTTAAAAATGCAATAGACTTGTCTTATAAGACACTTGTCTTATCTATTGCATTTTTTCTAGGCTGTATTGTGCATAAATATGTGACTTCAGATTTTGTATTAGTCTAGCCTGATGAAGAGACCTGAGTAGTCTCGAAAGCTTGCAATGTGTTACCATCTTTTCAGTTAGCCATTAAAAGGTATCAACTACAAGAGGACTCTCAATCCTGAATATTTTAAAAATATTATCATTTGTTTATAGTTTAGTAAAATATGAAAAATAATTTTAAAAGGTTTGGTATTTCCACTTTTAAACAGCAGGGGGAGCAGCTACTGAAATTTGACAAACACCTAGTGTTGTGTCCCACGGATGGAACAACCTGTAATGTATATTTCTCTGTGTTTAGTTTTTCATCCAATCAGCAAAATTCCCTGTTGTTGCTAGGTAGAATTAGACTGTGTGAAAATTGTCCCTATGTCCCTCCTGTAGTTGAGGTCTGTATTAGGTTGCTCCTCCCTTCTTCTTCAGTTTATCCTACAGTAGCCATTACTCCAGACGGATGTGTACTCCCCTGTACAGATTACATCTTTTTACCTACTGTCCATTGTAAACTAATATAAGATTTTGGAAGAAAACAGCATCGTTTTTCCTGGTCTTTCTACAGCTGCATTGCCAGTGGAGTTAAAACTTCCTGAGGACACCTGGTGGTGTAAGTACAAGTTACACAATTATCTAAGAAGCTGATAGTTAGAACACTCTGGATTCGCAGCCAGCAGGAAGAGTCAGAATACCTAGTGTACAACCAGCTCACAATACAACTGCAGTAAATAAGGGCTGAGGCTGCTGACATGGGTGCGATGTCACTCCTCTCCTCTCCTCCTGGGTAGTTGCTAAGGAATAAGAGAGGATGACATTTCTCATGAGCGTCTTAGACTATACCCTTTATATGGACATGTGCATCTTTGGCAACCTATTTCTCATGGGCATCTTTTAGGCCGAGCTTCAGACGCGCATCTGTTACACCTGTCTGACGGGCATCAAACGCATTCTGGTAATTGATGGTGGGTAAACGACTAATCATTGTAGGCTGGATCCTGGATCTCATACCTCCCATAGCTCCCCTGTAATTAATCCTGTACATTCCCATTCCTGCCGTCACCATGCAGGTGACTTCATCCAACGACTCGTCCGTCATATTTCTGCTAAAAACCTGCATCTTCCCACCTGCAACTGTGTAGGAAACCATGTTATTGTTTGCAAGGGTGTTTATGATTGCCATAAAAAAATTTTTTTACACAGTATGTTGATGTGTACCCCCCAGGGGGAAATGTTTGTCAGTCCATAAACTTACTGCATGGTCATTACAATTATAGGAGACACGCTCCTTTAAACTAGAAAACATTTTTCGTTGGCCATCCTCTACATTTCTTCCTTGGGGGATTGGAGTGTGTGCAAATTGTGGGCAAGCCTTGTATTCACTCCATGGGCAAACTTTAGTTGACTGTAAAAAATCATAATAATGGGAACTTTGGTTGCATGTGGCCATCCAATACATGGGTTAAAAAATGATTGGGGTGGGGGCGTGGCCTGGGCTCTGAGTATGTAAGCAGCAAGAGCTCTAAGCTCCCACAGTCACATTCTAAAGCTACAAAATAAGCGTGCATAGGGTTAACTAAAATAACCTTGCTGGACCCTATTTTATTTATGAACTTTGGGTGCCCATTTTGAGACAAAAAGCAGGACTCTGGTCCAAAGAGGACTGAATAAATAAGCTTTTACAAGTCTGGATGGCTGCAATGCAGCAGAAGCTGAGGGACATCACCCCACAACCTCTGCCCTCCTGTGAAGAGACCGGAGTGCCAGCGCAGGCTTTACTGAAGCCAGGATTGATCTGGAGGATCATTATTGGTACTGAGGACTTTATTTGGAGCCCCCAGTAAGGCACAATGTAAATCCAGCTGTCTGCACGGCTTTCTGTCTGTGGTGTGTGGAGGATAACAGTGTGGCTGTGGCGGAGGGATACAGACTCTTGCATGTTCATCCCTGCTGATTACACCTGAGTGCTGCTGAATTCTGACTGCTGTAACATCAGGGTGAGGTTAGTGGGGACAGAGGAGCTTCCCTTGACATATTCTAGCGTGGCACGCTGAAGAGGAAAGCAAAGACACCAGAGGGGACTCTTTATTTGCCAAGGAGCTGAAGGGCGGAGGGACACCACCGGACTTCTAGACCCCAGAATCGGCCAAGAACAGCGCTATACAGACTTATAAAGGACCGGATCAGAGGCAACTAGCACCGGGGGAGCCACTAAAAACTGCTGAGGTGAGGCACACCTGAAATCCGGTCACTAGAACCTGACGCTGCACACTGATCACAGCCGCAATAGAACTCAATGGGAAGTAGTTCCGGCTGTGTCCAGCCTGTCAGCATGGCAGAAATCTGACATCACAGGCCCCGCAGCACACAGCAAGTGGCCCCCCGGTACTACAGACTCAGCTATACCCCAGAACTGTGCGGCGCAGCAGGTAGTCATCCCCAAGAGTACTGAGGAGAAGGAAATAGATTGCAGGGAGGGCCCTCACTCTCCTAACACAATAAAGGAATACTTACTATTCTGCACTTACCAGCAGCGCAGACTTATAACACAATAGTGACCGCAGTTTCAGGCTGGTAACCCCGGTGCCCTATACTCATCTGTGCAGTGCACCATAATAGAGGATTATCCATTCTTCAAGCAAGGATCAGAGCTACAGTGGACTGCTTGCATTATTAATGAGGAATTGTGTGATTTTTGGCGCTCTTACTGAGGGTTTCTCAGTTGACTTCTTTTCTGAAACTTGTTTTTAGACCATTTTACTTAACTTGTCTGATTGATCAAGCTAAAATGGTCATAGATCTGAGGCCAGGGAAGGCTGCGTGGCAAATTAAGATGCAGTCAAGCAGGGGCAGAATTAATAATAGCTCACACAGGGTGATGAGGCACAATTTGGGGGCATATTCAAAATCCTATGAGGATATCGCTAATGTGTTAATCCCCACAAAATCTAGGTCACCTTTGAAAAGAGGTGAGCCTAAAACACCTTATATAAAACAATCCCATAACCCTGCACCTGTCAAAGCTGCAAAAGGGGGATCAGGTATCAATAACCCATTGACCAAAACACTTCCTAAAACACAACCTGAAACACTTCAAAAAAAGAAAAATTTGGGGGGACACATTAAAACTCTTCCTCCAAATCAGCTCCTCACAGAGGAAATGGACACTTCCAAATCAAACAAAAGGAAGGGCACAGACGATCAGGAAAACACCGAGAGTCTTTCTTCTGAGAACTCTGACAGTGTCTCAGCTGACTATACCCCAAACACAAGCCCTGAAAGGCAGAGGCCTAGAAGGGACACTGGAGGTCCATTTCCTTTGTTTGAGGTTCCCCCTCCATCCATCAACCTGGGGGAATGCAAGGGGTCCAATAAACAAGCCACCGAAGGATTCATGGTGGATCTCTTCCAGTCCTTCAGTGATGCCGTAAAAATAGGGTTTGAGACTCAGGCTAAAGCCCTACAGGAAACTTGCAGGAATCTTAGCCAAAAGGTTGGGAAATATGAGGTAAAGATGGTACAGGCGGAGAAGGACATAGTCTACCTCTCAAAGGAAAATTCTCTCCTCAAAACTGAGGTTATTTCCCTTAAAAACAAATTAACGGATCTGGAGGACCGAAGCAGGAGAAATAACTTAAAAATACGAGGTATTCCTGAGTCGGTCTCCCAGGCAGATCTTTCAGATTACACTAAAAATGTTTTCAAAAAATTATCGCCAAAATTGACAGAATTAGAAGTAAATATTGATCTTATACACCGCCTCCCACGTCCAAAAGGGGTCCCACAGGAAAAGCCTAGGGACACTATCCTCAGAGTCCATTTTTTTGAAACAAAGGAGAAGGTTCTAAAATCTCTGAGAGAGAGGTTCACCTCCAGAGCCATATAAAGATTTAAAGATTTTCCAAGACTTCTCCAAAGAGACAATGGACGCAAGAAGGTCCTTCAGAGATTTGACCTCTAAACTTAAGGTACTGTCACACTTAGCGATGTACCAGCGATCCCGACCAGCGATATGACGCGGTCAGGATCGCTGGTACATCGCTAAGTGGTCGCTAGTGAGCTGCCACATAGGCAGATCTCACTAGCGACATCGCTGGGGACGGGGGTCGCTACTTACCTGTCACACCAGGCGATCCTGCGTCCTCCCGCCCGGCTCCACGCGTCGCTCGTCCTCACAGCAGGAAGCGCCGCAGGAAGCTGACGATGAGAAACAGTCCAGGACGTTCTCGCGCGATCAGCGATAATCAGCGGGGGAGCGGGTCGTAGGTAAGTATCAGACATAGCGATATCGCTAGCAATATCGCTATAACGTCACTAGTTATAGCGATATTGCTAGCGATATCTCTTAGTGTGACAGGCCCTTTAGAGAGCTCAGAGTGTCATATAGATGGGGTTTCCCTACCAAGCTATTAGTCTGGTATAATGACAAAAACTACCCCATCTACACTCCACACGAGGGTCAGAAGTTCATTAAATTTCTGATGGATGACCCAGCATTTAGGGATAGGGATTAGGACTGATTTTTATCTTATGTTCGAATTTCCATGGTGTATACTATTAATTTCCTTTTCATGAATATGAATATCTTATGACCCATATTTACGGTTTATTGATGTCACTGTGGGAACTTGCCACTTAATTTTTTCTCACTTTTTCCCCCACACTAAGGTGAGACACCAACCGGTTTGGAGTCCTCCAGGAGAACGCTCAAGTTCCTATTTTTTTTTTTCTGTATTTCACTGTTTTGCTTGTTTCCATTTTTCTGTTTTGATATTGCACTCTAACGATGAAAATCTTATCATACAATGTTAGGGGGCTCAACAGTCCGAATAAGAGGTATGCGGTATGGAAGGAGATCAACCGAACCCGTGCCGAATTGGTATGCCTCCAGGAGGTTAAACTGGCCTCCGATCAACACCCGATCTTCCAGCACAAGAACTTTCCACACATGTACAAGTCACTGTCCACAAAGAAAAAGGCTGGGGTCATTACACTGGTAGGTGGCACCGTTCCTTTTCAGCTCATCAAAGAGATACCAGACTCGTTGGGCAGGTTTCATATACTCATATGCTTACTCCATGAAAGGCCATGCACAATAGTGAATGTATACGCACCTAACAAGGGACACATTCATTTCTTGAACAAGCTAATCAAAAAAATAGACAAAGTCAAAACAGGTGATCTGATCTTACTAGGCGATTTTAATATTGTCCCAGATAGTAGCATGGATTCGTCCTCATTAGTTCGCCACAAGGTTCCAGCTTTGAAAAACTGGTTAATTCAAAATGAGCTTTATGATGCTTTTCGTTGCTTGAACACATCGTCTCGTGAGTATTCTCACTTTTCAGATGTACATAAGACAGCATCTAGAATCGATCTACTACTTAATATATTTACTTTAACCAAAATTAAAGATATACGGTTCATGCAAAAGACCATCTCGGATCATACCCCGGTTCTCGCTGAGTTCCTCGTGGGTCCTCCCTCTGACAAGCCATTCTGCTGGAGACTTAACCCAGCCTTGTTATATATAACAGAGTACAAGCAAGAGATAGAAAACGTTCTCTTAAACTACTTCAAGGAAAATGTATCTGGTGAAGTAAATCAGCTCACGGTCTGGAAAGCCCATAAGGCGGTCCTGAGGGGATGCCTTATGCAGATCCTCACTAAACATAAGAGAAATAGGGAAAAAATTACAAACCTACAGGCCCAAATTAATGATCTAGAAAAAAAACAAACCAACTTGAAAGTTCCTTCCCAAACCATCCAGGCTGAGATTTTGAGACTCAGACAGAGTCTGAGATCTGAAATCTACCAGGAATACGATGCAGCCATCAAAGCATCTAGGTATAAATCGTATACATCTCTCAACAAGCCTACCAAGTTTATGATGAGGAAACTAAAAAGAGAAAGAATCAAAAAAAGGATAATTAAGGCTACTTTCACACATCAGGTTTTCGGCGTCAGGCGCGTTCCGGCGTCGTGACGGAGCGCCGGATCCGGCAAATGTTTAGTAAAACCGGATGTGATGGATCCGGTTTTCTGCCGATCCGTCTTCCGCTTGACAGCCCAAACCGGATCCGTCTCATCCGGTTCATCTGGTTTTCAATCCGTTTTTCGACGGATTACGCCGGATCCGGTTTTTAAAATCGCCCCTTGTGGCCTTCCGAAAGGGATTGGCTACTGAAAAACTATATATAGCGTGTTCCTACAGCCCTTCTTTGACAGGTTGTAGAGGAGAACGTGCAGGTTGGAGAGAAGAGCAAGTTACTGGCGAAGATGGATGTTGTGATTGGAAATATTTTGAAGAATTTGGCGGATTTTACAGCGGAGGTGAATCGTTTGAGGGTGATTGTTCTGGAGGAGAGAGCGAGACAGCAGCGCATCAGGCATCGTAGACGACGTTTGTGGATTCACCCCATCACAGCCAAGAGAATGACGCGTGGGGTCTATTCTACACTCTGCATGGACCTTCGACGAAACCCGGATAAATTTTTTGGATAGGTTCGGATGAAAATGGAGAATTTTGATTACTTGGTGGAGCGCATTGCACACCTCATAAGAAAATAGGACACCTATTGCCGCTTCTCTGTTTCACCCGCAGAGCGTCTGATGGTGACTTTAAGGTAAGCCACATTTATTGGATATGCTCGCATCAGAGCACACTTTCACTGCAATCTTGTTGGTGGTAGTTTGCATCTCCAAGTGTTAGAGCTGACTTTTGGTATGTAATGCTGTGATTTTAAACTAATTGATTGTTTTTTAATTCCCCACAGATTTCTTGCAACTGGAGAATCCCTTTCGTCACTGCATTTCCAGTACAGACTCGGGATTTCCACCATATCTGGAATAGTGAAGTACACATGCCGTGCACTGTGGGACTCCTTAGCTGAAGAGTTTTTACCAGAGCCCACAACAGAGAGGTGGATTGAAATTTCAGAAAAGTTTCAACAGATATGTCAGTTTACGAATTGCTTGGGCGCTGTGGACGGGAAACATATCCGCATTGTAAAGCCAGCCGGATCGGGATCGGAATATTTCAATTACAAGAAATATTTTTCAGTTGTCCTCATGGCCATCGCTGACGCGGAATACAAATTTATTGCTGTTGATATTGGGGCCTATGGCCGCTCCAATGACTCTCAAGTTTTCAAACTGTGAGCCATGGGGCGTAAACTATATGGAAACACCTTCCAGTTCCCACCCCCTAGACCGCCTCCGCCAACATCTGGCCCACCTATGCCATTTGTCTGTGTAGGGGATGAAGCCTTCCAGGTGTCAGAACACCTTTTGAAACCGTATGGTAGCAGATGATTGTCAAGAACAAAACGCATTTTTAATTACCGCCTCACAAGAGCAAGAAGAATGGTTGAATGTACCTTTGGTATTCTGACAGCCAAATGGCGGGTCCTATTGACTGCGATCAACCTCAAGACAGAAACTCTGGATGAGGTGATCAAAGCTTGCATGGCACTCCACAATTTTGTTATCTGCAAGGAACCCATTTCCATTGAGGACACCTCTGAAGAAACCACCTTGCAAGATTACCATGACATTACCACTAGAAGTTCTGTGGCGGTTTAAGTAATGAGGGACAATTTTGCACTATACTTTATGTCACCTCAAGGCAGAGTACACTGGCAGGATGACAGAGTGTGAAAGATTTGTGCCCTTAACCAAACTTGTGTACCTTCTGTACCAACAGTATATACCTTTGCCAACCAAAGTTGGCTATCTTGTCATGGTCTTACCTTTAGGCCACAGGTGTGTACCTGGCTGTGTTTTATGCAAAGTATTTCACCTTTTAACAAAAGTTGTGTACATTGTTAGGAAATCACCAACAATAAACACAACTTTTTAGGTGAAATACTTTGCTTCAAACACAACCAGGAACACAACTGTGGCAAAAAGCTAAAATTTACCCACAGTTATATACCTGGTTTTGAATACCTTTTTACCTTTGAAATACTCTGTATTTAACCTTTTTTTTTTAAACATAGTTCGCCGCAGAAAGAAATGACAGACAACCATTGTAAAACGATAATTTAACTTTTATTTAAAATATTTTTTTTGTAAAATGCTTTTAAAGTGAAAAAAACTTTTTTAATAAATGTTTTAAATCAAATGACCATTTTTTATTAAACATATTATAAATCTGTGTAGTGTGGGGTGGAAATACTGCTGGAGGGGCTGCGGGACACTTCGACACTGGGAGTGTGGAGAGAGGACTGGAATCGTGGTGGGGAAGGAACAGTTAGAGGTGAAGGTGTGGAAAAAGCTACAGAATCCGGTTTTTTGAGTCGGAGCATGCTCAGTAGCTCTGCCCACAAGCCACATATATAAAAGCATGACAGTGGGACCCTCAGCCACACCCAACATGCCACCCAAGACAGCAACCAGGTGCAGGAGAAGGCAGGAGACCACTGCAGCACCATCAGCACCACCACCACCACCACCCCAAATGGAGCAGCATGCTGAACAACGGGAGGGGAGTCCAGCAGCAGATGAGAGAAGGTAATTATCAAATCCCCCATTCCTCAAAACTAGGGCCATGGAATATCAAGATATTCATTGGCCCTTTGTTTCTCTTTATTCAACAGCCGCCCAAGAGATTCAGCAGCAGCAGCACTGGCAGCACTGGCAGCAGCAACAGCACCACCCACAGCCATGGAGTCTGGCCAGCAAGAGGACAGCACATCGTCTTCTGGGAGCCCTCCCTCGCATCGTCAGTGTTTGAATGTAAGTTTTTATTTCCAAAATCCATCATCTCTGGAATATATGTATATTCATTGCCTTTTATTTCAAAACAGGATTCACAAGCTGAAGAGGTGCTCCAAGAAGAAGAAGGAAGGGGTGGACAGACACCTGTAGTGGGCTCACAATTGGTAAGTTTTTTGCATCAAACGCAGAAACACAACATCACACTACACACAACACATAGAAAACAATGTTCTGCAGACCACACACAGCAAACAAATGCCTACATCCAAACACATAAATTTTTTTCTTTTCTTCTCTAGTCTTCACAATCTGGTGCTCGGCCAAGAGGTCCTCGCAGTGCCTCCCAGGGTCGTCGGCGACAGCAACGCGGCGGTTACCAGCGTGTAAGTATAATATTTAAGTTAAATTTTGGTACACTTTTTATTTCATGTCTTAAGTGTGGTGACTAATTTTGCTATTTTTCTCTTTTACTTTAACAGCCTTCACAGCGTGCTCCCGACTCAGACGGTGAGGATGGAGGAATAGATGTGGACCACCTCATCGATCTCGTCAGAGAAAGGGAGCCGCTATGGAATATGGCTGACCGCCACCATGCTGACCTGATCGTTACCCGACGACTCTGGGAGGAAATCTGTTCGCTCCTTGTGGCCCGCTGGGAGAACCTCGATGCTCGGGCCCAGATTAAAGAGCGTAAGTATATACAGTACCGGTTGCTTGATGTAAACCAGTGTTTCCCGAACTCCAGTCTTCGTGGTCCCCACGGATCATGTGTTAAAGATTTCTATTTACTATGGAAATCCTGAAAACATGACCCCTGGGGACCATGAGGACTGGAGTTTGGGAAACACTGATGTTGTATACTAACCACTTTGTCCTTTCTCGTTTCAGGGGACAGAATTGTGAAGCGGTGGCGGTCTGTGAGGGATCGTTTCAAGAAGGAGTTCAATAAAGAGATGTGGGCCCCGAGTGGATCTGGAGGACGCAGGAGCAAGTACAAGTACGCACGAGCCCTGTCGTTCCTCCGGGATACAATGGTCACCAGAAGGTAAATATTACACACCACATGTGAAAAAAAAATGTTTAGATGTAACAATTTTTTTTCAGCCAGGGCCATGCCATGTCACTATTTTAATTGTTTTTTTTCTCTTTATTCCACAGCACGGTGAGCAGCACTCGGGAGCCTGCATGATTGGACCCTTCTGAGGCGATCCCTGAGGAGACCGGCACCGAGGGACACTTCGACCGCCCCGGTACATCTGCACCTTCCCAGCCTTCCCACACATTCGACCCATCTGTCCCATCCACCAGCACAGGAGCATCGTGGCCGCCTACATTACATGAAGCTGCTGGTGAGGAGATCGCTTTCCCTTTACCCCACCCTTCTGCCCCTGCCACCTCTAGTACACCTGCGGGTACTGGGCGGCAGCGGCAGAGGGGTCAGGAAAAGACTTATGCGCCAGAGTTCTTGCATCTGAATGCATCTTTCCAGAACTGTCTAAAAGTCTTGTCAGAGCAAATCTCCGCAGGCTTTCAGCAGATCAACTCCAGCATTCTGGAGGTGAAGACACTTCTGCAAACCATGCATTCAGAAGCAAGATCTTCGCCAAACCACACCTTTTTCAGGTCTGTTGTGGAGCGCATGGCAACGCTCTCTCCTACCCAGCAGATGCATGTAATGCATTCGTGCCACGGTGCTCTACAGCACGTTACCTCCCAACCTCCTCCTCCCACCCCAGTAGTTCCTCCACCTGCACCCCCTCCAGCCACTTTCCATCCTCCCCCTTCTATTACATACCAGCCACCTCCCCAGTACCAGCAACCTCCCCAGTACCAGCAACCTCCCCAGTACCAGCAACCTGCCCCGTACCAAACTGCTTCCCCATACAACTTTCCATCAACATCATCTGCTCCTACAGTCCCTGCCCAACCCTCCACTCCACCGCCCACCACCTCTTCTGCCTCCCACATGTCCACCCATTCTGTAGCTTTTTCCACACCTTCACCTCTAACTGTTCCTTCCCCACCACGATTCCAGTCCTCTCTCCACACTCCCAGTGTTGAAGTGTCCCGCAGCACCTCCAGCAGTATTTCCACCCCACACTACACAGATTTATAATGTGTTTTTTAATAAAAATGGTCATTTGGTTTAAAACATTTATTAAAAAAGATTTTTTCACTTTAAAAACATTTTACAAAAAAAAAATATTTTAAATAAAAGTTAAATTATCGTTTTACAATGGTTGTCTGTCATTTCTTTCTGTGGCGAACTATGTTTAAAAAAAAGGTTAAATACAGGGTATTTCAAAGGTAAAAAGGTATTCAAAACCAGGTATATAACTGTGGGTAAATTTTAGCTTTTTGCCACAGTTGTGTTCCTGGTTGTGTTTGAAGCAAAGTATTTCACCTAAAAAGTTGTGTTTATTGTTGGTGATTTCCTAACAATGTACACAACTTTTGTTAAAAGGTGAAATACTTTTCATAAAACACAACCAGGTACACACCTGTGGCCTAAAGGTAAAAATAGTAAGACCATGACAAGATAGCCAACTTTGGTTGGCAAAGGTATATACTGTTAGTACAGAAGGTACACAAGTTTGGTTAAGGGCCCAAATCTTTCACACTCTGTCATCCTGCCAGTGTACTCTGCCTTGAGGTGACATAAAGTATAGTGCAAAATTGTCCCTCATTACTGAAACCGTCACAGAACTTCTAGTGGTAATGTCATGGTAATCTTGCAAGGTGGTTTCTTCAGAGGTGTCCTCAATGGAAATGGGTTCCTTGCAGATAACAAAATTGTGGAGTACCACGCAAGCTTTGATCACCTCGTCCACAGTTTCTGTCTTGAGGTTGATCGCAGTCAATAGGACCCGCCATTTGGCTGTCAGAATACCAAAGGTACATTCAACCATTCTTCTTGCTCTTGTGAGGCGGTAATTAAAAATGCGTTTTGTTCTTGACAATCCTCTGCTACCGTACGGTTTCAAAAGGTGTCCTGACAGCTGGAAGGCTTCATCCCCTACACAGACAAATGGCATAGGTGGGCCAGATGTTTGCGGCAGCGGTCTAGGGGGTGGGAACTGGAAGGTGTTTCCATACAGTTTATGCCCCATGGCACACAGTTTGAAAACTTGAGAGTCATTGGAGCGGCCATAGGCCCCAATATCAACAGCAATAAATTTGTATTCCGTGTCAGCGATGGCCATGAGGACAATTGAAAAATATTTCTTGTAATTGAAATATTCCGATCCCGATCCGGCTGGCTTTACAATGCGGATATGTTTCCCGTCCACAGCGACCAAGCAGTTCGGAAACTGACATATCTGTTGAAACTTTTCTGAAATTTCAATCCACCTCTCTGTTGTGGGCTCTGGTAAAAACTCTTCAGCTAAGGAGTCCCACAGTGCACGGCATGTGTTCTTCACTATTCCAGATATGGTGGAAATCCCGAGTCTGTACTGGAAATGCAGTGACGAAAGGGATTCTCCAGTTGCAAGAAATCTGTGGGGAATTAAAAAACAATCAATTAGTTTAAAATCACAGCATTACATACCAAAAGTCAGCTCTAAAACTTGGAGATGCAAACTACCACCAACAAGATTGCAGTGAAAGTGTGCTCTGATGCGAGCATATCCAATAAATGTGGCTTACCTTAAAGTCACCATCAGATGCTCTGCGGGTGAAACAGAGAAGCGGCAATAGGTGTCCGATTTTCTTATGAGGTGTGCAATGCGCTCCACGAAGTAATCAAAATTCTCCATTTTCATCCGAACATATCCAAAAAATGTATCCGGGTTTCGTCGAAGGTCCATGCAGAGTGTAGAATAGACCCCACGCGTCATTCTCTTGGCTGTGATGGGGTGGATCCACAAACGTCGTCTACGATGCCTGATGCGCTGCTGTCTCGCTCTCTCCTTCTCCCGAACAATCACCCTCAAACGATTCGCCTCCGCTGTAAAATCCGACAAATTCTTCAAAATATTTCCAATCACAACATCCATCTTCACCAGTAACTTGCTCTTCTCTCCAACCTGCACTTTCTCCTCTACAACCTGTCAAAGAAGGGCTGTAGGAACATGCTATATATAGTTTTTCAGTAGCCAATCCCTTTCGGAAGGCCACAAGGGGCGATTTTAAAAACTGGATCCGGTGTAATCCGTCGAAAAACGGATCGAAAACCGGATGAACCGGATCAGACGGATCCGGTTTTGGCTGTCAAGCGGAAGACGGATCCGGCAGAAAACCGGATCCGTCACATCCGGTTTTACAAAACATTTGCCGGATCCGGCGCTCCGGAACGCGCCTGACGCCGAAAACCTGATGTGTGAAAGTAGCCTAACACTTACATACAGATCGGGTTGCTCTGTCAGTGGGGTTATGGGCTCCAGTGTCTTCCGATCTGTATGTAAACTCAAGCTGCAGCAATAATTCACAGTGATCCTCAAATAGAGACTACATTGTGTGACCCTGAACCCGGCTCCAGGATGTCTTGCATTATATATCAGATATACATTATAATGTGAGGTCCTGCAGCCTGGTCAGTGCATGTAACACTATATATGTGCACATAGTATAGTACATAACACCTAGTACACAGATTAGTATACGGCTCATATATAACAGACCTGGGCAAAATGTGGAAATCAGACTGGGCAATTTGAGATAGTCAAACACCCGAAAACACTGGTTTGCAGGCTGCACCATAAGACCAACCTACATCCAGAGTTCACCATCATCTGAATCTTCAAGATGCACATAACAGTGAATATAATGGTGGAGGACAGAACCACTGACTCCTTCCACCAGTCAAGCATGTGTGTCTGAGACTGCAGATGCAATGATGTCACTACATCATTTCTGCTGTGCGGAGCTTCAGTGCACACAGTAAAGCGCCGAAGTAGAGCGCCGGGAAATGGGAGCGAGGTGAGTATGTTTTTTTTTTAATGTGTGTGATTTGTTCCTGTATATAGAGGATATATGATAGCTCATACTGTATATCGGGGGCTATGTGGGAAATCATGCTATATATATTGAGGCTCTATGAGGGCTCCTGCTGTACATAGGAGACTCTGTCAGGGATCCTGCTGTATATAGATGGCTTTGTATGGACTCCTGCTGTATATAGGGGGCTCTGTGAGGGCTCCTGCTGTATATAGGGGGCTCTGTGAGGGCTCCTGCTGTATATAGGGGGCTCTGTGAAGGCTCCTGCTTATATAGGGTGCTCTGTGAGGGCTCCTGCTGTATATAGGGGGCTCTGTGAGGGCTCCTGCTGTATATAGGGGGCTCTGTGAGGGCTCCTGCCGTATATAGGGGGCTCTGTGAGGGCTCCTGCTGTATATAGGGGGCTCTGTGAGGGCTCCTGCTGTATATAGGGGGCTCTATGAGGGCTCCTGCTGTACATAGGAGACTCTGTCAGGGATCCTGCTGTATATAGAGGGCTTTGTATGGACTCCTGCTGTATATAGGGGGCTCTGTGAGGGCTCCTGCTGTATATAGGGGGCTCTGTGAGAGCTCCTGCTGTATATAGGGGGCTCTGTGAAGGCTCCTGCTGTATATAGGGGGCTCTGTGAGGGCTCCTGCTGTATATAGGGGGCTCTGTGAGGGCTCCTGCTGTATATAGGGGGCTCTGTGAGGGCTCCTGCCGTATATAGGGGGCTCTGTGAGGGCTCCTGCTATATATAGGGGGCTCTGTGAGGGCTCCTGCTGTATATAGGGGGCTCTGTGAGGACTCCTGCTGCATATAGAGAGCTCTGTGAATATAGAAGGCTATGTGAGAGCTCATGCTGTACATCTGGAAACTATCTGGGTACTGTATATAGGATGCTATGTGGGGGCACATATTGTATAAAGGGAGAGCTGTGTGGGGGCTCTTCCTGTACCATCTCTTTTGCAGGGTACTGCTGTATGGAATAATGCAGTCTACTACACTAATTCTTACTTTTATTTGTAGTATATAGAGTTGAGCGATACCGTCCGATACTTCAAAATATTGGATCGGAATGGATCGGCCGATCTTTAAAAAAAAGTATCGGTATCGCCGATGCCGATACCGGAAGTCCCATTCAAGTCTATGAGACTTCCGGTATCGGAATTGGAAAAACCCTTTCCTGCCCTTGTACAGCCTCTCGGGGGTCTGTACGGGCCTTCCGGGGGTCTCTGCCGGCCTGCCGGGGGTCTGTGCCGGCCTGCCGGTGGGCTGTGCGGACTGCCCGGGGTCTGTGCACCCTGTGGGGGTCTGTACCGGCCTGCCGGGGGGCTGTGCCGGCCTGCCGGGGGGCTGTGCTGATGTCCGGGGGTCTGTGCACCCTGTGGGGGGTCTGTACCGGCCTGCCGGGGGGCTGTGCCGGCCTGCCGGGGGGCTGTGCTGATGTCCGGGGGTCTGTGCAGGCATCGTCCGATGGGACTACAAGTCCCATCGGGCGATGCCTGCTACCATGACAGTGATTGACACATTAGCCAATGATGGGACAGTAGTAGTCCCATCATCCGGCTGTGTTAAATGTAAAAAAAAAAAAAAAAAAACACTACATACATACATACCACATGCATGCTACATACATACTACATGCTACATGCTACATACATAGTACATATATACTACATATATACTACATGCATGCTACATACATGCTACATGCTACATACATAGTACATATATACTACATATATACTACATGCATGCTACATACATACATGCTACATACATAGTACATATATACTACATATATACTACATGCATGCTACATACATGCTACATGCTACATACATACTACATACATACTACATATATACTACATACATGCTACATGCTACATGCATACTACATACATACTACATGCTACATAAATACTACATACATACTACATATATGCATCATACATACTACATGCTACATACATACTACATACATACTACATGCATGCTACATACATACTACATGCTACATACATACCACATATATACTACATGCATGCTACATGCTACATACATACTACATGCTACATACATGCCACATATATACTACATGCATGCTACATACATACTACATGCTACATGCATGCTACATACATACTACATGCTACATACATACTACATACATACTACATGCATGCTACATGCATACTACATGCATGCTACATACAATACATTCATACAATACATACATAGACATACAGTACATATAACATAGAGTAACATACTTACCAATACTTGTCACATTGTTCCCTGAAGCCATTGTCATCTACGGAATAAATATTAACATAACAAACCACAAAAATACTCACCCATGATCCGAAGCAGTCCACGAGTGTGTCCCACGACGATCTTGGGTAGAGAACTGCAGCATCAGCTGATGCTGCCGCTCTCTACGGGCTGCAGGAATCCAATGACGGAAGGTAGGTATCCTTCCGCACTGTATTCCTCCGCCACTTAAAAAAAAAAAATCCCTAGTCTCACTTTATGGTAAAAGCTGTGTGGGAAATTCTCTTCCGCACTGTATTCCTCCGCCACTTAAAAAAAAAAAATCCCTAGTCTCACTTTATGGTAAAAGCTGTGTGGGAAATTCCCACACAGCTTTTACCATAAAGTGAGACTAGGGACTTTTTTTTTTTTAAGTGGCGGAGGAATACAGTGCGGAAGGATACCTACCTTCCGTCATTGGATTCCTGCAGCCCGTAGAGAGCGGCAGCATCAGCTGATGCTGCAGTTCTCTACCCAAGATCGTCGTGGGACACACTCGTGGACTGCTTCGGATCATGGGTGAGTATTTTTGTGGTTTGTTATGTTAATATTTATTCCGTAGACGACAATGACTTCGGGGAACAATGTGACAAGTATTAGTAAGTATGTTACTCTATGTTATATGTACTGTATGTCTATGTATGTATTGTATGAATGTATTGTATGTAGCATGCATGTAGTATGTATATAGCATGTATGTAGTATGTATGTAGTATATATGTGGTATGTATGTAGCATGTAGTATGTATGTAGCATGCATGTAGTATGTATTATGTATGTAGCATGCATGTAGTATATATGTGGTATGTATGTAGCATGTAGTATGTATGTAGTATGTATGTAGTATGTATGTAGCATGTAGTATGTAGCATGTAGTATGTATGTAGCATGCATGTAGTATATATGTAGTATGTATGTAGCATGTAGTATGTATGTAGCATGCATGTAGTATGTATGTAGTATATATGTGGTATGTATGTAGCATGTAGTATGTATGTAGCATGCATGTAGTATGTATGTAGTATACTGTATATGTGGTATGTATGTAGCATGTAGTATGTATGTAGCATGCATGTAGTATGTATGTAGTATATATGTGGTATGCATGTAGCATGTAGTACGTATGTAGCATGCATGTAGTATGTATGTAGTATGTATGTAGCATGCATGTAGCATGTAGTATGTATGTAGCATGCATGTAGTATGTATGTAGTATGTATGTAGCATGCATGTAGTATATATGTAGTATGTATGTAGCATGTAGTATGTATGTAGCATGCATGTAGTATGTATGTAGTATATATGTGGTATGTATGTAGCATGTATTATGTATGTAGCATGTAGTATGTATGTAGCATGCATGTAGCATGCATGTAGTATGTATGTAGCATGCATGTAGCATGTAGTATGTATGTAGCATGCATGTAGTATGTATGTAGTATGTATGTAGCATGTAGTATGTATGTAGCATGCATGTAGTATATATGTAGTATGTATGTAGCATGTAGTATGTATGTAGCATGCATGTAGTATATATGTAGTATATATGTAGTATGTATGTAGCATGTAGTATGTATGTAGCATGCATGTAGTATATATGTGGTATGTATGTAGCATGCATGTAGTATGCATGTAGTATTTTTTTTTTTTTTTTACATTTAACACATTAGCCAGATGATGGGACTACTACTGTCCCATCATTGGCTAATGTGTCAATCACTGTCATGGTAGCAGGCATCGCCCGATGGGACTTGTAGTCCCATCGGACGATGCCTGCACAGACCCCCGGACATCAGCACAGCCCCCCGGCAGGCCGGCACAGCCCCCCGGCAGGCCGGTACAGACCCCCACAGGGTGCACAGACCACCGGCAGGCCGGCACAGCCCCCCCCGGCAGGCCGGTACAGACCCCGGGCAGTCCACACAGCCCCCCGGCAGGCCGGCAGAGACCCCCAGAAGGCCCGAAATGACGGCGCATCATGATGCGCACACACCGCGCATCATGATGACGTCATTTCGGCTGTCAATCAACTTTGAACTTCCGATTCCGATTCCGGAATCCGATATGACAAAAGTATCGGAAGTCAGTATCGGAATTCCGATACCGCTAATATCGGCCGATACCCGATACTTGCGGTATCGGAATGCTCAACACTAGTAGTATACTATCAGATACCAGACATATAATGTAATATAATATATAAATGGTCGGGCTCTGCCGGTTCCCACAGTAATCACATAAACACAAGGAGGTGCTTTGCACACTTGCTGTCATGTGCCAACTAGAGTGTCAGCCACGTCTGCAGTGTTCTGTTCACTGACAGCTGACAATAGTTGTCACCTGACTGCAAGTTTGAGTGCGCTGGAACCAGCAGAACCATATCTTAACCACGGCTCTCATAATGAGGGCAATCTGGCTTGTTGCACGGAACCAGGTTGCCCTCATCATAAGCAGCATGCTGAGCAGGGAGGGAGCCCAGACACGTTTCTTGCACAGGGGCCCAAAGCTGTCAGTGACCGCCACTGATTCAATGTATGGCAAAAGTGACTCTAAATGATGATTATGCAGGTCAGTATAATAAAAAATGCATCCTTGATTTAATTATAAGTGGTGGACAAAATTCAAAAGTTTGTTAAAGAAATAGTTGGTTTATGCTCATTATTAGACATACATTTTGTGTGGTGATGACAAAAATCTCGGTTCTTGAGTTTTTTTTTAGTTTTATATCTTTGTATGGGTTAGACTAGACCTTTACAGATGTGGCAATACAAAATATACCTATTTTATATTTTGAGTAGAGTTGAGCGAAATGGGTTGGTCAAATTCAAAAGTCGCCGACTTTCGCTAAAGTCGAGTTTCACCGATCGAAATCCGACCATACCTTAAGGTCGGCTATGCGGTCGCTGACCCGAGCGCCAAAGTCACGTTTCCCACAATGCTTCCAGCGCCTTTTCTCAGCCAATGATGAAGGAAGCACACGGTGGGCAATGCGATGACATGGGCAGCGGCCACAACCATCTTAGAGAAGTGCATTCAAGTGATTGGCTTGCTTTGTGTGGTGTCACAGTGGCTATAAAAGCCCTGACCGCCGACCGCCATTTTACTTCTGCCGATCTTAGCATAGGGAGAGGTTGCTGCCGCTCGTTCTCAATAGGGAGAGTGTTAGGCAGGAAAGAAAAAAAAATCTGTGCTTCTGCTGATATAGATTTTCATTGTACAGTTAGTGTGCAGTGACAGGGGAGGATTTATTTGTGTGTAGCAGCGCTGGTGGTTATTAGGCTGCCTTATAAGGCTACCTGATAGCTGCATTGCTTTGTGCACACTGCTGTGCAGATTGCTTTTTTCAAAGCAAAAATACTTTTATTCTTTTTTTCTGCACAGTTACCGAGCATTCATTTTTTCACGCACCATATAAAGGTATACGATCCTCACACACTACCGTGTACCAGCTGGTATCACAGACAAATACATGCTATCTGTGTGTGACTCTGGAAAAAAATACTTAGAGATTTACACTTTTCCATGCATACACCGTATAGAGCTGTCCGCTTCTCAAACAGTATCGTATATCTGTTGTTGAGTCCGGAAAAAATAGACGGAGATTTAAAATTTTCCATACATACATTGTATAGAGGTGTCCGCTTCTCAAACAGTATCGTATATCTGTTGTTTGGATTACGGTCCAATCTATACAGAGACAGCGTGTGTGTGAGACTCCGGAAATACATATACGGACATTTCCATTTTTCCATACACCGTATAGAGCTGTCCACTTCTCAAACAGTATCGTATATCTGCTGTTTGGATTACGGTCAAATCTATTCAGAGACAGCATGTGTGTGTGACTCCGGAAAAAGTAGACGATGATTTAAAATTTTCCATACCTACACCGTATAGAGCTGTCTGCTTCTCAAACAGTATTGTATATCTGCTGTTTGGATTACGGTCAAATCTATACAGAGACAGCATGTGTGTGTGAGACATCGGAAATACATATGCGAACATTTTCATTTTTCCATTAACCGTATAGTCCGCTTCTCAAACAGTATCGTATATCTGCTGTTCGGATTATGGTCAAATCTATACAGAGACAGCGTGTGTGTGTGTCTCCATTAATACATACACGGACATTTCCATTTTTCCATACACCATATAGAGCTGCGTGCTTCTCAAACAGTATCGTATATCTGCTGTTCTGATTATGGTCACATCTATACAGAGACAGCGTGGGTGTGTGAGACTCCAGAAATACATATACGGACATTTCCATTTTTCCATACACCGTATAGAGCTGTCTGCTTCTCAAACAGTATCGTATATCTGCTGCTCGGAACACGGTCAAATCTATACAGAGACAGCGTGTGTGTATGAGTACGTAATTACATATACGGACATTTCCATTTTTCCATACACCATGTAGAGCTGTCCGCTTCTCAAACAGTATCGTATATCTGCTGTTTGGATTACGGTCACATCTATACAGAGACAACGTGTGTGTGTGTGTGTGTGAGACTCCGGAAATACATATACGGACATTTCCATTTTTCCATACACTGCATAGAGCTGTCCGCTTCTCAAACAGCATTGTATATCTGCTGTTCGGAATACGGTCAAATCTATACAGAGACAGCGTGTGTGTGTGAGGCCGTAAATACATATACGGACATTTCCATTTTTCCATACACCGAATAGAGCTGTCCGCTTCTCAAACAGCATTGTATATCTGCTGTTCGGAATACGGTCAAATCTATACAGAGACAGCGTGTGTGTGAGGCCGTAAATACATATACGGACATTTCCATTTTTCCAGACACCATATAGAGCTGTCCACTTCTCAAACAGTATCGTATATCTGCTTTTCGGATTACGGTCACATCTATACAGAGACAGCGTGCGTGTGTGAGACTCCAGAAATACATATACGGACATTTCCATTTTTCCATACACCGTATAGAGCTGTCCACTTCTTAAACAGCATTGTATATCTGCTGTTCGGAACACGGTCATATCTATACAGAGACAACGTGTGTGTGTGTGAGTCCGTAAATACATATACGGACATTTCCATTTTTCCATACACCGTATAGAGCTGTCTGCTTCTCAAACAGTATCGTATATCTGCTGTTCGGATTACGGTCTCATCTATACAGAGACAGCGGGGGGGTGAGTTCGTAAATACATATACAGACATTTCCATTTTTCCATACACCGTATAGAGCTGTCTGCTTCTCAAACAGTATCGTATATCTGCTGTTCGGAACACGGTCAAATCTATACAGAGACAGCGTGAGTGTGTGAGTCCTTAAATACATATACGGACATTTCCATTTTTCCATACACCGTATAGAGCTGTCCGCTTCTGATTCAGTAATGTATATCTGCTTTTTAGATTATGGTAAAATCCATACAGAGACAGCGTCTGTGTGTGAATATAGAAAGAAATAGACATAGATTTTCATTTTTCCATACATACACCGTATAGAGCTGTCCGCTTCTGATACAGTACCGTTTATCTGCTGGTTGTATTACAGTCAAATACATACTGGCAGAGCGTCTGTGTGTGACTCCGGAAACAAATATACAGAGATTGACATTTTCCCCAAAAACATATACAGCTGTACACTTCTGATACAGTACCATATATCTGCTGGTTGGATTATGGTCAAATACATACTGGGAGAGTGTCTGTGACTAAGGAATTATATATGGAGATTTAAATTTTTCCATACACCTTATACAGCTGTACGCTCCTCATACAGTACCATATCTCTGCTGGTATTTTTGGTACATTTTCCCAAACATGAGGAAGTATGGTGGAAGAGGCCGCGTACGTGGGTGGGGGGCACAGCTGGTACTGATGGTGGTGGTGGTGCATCTGCTGGTTATGCCAAAAGCACAATAGCAGCTAAGGCAGGAGGTGTTGAGCCTGCAGCATTGTCTGGCACAAGAAGGCCTGTAAGGTTCCCTTTTCTGGGAGTAAGTAAACCGCTTTTAAAGCCGGAGCATCAGGAACAGGTTTTGGCTTACATTGCCAAAACAGCCTCCAGCTCTATTGCCTCCTCTTCTGAAGTTTCAAAAACTGCAAGCACTGAGTCATCAGTGCAGGATTCTGGTCAGGAACAACACCTTTCCTTGTGTCCTTCACCCACACCAAAAGTGAAGGATTTGGCAGCCCACACTTCAGATTACTCCATGGAGCTCTTTTCAGATACCATGCTCTGTTATCAAGTAAAATCTTGAATTCCCCAGACCAAGATGAATCTGACATGGAGTGCACTGATGCACAGCCACTGCTAGATGATTCTGCTGGTACATTGACCCAGAGCAATACATTTCCCTCGCAGTCTACTGAGCCAGAATCAGACCCTGATGAAACTCTGGTGCCCCTTCCTGCATACTATACCACCTTACATGGTGACACAGAGGAAGGTGCAGAAGAAATTGAAGAGGAGGTAATGGATGACCCAGTTGTTGACCCAGAATGGCATTGATTGGGGGAAGCGGGTGCCACTGGCAATAACTAAGAAGAGGAGAAGCATCGGCAGCAGGCATCCACATCACAGCAGCGGTTATCTGGCAGGCCCGTAGCTGTACAAAAACATGGTAAAAAAACAAAAGAGTTGCAGGACAGCTTGGCCAGATGGTCAAATTAGCACAGCGTGCAAGCCCTGAAAATTTATACCATAGTAGGAAGAGTGCAGTGTGGCACTTTTTTGACCAAAATCTTATTGATGAGGCAAAGGTTATCTGTAAGAAGTGCGGAAGGACCTTTAGCCAAGGTAAAAATCTCCGAAATTTGAATACCAGTTGCATGCTTAGACATTTAATCACCATGCACTTGCAAGTGTGGACGGACTACAAAACCTCAGGTAGCACATGTGCACCTGCTCCGACTGAAGGTAGCCAGCAACGCTCCATCACTTCCCCCACTGAAAGCCCACCAGTAAGCACAGCACCAGCAAGAAATGTTGAGGTGTCGTCGCAAGGCCAAAGCAGTCAGGGAATCACAATGTTTTTGCAACGAATCTAAGCCATCACCACCAACCACCATCACCATCACCAACCCCCTCTCAGTCCGTCAGGTCCACTGCTAGTTCCCCCTTATGCAGCTCTCAAGTCCAGCTCACCCTACCAGACACTCTGAGTAGGAAAAGAAAGTACACATCCTCTCATCCACGTACACTGGCTTTGAACACCTACATTGCCAAACTGATTTCATTAGAGATGATGCCCTTCCGTTTGGTTAAAAGTGAAGCGTTCCGAGAGCTCATGGCCTACGCTCTCCCACACTATGACCTACCCAGTTGGCACTTCTTTTCTCGAAAAGCCATCCCTGCCCTCCACCTGTATATGAAAGATCACATTGTCCATGCACTCAAACAATCAGTGAGTGGAAAGGTGCACCTCACAACAGATGCCAGGGCCGTTACGCGTCCATCACTGTGTACTGGGTTAATGTGGTGGATGCAGGCTCCACAGGAGACAGCGGTGGTGGCACAGTGCTACCTAGCCCATGGTATGGGAAAAAAATGGCTGTAGGCAGTCGACCCTCCTCCTCCTCCAGAAGCGAAAGCTCGTCACCAGAGCACAGTCGCACGAGGACTCCATCCGCAGCTGCCAGTGTTGCACACGAGGTGTCCCACTATCGAACAGCCAGTGGTAAGCGGCAGCAGGCTGTGTTAAAGATGATGTCTTTGGGCGACAACAGACACACCGCGGAGGTACTGGCCGACTACTTGCAGTGACAAACTGAGTCATGGCTGGGCAGTCTACATCTTGAGCCAGGCAAGGTAGTCAGTGATAATGGCCAGAATTTTGTGGCAGCCATAGCCCTTGCAAAACTCAGACACATACCTTGCCTGGCTCACACCTTGAACCTGGTGGTGCAGTGCTTCCTAAATAATTATCTGGAGTTTATACAAAGAATGGTTGCACTCTATCATGCTAAGGCATGTCTATGTGGAATATATGTAATTAGAATTGCAATACAGCTTTAGAATTATAGAAAAAATGTATGAGACTGTTAGCATAAAATTTGGCCAAATATTATCTGCCCACCAGCCAACGTCAAGGCGGCCTCAAATCTGATGGGTACCTACACTGTGTGAATACCTCTCTAAGGCTGATGTCTGAATTCCTGGGTGAATGTGGACACCTCTGTCAGCAATGCCTGCATTTATGAGTAAGTAGGGACCTTCTATAATTACAATCACCACCTGGTGGAGGGCGGAGTGCTCGGTCAATAAGCTAACATACAAGAGACATTTGTCTCTTGTTTATCTGGAGTTAACAGCCCTGCTCCATAAGGTGCGAAGACTGTGTTCGCACATCCGTCGCTCGCCCGTACACTCCAGTCGTTTGCAGAAGCTGCAGAGATCGCTCCACCTCCCCAAGCACCGCCTAATCATAGACGTTGCAACAAGGTGGAACTCCACCATGCACATGGTTGAGAGGTTGTGTGAACAGAGGCACGCTGTAATGCATTTGTGTGAGGATGCACGGGCAGGCAGTTTGAGGGCAGACATGGAGTTGTCAGGTGTGCAGTGGTCAAAGCTGAAAGACCTCTGTAAAGTCCTTCAGTGTTTTCAGGAATGCACATGGCTGGTAAGTGCAGACGACGCCATCATAAGCATGAGCATACCACTTATGCGTCTGCTCATGCAAACTTTGACGCACATTAAGGATCAGGCATCTGCAGCAGAGGAGGAGGAAAAGGAGGAGGGAAGCCTTGATGACAGTCAGCCATTGTCAGCGAGGGCAACTGACCTGGACAAGGTGGAGGAAGAAGAATAAGAGGAGGGGGATGATTATTTTGGGGAGGAGGATGCTTCTCAGAGGGCAAGAGAAAATATTGGTGTGCCAAGGTCAGGTACAGGGTTTGTGCATGACTGGAGGGATGTGGATTTGCCAGAAAGTGCTCCTCCACCCACCACTGGCAGTGCATCATTGACACCTGGAACATTGGCCCACATGTGTGATTATGCCTTGCGGATCCTAAAAAGGGACCCCCGCATTGCCAAAAAGATGAAGGATGACAACTACTGGTTGGCCAGCATCCTCGATCCACACTATAAAGGCAAATTACAGAACATTCTGCCACAGGAGAACCTAGAGATAATATTGGCTAACAAACAAGCAATTCTGGTAAATCGTTTGATGAAGGCATTCCCAGCACACAGCAGCGGTGCTGGTTCTCCCACGAGCCGTAGAGGGAAAAATGGAAGAGGTGTTCGTGGTGCACACAGCCGAAGTGGCGTTGGAGACGGGTTTCATGACCATGTTGTTGACCATGTTGTTGTCGCTCACACGACTGATAATACTGAATCCATTGCAAGTAACAGGAGACATCATTTGTCAACTATGGTTACAAACTACTTCTCCGCCCATATCGATGTTCTCCCTCCCAGGTCATTCCCCTTTGGGCCTGTAAACTGGACACCTGGCCTGAATTGGCACAATATGCCTTACAGGAGCTCATTTGCCCTGCTGGTATTATGCTATCTGAAAGAGTCTACAGTGCTGCTGGCTCAATCCTGACAGAAAAAAGGACCCTTCTGTCAACCCAAAATGTTGATGATCTAACCTTCATAGCACAATATAGTGTCTCTGACGGGGGGGGGCCCTGTGCCAGTACCTCTGCCCATGAGTTGGCCCCCCTGCTTGCTCAGGGCCCCAGCACTTGCAATACTTACCTCTCCCTGCTCCACCGCTGTGTAGTCTGGGCAGTTAAATCCTTCAAAGGGACGGGCACTACAAATTTGGTGAACTGATCGATGATGGTTAAGACGTAGCTATGGACTGTACTGCTGGGCTCTACCTTCAGATGATCAATGGCTACCATTTGTAATGAACGTTGACTCACAATCGGATGCAGTGGTGCTTTATGATCAGCTTTCACAGTTTTCCTAGTCACAGACGTGTGACATTCCTGCCACCAGTTTTCAATGTCTCCTCTCATGCCAATCCAATAGAATCACCTACAACCTGTGGCTTCTGTCTTTTGCACTCCAAAGTGACCATACAGATCATGATAGGCAGTGAGGACCATGTCTACATCTCTCCCTGTGATCACAATTTGATGGAGACAAGTAACGGTGATGGGATCCACGCTACTACGATACAGCAACCCTTTCTTCACAAAGAACCGTTTTCGCAGTCTCCACAGACAAAGTAATTGAGGGTCAGCATTGCCTCTGCAAATTCTCCTGGGAGGTTTTCCCGTGATTAGTAATTCCCAAATTTCTGCAATCACTCCACTTTCCGTCTGTACTTGTATCCATCTAGTTTCCTGTAGCGGAGAGTCTGGACTGGCTTACTAAGACTGAATATATACGAAGATGTAAAAGTACCCCAACACTGTATACTGGTGTATGCTTCGAATACATTTCCCTTTTTCTACTTTTTATATTCTGGTGTAATCCATACTGAGCATGTGAGAGTTTGTGTCTGACTCTGGTAAACTATAAGGAGATTTAAAATGACCCCAACACTGTATGCAGCTGTACGCTTGTAATACTTACCCTTTTTCGACTTTTTATATTCTTGTCTAATCCATACTGAGCCTGTGAGTGTCTTTGTCTGACTCTGGAAATATAGACGGAGATATACAATTACCCCTAGACTGGATACACCTGGTATCTGCTGATACAGTACCTTTTTTCAACATTTTGGATTACGGTTAAATCCATACTGACTGATTGAGCATCTGAGGGTGACTCCTGAAATACAGTGGTTGGACAAAATAATGGAAACACCTGGAAACATCAACAAAAGTTAATTTAATATGGTGTAGGTCCACCTTTTGCGGCGATTACAGCCTCAATTATCCGAGGTATGGATTCATACAATTTGTGAATTGTTTCCAAAGGAATTGTAGCCAATTCTTCAGTTAAAACACTGTTCTTTGAGCGACGATGGCGGCGGAAATCGACATCTAACTTGAATCTCTAAAATCTGCCATAAATGCTCAATAATGTTGAGGTCTGGGGATTGTGGAGGCTAGATGAGATGCTCAACTTCATTACAATGTTCCTTGTGCCATGGGCACTGTAGGGGTGTTTACTGTCCTACACTCCCTGTCGACTTTGCTTCCCCATTGACTTGCATTGGGTTTCGTGTTTCAGTCAGACCCCCGACTTTTCCTGATAGTCGGCCGATTTAGTTCGACTCGACATTTGAGAAAGTCGGGTTTCATGAAACCAGACTCGACCCTAAAAAAGGCAAAGTCGCTCATCTCTAATTTTGAGCAATTCTTTATTTTTAACAGGATAAAAGTGTAATAATTCAAATGTTTATATTTTACTTGCCTTCATGTACGCATCCCTGATGATATCATGTCAGTAAGGCTGTGTGCACACGTTCAGGTTTTTTTTGCGTTTTTTTAGCGTTTTTCCCATGCAAAAATGCTTAAAAATTCATACATTATTACCAGAATGCATTCCGCAGTTTTTGTGCCCATGATGCGTTTTTTTTCCGCAAAAGAAATGCATCGCGGAAAAAAACACATCATGTTCATTAATTTTGCAGAAAATCTGCAGATTTGCCACTATGTTCATTGTATTAGGATGCTCCGGAAAAAAACGCGAAAAAAAGTGCAAAAAACGCAATAAAAATGCGAAAAACAAAACGCGGATTTCCTGGGAAGTAGTCCGGTTTTTCTCAGGAAAAATCTGCTTACGTGGGCACATAGCCTAACCCTGGAGATGCCATGATGGCTGCAGCCAGTCACTGAGCACAGCACTAATATTGGTTTAGTCATCATGAGCATTAGGGTCAGCTATTGCCTGGAGTGGTCATTTGTGCTGCATCATGTAAACATCAGTGCAGTGGCAGAAAGAGAAGGTGAGTAATGCTGGTTACTTAACATAGATGGTGTACATAAGGGTCCCGTTTCACATAACGACGCACCAGCAATCCCGACAACAAGACAACGATACGACCTGGTAAGGATCGCTGGTGCGTTTTCACACAGCAGCTATTCTGAACGATTCCAGCCTGCGTCTCTGAGTTCTGCGTCGCCAACAAGGTCGCTCTTCGGTGTCAAACACAGCGATGCATGCTGGCCAACTGGACACCAATGATCAAAAAATGGCCTAGGACTTTCGAGCACGATCAGCGATATCCAGCGTGGGGGCCGATCGCCGCTATGTGTCACATGTAGCGAGATCGTTGTTGCGTCACAAAATCGGTGACACATCAGCGATCTCGCTATGTGAGACAGGGCCTTAAGATTGAAAGATACAAAAACAAAAAAAAAATCACAAGAAAAAATTGCACTCAAAATCTAAATGAAAAACTGCAACGTAATTTAGTGAATTGTTGCAGGAGATCTTAATTTAAAAAATGCACCAAATACGCATCATGGGAAATTATCCTTAAAGGGGTTGAACATCACCATCTCACACTTTCTTTATGAGGTCAGGGAAGAATGTAATGGTAAATGACCTGGCTCAGGGATAAGGTTTGGCTTAAAATTGTGCCATGGGTATGAAGCACACATCATTATCTGTCCCTCTTTTTCTTCTTTGAATGTTGAGAGGTAAGGGACATCTCCTGAAATCCCCTAGTATTTTTCTTGTACACACACTAATACAGCTGTCAATGTGGGGGAACACAGTTTCCTACTAATTCTGTGAGGAATTGTTCTGCTTTGCAGAGTATCATGATTTTATATAGATATTTGTGTTGAAACAGATATACTGGCAAGAAACACAATTTTGGACATTAGAATCAAAATAGTTTTTGTGTTTCTCACTAAATGTCTTACTTTTTTAATATCTTGTTTTAAAATTGGCAATAATCTAGTAAACATCTTGAATAATTAAAAAATATTTAAAGCAATTTATCCACATTCACATTATCATTGTTCTAAAGTAAATTATATCTGGAGATTAAAGCTAAGTGCTTTTTGTTTATAAATAATTTACTGTAATCCAGGAATTTGTACTTTTTGTTAATGTGTTGTTTGGATTGCCATAAAAAAAGGAATAATTAATTGCCATTAGTTATTAAAACCAGTGACTCAACTTGTAAATTATTTCCAGTCTGAACTCCTTTCATTTTGGTTAAATAAAATATTTGAACAAGACTTAAAAAAGACAAAAGAAACCCAAACCAAAACCAATCGTTGAACTTGTATAACCATATTAAATGCGTTATATTATTTTAGACTGGACCAAGAATGTTCCAGATGATCCTCTGATTGTTCCAGGCTCTTAAACAATAATTTATCTTAACCCCTTAAGGGACCATCATACATATCTTTAGTTAAGGAGCCTTGTTATACTTGTAAGATTGTACAAGCTCAGAAACTGTATCCTTGCAATCACATTGTTAGCCCGGCGTTGATTGATAGTAACTCTCCTGATTTCATATCACATTGAGGTCGCTATCAGGACATGGTTGCAAAGAAACTACCGGAGCAATAGGCGCAGGAGGGCATGACTTTTGGGATGGGCAGATCTTTTAACTCCTGCAGTTTTGTTTGCATAGTGGTGTAGATTTTAAGCAGGAGTGTGTGCCTGGTGTGCCACTGTGAGAAGGGTGGGACTTATTTAGGTTACGTAACTCTGCCTCTTTTGTGAGGATGGTGGAGGCTGGTCTCTCTCTGTGAGGGGGGGGGTTTATATAGAGGAGGTAAATTGTCTTTCTACTTCTTTCTTTCACCAGATGAAATGGAGAAGACATCAGAGAGGGAAGTATAATACTGGGGGTTTATCACTTCATATTATAGCTGACTCCTACATCATGTATGGGATTAATATTACCTCTAAAATTCATGTAGCCACTCATGGGGTCATCATTTCACATTACAGATGTTAGGAGCACATTCACTTCAGACATCGTGTAGTTTCAGCTCTTACATCATGTATGGGATCAATATTACCTCAGAATTCATGTATCCATCACCTCACATTACAGATAATTTTAGGAGAACATTCATCTCAGACATCATGTATTAGTGTAGTATCAGCTCCGACATCATATATGGGATAGTATTACCTCTGAGATTCATGTGGCCACCATGTTCACTAGTGTGGCTGCTACAGGTCTACAGGGTCTGCCATTAACATGGTGGAGCTGGGTTTACTGGACACTGGTGAGAGGAGAGCAGTTGGGGGATGTTATATGTATGAGAGGACAGAGCATGGACACATACATTGTCTGCCATTAGTTGTGAGGGCACATGTTCTGCAGATAAGGGTGAGAGGGCGAAGTGTTGGGGGGATGGTGTGTGTTGAGGAGGAGTGGCTGCACTTCATGGCAAGGCTATGTGAAATAGCCTTGCTGTGCTGATTATTTTCTTTCCCCTTCCCATTTATAAAGTCTTGTGACCTGTATGTGACCTCATCTTTGCTATATTCTGATCAATTTCTGTGTACAGATTCAGTGCAACCAGGTTGCTTTCAATATATATGTGGTATCTGTGTAAAGGCTCCATCCAAATGTGCTGTATACTTATCATGGATACATACCTGAGGTACATGTTATCATTTCTCACTCTGCTATATACAGATCATGCTGTGTATAAAGATGCTGTGTATACAGGTTTTTTCCTTGCTGTACATATAATCTGCACCTGACTTTCAGCTTAGTTCTTTCTTTCTGTAGTTACGGCAGCTTTTAGTCCTCTTTTGTGGCACGCTTTCCTGCCTGATATATCCATCCTGTTTCTGTGTATTGTATCAGTGTATAACCACCAAGTTCTTATTTTATATTATATAAGATGGTGGATAGCACATGCCTGAATGGATTACCTGGAGCTTTAACATATATGTTTCATCATATATAAAATAAATATTCGGGGAGTAACTCAGCACAGGGCAAGGTGGTGAGTGGAGCACTAATAACTCAGCACATGGCGGGCAGTGAGTGGGCACTAATAACTCGGCAGGGCATTCAGTGGGAACTCCTAGTGTGATGATGCACCTTGCTCTAGAGGATATATCATGGGCCCAGTGTTCAGCCCTGTCTCGTCTATTGTATGTACATTGCGTGACTGATTGAGATAGAGGTCTTGCAGTCTGCTACACATACACCTATGGCTGCAGGCAGCTTATACTAGACCTACATATTATATTTCTTACAATTTATGTGCAGCTGGTGATTTGAGAGCCGTGTCTGTCGGTGACTGTTGTAGAGGAGCAGGCGGCTTCTCCTCATTTATTATTGCAGCATATAACATAACATTGCCCATCACTGACTATATCTGACCTTATGATGGGAGATTTTCCAGTATCAACCTGTTGCATACCTTGGTTATAAAATATAACTTATATGTGCATACATGGTGTTTCATCCTCACTTATGTACGTACATTTCAGGAACTGAATTAAAAACAACTATTTGTTTTTGGCATTTGGGGGTGGCATGGTGGAGCTGTTTGTTCTTAAAATTGAAAATGGATCCGTACTGAGAGAGGTCTCAACGTGACAATTTTTGGTATGGGCAACAGTCTGCTGGGTCCCCCTGAGCAATTTGCGGTGCAGCTGGGGGTGACATGGTGGAGTTGTTGCTGCAGTTTCAAAAATGGTGAACCTTCAATTCCTTTTTTTTCAGAGTCAACTTAATGTTGTTTAATGTTGTTCTGTGGAGGGGCAACCATCTTGGGTGGGGAACGGGTCTGTAGAGAGCCAGGTGATGGTAGCAGAAGGGGTAGTAGGGGGCCCGATTGGTGGGGCGGTTACCTACCCCTCCCCTCTTTTTGCTTCATTCGGTGGTCAGAGTATAATTTAAATGAAAGAGGTCTCTACTGGGCTGAGGTCTCAGCAGGACAATATAATTGGTAGCACCATTCAGTAGGTTCCTTCGAACTGGTGCGGTTGATGGCATAAGCAGGTGGGTCCTCGAACCAGTGTGGTGCAGTTGAGGGCCTAAGGTGCGGCTCTTGGTGCAAAAAAGCTGGTGCACGGCTTCCATAGACCCGCTTCCTTATTTGTCAATGTTATATTGATATATTCTTTTTGAAATTTAAATATGTTAATAAACAGGGCTGCTAATGTTGTTTAATGTTGTTCTGTGGATAGGCAACCATCTGTTATGAGTGGCGGAAGGCACTAAAAAAAAAAAAAAATTAAAGTGCCTTCGCCACTCGGGGTCCACCGTGCGGCAGATGGCAAAACCACTGCTAAGGGAGGCAGTGCACTACAGCGGTAGTGTGCACAGGGTTCTAAATCACCCAAGTGCAAAAAAGGCAGTCTCTGTTATGGGACACAGAGCTGCACAGAAAAATAATAAAGAAAAGGTAACGCTGAGCCTGTTAAACACACAGGGACACAGCGGCACACGTACGGTAGCCGAGCACAGGAGTAGTTAAAGTGGCACTACAACCAAACGGACTTACCGTGAATGAGCGTGTGCAACGCGTCGCAACTGCGAACGCCACAGAAGTCTGCAACCACAATAACGCAAGCGCGATGCAGGATGCTTTGCTGCTGAGATGGCTGAAGCTTGAGCGCGCTGGCGCTAGCACTGCTACTGGCTGACCCAATCACTCACACACTCGTAATAACCGAGGGAAGGGGTTTCATAATAAGTCATACACCAGACCAAGCATCCATCAACAAACATACAGCAGCAAGTATCAGAAAATGCTAGCGCATGGCATAACGGCCATGCGCACTTTTTATAGTGACCGGGACCTTCCGGAAATCTCCAGAGACCTGAGCTGAACCAATGGAATCAGGAGCAGGACCTGACTCCTGAACTCCAACCAATGGGAGCTCATTCCAGGAGCATGCTCACAAGCTGGCAGAAAGGACTTAGCCTCTGGAGATGAATGTGAGGATCTGGATCTCTGCATTAGTATGGCAGGACACAGATTCCTAACACCATCTTGGGTGGGGAACGGATCTGTGGGGAGCCAGGTGATGGTAGCAGAATGGGGAGTGGGGGCCGGTTACCTACCCCTCCCCTCTTTTTTGCTTCATTTGGTGGTCAGAGTATAATTTAAATAAAATGGGTCCCTACTAGGCTGAGGTCTCAGCGGGACAATTTAATTGGTAGCACCATTCAGTGGGGTCCTTGAACTAGTGCGATTGAGGGCATATGCAGGCGAGTTCTCGAACTGGTGTGGTGTATTTGAGGGCCTAAGGTGCAGCTTTTGGCGCAAAAAAGCAGGTGGCTTCCATAGATCTGCTTCCTTATTTGTCAATGTTATACTGATATGTTATTTTTGTAATTTAAATATGTTAATAAACAGGGCTGCTGTTGCCTATTTATCCAGGGTGACCATTATGGTATGGTCCCCTGGTCTTCAGAAGCATTTATAGCCTATAAGACCCTGTTAGGGTAAAGTCCCTGGGGTCATGGCAATCAAATTTTGCATGCTTAAAAAATAAATAAATAAATAAATATATTGCAATTGGCTCCTCCAAGCTAGGAACAGTTACTGGAGGGGAGGGAAAAGAAAAGAGAGAAAAAAACATGCTATTCAATACAATCTGTCACTTCAAGGACCCTCTCTTTTGTTCATGTGACTTGAGAATGCTGAGGCACGAATTTTGACTGTTTATATTGACCAACTCTTGTTTGTTTTAAGGTTGTGTTTTGGATAAAGCAGTGCATTAAACTGAAGAACAATATACCTAATCTGTGTGCCCTTGAGTCAGTGGGGAGTGACTAAAGGCCCTGTCTCACATAGCGAGATCGCCGAAGCGTCACTTTTTGTAACGCAACAGCGATCTCGCCAGCGATCTCGCTACATGTGACACATAGCGGCGACTGGCCCCCCTGCTAGATATCGCAGATCGTGATCAAATGTCCTGAGCCATTTTTCATCATCGGCATCCCACTGGCCAGCACGCATGGCTGTGCTTAATGCCGACGAGCGACCTCGTTGACGACGCGGGAGTCATCAGAAAAGCTGCTGTGTGACAAGGTACCAACGACCACTGAGGTCGTTAGGATAGTTTCACACTAGCGTTTCACTGACCTGCGTCAGTCTGCGCACGGCCACCGCTAAGGTCCGCCCCCAGCCGTGCCTCCCCCCAGCTGCTCCGCCTATGAGTGCATGACGCTGCATGCGACCTGCGTACCCTATCTTTAGCATTGGGTATGCAGGCCGTGCACAGGTATGCGTTTGCCAGTGCATGCATCCTTTTGACGATGTGCCGACCTGTGCCAAATGCACCGTGTGTACGCATGTCCCGGCAAACGCATACCTGCGCACGGCCTGTGTACCCAATGCCAAAGATAGGGTACGCAGGTCACATGTAGCGTCATGCGCCCATAAGCGGAGCGGCTGGGAGGAGGCGAGGCTGGGGGCGGAGCTTAGCGGCTGCCATGCGCAGACCGACGCAGGTCAGTGAAGCGCTACTGTGAAACTAGCGTTATACGGATCGCCGTCAGATTGCTGCGTCGTTGAAGAGATCTGCCTGTTTGGCAGCTTACTAGCGACCATGTAGCAATGCATCAGCGATCCTTACCAGGTCGTATCATTGTCGGGATCGCTGGTGCGTCGCTGTGTAAAACAGGACCCTAAAGGTGAAGTAATCAAGCAAGATGTTTTCCCTGATGATTTTAACCCAGTTAGAGCAGTTAACAGAGAATGTCATCAAGTGCATTAAAACAATCAACAATATCAACAATGGCGTGGCAGGGTTATTCATAATGCATTCATACATTTTTCTGCTATAGGTTTATTTCAATTACTATGTTGAAATATTATGAAAGTTATTTTAACCCCTTTACCCCCAAGGGTGGTTTGCACGTTCATGACCTGGCCAATTTTTACAATTCTGACCACTGTCCCTTTATGAGGTAATGACTCTGGAACGCTTCCATGGATCCCGGTGATTCTGACATTGTTTTCTCATGACATATTGTACTTCATGTTAGTGGTAAAATTTCATTGATATAACTTGCGTTTACTTGTGAAAAAAATGGAAATTTGGCAAAAATTTGGAAAATTTTGCAATTTGCAAATTTGAATTTTTATGCCCTTAAATCACAGAGATATGGCACACAAAAAACTTAATAAATAACATTTCTCATATGTTTCCTTTACATCAGCACAATTTTGGAACCAAAATGTTCTGTGTTAGGAAGTTATAAGGGTTAAAAGTTGACCAGCGATTTCTCATTTTTGCAACACCATTTTATTTCTACAGACCACGTCACATTAGAAGTTACTTTGAGGGGTCTATATGATAGAAAATACCCAAAAGTGATACCATTCTAAAAACTGCACCCCTCAAGGTGCTTAAAACCACATTCAAGAAGTTTATTAACTCTTCAGGTGCATCACAGGAATTTTTTGAATGTTTAAAAAAAATGAACATTTAAATTTTTTTCACAAAAAATTTACTTCAGCTCAGGTAACAGGAGAAACTGGAAGCAAAAGTTATTGTGCAATTTGTCCTGAGTATGCTGATACCTGATATGTAGGGGAACCACTGTTTCAGCGCATGGCAGAGCTCAGAAGGGAAGGAGCGCCGTTTGACTTTTTCAATGCAAAATTGGCTGGAATTCAGATCGGACACCATGTCACGTTTGGAGACCCCCTGATGTGCCAAAACAGTGGAAACCCCCCAAATGTGTGGTGAGAACTTTGAACCCCCAAGGGCTTCACAGAAGTTTGTAACGTACAGCCGTACAATTAAAAAATCATATTTTTTCCACAAAAATGATCTTTTCACCCTCAATTTTTATTTTTCCAAGGGTAACATGACCTCAAAAGTTATTGTGCAATTTGTCCTGCATATGCGGATACCCCATACGTGGGGGTAAACCACTATTTGTGCACATGGCAGAGCTCGTAAGGGAAGCAGCACCATTTGACTTTTTTTGGCTGGAATTGGGATCAGACGACATGCCGCGTTTGGAAAGCCCCTGATGTGCCAAAACAGTGGAAACCCCCCACAAATGACACCATTTTGGAAACTAGACCCCCAAGGAACTTATCTAGATGTGTGGTGAGCACTTTGAACCCCCAAAGGCTTCACAGAAGTTTATAACGCCCGGGCGTGAAAATAAAAAAAATCATATTTTTTCCACAAACATGATCATTTAGTCCCGAATTTTTTTTTTTTTGCCAAGGGTAACAGGAGAAACTGGACCCCAAAAGTTGTTGTCCAATTTGTCCTGAGTACGCTGATACCCCATATGTGGTAGAAAACTACCGTATGGTCACACGTCGGGGCTCGGAAGGGAAGTAGTGACGTTTTGGAATGCAGACTTTGATGGAATGGTCTGCCGGTGTCATGTTGCCTTTGGAGAGCCCCTGATATATCTAAACTATTGAAACTCCCCACAAGTGACCCCATTTGGGAAACTAGACCACCCAAGGAACTTATCTAGATGTTTGGTGAGCACTTTGAACCCCCCCAGTGCTTCACAGAACATTATAACGCCCAGGTGTGAAAAGAACAAAATCATATTTTTTCCACAAACATGATCTTTTAGTCCCCAATTTTTTTATTTTGCCAAGGGTAGCAGGAGAAATTGGACCACAAAAGTTGTTTTGCAATTTGTCTTGAGTTGGCTGATACCCCATATGTGGGGGTAAAACACTGTGTGCATGGCAGAGCTTGGAAGGGAAGGAGCACCATTTGACTTTTTCAACGGAGAATTGGCTGGAATTGAGATCAGATGTTATGTTGCATTTGGAGAGCACTTTATGTGCCTAAACAGTGGAAACCCCCAAATTCTAACTCCAACCCTAACCCCAATACACCCCTAACCCTAAATCTCAGCCCTAACCCTAACCCTAGCCCTAACCCTAATCTCAGCCCTAACTCTAGCCATAACCCTAGCCCTAACCCTAACCCTAATGGGAAAATGGAAATAAATAAAAAATTTTATTTTATTATTTTTTCCTAACTAAGGGGGTAATAAAGGGGGGTTTGATTTACTATATATGGCGGATTTTTATGTTTGGCAGCTAACGCACGTTAAAAGACGCTTTTTATTGTAAAAATAGTTTTTGCATCACCACATTTTGAGAGCTATAATGTTTCCATATTTTGACCCACCGAGTATTGTTTGGTCTTTTTTTTTGCAGGACAAGTTGACGTTTTTACTGGTACCTTTTTCAGGCACGTGACATTTTTTGATCGCTTTTTATTCTGTTTTTTGTGATGCAGAATAAACAAAAACCAGCATTTCATGAATTTCTTTTGGGGGGTGCGTTTACACTGTTCCGCGTGTGGTAAAATTGATAAAGCGGCTTTATTCTTCGGGTCAGTATGATTACAGTGATACCTCATATATGTCTTTTTTATGTTTTGGTGCTTTTATGCAATGAAAACAATTTTATATAAAAAATAATTTTTTTTGCATTGCTTTATTCTGCGAGCTATAACTTTATTTTTTCACTGATGACGCTGTATGGTGGTTCATTTTTTGCGGGACAAGATGATGTTTTCACTGGTACCATGGTTATTTACATCCGACTTTTTGATTGCGCATTATTGCACTTTTTGTTCGGCAGTATGATAATAAAGCATTGTTTTTTGCTTTGTTTTTTATTTTTATTTTTAAGGGGTTCGCTAAAGGAGTTAACTGATGGGAAAATTTTATAGGGTGGGTTGTTATGGACACGGCGATACTAAATGTGCACTTTTATTTTTTTTAAGTTTCAAATTAATGAATTTATTAGGGAATATTTTTTTTTTATTTAGCGATTTTTTTTATAAAATACTTTTACACTTTTTTTTTTTTTTTTACTTTGTTACATTGTCCTGGGGGGACATCACTATCAGGTCAGATCGCTGATCTGACACGTCACTCAGCGCTGTGTCAGATCAGCGATCTGACAGGCGCTGCACAAGGCTTCTCCGTGCCTGCTCTCTGCAGGCACTGAGAAAGCTGCCTCTCTGCAGGCCCCCGAAGGCCCCTGCTACCATATTGGATCCGAGGACCTGCAGGGAAGGAGGCCTCCAGAGCAGCGCAGGGGGTCTCAGGGAAGCACAGAGGGGGCCCCTTCCCTGACGATGCTTCCCTAATCCCCGGTACACTGCGATCTTGTTTGATCGCAGTGTGCCAGGGGCGGTCCGTGACTGCCTGAGGTCAGTGATTGTTTCGTGATGTTGGTCTACTAGGCAATGCTCCCACCTAGCCAGAATCCTACTCCACACTGATGAGAAGCAAAACCCCAAAACAGCTGTCTGTGGATGGATACCTGGCCTGGGTATTTCCCTTGTCATATCGGTCAACTCGTAAAGTGCTGGATATTGACTTATAGGGCCACTTAATATGGTGGTAATGGTGGTTTCCGAAAGGAGCCACTCCTTGGCTGGGTCCTTCCCTGGAGGAAGATCTGGCTAGTCCCGTGTTTAAGACTCTTAAATAAGGCTCCACGGACTTTATTTGCATATTAGTTTTTGAGGCATGACAGATGTCATTTTACAGGTATTCAGACTGTGGCTACCAACTTTATTATGGTTTATTTTTCACATTCCCCATGATGGGATCCTCATTGCAGGAAGTCTAGTGACTGTTATTTTGCTTTAGCTACAGTATTATCGATCATAATTTGGTAGAGTTACGTTGATAAGATTATTCTGTTGGAGCTCTGAAATTGTGTTACTTGTAGCCACAGTATTTCCTTAGCATGTAGAAATGGTTGATGGCGGTCGAGTCCATTTAAGGTGTCAAATGGCCTCTTGGTGGTGGTTTAGGAGTCGGGTGAAAGTTGAGGACAAGTTAAGATGGACTCATTTTAACTAATAGAGGAGATAAAAACCTCATGGTGGTGAACAGGCTAGGCTTTGGTGGCCAGCCTCAAGGACGTTGTAATGGTAATGTCAATCAGGGGTGGGCACAGTGGTTAATCACAGGAGTGAGGATAATAGGGTCATTGGTGCCCTGAAAGTTTACTGGCTATGCTTGAATGGCAAGCCAGGGCGTGCCGCCCCTTTTATGGCTGTCTGTCTTGGTGCTATATGTTAGACAGCTGAGGGTATCACAGTACTTGTGAATCCCAATGTGCAAGCACTTTCCCTGACTCCTACTGTGGTTGTTTAAATCTTGTGATTTAAATAAAGCTGTGGCCAGCTGTGGCCAGTTTGACAGTATTTATTCTAGTGCCTAGGTTTACTGTAGTTATTGTGAATAGTCAAGCAAGTTGAAGATTAAATGATCTCTAAAAAGCTTAAAGTTAAAGATTCCACATTTCCTTAGTATTTAAAGGAAAAAATGTATCTCTTTTCATCTTTTACATTTTAAAAATTATGAAAAGGAAAATGAGCTGATACAAAAGTTTAACCACCCTTGGAGATTTGTGTGCTCAGATAACTTTGACCAAAGTTGCAAATCTTAGTTAAGCTGTTAGGGTTATGGCTTGTTCACTACCATGGTTAGGAAAGGTGCAGGTGATGCTAAACTTGGGCCAAAATACAACAGCCATTTGTTCTTCTAAGCAGCTGCCTAACACTCTGAAAATAAAAATGATGGGCAAACACAAAGCAGGAGAAGGCTATAAGAAGATAGCAAAGTGTTTTCAAGTTGTCCTTTCCTTAGTTCAAAAACTAACTAAGAAATGGCAGTTAACAATAACAGTGGAGGCCACGATAAGGTCTGGAAGACCAAGCAAAATTTCAGTGAGGGCTGCTTGTAGAATTGCTAGAGAGGTAAATCAGAACCCCTACTTGATGATTCTGGAGTTATGGTACAGTGTTTTACTGTAGAAACCTTCACAAATATGGCCTTCATGGAAGAGCCATTAGAAGTAAACCTCTCCTGCATCCTCACCATAAAATTTAGCATCAGAAGTATGCAAAAGAATATCTAAATAAGCCTGATGCATTTTGGAAACAAGTCCTGTGGAATGATGAGGTTAAAATTGAAGTCTTTGGCCACAATGATCAGAGGTTTGTGTGGAGAAAAAAAGGAACAGAATTTCAAGAAAAGATCATTTCACCAAACAAATGGGGATGAATCAATTATGCTTTGGGTTTGGAATGCAGCCAATGGTAGAATATATATATATATATGTCAGAGACACCGCATTACACTTGCTCACAGAGCCAGTGCGCATGTCCTGAGTACAGAAACAGTGCTAATAGATACCTGTGGAGCAGGGCAGCAGAGGTGACAATGCGTGCTTCAGACTATTAGTGTCAGGGTCCAGTCAGCGCCGGAAAGTAAAGATGCATAGGATCTGCGGACACAGAAGTTAGCAAGCTGGCACAGGACCTATGGTCAGGTGACTGCAAGGGGGTGGGGCTTAGCGTCCTGCTTTCAGATATGACAGGACACCATACAACAACTCAGAGTCAGGCAAAACAGAGGTCACAACAGTACGGGCAAACGAGGCACAGGAGGGACAAACAGACGGGTAGTCAGACAAAGGCAAAGGTCATACACAAGAGGGCGATGTGGTACCAAGGTGACGATCAGAGAGAAGTCGGGTCACAAGCAGTCATACACGAGAGGTAGCGCAGTACAAGAGGGGCAGGCAGAACTCGTAACAGGGACAGAACCAGATCAAAACCAAACAAGCAAGCAAGATATCAGGCACAAGGCACACGTACGCACAAGGTCAACTAACTCAACCGAGGGCAGGAGTATAACTGACACCGGACCTAGGTCCAGTGAGCATAAAATAGCCGCCCTCTGCCAGAGAGAGGCGGAACAATTAACCCCCAGTCTGATCAGGACCGGCCAAAGAGAAACCACGTCCTGGATCATGACAGTACCCTCCTCTCAGTGGGGGGCCACCGGACCCCCAGGTCTCTCAGGGTACTTGGCGTGAAAGGCCCGAACCAACCGATCCGCATGGACCGATCGAGCAGGAACCCACGACCGTTCTTCAGGACCGTAGCCTTTCCAATGTACCAGATATTGAAGGGCATGACGGACCAACCTAGAGTCGACAATTCGTTCCACCTCATACTCCGACTGCCCGTCTACCAAAACCAGTGGTGGGGAAGCTGATGATCCCTCCCCACCGGACCTCACAGGTTTCAAAAGGGCCTTATGGAAAACATTTGGGATCCGCAGAGATGGCGGGAGCCGCAACCGAAAAGTCACCGGGTTAACTGCTTTGGTAATTACATAGGGACCTATAAACTTGGGTCCAAGATTCGCAGAGGGGACCATGAGCCTTATATTCTTGGTGGACAACCATACCTTATCCCCAATCTGAAACACTGGTCCCGTGGATCATTTTTTGTCTGCAAAAAACTTAAATTTGTCCTGGGCCCTCGTAATGTTACTCTGGACCTCCCGCCATACCTCCCCCAACCGCTGGATCGTCTCATCCGCCCCAGGACACCCAGAATTCAAACGGGAAAATTCTCCAAAATGAGGATGAAACCCATAATTACAGAAAAAGGGAGATGTACCCGTAGACTGGTTAATGCGGTAGTTAAATGCAAACTCGGCCAACGGTAACACAGAACACCAATCATCCTATCAGGCTGAGGTCAAGCAACGCAAAATTTGCTCCAGAGATTGATTGGTCCTCTCAGTCTGCCTATTAGTCTCAGGATGATAAGCAGATGAAAAGGACAGACCAATACCCAACCTCTTGCAAAAAGCCCTCCAAAATCTCGAAACAAATTGCACTCCTCTATCAGACATCACATTCAAGGGTACCCCATGCAACCGCACCACATGCTCAATGAACAATCTGGACAACGTTTCCTCATTAGGTAGAGCTGCCAAAGGTACAAAATGTGCCTGCTTACTAAACCTGTTCACCACAACCCAAACAACGGTATTACCCTTGGAGGGGGGAAGGTTGGTGATGAAATCCATGGACAAATGAGTCCATGGTCTCTCACGAATTGGCAGTGGTACCAATTCCCCGGCCGGCCGGTTATGGGGAGTTTTTGCACGGGCACAAACATCACAAGCAGACACATATTCCCCAACATCAGAGGCTAAAGCAGACCACCAGAATACTCTAGCAATGGCCTTCCAGGTAGCTGAGATCCCTGGATGTCCACCCAGAACTGAGTCATGGAACGCCCGGAGGACCTTGAGACGAAACTGAGCTGGCACGAAAAGCTTATCCACCGGCTTAGTCGGAGGTGCCAGAGACTGAGCCTCCCGAATCTCCCGTTCCGACATATTAGAAATATCTGCCACCACCACCCCAGGCAGAAGAATGGAGGACGGAGGTTCCGGGGGGGATACCGGATCTAGACTGTGTGACAAGGCATCCGCTCTGACATTTTTAGATCCTGGCCGAAAAGTGATCGAGAAATTGAAGCGGGAAAAAAAGTGACCATCTAGCCTGTCTGGGAGTCAACCTTTTAGCTGACTCAATGTAAGCTAAGTTTTTGTGGTCCGTAATTACTGTTATAGGATGGACAGCCCCCTCCAAAAAATGCCTCCATTCTTCAAAGGCCAACTTTATGGCCAGAAGTTCTCGATTCCCCACATCATAGTTTCTCTCCGCAGGGGAGAACTTCTTTGAGAAAAAGGCGCAAGGTCTCAAATTGGTCAAAGTGGCGGGTCCCTGGGACAATACCGCCCCCACCCCCACCTCTGAGG
The DNA here is from genome assembly GCF_039654945.1 of Dendrobates tinctorius. NCBI lineage: Eukaryota > Metazoa > Chordata > Amphibia > Anura > Dendrobatidae > Dendrobates > Dendrobates tinctorius. The sequence goes on from NW_027361770.1 coordinate 18,848,468, forward strand.
CGTCTACCTCAACAATAAATGGTTCCGACGGGTCCGGTTGAATAAGAACCGGGGCAGACATGAAACATTTTTTTAAAAACTGAAGCGCCGCTACCGCTGTGGTTGACCAATTCTTGATATCGGCCCCCTTTTGAGTCATGTCTGTGAGGGGTTTAACCACCTGTGAGAACCCCCTTATAAATTTACGGTAGTAATTGGTGAATCCTAGGAAACGCTGCAGAGCCTTTAAATCACAAGGCTGAACCCACTCGACAATGGCCTGCACCTTATTAGGATCTATGCAATACCCCTCAGCAGACACAATGAACCCCAGAAAAGACAGTTCCTGGACAAAAAATAAGCATTTTTCTAATTTAGCAAAGAGACAGCTCTCCCGGAGCCTTTGGAGAACTGCCCGAACATGACCAATGTGAACCTGTTTATCAGGAGAGTAGATCAATATGTCATCCAAATATACCACCATAAAACGTTCAATGAAATCGGAGAACACATGATTAATGAAATTTTGGAAAACCGCTGGAGCATTGGTCAGACCGAAAAGCATGACCAAATTTTCAAACAACCCTTCAGTAGTGAGAAAAGCGATTTTCCACTCATCTCCGTCCCGGACTCGGATAAGGTTATACGCTCCCAGTAGATCTAACTTTGAAGACCACTTAGCTCCGGAGAACTGATTGTATAAATCAGGAATAAGTGGAAGGCAAAACTTATTCCTCACAGTTATCTTATGTAACTCACGAAAATCGAGGTATGGGTGTAAACCTCCATCTTTTTTCTTTACAAAAAAGAACCCCGCCGCTACGGGAGAAACAGAAGGGCGAATGTGTCCCTTACGGAGACTCTCAGAAATACATTCTTTCATCGTGGCCCGTTCTGGACCCCAAAGGTTATGCAAGCGGGCTTTGGGCAATTTAGCACCTGGAACCACGTCAATGGCACAATCAAATGGGCGGTGTGGTGGTAAAACCTCAGCCGCCTTTTCTGAGAAAATGTCCGTATAGTCTTTCAGGCACTCCGGAATACCTTCCAGATCCACGGACGACAGACACCGTGACAAGACATTTTTCAGAACAATAGGGACCCTATTTAACAATGTCCTGATATTCCCAGTTAATTACAGGATTATGCAATTGTAACCAGGGGAACCCTAACACCAGTCCCGCAGGCAGGTTGTCCATAACAAAACATGAAATATGTTCCTGGTGTAAGGAACTCACTTTAAAGAGAAACTCTTCAGTGCGAAACATAGCGTTATTCTTAACCAGTGGTGTTTTGTCAATGGCAACAATGTGAATAGGAGTCTCCAACCTAACTGTCCCTAACTTACACCTGGCCACCAAGTCCGAGTCAATAAAGTTCAATGATGAATCGCAATCCACGAAGGCAGAAGTGGATGTGGAGATGCTCCCACAACAAAGTTCCACTTACAACAACATTTTAGAGAAGGCAGAAAAGGGTACCTGAGAGCCTGGGTGACCTCCATGACAATCACCCGGGCTCAGTCGCTTGTTGGTCAGTGGACCGGAGGGGCAATCCTTTTTCCAATGTCCAGAATCGCCACAGTGAAAACAGCATTTTCCCATGCGCCGTTGTCTCCTTTCATTTTCTTTGAGGTCGATGGTTCTCATCTCCGTGACTTCCAATGTATGACTGGCTCCCCTTCCTTGGGAGAATAACGGTCTTTCACTTTGCATCACTCCCCTTGCCCATAGCCTGCGATCCATTTGGATGGCCTGTGTCATAGCCTCTTCCAGGGAATCAGGCGGAGGGTGGAGAGCCAAGGCATCTTTCAGATGTTCAGACAGGCCTCTATGGAACAAACCCCGGAGTGCGGTGTCATTCCAGCAGACCTCAGCAGCCCAGCGTCTGAACTCTGAGCAAAACCACTCGGCTGAGTGCTTCCCCATGTCCTCAGCCATACGCATTCGATCAGGCTCATCATAAATATGCCCCAGGGCTTCAAAAAATGCATCCACATTCATACGCTCAGGGGCCATGGTCGGAAGGGAGAAAGCCCAAAATTGGGGGGCTCCCCTTAACAGACATAATGACCCCCACTCTCTGACCTTCATCCCCAGAAGAGTGTGGTCTCAATTAAAAAAAAAAAAGCTTACAGCCCTCCTTGAAAACTCTGAATTTCCTTTTATCTCCAGAAAAAGTATCTGGTAACTTAACCGGAGACTCAGGGGAAACTAATGTAACATCCCGAGCCCCCGATAAGAATACCCCCTTCACAGTGTCAGCGATCAGCTGCTGAGACTGAGCCAGGACTCGTTCTCCAAGGAGTTTCTGAGACATCTGAGTCAGGTGCCTCACCTGCTCAGAAAGAGCGTGCATAGGATCCATCACATACACAGGAGAATGGGAGCAGAGAAAACAAAATGGTATGGGTCAGTTATAATGTCAGAGACACCGCACTACACTCGCTCACAGAGCCAGTGCGTGTGTCCTGAGTATATAAACAGTGCTAAAAGATACCTGTGGAGCAGGGCAGCAGAGGTGACAATGCGTGCTTCAAACTATTAGTGTCAGGGTCCAGTCAGCGCCGGAAAGTAAAGATGCATAGGACCTGCGGACACTGAAGTTAGCAAGCTGGCACAGGACCTATGGTCAGGTGACTGCAAGGGGGTGGGGCTTAGCCTCGTGCTTTCAAATATGACAGGACACCATACAACAACTCATAGTCAGGCAAAACGGAGGTCACAACAGTACGGGCAAATGAGCCACAGGAGAGACAAACAGACGGGTAGTCAGACAAAGCCAAAGGTCATACACAAGAGGGCGACGTGGTACCAAGGGGACGAGCAGAGAGAAGTCGGGTCACAAGCAGAGAGTCATACACGAGAGGTAGCGCAGTACAAGAGGGGCAGGCAGAACTCGTAACAGGGACAGAACCGGATCAAAACCAAACAAGCAAGCAAGATATCAGGCACAAGGCACACATACGCACAAGGTCAACTAACTCAGCCGAGGTCAAGAGTATAACTGACACCGGACCTAGGTCCAGTGAGCATAAAATAGCCGCTCTCTGCCAGAGAGAGGTGGAACAATTAACCCCCAGTCTGATCAGGATGGGCCAAAGCGAAACCCCATCCTGGATCATGACAGATATATATATATATATATATATATATATATATATATATATATATTTATAGGGGTCGGAAGCACTAAATAGCAAATATATAGAAATGGTAATACAGCTAATGACAAGGGGAACATTTCATGGGTAGAGAGAAGAATGGATTAAGTAAAATGTCAACAAATTCTTGATGCAAACATATCACCATCTGTATTAAAACTAAAGTTGAAAACAGGATGTCTTCTACAAATGGATGATTATCCTGAGCACATGTCAAAATCCACAATAGACTACCTCAAAAGGTGCCAACTGAAGGTTTTACAATGGCCCTCACAGTCCCCTCATCCCCTCAGTGAAAATCTGTGGCTAAAAGTCAAAATAACAGTGCATGCAAGCCGACCCAGAAATCTCACAGAATTTTCCAAATAAGAATGGATGAAAATCCCTCAAAGAAGAAATGAAAGACTCTTGTCTGGTTCAAAAAGCACTTATAAGCTGTGATACTTTCAAAAGGGGTGCTACATGGTGCTAACTATTCAGCGTGCCTAAACTTTTTCATTGGCTCATTTTCCGTTTTGTAATTTTGTAAAATATAAGTGTAAAATATGAAAATATGTGTATTCTTTTGCCTATAATACAAAGGAAATGTGTTGTATTTAAATTTAGGCCTTTCAGAGATGATTTAATCTTCAACCTGCTTAACAGTTCACAATAACAGTAATTTTGACCAGGAGTGCCCAAACTTTTACAAAGTTTTAGTTCATGGCTTACAAAGTAATCTGGCAATCTGCTAATCAGCTGATGTATATCTAATTAATCAAGGTGTGTAAGCTTCTTCAGAGTGACTAAACTAATTACCAAGGAGACACCCCAATATATGTTTAGTTTTTTCTTCACTCCCTTTCTTAAAGAAATCTAGAAGTGAAACATGCTTTGGAGTGTCTCCTGTTTCTTCACACTTGTTGCTCTCTATACAGTATATTTACCCTTGTTATCTTGTTATGTGGTAATATTACAGTATCTTTGTAATTCATATAGTGATTTTCTTTCATCATTAGTTCAATTTTGTTTGTTTTTTGAATCAGATTCCACATGAAGTATTTTTCATTCTTCTTCCATAATTTGTTATCAGTTATAGAGTGTATTGCCTAAAATGAAAGATTTGGAATTGCATCGTGAAAGAAATCTACAATTTATATGTCGCATCCTGTTCTGAATCACTATGTAATAATTGTGGAATTATAAAAGGTCATTGTTCTGAAAAAAAGTTGATTTTAATATTCATTGTTTTGCTCTATCAAATGTGATTGTGTATAACAGTCCGATTAGATTTCTTGAGTTTTTCAAAAATATTTATTGACAATTAATAATCGAATGAAAGAAATTACATATGAAATAGTGTTGTATACGTACCAGTTTCTCTAATACTTTGTGTTGTTCTAGAGTGAGGATAGCATCTGGCAGATTCAAAACTAATGTCTTTCTTTTACTAGATGTCAGTTGTTGTTTTGGATGTCATAACAGTGTTTTGTTCTTTCTGAGTCTTTCCCAATCCCTTGGTATATTTAAAAAAAAATAAAAATATTCCTGTATTTTGAACTTGAATGTCATTAGTGAAAGTGTGCATGGTGTCGTATTCATTTGGAGTGTTAATAAATCTTTATGGATACAGTTGTGGCAATTCTGTCAGATAATACTCAGTTTCTTCCTGAAAATGATTGCAAACACAAATTCTTTGGTATTATTATCTTCATTTAATTTGTCTTAAATGAAAAAACACAAAAAGAATTGTCCTAAAGCCAAATTGGATATAATTCAACACCAAACATAAAAAAGAGGGTGGACAAAAGTATTGGCACTGTTCAAAAAATCATGTGATGCTTCTCTAATTTGTGTAATTAACAGCACCTGTAACTTACCTGTGGCACCTAACAGGTGTTGGCAATAACTAAATCACACTTGCAGCCAGTTGACATGGATTAAAGTTGACTCAACCTCTGTCCTGTGTCCTTGTGTGTACCACATTGAGCATGGAGAAAAGAAAGAAGACCAAAGAACTGTCTGAGGACTTGAGAAACCAAATTGTGAGGAAGCATGAGCAATCTCAAGGCTACAAGTCCATCTCCAAAGACCTGAATGTTCCTGTGTCTACCGTGCGCAGTGTCATCAAGAAGTTTAAAGCCCATGGCACTGTGGCTAACCTCCCTAGATGTGGACGGAAAAGAAAAATTGACAAGAGATTTCAACGCAAGATTGTGCGGATGTTGGATAAAGAACCTCGACTAACATCCAAGCAAGTTCAAGCTGCACTGCAGTCCGAGGGTACAACAGTGTCAACCCGTACTTTCCATCGGCGTCTGAATGAAAAGGGACTGTATGGTAAGTGACCCAGGAAGACCCCACTTCTTACCCTGAGACATAAAAAAGCCAGGCTGGAGTTTGCCAAAACTTACCTGAAAAAGCCTAAAACATTTTGGAAGAATGTTCTCTGGTCAGATGAGACAAAAGTAGAGCTTTTTGGGCAAAGGCATCAACATAGAGTTTACAGGAGAAAAAAAAGAGGGATTCAAAGAAAAGAACACGGTCCCGACAGTCAAACATGATGGAAGATCCCTGATGTTTTGGGGTTGCTTTGCTACCTCTGGCACTGGACTGCTTGACCGTGTGCATGGCATTATGAAGTCTGAAGACTACCAACAAATTGGATAAAAAACCTCGACTAACATCCAAACAAGTTCAAGCTGCCCTGCAGTCCGAGGGTACAACAGTGTCAACTCGTACTATCCATCGGCGTCTGAATGAAAAGGGACTGTATGGTAGGAGACCCAGGAAGACCCCACTTCTTACCCCGAGACATAAAAATGCCAGGCTGGCGTTTGCCAAAACTTACCTGAAAAAGCCTAAAACGTTTTGGAAGAATGTTCTCTGGTCAGATGAGACAGAAGTAGAGCTTTTTGGGCAAAGGCATCAACATAGAGTTTACAGGAGAAAAAAAGAGGCATTCAAAGAAAAGAACACAATCCCTACAGTCAAACATGGCGGAGGTTCCCTGATGTTTTGGGGTTGCTTTGCTGCCTCTGGCACTGGGCTGCTTGACCGTGTGCATGGCATTATGAAGTCTGAAGACTACCAACAAATTTTGCAGCATAATGTAGGGCCCAGTGTGAGAAAGCTGGGTCTCCCTCAGAGGTCATGGGTCTTCCAGCAGGACAATGACCCAAAATACACTTCAAAAAGCACTAGAAAATGGTTTGAGAGAAAGCACTGGAGGCTTCTAAGGTGGCCAGCAATGAGTCCAGACCTGAATCCCATAGAACACCTGTGGAGAGATCTAAAAATGGCAGTTTGGAGAAGGCACCCTTCAAATATCAGGGACCTGGAGCAGTTTGCCAAAGAAGAATGGTCTAAAATTCCAGCAGAGCATTGTAAGAAACTCATTGATGGTTACCGGAAGCGGTTGGTCGCAGTTATTTTGGCTAAAGGTTGTGCAACCAAGTATTAGGCTGAGGGTGCCAATACTTTTGTCTGGCCCATTTTTGGAGTTTTGTGTGAAATGATCAATGTTTTGCTTTTTGCTTCATTCTCTTTTGTGTTTTTTCATTTAAGACAAATTAAATGAAGATAATAATACGAAAGAATTTGTGTTTGCAATCATTTTCAGGAACAAACTGAGTATTATCTGACAGATTTGCAGGGGTGTCAATACTTTTGGCCACAACTGTATCTGATTCTGAAAAATTCATGCTGTCATCTGTAGTGTCATACGCAGATGAAGTAATACTAATTTGATGCACATTTTTTTCTCCCTATTTAAGGATAGGTTTGGGATCAGTATACCATTTAGTTCATTTGAGCAAGTCATAAAACCATCCTTGTATTGTAGCACTTACAGATTCTTATGAATTTAATATGTTGCAACTTTGTAACAGCAATTTACAGTTTGATTATATTTTTTACTTTCTCATCAAGCTTTGGAAATTATGGATATCTTTTACATTTCTTCAATAAATCTTATTTTTTAATAATATTTGCTTTTCGGTTTATCTCAGTTTGATTTCCTCTTGTTTAATTACGAAGTTCATAGGCTTGTAACACCATTCCGATAATATGGCATTCCATTGCCCCTGGAAATCACTAAATGTAGTAGTAGGCTGTTTTCTGATCCACAAATCTCATGAAATGATATCTTCCTTAATATAAGTGCATGATGTGATATGGTCTCACCGTATGCTTAAATCTCTTGTTGTGGCTACTTCTAAATTATTCATGTTAGATGTTACATTATTATTGTTATTTCCAAAATTAATTGTGGTTAAAAAGGGTTCTACTGCAGGACTGAATCTATCTTGCTTTGTAAGCTAGTATTAGGCATGTTGTAATATATTACATCCAATGATTTCTGAAAATAGTATAAACACAGGAAATGTAACTAATTAGGAGGATGATTGATGTAATATACAGTGGGGAAAATAAGTATTTGATACACTGACGAATTTGCAAGTTTTCCCACCTACAAAGAATGGAGAGGTCTATAATTTTTATTGTAGGTACACTTCAACTGGGAGAGACGGAATCTAAGGCCGGAGACGCACTAAATGCATGAAAAATTGGTCTGAGTCTCCCTGCCGAGAGTCACACGAGTGTAATGCGAGTGTCAAGTGAATACAATCTGATTTTTCACATCTAGCATCCGATTTACATCCAAATGCAGTGCGATTGCTATCAGACTGCAATGCAATTTTAACATGAGCTTTTACATACAGCAATTCTTTATGTCAATTACATGTCATTTTCAAAGCAAATATTCTTCACAATACACACTATATATATAGATATTAAATTTAACTACAGTAATTTGCGCACACCCACTGTACTAATTGTATTTGTCACAAACATCTATATATCTACCTATTCTATGTGTATTTACTGTATGTAATCCATCTCTTCTGTCCTGTCAGCTCCTGCAGGGATTTTACAGTACACAGCAGATAAATTGCCGGCTTTTCTTCTGTCTATGTAATATAAATACATATGTATGTGTGTGTGTCACTGATAGAGTATATAGATATATACAGTAGATGTGTATATATCTATTCTATCTATTCTATTCTAACCTGTCACTCTGTGATTTTACTGTATGCGGCACATGAATTTTCGGCTTTTCTTATATCTATCTATTTATCTATCTATCTATCCCATATCTATCCCATCTATCTATAATTATCTATCTATCTATCTATCTATCTATCTATCTATCTGTGACGCGACAGGGATAGGCAGTGTCCGAGAGTGGACCCTCTTGGTCGCGGAACTGAAGAACCCAGGGGTGAGCGCACCAGGTGGAGCCGACCCCTATACAGGGACCGTTTGGGGCAAGCCCACGGGAGTCAGACACCGTGACAGCCGGTACCAAGAGGGGCAGCTCAAAGGACCGGGATATGTTATAGGCAGGACCAGAGTACCACACAGGGCACAGTGGAATGGGACCGGAGTACTGGACGAGGTACAGAGTACAGCAGGTACCGGGAGGTGGGTACAGGACTGGGCACAGGATACTGCGCAAAAGACACGGAGAGGAACACAGAAGAGACAGGCACAAGGCAGGAGAACCAGGGCGAGAACCAGGACGGACACAGGAACGAGAGAACAGGACGAGGAGCGGACACAGGCAGGAACACCAGTACAGGGAACCAGATGGAGAACAGGACAGGAGGAATAGCTTATAGGGTCCCTATAAGTCGGCCGAGATTAGCGCAGGAGTGAGACACGATAATCAGGCAACCCCCATAGGGAGGAGCCGCCTGATAAACCCTGCGCTGATGGATGATTGGCAAGACAAGGCTGTGGATGCCCACTGCAGGGTTAAGAATCCTGCAGTGCACGCGCCAGTGGCCTAAGGTGCATGCGCCCACGGCCTAAGGTGCATGCGCGGCACAGCCGCTGGCCCGGAGGGAGGAGGAGAGGGAGCAAAGAGCGAGACCGCGCAAGGAGAGAGAGCAGCGCGGCAGGACGTGGCCCGGTCAGTGGAGGCAGCGGTGGACTCCGCCGTGGGAGGAGCGGCGGCGGGCACGACCACTGACGTGACAGTACCCCCCTCATTACGTCTCCACTTTCTGAGATTGGCCAAAAATCTTTTCAAAATATTTGGGGCATTAACATTCTTCTGAGGCTCTCAGGACCGAATCCTTTCCAGTCGATAAGGAAATAGGTTCTTCCCCTGACTCATGGCCAGGATGTCTTTTACTTCAAAGATGTTATCGGCCCCCAACTGGCTGAGGGGAAGGAATAGGTGCAGGGTGAAAGCGATTAAGAATGACAGGTTTCAAGAGCGAGACATGGAAGGCATTAGGGACCCAGAGCGAAGCCGGCAACCTCAATTTATAGGCCACGTTGTTAATACGTCCAAGTACCTCAAAGGGTCCGATGTACTGGGGATTTAACTTGTAAGAAGGGACTTTCAGGCGGATATGCTTGGTTGAGAGCCAGACTTTGTCGCCAGGATGATATGGTGGGAGATCCCTCCGTCTCTTGTCTGCATGCTTTTTAATCCGGACACTGGACTTTGCGAGAGCTTCCCTGGTCTCCTTACAAACTTGCGAAAATTCTGAGGCGAGAGCATCTGCTGCGGGAACCCGCAAAGACGTAGAGATGGGCAGCGGAACACCAGGGTTCTGGCCTGAAACCTCAAAGAATGGTGACTTGGAGGTGGATTCATTAGGATGATTGTTATGGGCGAACTCTGCCCAAGGAAGGAGTGAAACCCAGTTGTCTTGATGGGCGTTAGAAAAGTGATGCAGGTAGGATGTCAGTACCTGGTTAACCCGTTCCACTTGCCCGTTGGTCTGGGGATGATAGGCGGAGGAGAAATCCAGAGATATACCCATGAGAAGACTGAGAGCTCTCCAAAGTCGAGAGGTAAACAGGACTCCTCGATCAGATACAATCTGTTGCTGGAGACCATGCAGTTTGAAAATCTGATGAATGAAGATCTCGGCTAACTCAGTTGCCGAACCCAAGCCGGGCAATGGCACGAAATGGGCCATCTTGGAGAAACGATCTACTACCACCAGGATAGTAGTACATCCAGAGGAGCGCGACAAATCAGTAACGAAATCCATAGCGATTTGCCACCAGGGAGCTTCCGGAAGAGGCAGTGGGTGAAGAAGACCGGAAGGTAGGACTCTCTGTACCTTATTCTGAGCACAGGTCGTACAGGAGACTACGAAATCCATCACATCCTGGCGAAGAGAAGGCCACCAGTAATAGCGAGCGAGGAAGATGAAGGTCTTCTTGGTCCCGACGTGTCCTGCAATCTTGGAGGAATGCCCCCAGCTTAGCACCTCCAATCTTTTGCTTTGTGGAACGAAAGTTCTGCCCGGCGGGAGAGAGGAGAGACTCACGGGAGCCACGGTGATAACTTTGGCAGGCTCGATGATATGCGATGGGACCTCCTCCATCTCAGGCGTTTGCAATGACCTGGAAAGGGAATCTGCCTTGGTGTTTCTGTTCCCGGGTCGAAAATGGAGTTTAAAATCAAAGCGGGAAAAATACAAAGACCATCTGGCTTGCCTGGAATTGAGCCTCTGGGCTGACTGAAGATAAGCCAAGTTCTTATTGTCAGTGAAGATTGTAAAGGGGTGGACCGCTCCCTCCAGAAGGTACTGCCACTCCTCCAGAGCCATTTTTATGGCCAGCAACTCCCGATCTGCAATTGAATAGTTGCATTCAGCAGGGGAAAAAGATTTATAAAAGAACCCACAGGGAACCAGATGCCCCGAAGATGCCCGCTGGGAGAGGACCGCCCCGGCTCCAGTGGAGGAGGCATCCACCTCTAGGATGAAAGGCCTACTGGCTACTGGACGGTGTAGGATCGGAGCTGACGCAAAAGAGCGTTTCAGGGCGAGAAAGGCGTCTTCAGCCTCAGGAGGCCAAACGTTCGATCTTGTTCCTTTTTGGGTCAGGGCCGAAATGGGCTTGGTCACCGAGGAAATGTGTGGAACGAACTGCCTGTAGTAATTTGCAAAGCCAAGAAACCTCTGAATGGCTTTTACGCCGGCTGGACAAGGCCATTTGAGCACGGCAGAGAGCTTCTTGGGATCCATCTTCAACCCGGAGTCCGTGATAATATATCCCAAAAAGGGCAACAAAGTTTGCTCAAACAGGCATTTCTCAATCTTAGCGTAGAGCCGATTCTCCCGTAGGCATTGCAGAACCAGACAAACACTTCTCCTAAGGGAGGATAAATCGGGTGAATAGATGAGGATGTCATCTAAATATACCACGACACAGGAGTACAAGAAGTCCCGGAAGATTTTGTTAACAAACTCCTGTAACACCGCCAGGGCATTGCAGAGTCCAAACGGCATGACCAAATATTCATAATGGCCGTCTCGTGTATTGAAGGCCGTCTTCCACTCATCCCCAGCACGGATTTGGATCAAATTATAGGCCCCCCGCAGATCCAACTTGGTAAAGATCCGGGCCCCCCCGCAGGCGGTCAAAGAGCTCAGGAATTAGCGGAAGAGGATATCTATTTTTGACGGTGATATTGTTCCAACCTTGGTAGTCAATACATGGGCGAAGGGATCCGTCTTTCTTCCGCACAAAGAAAAAACCAGCACCCGCAGGGGAGGACGATTTCCAAATGAAACTCTTGGCCAAGTTCTCCCGAATGTACTCCGACATTGCCGAGGTCTCTGCTGGGGATAGTGGATAAGTTCTTCCCCTGGGAGGAGTAGCCCCCGGAACCAAGTCGATTGGATAGTCATGGGACCGATGCGGCGCAGGGACTCCGCCTCCTTTTTACTGAAAACGTCAGCATACAAATGGTAAGACGTAGGAAGCCCCGGAAGATCAGCCGGAATCCGGGGTGGTCGGGGACGGGCAATCGACAGCAGACAGTGTGCATGACAGCAGGGGCCCCAGCGCAGAATCTCCCCAGAGCGCCAGTCAAGAACTGGCTCATGCGACCTGAGCCAGGGAAGGCCAAGGAGCACGGCGTGGAACAAGTTAGGCAGAACGTAAAAGCCTATTCATTCCAGATGAAGTGCTCCAACTTGTAACTCCACTTCGGGGGTAACCATGGTGATGAACTCAGGTAGCGGTTTGACTTCCACAGAGGCGATCGCGCGTGGGTTTTCTAGGGTGACCACCGGAATCCGGAACTTGTCCACTTTTCGGAGCCGAATAAAATTACCAGCCGCGCCCGAGTCCACATACGCCTCCACAGATCTACGCTCCCAACCTAGAATAATTAGACCCAAAATGGTAAGGGGCAGAGAGGAATTAGGGTCACCTAGGGAGGCCTCTCTTACCTTGCCTAGGTGGAGGCGTTTCCCTGTCTCTCCGGGCAAGTACGCAAAAAATGATTGGCTCCGCCGCAATAAAGACACAGGCCCTGTGTCATTCTCTCCCTCCGCCATTGTTCGGACAATCTTATCCGATCTACCTGCAGGGGCTCAGGGACGGAACTAGTAGGCGGTGCAGAGGAATGTGGGATGGAAGCTTGATATAGCCTAAAGGGTCTCTACTCTCTAGCTGACTCGCGAGAGCGCTCAAGAAACTGTAAATCTGTGGCAAGGGATATGAGGTCCTCCAGGGTGGTGGGAGTGTCCTGACCGGCAAGTTCGTCCTTTATTTTGCCAGAGATCCCCCTCCAGAAGGCTCCCACTAAAGCCTCATTATTCCAGCCTAGCTCCAAGGACAGTGTCCAGAAGCGGATGGCGTACTGTCCTACGGTAAGGGAACCCTGATGGAGATTAAAAAGGGCCTCGGTAGTAGAAGCCAACCGTCCGGGCTCATCAAATACCTTGCAAAAAGTATCCAGAAAATTCTGTATACTCGATACCACAGAATCATCCCTCTTCCACAGAGGATTCAGCCAAGCTAAGCCCTACCCCTCAAGGTGGGACACAATAAATGCCACTTTGGCCCGGTCAGAGGGGTATTGTTGGGGAAGGAGTTCAAAGTGCAAACGGCACTGGTTCAAAAAACCCTGGCATAACTTAGGATCCCCGCTATACCTGGGGGGCTTTCCTAAACGTGGTGGCGGGTGAGATGCTGGGTACCGGAGTAGGCCTGAGGCGGCAGCAGAGGACTGCAGGGAGAGCAGTCGATCATCGACAGATGCCATGTAGCTCAGGATGCGTGACTGGGCATCAAGCTGCTGCGTGAGCTCCTGCTGGAGACCTGCTAACAGGGAGGCATTCCCTGGGTCGGAGGTCTGAAAGGTGGAAAGCCGTGTGTCCATGGACTTCATGAAAGACATTATTCGGGTTTGGTTCTCCCGCAAAGAGAGCAATTCATTTTGTGTAGCCGCCGCGGCACCAGCGGGGTCCATGGCCTGATTATTCTGTGACACGACAGGGATAGGCAGCATCCGAGAGTGGACCCTCTGGGTCGCGGAACTGAGGCCCCCAGGGGTGAGCGCACCAGGTGGAGCCGACCCCTATACAGGGACGTTTGGGGCAAGCCCGCGGGAGTCAGACACCACGACAGCTGGTACCAAGAAGGGTAGCTTAAAGGACCGGGGTATGTTATAGGCAGGACCGGAGTACAAGACAGGGCACAATGGAATGGGACCGGAGTACTGGACGAAGTACAGAGTACAGCAAGTACCGGGAGGTGGGTACAGAACTGGGCACAGGATAATGCGCAAAAGACACGGAGAGGAACACGGAAGAGACAGGCACAAGGCAGGAGAACCAGGGCGAGAACCTGGACGGACACAGGAACGAGAGAACAGGACGAGGAGCGGAGCGGACACAGGCAGGAACACCAGTACAGGGAACCAGACGGAGAACAGGACAGGAGGAATAGCTTATAGGGTCCCTATAAGTAGGCCGAGATTAGCGCAGGAGTGAGACATGATAATCAGGCATCCCCCATAGGGAGGAGCCGCCTGATAAACCCTGCGCTGATGGATGATTGGCCGGCAAGGCTGTGGACACCCACTGCAGGGTTAAGAATCCTGCAGTGCACGCGCCCGCGGCCTAAGGCGCATGCGCGGCACAGCCGCTGGCCGGGAGGGAGGAGGAGAGGGAGCAAGGAGAGGGACCAAGCGAGGAAAGAGAGCAGCACGGTAGGATGCGGCCCAGTAATTGGAGTCAGCAGCGGACCCCGCCGCGGGAGGAGCGGCGGGCACGACCGCCGACGTGACACTATCTATCCATCTAATATATATATACATATATACTGTATGTGTGTCACAGACATCTGTACAGTATATCTACCTATTCTATGTGTATATACCGTATGTAATCCATCTATTCTGTCCTGTGGGTTCCTGCTGTGATTTTACGGTACACAGCAGATGAATTGCTGGCTTTTCTTCTATGTAATATACATACATATACAGTAGGTGCAGAAAGTATTCAGACCCCTTTAAATGTTTGTTTCTTTGTTTCATTGCAGCCATTTGGTAAATTCAAAACAGTTCATTTTTTTTCTCATTAATGTACACTCCGCACCCCATCTTGACTGAAAAAACAGAAATGTAGAAATTCCATTCTTCCTTGCAGGTGCTCTCCAGTTCCATCAGGTTGGATGGTAAACGTTGGTGGACAACCATTTTCACGTCTCTCCAGAGGTGCTCAATTGGGTTTAGGTCAGGGCTCTGGCTGGGCCAGTCATGAATGGTCACAGAGTTGTTCTGAAGCCACTCCTTTTGTTATTTTAGCTGTGTGTCTAGGTTCATTGTATTGTTGGAAGGTGAACCTTCGGCCAAGTCCAAGGTCCATAGCACCCTGGAAGAGGTTTTCATCCAGTTTATCTCTGTACTTGGCCGCATTCAGGTTTCCTTCAATTGCAACTAGTCGTTCTGTCCCTGCAGCTGAAAAACACCCCCATAGCATGATGCTGCCAATACTATGTTTCACTGTTGGGATTGTATTGGGCAGGTGATGAGCAGTGCCTGTTTTTTTCCACACATACCACTTAGAATTATCACCAAAAAGTTCTATCTTCGTCTCATCAGACCAGAGAATCTTATTTTTCATAGTCTGAGAGTCCTTCATGTATTCTTTAGCAAACTCTTTGTGGGCTTTCATATATATGCTACTGTGGAGAGGTTTCCGTCGGGCCACTCTACCATAAAGGTCTGACTGGTGGAGAGCTGCAGTGATAGTTGACTTTGTGGATCTTTCTCCCTTCTCCCTACTGCATCTTTGGAGCTCAGCCACAGTGATCTTTGTGTTCTTCTTTACCTCTTTCATCAAGGCTCTTCTCTCACGATTGCTCAGTTTGGCTGGACGGCCAGGTCTAGGAAGACTTCTGGTGGTCCCAAACTTCTTCACTTTAAGGATTATCGAGGCCACTGTGCTCTTAGGAACCTTGAGTACTGCAGAAATTCTTTTGTAACCTTGGCTAGATCTGTGCCTTGCCAAAATTCTGTCTCTGGGCTCCTTGGCCAGTTCCTTTGACCTCATGATGATCATTTGGTCTAACATGCACTTTGAGCTGTGAGGTCTTATATAGACAGGTGTGTGCCTTTCAAAATCAAGTCCTATCAGTTTAATTAAACACAGCTGGACTCCAATGAAGGAGTAAAACCATTTCAAGGAGGATCACAAGGAAATGAACAGCATATAACTTAAATATGAGTGTCTGAGCAAGGGGTCTGAATTCTTGTGACCATGTGATATTTCAGTTTTTCTTTTTTTAATAAATTTGCAAATATTTCCACATTTCTGTTTTTTTCAGTTAAGATGGGGTGCAGAGTGTAAATTAGTGAGAAAAAAATTAACTTTTTTGAATTTACCAAATGTCTGCATTGAAGCAAAGAGTGAAAAATTTAAAGGGGTCTGAATACTTTCCATACCCACTGTATATATGTGTGTGTGTGTCACTGAATATATATCTATTCTATTCTAACCTGTCACTGTGATTTTACTCTACGCAGCACATGAATTGCCGGCTTTTCAAAGGACACGGTTGCGTAAAAATCGGACAGCATTCGCATGGTCCAAGTGCTGTGCAATTTTTTTCTCTCACCCATAGGCTTGCATTGGCGAGTCTCGGACAAGTCTCTCTGACATACGTTTGTATTCAAACATGCTGAATATGCCTGAGAAAATAAACGGTGATGTGAGCTTCCCCATAAATTAACACTGGTTCGAGTACTATGGGATGTTTTCTCACATAGCACTCGCCCGTAGTATTATACGGTAATGCGATGCCGGCCTAAAAATAAAAACAAAGTCACATTGTATGGTTTTTACATAATTAATTTGCAATTTATTGTATGAAATAAGTACTAAATGTAACAGAAAAACAGAACTTAATATTCAGTAAAGAATCCTTTGTTTGCAATTACAGAGGTCAGACGTTTTCTTTGTAGTTCTTGACTAAGTTTGCACACACCGCAGCAGGAATTTTGGTCCACTCCTCCATATAGATCTTCTCCAGATCTTTCAGGTTTCAGGGCTGTAGCTGAGCAAAATTGAGCTTCAGCTCCCTCCAAAGATTTTCTATTGGGTTTAGGTCTGGATTCTGGCTAGGCCACTCCAGGACCTTGAAATGCTTCTTATGGGGCCAGTCCTTAATTTCCCTTTCTGTGTTTCGGGTCATTGTCATGCTGGAAGATCCTACCATGACCCATCTTCAATTCTGTTACCGAAAGAGTGAGGTTGTTGTCCAAAATCTCGCGATACATGACCCCATCAATCCTTCCTTCAATACGGTGCAGTCATCCTGTTTTCTTTGCAGGCAAGCACCCCAAATTTTGATGTTTCCATACTAAGGACCATTGGGCACTCATTACGAATGGAAGAAAGGCAATTCCGACAGTTAAATAGGAAAGGGTTCTTTACAGTTGGAGCAGTCATACTGTGGAATGCCCTACCACATGAGGTAGTATTGGCCGACACTATAACAGCTTTTTAAAAAAGTGCTGGATGATTTCCTCTATACACATAACATTGCGGGTTATAGTTAATTTAGTGACAAAATGCACAATTGGTGGGGAAAGGTTGAACTTGATGAATCTAGGTCTTTTTTCAACCTATGTAAATATGTAACTATGAGTTAATCTGACAAATCCTAAAATTGACTGAAATATTTGGCTCATATTTGCAGCAACATCAATATCTTTTTTATCATTGGCCATAAATATTATTTCACACACATAAAGCAATGTTGGCAAGTTTTATAAAGAAGTCAGTCTAATAAAATCTCATGCTCCTGAAAAAGCTTGAAGCAATATTCTGCCTTGTTTCAGTGTGAAAATCTGATACAGCGTCAAGATGTTGATTGCTTCTGTTTTGTCTTCACTTCACTGACTTCGCTGCAGATACTTTATATGATATAGTAAGTTTCACATGCAATATAAATGTTTGCTTGCTTGCTTAATTCATTCATTTCATTGAAATTATAGATTTATATGATTGCAAGCTTTAACTTATTTGTATGATTCAGTAGGCAGATTGTTTAACACATGTAAGATCTTTCAGCAAGCAAGCATGCTCATATATTATTTTTTATCAGACATTAATGCGGTGTTCTTTATTTAAAGAAGTTCTCCACTGCTTGGACAACTTCTTCTCATACCCCATGCCTGGACCATGAGGCTGTGCGCACACGTAACGGAACTCTCGCGGAAATTACCGCGAGAATTCCGGAATTCCAGTCCGCGGGAAAATCGCATTTTAAATTCCCGCGATTTTCCCGCGGAAAAACTAGCATTTTGCAAGCGTAATTAGCTTGCAAAATGCTAGCGTTTTCCAAGCGATCTGTAGCATCGCTTGGAGAACTGATTGACAGGTTGGTCACACTCATCAAACATAGTGTTTGACAAGTGTGACCAACTTTTTACTACTGAGGCCGCCTATGCAGCATCAGTAGTAAAAGATAGAATGTAAAAAAAAAAATAAAAAATGGTGTTATTCTTACCCTCCGACATCCTGCGCATCCGTTCCCAGTAATCCTATGCGAAAATGCCCGCGATGACGTCCGTTCTCGCGGGATCGCGATGTCTCACGGTAATTCGCGATGACGTCGCGCGAATGACCGCGAGACTTCGCGATCCCGCGAGATCGGATGCCATCGCGGGCATTTTCGCAAAGGATTACTGGGACCGGGAGCGTGGAGAGAGGCGGGAAGGCTGCGCGGGACGTCGGAGGGTGAGAATAACAATATTTTTTATTTTATAATTCTATTTTTTACAGGGATATGGTACCCAAAGCCCAGAGGACAGTCTCCTCTCCTCCGGACTGTGGGTACCATCCGCAATTGTTCTGCTTACTTTCCGCATGGTGTGCACAGCCACATGCGGGAAGTAAGCAGAACAATGCATTCCTATGGGTGCGGGATCGCCGTGATTCCGCAAAATAATGAGCATGCTGCATTTTTTACCGCAAAGCGATTCCGCCGCGGTAAAAACCGCAGCATTAGCACAGCATTGCGGAATCCCATAGGAATGCATGGGATGCTTATTTTTCGCGTTTTCGCGGCAAAATAGCGCGGCTAAAACCGCCGCGGAAACGCGAAAAAAACGCCACGTGTGAACTCAGCCTGAGTGTTTACACCACTGGAGCGGTGCCAGCATGGGAGGTAAGTATAGGCTTTTTATTTTTATCAGGGGCAAACATTTAGATCAAGAAGGGGTGGTCCACGTAGTGGACAACCCCATTTAAAATGTGACTTACACATAAGGTCAAAATTGTTGGCACCCCTTATTTAATGACAGAAAAACCCACAATTGTGACAGAAATAACTTGAATCTGACAAAAGTAATAATAAATCAACAATCTATGAAAATGAATAAATCAAAGTCAGACATTGCTTTTCAACCATGCTTCCACAGAATTTTTTAAAAATAATACTCCTGAAATAGGCCTGGACAGAAATGATGGTACCCTTAACTTAATATTTTGCTGCACAACCTTTTGAGGCAATCACTGCAATCAATTGATTCCTGTAACTGTCAATGAGACTTCTGCACCTCTCGACAGGTATTTTGACCCACTCCTCAAGAGCAAACTGCTCCAGTTGTCTCGGTTGTCTCGGTTTTTAAGATTGGCTTTTCCAGACGGCATGTTTCATCTCTTTCCACAGGTGCTCAATAGCATTTGGATCAGGGCTCATAGAAGGCCATTTCAGAATAGTCCAATGTTTTCCTTTTAGCCATTCTTGGGTGTTTTTAGCTGTGTGCTTTGGGTCATTATCCTGTTGCAAGACCCATGACCTGCGACTGAGACCAAGCTTTCTGACACTGGGCAGCACTTTTCTCTCTGGAATCCCTTGATAGGCTTGTGATTTTATTGTACCCTGCACAGATTCTAGACACCCTGTGCCAGATGCAGCAAAGCAGCCCCAAAACATAACAGAGCCTCCTCCACGTTTCAAAGTAGGGACAGTGTTCTTTTCTTGATATGCTTCATTTTTCCATCTGTGAACATAGAGCTGATGTGCATTGCCAAAAAGTTAAAATTTTGTCTCTTCTGTCCATAGGACATTCTCCCAGAAGCTTTGTGGCTTATCAACAAGTAGTTTGTCAAATTCCAGTCTGGCTTTTTTATGATTTTTTTCAACAATGGTGTCCTCCTTAGTCATCTCCCATAAAGTCCACTTTGGCTCATACAACGACGGATGGTGTGATCCCCTGACGAAGCCGTACAGGTTACGGCGATACGCGTGGGGTAATGGTCTTGGGTATGGCATTCGTGTATCTTTATTTCCATTGCGACCATTGATTGTCTTGGTGAAAGTTTTAGATATTGTTTTGCCTTACTATGTTAAGGGTTAATACTAAAATCAGAGTTGAAGTTTCGTTTTATCCATTCAATGTAAGGTTTCGTTTCTCCGTTTTTGCTGCTGTAAGATAAATTTTTATAATTGGCATGGGCTGTCATGAAACCAGATTGTTCTCATCAGGTGCAAAGATAAAGGAGGTGGGAATGTTAAACTCTGAAGAATATGCCATTATACTACTTTCTATTTGGATACGGACTTATATGTAGTTTCCGGTTTTCTTGCAATATTATTGGCTTATAAAGTGAAATGATGCTATTGGTACTTGAGAACCTTGCATAATTAAGCAAAAGATTATAAAAGATGTGACTAAAATAAAGGGGCTTAGTGATCTGCCTCGATCCTCCCGTACAGAGACCCCCGTCTCCGTGTGGTCATTTGAGTTGCTAGCAACACTGGAATAATTTGGAAATCACTGGCTCAACCGTGAAGGGTTAATTTAGCCCTCCCAAAATAGCTACCTCGACAGTGGCGCCCAACGTGGGGCCCCTGAATAGGGACGCCTCTGCCCCCAGAGGACAACAAGACAAAGGACCCTCGGAGCGGACACAGGTGTTGGAAAATTGGGACTGATCACCCCCCACAACCACGGTAAGTTGGCAGTTATACTGTTCAGACTGACCATTGGTGTGGTTTTCCTGTGCTTGTTGCTGCAAAGAGGATCTGAGGTTTGTCCCCTGGTGGGGTGATTCATGGGTGGAATCATATAGAGGTGTAGTCCCGTTGGGGGCCCAGTGCTCGAACCGTACCTCATAAGGGACGGACACCTGGATTGACCAGTGATTGTGGCTCTCTTTATAGTCAAAATATCCTGAATTCCCGATCATTATTAGTAATTGGGCGTGGTCATGTGATCGAAGATGGGTAGGATACGTAACTCAGGTATATATAGATAGATATATATAACCAGAGGTGTCCGGAGGGATAGTCTGAGACGCCCTCCTTTCACTGAGTACCGCGAATTTTGGGCTTCCCAGAGGGGGTTGACCCTGTGGAACAAACGGAGACGGCCGCTCCAGTATTGTGCACAACTCAAGTAAGGGTATTTAGCTCTAAAGGAGAGAATTATGTTTCAGGTGAAGACTGTGGAAGAAAATGAAAAGTTTGGAGTTGTGTGAAGGATCAGATACTGTTAGTCTTATGATTCAAAGACAAGGAAAGAAATCTGTCAGGAATGCAGGAAAAATATTTTCGATTCTGGGATTTCCTAAGGGCGGGAGGTTGTAGCCTACGCTATGGGATGAAGGAGTTAAAAGGTTGACTGATGATGGATTACTTAAAGGCGCTGAGGAATTCCGTGGCTTGGCACATGAATTGTATAATGAAGGTTATGTGGAAACTGAACAGCAAGTGAATTCTGATTGTTTCTGTTACTGCTATGTTGAAGAAGGAAAAATTGTCTATTATGACAGGGACGGGATGATTTGTGGTTCAAGCAAGTGACTGTGGTTTGACAATGTGATTGATTAAAGAAGGAACTAAGATTGATATTAATGTGTTAGGGAAATAGTTAAAAGTGATGATTTGAAAGAAGAGGTCTCCCTGCTAGATGACAATTGTACAAGGAGACCGAGAGTCGCAGCCCCCACCTCTGCTGATGGCACCTATTATCATTGCTAGTGGTTGAGTATCCACCCCTTCCATTTACCAGCTCCAGAGGAAAAAAAAAAAAGTTTTCAGACTTTAACCTGCTCTGTTCAGGAGAGAGAGAGAAAAAAAAAAAAAAGCAAGCTAGTAGCTGCAGCTGCTTCAGTACCCCCTCCCATCTTAGCCCACACCGCATCTGCGAGCACACAGCAAACTCTGCCCCCTCTCAAACTTCAGCTAGTGGGAATCCTGCTCCTCAGCCCCTCCCTGCTAATTCTCGTTACTGCTCAGTTTGTAATCTCTCTCATATGCCCTGTAAATTTACTAGGGGTAGATTTATTATCACAGTTCCGCTCCTGAATACAATTCCAAGATGATGGTCAGATGGTTTTTTTTGTTATAAAATCTCTATGTAGATGAAGACAGTGAGGAAATCTGTATTTTGCATGCCCTTCTTACAGTTATGATGGCCCTGATAGGCCAAGATCCACCCCCAATATTGCCTGAGGATCAATGACTCACCCCATACCTCTCAGAGATACCATCTAAACTCCTGTCAAAAGGGCCAAATGATATAGGGAAAATGCCAGTAGAACCAGTAAGTGTTTCTCAAACCTGGTGCCTAATCCACATACTCTTTTGTCCCAAATACCCCAGGATGCTGCTTGGTTTACAGTTATTGATCTTACCAAAGCCTTCTTTAGCATTCCATTACACAATGACTGCCAGTTTCTATTTGCATTCACTTAGCAGGAACGACAGTTAATATGGACAGTTATGTCACAAGGGGCCCAAAACAGTCCAAACCAGGTTGCAAAAAATATCAGCAGGTGTCTTTTGCTATTGCTGCCACTGTTAGCCTCCTTAAAGCATCTGGCAGCACTGAACTGTCGGGTTTCGGCCTCGAGACTTCAGTTCTGTCTTGGTCAAGTGATATTCTTGGGTCACTGTCTCCTTCAGGGTGCCAGACACCTCGCAGAAGAAAGTAAAATAGCTGTCAGCTCCCTTCCTTTCCCAAAAGATGAAACTGAACTCCAGCGTTTTCCTATGCACTTATTGTTGTCAGTGGATACCGGATGCATCCCGCATAATGCAACCCCTTTACAACGCCTTGAAAGACGGTATAATGAACTATAAGGAAAGATGGCAGTGATGAGGATTACCTCCAACATGATTGTTCCCAACTTCTGACTGAAGAATCAGCTACTCCACGAAATGTCTGTGAGAATCCACTCCCAAATCCCGATCTGGTGTTATACACGGATGGTCCAAGATATGCTGACGAGTTTGGTAGATTCCACTCGGGATATGCCGTTACCACAGAGGACACTGTAGTGCACGCAGCTGCGCTCCCACCCTCACAGTCAGCACAAGAAGCAGAACTCCAGGCTCTGTCTACTGCATGTACTTTGGCCAAGAACAGACGGGCTAATATATACACGGACTCACGGTATGCATTTGGTATTGCTCACGATTTTGGGGCTCTATGGGCCAATCGAGGGTTTATTACTACTGCCAGAACTCCAGTGAAAAATGCTGAAGATGTTAAAACCCTCATGGACTCAATCAAATTACCTACTCAGGTGGCTATTATCAAAGTTAAGGCGCACGGTCCTAGGACCAGACCACAGACTGTTGGCAACACATTTGCGGATATGCAAGCAAAAGCCGCCGCTCTCTTATCTGTTGAACCAACCATACCAACTATGGTGACCACACACTCTCAGCGTAAACAGTTACAAGAAGCATTGACCCTACAAGAACCTGATGATCTACAACAGACTGAAGTTTTCTGTCGGACCCCGCGAGACCGCTTAATGACGATGCAGAGAATGTCTCCAAAGGAAGAGGTGAAGCAATGGAAGACTGATGGGGCACGAATGGATAATGGTCTCTGGAAAAAGGACCAACTCGTGTGTCTCCCTAAGCGGATGTACCCTGCTATTGCCACATGGGCACATGGACCTACACATCTAGGAAAGAATCAGGCCCTCGCACTGGTGCAAAAATTCTACTGGGCCCTGGTTCTCCAGTTGGAAGCATTCCCTGTTACCAACATGACTGTAAAGACCACATCGAAGAAACTGGTGATGGAAGTTATATGCAGATATGGGGTTCTAGAAGTTGGTGAAAGTGATCAAGGTCCGGCCTTTTCTTCTCATGTGTACTAAGAACTTCTGACAATGCTTGGATCCACTGTAGCCCTACATACTCCGTACCACCCACAAACCAGTGGGGAAGTTGAGAGGTTGAATGGCACACTGAGGGGACAATTGACTAAAATGATGCAGGAGACTACGGCTCCATGGCCAGAGCTCCTACCCATTGTACTATACCACATTCGTACTACCCCTATTGCAAAACATGGCCTGTCCCCATATGAGATATTGTTTGGTACTAGGCCCCCAGTTGCAAATTTCCAGCCTCAGCAGTTATCAGAAGAGACTGACCGTGTTGTTCAATATGTTATTCTGCTTAGTAAAAATCTTGCTAACACCTATGTTCTAGTTTTCTTTTCTTTTCCAGATTCAGCAGAAACTGGCACCTGTCACAACCTGAAGCCTGGTGATTTGGTAGTCGTGAAGAGGCATGTCAGGAAGCACGGACTAGAACCCTTGTATGACGGTCCCTATGAAGTCCTCCCCATCACCCAACAAGCCAATAGCAATTGAGGGGACATAATGTTTTGGTTTTTCGCATTTTCCATATTATTATTATTGGTAGAAGTTAAAGTTACAGTTAGAAGATGTCCAAAGACTCAGATCAATACGATAAAGACAATGATCGTACTAAGGACAGTTGGTGGTCAGACACCTTCTCCTTTCTCAATCCAGCCAATTGATTTAAGGGAATTGGGGGCTGGATAGCTGGGATCTTACAAAGCTTGTTGCACATTGCTGCCTGTATCCTTGTTGTATATGTGATACTAAAACTTGTTCTTTGGTGTATTTCTGTATGTATTATGAAATTCTGCACTAAGCCAGCTAATGATGATACCAAAGGTGTTGTTGCCCCTGCTCTTCTCTGCACCGATCTCAAAAGGCTACTTGATGAAGATGTTGAAGCCAAGCACATGCCTACCTACAAAAGTTCCCTACCACCGTCTTCAAAAATTGTTATTCGTGAACTGCAGTATACAGCGGGGATGGGTGCGCCGCGACAGCCATGACTGGTAACATGGCATCAGTCATGTGAAGACCAGTACCCCTCAAGCTGTTAGCTTGGGATAGCACCTCTGATTCTGCATATGTGTTAAAAAATTTTATCTAGGGGGGAATGTTAAGGGTTAATACTAAAATCAGAGTTGAAGTTTCGTTTTATCCATTCAATGTAAGGTTTCGTTTCTCCGTTTTTGCTGCTGTAAGATAAATTTTTATAATTGGCATGGGCTGTCATGAAACCAGATTGTTCTCATCAGGTGCAAAGATAAAGGAGGTGGAAATGTTAAACTCTGAAGAATATGCCATTATACTACTTTCTATTTGGATACGGACTTATATGTAGTTTCCGGTTTTCTTGCAATATTATTGGCTTATAAAGTGAAATGATGCTATTGGTACTTGAGAACCTTGCATAATTAAGCAAAAGATTATAAAAGATGTGACTAAAATAAAGGGGCTTAGTGATCTGCCTCGATCCTCCCGTACAGAGACCCCCGTCTCCGTGTGGTCATTTGAGTTGCTAGCAACACTGGAATAATTTGGAAATCACTGGCTCAACCGTGAAGGGTTAATTTAGCCCTCCCAAAATAGCTACCTCGACAACTACATGTCCTGGCACCACTGACATGTGGAGTTAACTTCTCTTTCCCCTTCTCCTTGCTATCTGGGCTTATTAGGGTCCTAGCATGAAAACTATATAACATGAATTTTTGTTTGTAACCACAAACAATGGGCTGGGCTTTGTTTAGGGTTATTTAGTCCTCATGAGCCTGGAAATAGGGAGGTATACTGCTATAGTGTCACTGGATTATATGCTCACATTATATGTACTTATACGTATGACATTTTTGTATTGATATGCATTTTAGGTACCATGGATGCCGTAGTTTTGTGATTTTATCATGTTTTTATTGTGTATAACTCTTTTGTATCAATAAAAATTACTTAAATCAGTCGTCACTTTAATTGGTGCAGTGTGTGCTTTTTTTGCAGTGGTGCTTTTTCTTTTCCCTTTTCTATTGTCATTATTCCACTGCAGCGGCACCTGGCCATATCACTGATGTTGCTATCATGCACAGCTGAGTACGCCCACAATTGTATCTTGTATTTTGGATGGTGTGATCTGACACTGATGTTCTTGAGCTTGAAGTTCACCTTTAATCTGTTTAGAAATTTTTCTGGGCTCTTTTGTTACCATTCCTATTTTCCATCTCTTTGATTTGTCATCAATTTTCCTCCTGCGGCCACGTCCAGGGAGGTTGGCTACAGTCCCATGGAGCTTAAATTTCTGAATAATAACATGTGCAACTGTAGTCACAGGAACATCAAGCTGCTTGGAGATGGTCTTATAACTTTTACTTTAAACAAGTTTGTCTATAATTTTCTTTCTAATCTCCTGAGTAGAGTTGAGCGATACCATCCGATACTTCAAAGTATCGTATCGGATGGTATCGGCCGATCTTTAAAAAAAGTATCGGTATCGCCGATTCCGATACCGGAAGTCCCATTCAAGTCTATGGGACTTCCGGTATCGGAATAAGAAAAACCCTTTCCTGCCCTTGTACAGCCTCTCTGGGGTCTGTACGGGCCTTTCGGGGGGCTGTGCCGGCCTGCCAGGGGGTCTGTGCAGGCTCCGGTGGTCTGTGCCGGCCTGCCGGTGGTCTGTGCAGGCTCCGGGGGGCTGTGCCGGCCTGCCGGGGGGCTGTGCAGGCTCCGGGGGGCTGTGCCGGCCTGCCGGGGGACTGTGCAGGCTCCGGGGGGCTGTGCCGGCCTGCCGGGGGGCTGTGCCGGCCTGCCGGTGGTCTGTGCAGGCTCCGGGGGTCTGTGCAGGCATCGTCCGATGGGACTACAAGTCCCATCGGGCGATGCCTGCTACCATGACAGTGATTGACACATTAGCCAATGATGGGACAGTAGTAGTCCCATCATCCGGCTAATGTGTTAAATGTAAAAAAAAAAAAAAAAAAAAAAAAAAAATTACATGCTACATACATACAACATGCATACTACATACATGCTACATTCATACTACATACTACATACATGCTACATTCATACTACATGCAACATACATACTACATATATACTACATGCATGCTACATACATACTGCATACTACATGCTACATACATACTACATATATACTACATGCATGCTACATACATACTACATGCTACATACATACCACATACATACTACATGCTACATACATACTACATATATACTACATGCATGCTACATACATACTACATGCTACATACATACTACATGCTACATACATACCACATACATGCTACATATATACTACATGCATGCTACATACATACTGCATGCTACATACATACTGCATGCTACATGCATGCTACATACATACTACATACATACTACATGCTACATACATACCACATATATACTACATACATACAATACATTCATACAATACATACATAGACATACAGTACATATAACATAGAGTAACATACTTACCAATACTTGTCACATTGTTCCCCGAAGCCATTGTCGTCTACGGAATAAATATTAACATAACAAACCACAAAAATACTCACCCACGATCCGAAGCAGTCCACGAGTGTGTCCCACGACGATCTTGGGTAGAGAACGGCAGCATCAGCTGTTGCTGCCGTTCTCTACGGGCTGCAGGAATCCAATGACGGAAGGTAGGTATCCTTCCGCACTGTATTCCTCCGCCACTTAAAAAAAAAAAAAGTCCCTAGTCTCACTTTATGCCATTGCTGTGTGGGAATTTCCCACACAGCAATGGCATAAAGTGAGACTAGGGACTTTTTTTTTTTTAAGTGGCGGAGGAATACAGTGCGGAAGGATACCTACCTTCCGTCATTGGATTCCTGCAGCCCGTAGAGAACGGCAGCAACAGCTGATGCTGCCGTTCTCTACCCAAGATCGTCGTGGGACACACTCGTGGACTGCTTCGGATCGTGGGTGAGTATTTTTGTGGTTTGTTATGTTAATATTTATTCCGGAAAGACAATGGCTTCGGGGAACAATGTGACAAGTATTGGTAAGTATGTTACTCTATGTTATATGTACTGTATGTCTATGTATGTATTGTATGAATGTATTGTATGTATGTAGTATATATGTGGTATGTATGTAGCATGTAGTATGTATGTAGTATGTACAGTATGTAGCATGCATGTAGCATGTAGTATGTATGTAGCATGCATGTAGTATATATGTAGTATGTATGTAGCATGCATGTAGTATATATGTAGCATGTATGTAGTATGTATGTGGTATGTATGTAGCATGTAGTATGTATGTAGCATGCATGTAGTATGTATGTAGTATATATGTGGTATGTATGTAGTATGTATGTAGTATATATGTAGTATGTATGTAGTATATATGTAGTATGTATGTAGCATGTAGTATGTATGTAGCATGTATGTAGCATGCATGTAGTATGTATGTAGTATATATGTGGTATGTATGTAGTATGTATGTAGTATATATGTAGTATGTATGTAGTATATATGTAGTATGTATGTAGCATGTAGTATGTATGTAGCATGTATGTAGCATGCATGTAGTATGTATGTAGCATGCATGTAGTATGTATGTAGTATGTATGTAGCATGCATGTAGTATGTATGTAGTATGTATGTAGCATGTATGTAGTATGTATGTGGTATGTATGTAGCATGTAGTATATATGTAGCATGTATGTAGTATGTATGTGGTATGTATGTAGCATGTAGTATATATGTAGCATGCATGTAGTATGTATGTGGTATGTATGTAGCATGTAGTATATATGTAGCATGCATGTAGTATGTATGTAGTATGTATGTAGTATGTATGTAGCATGCAGTATGTATGTAGTATGTATGTAGTATATATGTAGTATGTATGTAGCATGCATGTAGTATGTATGTAGTATGTATGTAGTATATATGTAGTATGTATGTAGCATGCATGTAGTATGTATGTAGTATATATGTAGTATATATGTAGTATATATGTAGTATGTATGTAGCATGTAGTATGTATGTAGTATTTTTTTTTTTTTTTTTTTTTTTTAACATTTAACACATTAGCCGGATGATGGGACTACTACTGTCCCATCATTGGCTAATGTGTCAATCACTGTCATGGTAGCAGGCATCGCCCGATGGGACTTGTAGTCCCATCGGACGATGCTTGCACAGACCCCCGGACATCAGCACAGCCCCCCGGCAGGCCGGCACAGCCCCCCGGCAGGCCGGTACAGACCCCCACAGGGTGCACAGACCACCGGCAGGCCGGCACAGCCCCCCGGCAGGCCGGTACAGACCCCGGGCAGTCCACACAGCCCCCCGGCAGGCCGGCACAGCCCCCCCGGCAGGCCGGCAGAGACCCCCGGAAGGCCCGAAATGACGGCGCATCATGATGCGCACACACCGCGCATCATGATGACGTCAGGCCGTCAATCAACTGAACTTCCGATTCCGATGCCGAATTCCGATATTGAAAAAATATCGGAAGTCGGTATCGGAATTCCGATACAGCAAGTATCGGCCGATACCCGATACTTGCGGTATCGGAATGCTCAACACTACTCCTGAGACAACTCTTTCCTTTGCTTCCTCTGGTCCATGCTGTGCGTGATACACATCATGTCACCAAACAGCACAGTGAGTATCTGTAGCCCTCTGTACTCACTGATTCCAAGACTGTAGACACCTGTGACGCTAATTAGTGGACACACTTTGATTTAACATGTCCCATTTGTCACATTATTTTCAGAGGTACCATCATTTCTGTCCAGGCCTATTTCATGAGTTTTATTTATTTTTTTTTTAATTCTGTGGAAGCATGGTTGGAAAGCAATGTCTGACTTTCATTTG
Source organism: Dendrobates tinctorius (assembly GCF_039654945.1). NCBI lineage: Eukaryota > Metazoa > Chordata > Amphibia > Anura > Dendrobatidae > Dendrobates > Dendrobates tinctorius. The sequence continues at coordinate 18,877,912 of NW_027361770.1, forward strand.
TTCATTTTAATAGATTTTTTATTTATTATTTCTTTTGTCAGATTCAAATTATTTATGCCACCATTGTGGGTTTTTACTGTCATTAAACAAGGGATACCAACAATTTTTACCACGTGTGTAAATGGACAGGGATTTCAATTTATATTTACAATATACTATAATACATGAGCACGTAAGCACTAATTTGAAAGTAAATTGGGAGATGATCAAAGAATATCCAAGGTACTATAATCCTGTGGTGGTATGCCTTCAACATAAAGTGAATCAATAAAATATTCCTGTGGGATGAGCGCAGTAGGAATGTGTGAATAAAGCTATGATTTTGGAGAGGGGGCAGCCTCTGAGAAAGAACAGTAAGAATGTTAAGTAACAGATGATGAATAATAAAGTAACTTGGCACTCAACTGAATAATCCTTTGCAAATTAGATTTATTTTATAATTTATTGCAGTCCTGGAAACGTTTCGGCCTATTATCGGCCTTCCTCAGTCTGCCGACTGCTATCGCGAAATACTAATCCGGTACCCAAGTAAGGATTCCTATGGAGATTTCAGAATGTCATGTTGATCTAAATGGTATCTCCTATTATTATAAGAGTGGATATACTGATTTAAATGCCTTGCAAAAAGGAATATATAACCATACATAGAGAAATGTATAAATCTCCTTGGAGGTATCACGGACGCTTAATCTGTTTGAAACTAGTGCTGTATAGTCCAGGAGGTAAATGGGTCCATATAAAGCTTGTTTAGATATGGAGGTGGCATACACAGGTGGGACGCGGACTGGCCAGCTGACGAGCGGGGGAATACCGCGTCCCACCTGTGTATGCCACCTCCATATCTAAACAAGCTTTATATGGACCCATTTACCTCCTGGACTATACAGCACTAGTTTCAAACAGATTAAGCGTCCGTGATACCTCTAAGGAGATTTATACATTTCTCTATGTATGGTTATATATTCCTTTTTGCAAGGCATTTAAATCAGTATATCCACTCTTATAATAATAGGAGATACCATTTAGATCAACATGACATTCTGAAATCTCCATAGGAATCCTTACTTGGGTACCGGATTAGTATTTCGCGATAGCAGTCGGCAGACTGAGGAAGGCCGATAATAGGCCGAAACGTTTCCAGGACTGCAATAAATTATAAAATAAATCTAATTTGCAAAGGATTATTCAGTTGAGTGCCAAGTTACTTTATTATTCACTTTGGTCTGGGTAACCTACTTGCGCACCCTGCGGTAGTGCCACACTATATTTGACAAAGTAACAGATGATGAACCTTTAACTTGTTAGATAATAATAGTATTATGGAATCTGAATAATAATTCAGCATTTGTAAATAGGGATGTGGAGTTAATTTTGCTGTGCACTAGCAGATGAACACTGATTAGGCTATATAAGAGGTGAGTTGGTTGGTGAGCGCCAACATTTTCTCACAAGCACAGGTGCAGCGGTACATCATCTGTCTCTTACTATTCTTACCGGTATATTTATTACAGTGTTTAATTTATACTGCACGTTCACATATGCCACAAGATTCTTTGGTTCTCATTTTTCAACATTTTCTACAGTTTGTATACATATCCCTGGAAAAGGTTGAAATTGGTTGAAATGTTGGATCAACATTATTTGTAAAATTAATGGTCAGATGAATTAAAATAAACAAGAAGCATTTGATTCTTATAAATATTTTGTTGCCTGGGGTTCGCAACATTGTTTTTACAGAATGTAAGGCCTTCGCCAGAAAACAAAAGTCTCAGCGGTAGTGTGTGCTTGCCAAAATAAGAGCAAATGTATATGCAAAGAAAAAATTCTGTCATATAATAATAATATAATTTTATTTCTATAGCGCCAACATATTCCGCAGCACTTTACATTTTAGAGGGGACAGACAATAGACATATTGTACAGACAATAGTCATTACTGACAAACAATCATTACATAAATCAACTGATACCAAAAGGAATAAGGTTCCTGCTAGCAAGATTACAATCTATGAGGAAATAGGGGAGACACGAAAAGTGGGTGGTCATGTAATTTAATCCTATTTTTTTTAACTGTATAGGAAAGCAACCTACTGTTTTGTTACAAAGGGACGCTATGCCACTACATGCTCTTACACTTTTATGTCCGAGCTTTCTGTTATAGGTATACATCATGGATATATGGCTCTGACAAAAGGCTCTGCTCTTGTGAAGTGTAGAAGAAAAAAAAAAAGCTGTGAAAAAGATGTTATAGATCGAAACGCGTCGCTGGGCTTTGAGCCGATTCAGTGAGCATGCCGATTTACCTGATGCTTTTAATGGAAAAATAAAATTGAAAATTTTATGGGAGCCGGAATTAATTTTTGTTCTATGCTGCAACGCGCTTGATCCGGTGGAGTTCCGTGCACCCCTAGCATACCGGTGAGCTGGTTCCTTTTTCTGTTCTCTCTTGTGTAGTGTGCCCATAACCATACTGTTACTGTTTGGTTCTTATAACAGTATGGATAAAGCAAAGATAGTCCCTATCCTAAAGATTTTTCTAGTACTGATTTGCACATGAATGAATTGCTATGTGCCAGCTAATAATAGCATGCATGACGCCATATGTAATGCAACCAAATGTGATTGGCTAACATACAGTTTAGACCAAACAGTTATTTAGAAGTTATCATGGATATAGCAAAACTCTTGCTACACCATCCAAATTGTTTCATATTAAAATCAACCAATATTCTACCATAAATTTGGTTATGATTAACAACACTATTGAACTAAACTTTTTATAAAAAATATAAAACTCTATGAACTATTCTCAAATAAAACTGCTGGAACCTGCCCTTTATGTGGCCACATATTTTTAAAGTGTACTACCCTTTTTTCAATTTGTAATCAGATTTTAGACTGGTCTTTTATTTTAATTGGTCATATATGTTATTTATATGTTATTTATGTGTGTAAGTGGGTAAAATATGAAGTTCTTGCTTACTTTTGCTGATCTCTTGATACACAGTATAGATTATTTCAATATACAAATAAAACTATTTTTTCCTTGCAGTTTTCATACTGTAGAAGCTACGGAGGTAGATAAAAAAGGCTTGTTGTGACCTTTACAAATTTAGCTGCTGAAAGCAAAATTTCCTTTCTCTGTTTACTCCTGTCTTTAGAATCTTTTTGCTCATGTCAAACAAAGCATACAATATGCCTTGGGCAAACTTTATAGGCTTGTGTGATCTGTTCTCACCTTCAAATACCAGTAACAAATTATGTCAAACATCAAAAGCCTGCATTTGGCATATCAAATGTACCATATCTGTAAAGTATAAAATGTTGTTAGGCACAGTAAAAGAAAAAGCATGTGTTTATTATAAATATATATCGAGCCTTGAAAAAGTATCCATACCTCTTGAACTTTTCCACATTTTTCACGTTATACCCACAAGCTTAAATGTACTTTATAAAGATTTTATATGATATACCAACACAAAGCAGTAAGTAGGTTCACCTTCCAGCAGGACAATGACCCTAAACGTTCTGTCAGAGCTATAATGGTTGGTTGAGATCAAACCATATTCATGTGTCTGTCACAGCCCAGTCCTAAATCACACTGAGATCTGTGACAAGACTTGAAGATTGCTGTTCACAGACGTCTCCATCCAATCTCACTGGTCAAGAGGTAGTTATCATAGAAGTATGGGCAAAACTGTCAGCCTCTAGATGTGCAAAGCTGGTAGAGACACCCCGAAAAGACTTACAGCAGGAATTACAGCAAAAGGTGGTCCTACTAAGTATTGACTCGGGGAGGGCTGAATACAAATGCACTTCACAATTTTCAAATTTACATTTTTTTTAAATAATTAAAAAACAAAGTATAATTTCCTTTATACTTCACAAATACTTGATACTTTGTGTTGGTATATCTTCTAGAATCCCAATAAATACAGTTAAGTTTGTGGATGTAGCATGAAAAAATGTGGAAAAGTTCATGGGTGTGAACACTTTTTCAAGGCACTGTATCTATAAAAATATTTATATGGTAACACACACAAAATAGTACCTATGAAAAGTTTGGAAACACCTATTTCTATTATTGAAATGTGCACATTGTAGATTGAGACTGAAGACAGCAAAACCACAAAGGGACACATATGGAAACAAGGAGAATAAAAAGATTTCTAAAACAAACCAGATTATGTTATAAACCTTTGATTCCTCAAAGTACCCTCCTTTTACTCTGATGACAGTTTTAAACACTTTTGGCATTCTCCTCATATTTGTTCCTTTGTGTTTTTACTGCATTAAGTATGAATCTACAGGGTGGACCATTTATATGGATATACCTAAATAAAATGGGAATGGTTGGTGATATTAACTTCATGTTTGTGGCACATTAGTATATGGTAGAGGAGAAACTTTTCAAGATGGGTAGTGACCATGGTGGCCATTTTGAAGTTGGCCATTTTGGATCCACCTTTATTTTTTCCAATGGGAAGAGGGTCATGTGACACATCAAACTTATTGAGAATTTCACAAGAAAAACAATTGTGTGCTTGGTTTTAACATAACTTTATTCTTTCATGAGTTAAGTTTATGACCACTTATAAAATGTGTTCAAATTGCTGCCCATTGTGTTGGATTATCAATGCAACCCTCTTCTCCCACTCTTGACACACTGATAGCAACATCACGGAAAAAATGCTAGTCTAAGGGGGTCAGATTCCATGTAGGAATGACACCCATAATGTGGTGGTGCACCATCATGTAGCAATTTCAGATATCCAGTGGCATTGAAGTTTCTATTAATGAAGAATGGCCCCACTATCTAAGAATGTACTCCATATATCACACCATACCATCAATTATGGGTGTCAGGTCCGAGTATTCCTACATGAACAGTTTCCTAGAAAGTGGATTGGTCGCCATGGGCCAGTTGAATGGCCACCAAGGTCTCCCAATCTGACCCCCTTAGACTTTTATCTTTGGGGTCATCTGAAGGCAATTGTCTATACTGTGAAGATATGAGATGTGCAGCATCTGAAACAACAAATACTGGAAGCCTGTGCTAGCATTACTTCTGCAGTGTTGCTATCAGTGTGTCAAGAGTGGGAGAAGAAGGTTGCATTGACAATTCAACACAATGGGCAGCACTTTGAATAAATGTATAAGTTGTCATAAAGTTACATTAAAACCAAGCACACCATTGTTTTTCTTGGGAAATTCTCAATGAGTTTGATGTGTCACATGACCCTTTTTCCATTGAAAAAAATAAAGTTGGATCCAAAATGGCTGACTTCAAAATGGCCACCATGGTCACCACCCATCTTGAAAAGTTTCTCCCCTCCCATATACTAATGTGCCACAAACAGGAAGTTGATATCACCAACCATTCCCATTTTATTTAGGTGCATCCATATAAATGGCCCACCCTGTACAGTATGCACATTCCAGTAAAAACAAAAAACTTTCAAAACTTCACAATTTATTCAGTATTTGTATTGCCTGTGCTATTGTGAGTAGAAATGAGTGAACTTTTCAGGAAAATGTTCACCAATCTCAAAAACAACATGAACGTAGCACATTCAGATTCGTGTTCGGTTTCACGAGCATTTTTACTCAAAGTCAGCAAAATTTGGTCACAGTTCGGTCACATTTCGGTAAATCTTCAATGCATATGTAATGCACACACCTGATGTATGTAAAAGTAAACAACACAATTTTATTGACACCCTAACACATACAAAAACTAAAACCATTTAACCCCTTAGTGACAGAGGCAATTTGGTACTTACAATTCTGACCATTGTCACTTTATAAGGTTATAGCTCTGGAACGCTTCAATGGATCCCACTGATTCTGAGATTTTTTTTGTGATATATTGTACTTCATGTTAATGGTAAATTTTCTTTGATATGACTTGTGTTTATTTATGAAAAAAATGGAAATTTTGCAAAAGTTTAGAAAATTTAGCAATTTTCAAACTTTTTTTTTGCGCCCTGAAATCAGAGAGACATATCGCACAACATAGTTATTAAATATTTCCCACATGTTTATATTATATCAGCACAATTTTGGAAGAATAGTTTTTTTGTTAGAACATTATAAGGGTTAAAAGTTTACCAGCGATTTCTCATTTTTCCAACAAAATTTACAAAACCATTTTTTTTAAGGACCACCTCACATTTGAAGTGAATTTTGGGGGGTCAATATGACAGAAAATACCCAAAAGTGATACCATTCTAAAAACTGCACCCCTCAAGTTGTGCAAAACTACATTCAAGAAGTTTATTAACCCTTCTGGTGCTTCACGAGAACTAAAGCAATATGGAAGGAAAAAAATGAACATTTTACTTTTCTCACGAAAAATTTACTTTGGAACTTATTTTCACAAGGGTATCAGCAGAAAATGGACCACAAAATTTGTTGTGCAATCTCTCCTGAGTACGCTGATACCCTGTATGTGGGGGAAAGCCACTGTTTGGGCACATGGCAGGACTCAGAAGAGAAGGAGCACTGTTTGACTTTTTGGATGCCATGTCGTGTTTGGAGACCCCCTGATTTACCTAAACAGTGGATATCCCACAATTCTAACTCCAACCCTAACACAGCCCTTACCCCATCCTTAACCCAACAGACCCTTAAACCTAATACCAAACCTAACCATAACCCTAACCACAATCCTAACCCCCACACCACAACCCTAACCCCAATGCAACCCTAACCCCACCGGAGCCCCAACCCTAACACTAGCCCCAACCCAAACCCTAGCCCATGACACTAGAATTTATGTTTTTAGGCTGCAAACTTCCCTTTTCAATATGAATAATTTTTTAGTTTCTGGTGCTTGTTATCATGTCATAATTTTCTCTGTTCCTTGAGAGCAATATGTATTTTTGGTGAAAAGCATTGTGCTTTATAACGGTATTAACCTATATTGTATGTGTCAATTCTGCTGCTTCATGCTTCTAGTTTGACAAGTAGCAACCATTATACATGTTGTATTTATTTGAGGTATTAATAATAAAAACTTTTGATGTCTTTTTCTACACGTTCCTTGTGCTCTGGTCTGTGGGCTCTGAGTTATTGTGCTTCATGCGGAATGTGATCTGCGTTTTTTGAGGACTAATATGTATGCGTGGTCCATGTATCAGTGGCTATGTGGACCTAGGTAGACCTTTACATTGATGGCTTTGCGCAGTGCATACGTTCGTGCAGGGCAGGGGTGCCCCGCCTGGAAAAATATTGGCAGCTGGGAACCACGTACTGTGATTCTTGTGATCCCAACATATTGTTAGTCCTTACTTGGGAAGCCACGTGTAGAATATGGGATCCATTGTTTGGGGGATGTATAGCTGAACACTTCAATGGGATGGTGTGGAGTTGCTCGGTGACACTGCTGGTGGTGTTGTCACATCCTCTGTTTGCCAGTTAGCCCTGTTGCACGGGAGAGAGAGGAAGAAGCTAAGACAGCAGCAGGAGAGGTTCAGATCTTTCCTGGCTTCTCAGTTGTGTACTCCACTGCAGCTTGTGCTTTGCATTCAGATGCTTCATTGTGCATGTGGTGCTCAGGTTAAGAACATTTATGCCTCCCTTCAGTCTCTGTCAGCATAGCATACAAACCAACTGTGTATTGTCTGGGATCTCCTGTGAGCTGGCTTTGGTTTGCTCAATTCATTGGTATGATGGCCAGTAGAAACTGACGTACTGGCTAGAAGCCAGACGTGGTGCTTTTGTACCATGCTCCCTCATTTGCTGTGCAGCTGGGCCAGTGTGACCACCACATCTTCCCCCAAACTGCCCACATCAATTGGATGGCCTTGACTACATGTAGGATCTAGGACCAAAATCATCCTTCATCACATCATTGCACCTCTCCAGTCTAACCGTAATTCTACTGCCCTACTAATCCACTTCTGTCCTCATTACGACTTTGCTTCTCCCTTCTGCAAATCTCTTCATTGTCTCCCAATTTCACAACATATTCTCTTCAAGCTACTGACACTGCCCTACAAAGCCATCCATAATCTGTCTCCCCTGTATTTCTCTGAACTAATTTCACGATATCTCCCACCACGTAATCTCTGGTCCTCCCAAGACCCCATTCTCTAGTCCTGAACAATCATACATTCTCATCCAAACGCCTGCAAGACTTCTCCCGAGTGTCCCCCATCATATAGAATCAGGGCCAGTTATAAGCAAAGTGGGGCCCTGGGAAAAGGTTTAAAATGGGGCCTCAAATGCTATCATATTGCGAGTCCCGAATCTTATGAAAAAAAAAACAAAAAATGGAGTTCTATACACAGTTGTAAAAAATTATCAAAAAAATCTTTATTAAGTATTTTATACATATACTAGCTGAAGAGCCCGGCGTTGCCTGGGCATAGTAACCAACTGTGGTTACTTATAACAAATTATAATGATTATATTGCACATAAAAACATTTCACATCATATATTCAACACAACTGATTTGCAACACAAATTAACTAAACGATTACCCAAGTATTGATAGTAGAGATGAGCGACTTTGCCTTTTTTCGGGTCGAGTCGGGTTTCGCAAAACCCGACTATCGCAAAAGTCGGGTTGAACGAAATCGGCCGATTATTGTGAAAAGTCGAAGTCCGACTGAAACACGAAACCCAATGTAAGTCAATGGGGAAGAAAAGTCAGCAGTGAGTGGAGGACAGGAAACACACCTACAGTGCCCATTTTGCCAAAAACATCAATTCTTATTCCTTAAGCTTGTCAACCTTAATTTACTTTATAATAATAGTTAGGCATTGAAAACTGGGGGTTATTTGGCTAAAGTTGTGGGTGGGTAGTGCTGGCTCAAGATTTTCGTGGGCCCAGGGCCAAAGAGTGTCCCTGGGCTCCTTTAACACATGAGACAATTCATGATCCTTTGATACGGCAGAGAAATAGCAGTACAGTACAATGAAAAATACTTAAATTCTTACATGACGTGACTGCTATCCATTTACATTCTCCAATAGCTCCAAAAACAGACAGTATATTCCTCCATACAGTATTATGGGCACCGCATAGTGCGCCATACAGAGTAATGAGGCCCATATATTTCTCCATACAGAATCATTGGTCCCATATAATGTTCCATACAGTATATGATGAGCTCCACATAATGCTACAGTATATGTTGTTCACCATGGATGAAGCTCCAGTGTCTTATGGGCCCAAATAATGCTCCATATATAATGGGCCCCATTTCTAATGCTCCAGTGTATAATGGGCCCTGTAAATGCTGCTCCAGTGACTGATGTCCCCTTTGGATTGCTCCAGTGCATGGTGGGCCCCAGATATCATTCTCCAGAGTATCGTGCTCCACAAAAATTGCTCCCAACCTTTAAAACAATTAAGTCTCCTTGCTAGGGAATCCCTGTACTCTGGACTCCTCGTCATCCCCATCTTCCATCTCTCTGCACTTGGACTGTTTAGGCAGAGGGCGTACAGACGTGATGTCATCGCGCTCTCTGACCAGAATGTCACTGTCAGGAAAAATGTTTGGTTTCTGGGGGCAGTATGTTTGCAAAGCTGAACCTTAAAGGAATGTCCAGAAGGGCACCACCAGGAGTGGAGCCTGCAGCTTAATTGGACTCCACACAGGCAACCTCCACCATGCCATCCACAAAAAAGCTGCACAGATTGCATGCTTAATTCCGTTAATGACCGAGACTCAGGCATGCCCCCGCGGACCGCGTCCAGCTTACTAGAGGGACACGCGAGGCTCTGGCATGCGAGATCGGCCAATAACAGGTCTGCCATGCCCTTACATGTCCGGGGCTGCACGCATGCTACAATGAAAGGACCAGCGTGTATCGCTTACAGGTGCGGATAACACGCTGAACCCCGTTAGTGATGGGGATCTGGGATTACAATTCTTCCCCGCGAACAAGCATTTCCAAGTAAGTGCAGGTCAACCGTAATTCCGGAATTAGGCCTAAACGGCATTCCAGAAAGAATGTGAAAAAATTAAGTGTCCAAACCACAGGTGCTGTAGCTTTTGCTTAAGAGCTGGGCTCCTCTGCTGAGTAGCACACAGTTCTTACAGAAACAGGCGGCATAGCTTGGTTCACGGGTGGCCAACTCTGCTGAGTAGCATACACAGTTACTAGGCCCAAAGTATTAAGTGGTGTAAATGTAGTCAAAAACTGGTTCTTTCATAAACAGGCAGCATAGCTCGGTTCACGGGTGGGCTCCTCTTCTGAGTAGCAGACACAGTTACTAGGCCCAAAAGGTTTTTCAGGACAAAATGCAGTAAAAAATTATTAGAAACACACACGGTGTAGCTCCTTCACAGGTGTACTAAACCGCTGGCTACCAGACACCGCTACTATGCCCAAAAACTGTCTATTATCATTGAAAACCATTATTAATGTGAAAAAAAAATGCTTTTGTTTAACGAAACGCTCTCGAACGGAAACTCGAACAGCAGAATTTTAATCAAAGTGTTGTAGTTCGACGAATGGATCTAACACCGCCCAAAACAGCTAGAATTTGAACTTGGCCAACAGTTCCACTCAAACACCACTCATCTGTAATCAGGAGGCAGACTCAGACGGTCTCAGGCACAGTAATAATAATAATAATAATAATAATAATAATAATAATAATAAATTTTATTTCTATAGCGCTGACATATTCCGCAGCACTTTACATTTCAGAGGGGACTTGTACAGACAATATACATTACAGCATAACAATAATCACATAGATCATAACAGATACCAAGAGGAATGAGGGCCCTGCTCGCAAGCTTACAATCTATGAGGAAAAAAGGGGAGACACGAAAGGTGGGTGGTAACAGTTGCCCTGATTGTATGGACCAGCCATAATGTTAAGTGTGTAACAGTAGGGATGCAGAGGGCTAATGGATGCATAAAGTATGTGGGAACATGATGCGGGGAACCTGGTTATGGTAAAAAAACTTTTGGCTGTGCCACACAGGGATGGATTAGGTTAATATGTTGAGGCGATAGGCCAGTCTGAATAAATGCGTTTTCAGGGCACGCTTAAAATTGTGGGGATTGGGGACTAATCGTATTGACCTGGGAAGTGCATTCCAAAGAATTGGCGCAGCACGTGTATAGTCTTGAAGACGGGAATGGGAGGTTCTGATTATTGAGGATGCTAACCTCAGGTCATCAGCAGAACGGAGGGAGTGGGTAGGATGGTATACTGAAACAAGGGAGGAGATGTAGGGTGGTGCTGAGCCATGGAGGGCTTTGTGGGTGAGGGTAATAAGTTTGTACTGGATTCTGGAGTGGATGGGTAGCCAGTGTAATGACTGGAACAAGGTAGAGGCATCGGTGTAACCATTGGTGAGGAATATGATCCTGGCAGCTGCATTGAAGACAGATTGGAGGGGGGAGAGTTTGGTAAGAGGGTAGACCAATTAGAGGGGAGTTACAATAGTCGAGATGAGAATGAATAAGAGAAACAGTAAGAGTTTTTGATTGTATGGACAGTATGGATTCGACAAGATTGCAGAAAGTTGAGAAAGGGTACAGTATCACTGGATATCAGGTATATATAGTATAGTTTAAACATTTAAAATCTCCGTGTTTATTTCTGGAGTACGACAAAGACACTCACAGCCTCAGTAGGGATTAGACAAAAATCGAAAAAGTAGAAAACAGAAAATGTTTTTGAAGCATACAGCAGTATACACTGTTGGGGTATTTTTAAATCTTCATATATATTTCTGTCTCAGTAAGACAGTCCAGACTCTCCGCAAGAGGAAACGAGATGGATAAAAGTACAGACATAAAGTCGAGTGATTGCAGAAATTTAGGAATTACTAATCACGGGAAAAACTCCCTGGATATTTCTCAGAGGCGATGCTGACCCTCAATTACTTTGTGTGTGGAGACAGCGAAAACAGTTCTTTGTGAAGAAAGGGTTGCTGTATCGCAGTACCGTTGATCCCATCACCGTTACTCATCTCCATCAAATTTTGATCACAGGGAGAGATGTAGACATGGTCCTCACTGTCTATCATGATCTGTCAGGTAACTTTGGAGTGCAAAAGACAGAAGCCACAGGCTGTAGGCAATTCTATTGGATTGGCATGAGAGGGCACATTTAAAAATGTGGACAGGAATGTCACACGTCTGTGAGTAGGAAAACTGTGAAAGCTGATGATAAACCACCACTGCATCTCATTGTGAGTCGACGTCCATAAGAAATGGAAGCCATCGATCATCTGAAGCTAGAGCACGGCCAGCCGGACAGGGCATAGCTACGTCTTAACCATCATCTATCAGTTCACCAAATTTGTAGTGGCAGTCCCAGGGAAGGATTTAACAGCCCAGACTACACAGCGGAGGAGCAGAGAGAGGTAAATATTGCAAATGCTGGGGCCCTGCCCAAGCAAGGGGGGCCCACTCGTGGGCGTCAGTACTAGCACTGGGCCCCTCATAGTACGCTGGTGTGTCTGATGGCGGGTGTGCACCCCCACCGTCAGAGACACTTGATTGCACTATGAGGAACCCTGTGCCAGTGCCGGCGCCCAAGAGTCGGCCCACCCACCTGTCCAGGGCAATGGCACTCGCACGGTTGCGTGCGCTAGGTGGTGACACCGGCCATGGGGGGGAGGCAGCCTAGTTAGGGAGGTTTAAAAAATGGCATATGTTGATGTTGGACATTCAGCAGCTGCAAATGGAGGAATCGGAGATTTCCGAGGAAGAGGAGGACAAAAGCGAGCCATATTTCTGGCAACCTATGTGTCATCAGGGGAAGGTGGGACAAAATCCTTTGAAACCCATGCATGGTTCATTTTAATGAAGGTTAGATCATCCACATTTTGGGTCGACAGACGGGTCCTTTTTTCTGTCAGGATTGAGCCAGCAGCACTGAAGACTCTTTCCGATAGCACACTAGCAGCAGGGCAAGCGAGCTCCTGTAAGGCATATTGTGCCAATTCAGGACAGGCATCCAGTTTAGAGGCCCAAAAGTCAAAGGGGAATGACCTGTGAGGAAGAACATCGATATGGGAGAAGTAGTTTGTAACCATAGTTGACAACTGCTGTCTCCTGTCACTTTCAATCGATGCAGTATTACCAGTTGTGTGAGCGGGACTTGAAAAATCAGTCCACAACATGGTCATGAAATCCCTGTCTGCAACGCCACTTCTGATGTGTGCACCATGAACACCTCTTCCATGTTTCCCCCTACGGCTGGTTGGAGAACCATCATCGCTGCTGTGTGCTGGGAATGCCTCAAACAAACGGTTTACCAGAGTTTCTTGTTTGTTAGCCAATATTAGGTCAAGGTTCTCCTGTGGCATGATGTTTTGGAATTTGCCTTTATAGCATGGCTCCAGGATGCTGGCCAACCAGTAGTCGTCATCGCTCATCATTTTGGCAATGCGGGGGTCCCTTTTTAGGATCTGCAAGGCATAATCTGACATGTGGGCCAATATTCCAGGTGTCAATGATACACTGCGAGTGCTGGGTGGAGGAGCACTTTCTGGCAAATCCACATCCCTCCAGTAACGCACAAACCCTGTACCAGACCTTGCCACACCAACATTTTCTTTTGCCCCACGAGAAGCATCCTCCTCCCCTAAATAATCATCCCCATCATCATCCGCCTCCTCCTCTTCCTCCACCTCGTCCAGGAGAGACCCCGGAGCAGACAATGGCTGACTGTCATCAAGGCTTCCCTCCTCCTCTTCCTCATCCTCCTCGGCTGCAGACGCCTGCTCCTTAATGTGCGTCAAAATTTGCATGAGCAGACGCATAAGTGGGATGCTCATGCTTATGATGGCGTTGTCTGCGCTTACAAGTCATGTACATTCCTCAAAACACTGAAGGACTTTGCAGAGGTCTTTCAGCTTTTACCACTGCACACCCGACAACTCCATGTCTGCCCTCAAAGTGCCTGGCCGTGTATCCTCCCACAAATGCATTACAGCCTGCCTCTGTTCGCACAGCCTCTCAACAATGTGCAGGGTGGAGTTCCACCTTGTTGCAACGTTGATAATTAGGTGATGCTTGGGAAGTTGGAGTAATTGCTGCAGCTTCTGCATACGACTAGAGTGTACGGGCAAGCACAGTCTTCGGACCTTCTGGAGCAGGCCTGTTAACTCTGGATAATTATTGAGGAAGCACTGCACCACCAGGTTCAAGGTGTGAGCCAGGCTAGGTATGTGTCGGAGTTTTGAAAGGGCTATGGCTGCCACAAAATTACGGCCGTTATCACAAACTACCTTGCCTGCCTCAAGATGTAGACTGACCAGCCATGACACAGTTTGTCGCTGCAAGTAGTCGGCCAGTACCTCCGCGGTGTGTCTGTTGTCGCCCAAACACATCATCTTCAACACAGCCTGCTGACGCTTACCACTAGCTGTTCCATAGTGGGACACCGAGTGTGCAACACTGGTGGCTGCGGATAGAGTGCTCGTGCGACTGCGCTCTGTGGACGAGCTTTCGCTTCTGGAGGAGGAGGAGGAGGCGGGTCGAATGCCTACACCCAACTGTTTCCTATACCGTGGGCTAGGCAGCACTGTGAACCCTGCATCTACCACATTAACCCAGTGCGCAGTGATGGACATGTAACGGCCCTGGCCATGCCTACTGGACCATGCATCTGTTGTGAGGTGCACCTTTCCACTCACTGATTGCTTGAGTGCATGGACAATGCGGTCTTTCACATGAAGGTGGAGGGCTGGTATGGCTTTGCGAGATAAGAAGTGCCGACTGGGTAGGTCATAGCGTGGTACTGCGTAGGCCATGAGTTCACAGAAAGCTTCGCTTTCAACCAATCGGTAGGGCATCATCTCTAACGAGATTAGTTTGGCAATGTGGGCGTTCAAACCCAGTGTATGCAGATGAAAGGATGAGTACTTTTTTGCCCTACTCATAGTCTCTGGTAGGGTGAGCTGGACTTGAGAGCTGCATATGGTGGAACTAGCGGTGGACATGGCGGACTGAGAGAGGGTTAATGATGGTGATGGAGTTGGTGTTCTTTCTGATGGCCTAGATTCAGTCTTTCGTAGCAATAACATTGTGATTCCCTGACTGCTTTGGCCTTGCATTGACATCTCAACATTTGCTGCTGGTGGTGTGCTAACCGGTGGGCTTACAATGGGGGAAACGATGTAGCGTTGCTGACTACCTTCATTCGGAGCAGTTGCACATGTAGCACGTGAGGTTTGGTAGTCCGTCCACGCTTGCAAGTGCATGGTGGTTAAATGTCTAAGCATGCAACTGGTATTCAAAATTTCTCAGATTTTTCCCTCGGCTAAAGGTCTTCGCGCACTTCTTACAGATAACCTTTGCCTGATCATTAGGATTTTGTTCACTATGGAAGACATTTTGAGGCCTTGCACACTGTGCTAATTTGACCATCTGGCCTAGCTGTCCTGCAACTCTTGGTTTTTGCAACCCATTTTTGGACTGCTCCGGGCCTACCAGATAACAGCTGTTGCGATGTCGATGCCTGCTGCAGATGCTCCCCCTCCTCTTCTGAGCTATTGGCAGTGGCACCCTCTTCTCCCAATGGATGACAATCTGGTTCAACAACTGGGTCATCCATCACCTCCTTTTCAATGTCATGTGCACCTTCCTCTGTGTCACCATGTAAGGTGGTATAGTATGCGGGAAGGGGCACCTGAGTTTCATCAGGGTCAGATTCTGGCTCAATACACTGTGAGGACAATATAGTGCTCTGAGTGAATGTACCAGCAGATAAATCTAGCAGTGGCTGTGCATCAGTTCACTCCATGTCAGATTCTTCTTGGACTGGGTAATTCACGATTTGACTTGATAACCCTGGCATGGTATGTGAAAAGAGCTCCATGGAGTAATCTGTAGTGTGGCCTGCCGCATCCTTTACTTTTGGTAGGGGTGAAGGACTCAAGGAAAGGTGTGGTTCCTGACCATGAGCCTCCAATGACGACTCAGTGCTTTTATTTTTTGAAAGTTCAGAAGAGGAGGCGATAGAGCTGGAGGCTGTGTCAGCAATGTAAGCCAAAACTTGTTCCTGAAGCTCCGGCTTTAAAAGCGGTTTACCTACTCCCAGAAAAGGGAGCCTTCGAGGCCTTGTGGAGCCAGACGATGATGCAGGCTCAACACCTCCTGCATTAGGTGCTATTGTGCTTTTGCCACTACCAGCAGATCCACCACCAACACCATCATTACCAGCTGGCAACCCATGCCCACTTCCACGGCCTCTTCCAACACACTTCCTCATTTTTGGTAAAATGTACCCAAAATACCACCAGCAATATGGTACTGTAAAACAAGGTACAAGGTGTATATAGTATTGGGGAGAATTTGAATCTCCCTACAGACTTGATGACACTGAACTAATATCTCAGGCCCAGTGTAGATTACACCTCAATATAACAGGCTGAAATTGGATGGTGTATAAAATGTCTATATAGGACTGGGGAGAATTTGAATCTCCCTAGAGATTTTAGCAAGCTGACAATGATGCTCTCAGTCCCAAGTATGGCAGCAGGCAGCCTAATAAGCAGGACTGCTGCACACAAAAGTGTGGAAAAATGAACGCTTGGTAACTGGCAAAAAAGAGGATGAAAAGTATTTTTGCTTTTAAAAAAGCATGTTGCACAGCAGTGTGAAAACAGCAATGCAGCTATCAGGGAGCCTTATAAGGCAGCCTAATAACCAACAGAGCTGATGCAGCAAAATATAGCCTCCCCTTGCACTGCACACTAACTGGTGTGTTGTACAGGCAAAATTGCTAGCAGCAGAAGCAGTTTTTTGTATCTTCATCCCTGCCTAACGCTCTCCCTACAGAATCAGCAGCAGCAGCTCTCCCTATTCTGAGATCAGCAGAAGTAAGATGGCGGTTGGCGTGCATGCCCTTTTATAGCCTCTGTGACGCCAGACAAAGCAAGCCAATCACTTTCATGCCCTTCTCAAAGATGGTGGTGACCGCTGCCTATGTCATCGTGTTGCCCACAGTGTGTGTCCTCCATCATCGTCTGAAAAAGGGCGCTGAAGCATCATTTGAAACGCGACTTTGGCGCCATGGTCGCCGACCTCATGGCCGACCTCACGCTATGGTCGGGTTTCGTTTCATGAAACTCGACTTTTGCGAAAGTCGGCGACTTTTGAAATTGACCGACCCGTTTCGCTCAACTCTAATTGATAGTATTTTATTTTCAACTCATTCAAGATTTTTGGTTTGAACAGATTTTTGGCAGTTCCAACTCTTGAACAGACCACATAAAGTTGACCATGAGAAAAGAATGGAGATTGCAAATCGATCCCTACTACTTTCAAGGACTGTCCCTGAGCATTGTTAATGGACATTGCAAATAGCAGTTGAACTGGAAACTGGAGGTGTTAAAAATAAAAAAACAAATCAGATGGAATGAGTGGAATTCTTGGAATGAAAATGTCCTCTCCTTTGGCACATCCTGTTTCTGAGCTGTGTATCTAACCCTGTCCTGTGTGATCATGTCTGCTGAGCTGTGTACCTAATCCTCTCCTGTGTGATACTGTCTGCTGAGCTGTGAATCTAATCCTATTGTGTGTTACTGACTGCTCAGCTGTGTATCTAATCCTATGTGATACTGACTGCTGAGCAGTGTATCTAATCCTATCCTGTGTGATACCGTCTGCTGAGCCGTGTATCTAACCCTATCCTATGTGATACTGAATGCTGAGCCGTGTACCTAATCCTATCATGTGTGTCACTGACTGCTCAGCCATGTATCTAATCCTATCGTGTGTGATACTGACTGCTGAGCCATGTATCTAATCCTATCCTGTGTGATACTGACTGCAGAGCTGTGTATCTAATCATATTCTGTGTGATACTGACTGCAGAGCCGTGTATCTAATATTAATCTGTGTGATACTGTGTGCTGAGCTGTGTGTCTAATCCTATCTTGTGTGATACTGTCTGCTGAGCCGTGTATCTATTCCTATCCTGTGTGATAATGACTACTGTGCTGTGTATCTAATCCTCTCCTGTGTGATACTGACTGCTGAGCAGTGTATCTAAACCTATCCTGTGTGATACCATCTGCTGAGCCGTGTATCTAAACCTGTCCTGTGTGATACTGACTGCTGAGCCGTGTACCTAATCCTATCATGTGTGTTACTGACTGCTCAGCCGTGTATCTAATCCTATTCTGTGTGATACTGTCTGCTGATCCATGTATCTAATACTATTCTGTGTGATACTGTGTGCTGAGCTGTGTATCTATTCCTATCCTGTGTGATACTGACTGCTGAGCTGTGTATCTAATCCTATCCTGTGTGATACTGAGTGATGAGCTGTGTATCTAATCCTGTCCTGTATGAAACTGACTGCTGAGCCATGTGTCTAATCCTCTCCTGTGTGATACCATCTGCTGAGCCGTGTATCTAATACTAATCTGTGTGATACTGTGTGCTGAGCTGTGTGTCTAATCCTATCCTGTGTGATACTGTCTGCTGAGCTGTGTATCTATTCCTATCCTGTGTGATAATGACTACTGAGCTGTGTATCTAATCCTATCCTGTGTGATACTGACTGCTGAGCCATGTGTGTAATCCTCTCCTGTGTGATACTGACTGCTCAGCTGTGTATCTAATCCTATCCTGTGTGATACTGACTGCTGAGCCAAGTATCTAATCCTATCCTGTGTGATACTGACTGCTGATCCGTGTATCTAATCCTCTCCTGTGTGATACAGTCTGCTGATCCGTGTATCTAATCCTATCCTGTGTGATATTGTCTGCTGAGCCGTGTATCTATTCCTATCCTCTGTGATACTGACTGCTGAGCTGTGTATCTAATCCTATCCTGTGTGATACTGACTGCTGAGCTGTGTATCTAATCCTATCCTGTGTGATACTGACTGCTGAGCCATGTGTCTAATCCTATCCTGTGTGATACCATCTGCTGAGCCGTGTATCTAACCCTATCCTGTGTGATACTGAAAGCTGAGCCGTGTACCTAATCCTATTATGTGTGTTACTGACTGCTCAGCCATGTATCTAATCCTATCCTGTGTGATACTGACTGCTGAGCCGTGTTTCTAATCTTATCCTGTGTGATACTGACTGCAGAGCCGTGTATCTAATACTAATCTGTTTGATACTATGTACTGAGCTGTGTGTCTAATCCTATCCTGTGTGATACTGTCTGCTGAGCCGTGTATCTGTTCCTATCCTGTGTGATAATGACTACTGAGCTGTGTATCTAATCCTATCCTGTGTAATACTGACTGCTGAGCTGTGTATCTAATCCTATCCTGTGTGATACTGACTGCTGAGCCATGTGTCTAATCCTCTCCTGTGTGATACTGACTACTGAGCAGTGTATCTAATCCTATCCTCTGTGATACCATCTGCTGAGCCATGTATCTAACCCTATCCTGTGTGATACTGACTGCTGAGCTGTGTACCTAATCCTATCTTGTGTTTTACTGACTGCTCCGCCATGTATCTAATCCTATCCTGTGTAATACGGATTGCTGAGCCGTGTATCTAATCATATCCTGTGTGATACTGTCTGCTCAGCCGTGTATCTAATCCTATCCTGTGTGATACTGACTGCTGAGCAGTGTATCTAATCCTATCCTGGGTGATACCATCTGCTGAGTCGTGTATCTAATCCTATCCTGTGTGATACTGACTGCTGAGCTGTGTATCTAATCCTATCCTGTGTGATACTGTCTGCTGAGCCATGTGTCTAATCCTCTCCTGTGTGAAACTGACTGCTGTGCTGTGTATCTAATCCTATCCTGTGTAATGCCAACTGCTGAGCCGTGTATCTAATCCTATCCTGTGTGAAACTGGGCTCGCTCTACAGTCTGTGTCAGAGGGTGGTCTGTGTTGGCAAGGTAATAAATTGTGTTATTTCCAGCTTTACAGAAGGACGATAACAACAAAGAAATGATAAGAATAATCGGCCAAATTGTTTGGTGAATTGGAACGTGCAGGGTTAAAATTTCACCTCACAACATAGCCTATGACGCTCTTGGGGTCCGGACGTGTGACTGTGCAAAATTTTGTGGCTGTAGCTGCAACGGTGCAGATGCCAATCCCGGACCTACACACATACAAACATACATACACTCTTTCCCCATTATGTACATAGGGGAAAAATTGTTTGGTGAATTGGAACGCGCGGGGTTAAAATTTCACCTCACAACATAGCCTATGACGCTCTCGGGGTCCAGACGTGTGACTGCAAAATTTTATGGCTGTAGCTGCGACGGTATAGATGCACATCCCGGAGATACACACATACAAACATACACACACACACATTCAGCTTTATATACAGTATTAGACTAGCTGAAGAGCCTGGCGTTGCCCTGGCATAGTAACCAACTTTGGTTACTTATAACAAATTATTATGATTATATTTCACATCATATATTCAACACTACAGATTTGCATCACAAATTAACTAAACGATTACCCAAGTATTGATAGTATTTTATTTTCAACTCATTAAAGATTTTTGGTTTTTCCTTTCAGTGCAAAGATGAACAGATTTTTGGCAGTTCCAACTCTTGAACAGACCACGTAAAGTTGACCATGAGAAAAGCATGGAGATTGCAAATCGATCCCTACTACTTTCAATGACTGTCCCTGAGCATTGTTAATGGACATTGCAAATAGCAGTTGAACTGGAAGCTGGAGGCGTTAAAAATAAAAAAGCAAATCAGATGGAATGAGTGGAATTCTTGGAATGTAAATGTCCTCTCCATTGGCACATCCTGTTTCTGAGCTGTGTATCTAACCCTATCCTGTGTGATCATGTCTGCTGATCTGTGTACCTAATCCTCTCCTGTGTGATACTGTCTGCTGAGCTGTGTATCTAATCCTATTGTGTGTTCCTGACTGCTCAGCCGTGAATCTAATCCTATCCTGTGTGATACTGACTGCTGAGCAGTGTACCTAATCCTATCATGTGTGTTACTGACTGCTCAGCCATGTATCTAATCCTATCCTGTGTGATACTGACAGCTGAGCCGTGTATCTAATCCTATCCTGTGTGATACTGACTGCAGAGCTGTGTATCTAATCCTATTCTGTGTGATACTGTCTGCTGAGCCGTGTATCTAATACTAATCTGTGTGATACTGTGTGCTGAGCTGTGTATCTATTCCTATCCTGTGTGATGCTGTCTGCTGAGCTATGTATCTAATCCTATCCTGTGTGATACTGACTGCTGAGCCATGTGTCTAATCCTCTCCTGTGTGATACTGACTGCTGAGCCATGTATCTAATCCTATCCTGTGTGATACTGACTGCTGAGCAGTGTATCTAATCCTATCCTGTGTGATACCATCTGCTGAGTCATGTATCTAATCCTATCCTGTGTGATACTGACTGCTGAGCAGTGTACCTAATCCTATCATGTGAGTTACTGCCTGCTCAATCATGTATATAATCCTATCCTGTGTAATACTGACTGCTGAGCCGTGTATCTAATCCTATTCTGTGTGATACTGCCTGCTGAGCCGTGTATCTAATCCTATTCTGTGTGATACTGCCTGCTGAGCCATGTATCTAATACTATTCTGTGTGATACTGCGTGTTGAGCTGTGTATCTAATTCTATCCTGTGTGATACCGACTGCTGAGCTGTGTATCTAATCCTATCCTGTGTGATACTGACTGTTGAGCTGTGTATCTAATCCTATCCTGTATGATACTGACTGCTGAGCTGTGTATCTAATCCTATCCTGTGTGATACTGACTGCTGAGCAGTGTATCTAATCCTATCCTGTGTTATACTGGGCTCCCCCTGCAGTCTGTGTCAGAGGGTGGTCTGTGTTGGCGCGGTAATAAATTGTGTTATTTCCAGCTTTACAGAAGGACGATAACACCATAGAAATGATAAGAATAATGGGCCAAATTGTTTGGTGAATTGGAATGCGCGGGGTTAAACTTTCACCTCACAACATAGCCTATGACGCTTTTGGGGTCCAGACGTGTGACTGTGGAATATTTTGTGGCTGTAGCTGTGACGGTGCAGATGCCAATCCCGGACATACACACATACATACATACACACACTGTCATGGTCACGTGTGTCAGGACGCAGATGTTTCCGCAAGGCGAACCCATGTGACACACGTGACCCTGGATACACCGCCTCCAGTGGGGCGCATTTAAATAATAATACGTGCAGGTGGATACGCCGCCTCCACCTGGCGAATTTAGGTATTACACGTTAATAAACATTCTGGAAACCCCGCCTCCAGTATGGCGAATTTAAATAATAAGGGGGACCTGGGAAACATTAACAATGGTGGGCCCTGCTATAGGGAAAAGGGAATTGGAGACCTCCTGAGCTCCCCTGAGCCAGTGTCCCTGCACTCCTAACATTCCCTATGCCGGTTTCGCACCGGGCGCCGCACGCGTACCTTAACGCCCTTGCTCACCCTGACCCTAAACCCTCACTAGGGAATGGGTCGGTGCGGAGACTAATCCCACCACTGCACTAATAACACACATGAGGAAAGAGACAATACAGGGGAAACACCACTTAGCTTTGCTCTGTTGCGTGCGCTCCTAGCAACAGAGCCCTCCACCTGAGTGCATCTTCTCCTCCACCCGGATCCATCACCATAACAGGATCCTTCACCTTAGTGCAACCTTGGAGCAGAGTCCAACACCAGTTGCAGCTGCTTAGAACCAGAGTCCCAAGGACGAGTTCAGCTGCTGACACGAAGTCGAGCATGCTCGAGTCCAGCTCAGCGGCCAAGTCCCACATGGTGAGTGCCACTCTCCATAGTTACCACTCCACCAGCCCACGCAGACACTTCCCGCTGACACCATCACTGCGACCCCACCACGCCATGCCAGCCCTTCGTCCAGACACCATAGCTGCAACACGTCCCCCTGGCTAAGCTGCGCAGGACTCCTCACCAGCTCCATCCTTCATCCAGGCTCTCCAAAAACAGAGTGGACACAAACTCACAATATCACAGGCAGTGATTGCACACCTCTAGCACACCTTTATAGGGTGTAACACCTGATCCCTAATTAAGTGCACAAAAACCTAAAGTGCAATACTGCTAACCACCACCGGGGACAGTCAAGACACCTTGGAACTTTCCAAAGTAAAAAAAGTTCACCCAGTGCAATTTAATACCGCCAGATCCAACACTGGATCATGACAGTACCCCCTCCTTAATGAGGGGCCTCTGGACCCTCAAGACCACCCCTCATTAGGGAAACACCTACAGCGGGGACGCCCAGATCCTGAGTTCACCCCACCATTACCTGACACTTCAGGTTTATGACAAACGCACCGCTGGTATTGGCAATAAAGTTCATTTTGGAGGCACCACTCATCTCCACAGCGCCGACCTGGGGAACGAGATTATGTATGTGTATGTATGCTAAGAGCTGATCAGACTCCACAACACATTTCCAAGATGTTTTTTGGTGGGACCCATACATGCTCGTTCACACACAGGTCCGGACCTGAACGTTTATTGCACACATACATTTGTCATTTTTTGGTGAACTCACTCTGGACTTGACAACAGAGGCGTCCCCCTGTGTCACCACACTCACACCCCCACTATTCACCAAGGGACACCACCCTCCAACCCTTTCACCATGAGGACTGCACCTCCTAGGGTTGGTTAATGGCGAGGGTTGAGATTTGTCCCTACTCCCCCGCAGCACACCTGCTGCTCACACCAGGAGGAGAGGGAACGTATATGGAGGAAATATACACTCACTGGCCGCCTCCACACGGCCAGGAGGGGCGGCTTCTACGGTGGTATTTGATTTGGCGTAAGCCCCGCGGACTCTACACCAGTCTGCTCATCACTGGAACGCACCCCTTCACCTCGGGGAACACCAAGCAGCTCCATGGGGCACCATTCCTCCCACCTGCCTTGGTACACCCGCGTGCATGAGCAAGTCCCGCTCCCCAGCAGCGACTCTAGGGGCTTTTAGCCAGATCACAGCCGCCATTTTTTTTTTCCTCTGGTTATCTGAGCAGAGGCCCCAGACCGTGATAACTGCTGCTGCAGCGGCTCTAACACACCTTGCCGCTTCCCACTCACATCAGTGAGGCCCGGCAGCAATACTCAGCGGTCTCCACATAGCCAAAGCTCACTAGAAAAAAAAAAACTGTAGGGCCTGTGATAAAGTCATGGTCACGTGTGTCAGGACGCAGATGTTTCCGCAAGGCGAACCCATGTGACACACGTGACCCTGGATACACCGCCTCCAGTGGGGCGCATTTAAATAATACGTGCAGGTGGATACGCTGCCTCCACCTGGCGAATTTAGGTATTACACGTTAATAAACATTCTGGAAACCCCGCCTCCAGTATGGCGAATTTAAATAATAAGGGGGACCTGGGAAACATTAACAATGGTGGGCCCTGCTATAGGGAAAAGGGAATTGGAGACCTCCTGAGCTCCCCTGAGCCAGTGTCCCTGCACTCCTAACATTCCCTATGCCGGTTTCGCACCGGGCGCCGCACGCATACCTTAACGCCCTTGCTCACCCTGACCCTAAACCCTCACTAGGGAATGGGTCGGTGCAGAGACTAATCCCACCACTGCACTAATAACACACATGAGGAAAGAGACAATACAGGGGAAACACCACTTAGCTTTGCTCTGTTGCGTGCGCTCCTAGCAACAGAGCCCTCCACCTGAGTGCATCTTCTCCTCCACCCGGATCCATCACCATAACAGGATCCTTCACCTTAGTGCAACCTTGGAGCAGAGTCCAACACCAGTTGCAGCTGCTTAGAACCAGAGTCCCAAGGACGAGTTCAGCTGCTGACACGAAGTCGAGCATGCTCGAGTCCAGCTCAGCGGCCAAGTCCCACATGGTGAGTGCCACTCTCCATAGTTACCACTCCACCAGCCCACGCAGACACTTCCCGCTGACACCATCACTGCAACCCCACCACGCCATGCCAGCCCTTCGTCCAGACACCATAGCTGCAACACGTCCCCCCTGGCTAAGCTGCGCAGGACTCCTCACCAGCTCCATCCTTCATCCAGGCTCTCCAAAAACAGAGTGGACACAAACTCACAATATCACAGGCAGTGATTGCACACCTCTAGCACACCTTTATAGGGTGTAACACCTGATCCCTAATTAAGTGCACAAAAACCTAAAGTGCAATACTGCTAACCACCACCGGGGACAGTCAAGACACCTTGGAACTTTCCAAAGTAAAAAAAGTTCACCCAGTGCAATTTAATACCGCCAGATCCAACACTGGATCATGACACACACACATTGAGTTTTATATATTAGATAGTACAAAAAATCTACCTCAAAGAAACGAAGAAAAAAAGGAAAACATGACGCTAGTAAAACACATGCGTCCAAGGCATTAATACGTATACATAGTGAATATCATCATGGTAGTAAAAAGGCACTTTAAATCATAAAGGTATCAGTGCATCTTATCAGCCACAATAATTACAAAAATTAAAAAATAAAAATTAAATTTTATTTGCAATTGTCTTCAGCGCAGCTGGTGGTGTCCTGATGGATAAGCGCATCCAGCTGTCCCCTGAAAGTGTAGACCACCTAACTTTCATAAAAATGAACAAGTCATAGATATCCAATGACTTTTACACCCCATTCATGGACTGGGAAGACTAGGCGAAGGTGTCATTTTTAGTGTGATGCATTGATCCCACGTTATTGCAGTCTGTGACATCTTTGTCATGGTTTCTGTGCCTGCTGTTGCTCCTGCTGCTGATGTTGCAAGCAATTTTTTTTATGAAATGTGGAGATTCAAAGTTGTGTCTCCTTCTGGTGGGTTGCCTGTAGTGAAAGGTTGGTCAGAGGCCTATAATACAGTTTCTATCCTGTGGAAATTGATGCCATTTTTGTGGTGTATGACAATAATTTTTTGAGATGTGGAGACTACAAGTTGGGTCTCTATCTGGTGGGTTGCCTGTAGTGGAAGGTATGTCAGAGGTCTATTATACTGTTTCTACTCTGTGGAAATTAATTCCACTTTTGTAGTGTGTGAAAACAATTTTTTGAAATGTGAAGACTCTAGGTTGGGTCTCCATCTGGTGGATTGCCTGTAGTGGAAGGTTATGTCAGATGCCTTTTATACTGTATTATATTCTGTGGATATTGATGTCACTTCTGTGGTGTGACAATTTTTTTGAAATGTGGACTTCAAGTTGGGTCTCCTTCATGTGTATTGCATTTTGAAGTAGGGCTCCCAGGCGGCCAAACCTGTACTTCCTTTCACTCAACTACCTGTGTTACTTTCCTTACATTTTTATACCAATTTGTACTGTATGAAATTGTATGTTTGTGCAATCTGAGTGTGGCTGGGAAAAACAATTCGAACTGTTGCATGAGGTACTGTATTAGGGCTCCCAGCAAACAAGACTTACACCACTTGGTTAACCACCTGATCTTCATTTAAACTTCAGTTCCAAGCTGTAAATGCTGGTCTAGACCTTGATACCTCATGCATGTTCCATGGCTGACTGCTGGTTTGTCATTTGCAAATTTCTACTGTCGGTCAATTGATGATGCCACTTTTCGTGGTTTGTGCCCCTAATTTTAGTTGTTTGGGAAATTTTTTGTCACCCTTTAAGGTGTTGGGTATTTGTTTGGTTTGGCTTCCCATTGAATTTAATGGGTCTCGAGTATGTATATTGAATTGTTCGGTGAACATGTTCAGCAAACGTTTAAACACTCTGTTAATCGAACCCAACCAAGCCTTAAAAGGTTCGCTCATTTCTACTGCTGAAGTCTTCTAAATGGAGCAAACACTGCTTTGGGAGACTGTGCAGACCTCTGGAGCAACTTGTGTTGGAGTAACATGAATTTTGGTGAGTATGAATCTTTTTATATTTCAAAAAGCAGCCATGTCTAAATAATATTTTTTAAATTTATATCTGTCAACAAGCTAACGAGAAAACAATCACTGTTATGAGAATAATAAAAACATTAAGTAGTTTTACCCGTTAATGACCATCAATACGTCTTTTAACTGACCTGAGATACTGTATAAGAGAATAGCATACCCATGCAGGAGACAATCAAGCAGCTATCGACTGAAAACTATAGCTGACAACTTGCCGTATCAGCTGCGATCAGTGTTGTCACCGTCCATATCTGTTCAACCCCTTAGATGGTGTTGTCAATAATGATTATATCATATAAATGTTTAAAAGAGTGTGGCTTCTCCCTCTTTATCCCCATCGGCGCCCTGAGATCATGACTGTGTGGTCCTGTTGTTTTCCATGGCAATTCACAACCAAATAGCGGCCTTAGAGTCTACCAGCTATAGTAACCTGTTCAAAAGTCAGCGAATTTTAGGTGGTAAAAATCAACTTTTTCATTTCTATCATGCCACTTTGTATTAATAAAACCTACAAGAAGCAAAATAAACAAAAACCCTGCTAAAGCTAAATAAGTGAAAAACAAGAAGTGTTTAAATAACACAGGGTTCTTAGTAATACGATTTTTGATAAAAAAAAAAGCATGAAAGCCATCTTAGGCTAATTTCACACTTGCTTTTTTTTGCAGCGCGTTTTTCCCGCAAAAAAACGCATTGAAAAAACGGATACAAAAGCATAAAACTACTGCGTTTTTTTCAAGCATTTTTATGAGCATGCATGAAAAAAACGCAGCGTTTTTATGCGTTTGTATGCGTTTTTAGTGCGTTTTTACCGCGTTTGCGTTTTTTCCAAACATTAGGTGGCCCCTCACACTAACCCAAACCATGACTTTACTAACCCTAACCCTGACCCTAACCCTAACCCTGACCCTAACCCTAACCCTGACCCTAACCCTGACCTAACCCTGACCCTAACCCTGACCCTAACCCTGACCCTAACCCTGACCCTAACCCTTAACCAAACCGTACTTAACCCTAACCCAAACCCTAAACCCTAACTAACCCTAACCCTGACCCTAACCCTAACCCTAACCCTGACCCTAACCCTAACCCTGACCCTAACCCTTAACCAAACCATACTTAACCCTAACCCAAACCCTAAACCCTAACTAACCCTAACCCTGACCCTAACCCTAACCCTAACCCTGACCCTAACCCTGACCCTAACCCTAACCCTGACCCTAACCCTAACCCTGACCCTAACCCTAACCCTAACCCTAACCCTGACCCTAACCCTTAACCAAACCATACTTAACCCTAACCCAAACCCTAAACCCTAACTAACACTAACCCTGACCCTAACCCTAACCCTGACCCTAACCCTAACCCTAACCCTGACCCTAATAAACCCCCTTAACTAACCCTAACTCTAACCCAAACCCCTAAATTCCATGGTTAACAAAAAAAACCGCATGTGCAAAAAACGCATACATAAGCATGCCAATGCGCACATATGCGCACCCATAGACTTATAATGGGTGTCTTGCTGTAAAAAAACGCATTGCGCACGCATGCGTTTTTTTGAGGCAAGTCGGACGCCCAAAAATGCAACAGGATGCATTTTGTGCGCCCGAGCGCATACCGCAAAAAAATGCTTGCGCGCAAAAACGCATACAAACACGTGTGTATGCGCACATAAGCGCATCCCATGCAAAGTATAGGAAAAAAAAACGCATGCGTTTTTTAGCGCTAAAATCCCGCGAAAAAAAACGCAAGTGTGAAACCAGCCTTACCGTCGCCAAGGTGACCCTGATCGAGACGGTCCTACACTGTCTAATATTAAAACCTTACCATGTGTCAAAGTTGACCTCAGTGTGAATAAGGGCAGACTAAAGGACCTGGTCCTGACCTAAGGACACCAGCCGGGGGAGCTTTTAAATGTGATTTACAGCACAAGAGGGTGAGGCCGCACCCCGACTTGCACAGAATGCAAAAATACAAAGAAAAAACACACAAAAATTGAGCATAGCTAAAGTTGGTATACATGCAGCATATAAATGCATGTGTGATGGCTTTCATACTTTTTTGATCAAAAATCGTATTGCTAAGAACCCTGTGTTATATAAACGCACTTGCTTTTTTCTTACCGTATATACTCGTGTATAAGCCGACTCGTGTATAAGCCGACCACCTAATTTTTCCACAAAAAACTGGGAAAACATATTGACTCGTGTATAAGCCGAGTGTGGAATCCATAGACTATGCCCCCATATGCTGCTCCATAGTTTATGCCCCCATATGCTGCTCCATAGAATATGTCCCCATATGCTGCTCCATAGTTTATGCCCCCCATATGCTTCCCCATAGACTATTCCCCCATATACTGCTCCATAGACTATGCCCTCATATGCTGCCCCATGGAATATGCCCCCATATGCTGCCCCATAGAATATGCCCCCATATGCTGCTCAAAAGAATATGCCCCCATATACTGTTCCATAGACTATGCCCCCATATACTGCTCCATAGACTATGCCCCCATATGCTGCCCCATAGAATATGCCCCATATGCTGCTCCATAGAATATGCCCCTTTTATGTTGCCCCATACACTATGCCTCCATATACTGCTCCATAGACTATGCCCCCATATGCTGCCCCATAGACTATGCCCCCATATGCTGCCCCATAGATTATGCCCCCATATGCTGCCCCATAGAATATGCCCCCTTATGTTGCCCCATAGACTATGCCTCCATATACCACTCCATAGACTATGCCCCCATATGCTGCCCCATAAACTATGCCCCCATATGCTGCCCCATAGAATATGCCCCCATATGCTGCTCCATCGAATATGCCCCCATATGCTGCCCCATAGACTATGCCCCCATATGCTGCCCCATAGAATGTGCCCCCATATGCTGCCCCATAGAATGTGCCCCCATATGCTGCCCCATAGACTATGCCCCCATATGCTGCAAAAAAAATCCATACTCACCTCTCCTGGGTCCATCGCCGCTGTCTGCCGCTTCTTGTGTCAGTGACTGTTCAGCCAGCAGAGGGGCGGCATGCACTAATCACATCACCACGCCCCCTGCTGCCTAAACATCACTGACACAGGATGCAGCAGAGACAGCGGTGAGCAGCGATGGACCGGGGGACAGGTGAATATCGCTATACTCACCCATCCTACCGCGGTCTCTGCAGCCTCGCTCGCTTCTCCACTGTCTCCCTTCCCTTCCTGTCTTCAGAGGTCACATGGTACCGCTCATTACCACTCATGAATATGCGCATTTTCATGAATGGTAATGAGCTGCACCACATGACCTCTGAAGACAGACAGTGGAGAAGCGAGCGAGGCTGTAGAGACCGCGGCAGGACAGGTAAGTATGATCTCTGACACTCCCGCTCCCCCTCCCCCGCAGACCCCCAGGTATATGACCCGTGTATAAGCCGAGAAGGGAGCTTTCAGCCCAAAAAAATGGGCTAAAAATCTCAGCTTATACACGAGTATATACAGTATTTAGTTATAGCAGGGTTTTTGTTTACTTTGCTTCTTGTAGGTTTTTAAATGTTTATGGCCAAAGTGAACATGCATTTATATGCTGCATGTATACCAACTTTAACTAAGCTAAATTTTTGTTTGTTTTCACTTTGTATTAATTCCTGAAAAGCACCAGAAGGGTTAATAAACTACCTGACAGCAGTTTTCCATATGTCAGGAGGTGTTGTTTTTAAAATGGTTTCACTTTTGGGGGATTTCCAATAAAGTATATGGAACCCCTAAAGTCACTTCAAACCTGGATAGGTCCCTAAAAAATTAATTTTGTAAATTTCCATGAAAAAATGAAAAATTACTACTACAATTTTAAACCTCCTAAAATGCAAACAAAATAAAGTAATGTTTTACAAATGTTGCTGATGTAAAGCAGACATGTGGGAAATATTATTTATTAATGTTTTGCTATGGTTTGACTACCTGAATTAAAGGGATAATCATTCAAAGTTTGAAGATTGCTATTTTTTTACATTTTTGTCAAATTTCTGATATTTTTTATGAACAAACACAAAATGTATTAACCTAAATTTACCATTATCCTTAAGGATAATGTGTCATGAAAAAAACTATCTCAGAATCACTGGAATCTGTCAAAGTGTTCCATAGTTATTACCACATAAAGTGACACTGGTCAGATTTTTAAAATTTGGCTCTGTCACTATGGGGTTAATGTATATGCATTAAAAACACCAAAAGCAGAAATAGAAAAAATGACAAAGAGGTGAATCAACAGAGAGACCAGGGAGAATTTGTAACATTTCCACTAGAAAATCCCTTAACAACCGTAGAGATGGCCCTTCCTGACCACAGAGGTTGGCATCCTAATTAGCAACACAAGAGATGGTATCCCTGCTACTTGTGGTCTGGCCCTAGTAAACCCTGTACAACCCTAAAAAATCAAATCAATGGATTTTCTGTACCAAGAGGACAATAATACAACAGTAATATGATACAAGATAATATACAATAGTAAATCCAAAGCACATACTATAGAAGGAATGCAGAGCACTGGCACAGCTGTTGAACTTCGCGATAATGTGGCTAAATTCACACCAGGGAATATGGGTGCCATGTCCAAAGGGATTAAAAAGAAATTCAAAATGTCCATGAAGAAGAAAGTGAATAGGCACTCACGTCCCATACAAAATAATCCTTTATTGTGGAAACATAACAACCACAGCAGGCGGATAAAACAGTGGAACAAATATCAGACGATGGTTGTTTCGCGCTACATTGCGCTTCTACAGGTGATGTATGTTTCCATCATAAAGGATTATTTTGTATGGGACAGTTAGTGCCTATCAACTTTCTTCTGCATGGACATAATCTACAAAAAATATGGATATACCCAAAAAGGATTTTTTTCATATATTTTTTCACTTCTAATTGAGAGGCCATAGCTTCTTCACAGTTCTAAGGCTGCGTTCACACGTCGCTTTTTTTTGCATTTTCACGGCGGTTTTACCACACGATTTTGCCGCGAAAACGCGAAAAAATGGCATCCCATGCAATCCTATGCAATGCTGTGTTAATGCTGCGGATTTTCCCATGGTGGAATCGCATCGTGGAAAAATACGCAGCATGCTCATTAGCATGCTCATTATTTTGCGGAATCGCAGCGATTTCGCACACATAGGAATGCATTGTTCTGCTTACTTTCCGCATGTGGCTGTGCCCACCATGCGAAAAGTAAGCAGAACTTTTGCGGATGGTACCCACGGTCCGGAGGAGATGAGACTGTCCTCCAGGCTGTGGGTACCATATCCCTGTAAAAAATAGAGTTAAAATAAAAAAATCGGGTTATATTCACCTTCCGACGTCCCGCGCAGCGTCCCCAGGCTTCAGCGATACACACGGCAGCTCCCGTTCCCAGAAATGCATTGCGGCGACCTTTGCTGATGTCGCGTCTCGCGATACTGTAGCGGTCTCGCAAGACCGTGATGTCATCAAAGGTCATTTCGCAATACATCACTGGGAACGGGATTGGGGATGCAGCTCGGGACGTTGGAAGGTGAGAAAAACCCGATTTTTTATTATTTTTAACCTTAGAGCTTTTAACTACTGATGCTGCATAGGCAGCATCAATAGTAAAAAGTTGGTCACACTTGTCAAACACTATGTTTGACGAGTGTGACCAACCTGCCAATCAGTTCTCCAAGTGATGCTACAGATCGCTTGGAAAACGCTAGCATTCTGTAAGCTAATTACGCTTGCAAATCGCTAGTTTTTCCGCGGGAAAATCACAGGAATTTAAAATGCGATTTTCCTGTGGAATGGAATTCCAGAATTCCCGCGGTAACTTCCACGGGAGTTCCGCTACGTGTGAATGTAGCCTAATAGTACAGTGCAACTATTTTGTCCAATAATTAAAGAGATAATTTTTGGATAACTTATGAAAAAGCTATCACTTCTTCATTTAGCAAAGTGCAAAGCTCTCTATACTTCCAAAACAGTAATAATGCATACACACAACTACTGTATGTGAAATTGCCACAGCTTCTTTTGCTTGCCCCACCTGTTAATAAACAACAATAATGCATGCATCTGCCTCCCCAAAAGGGATAATTTGTATAACGTTTATGCAATTTAGGTCTGATACTGCAGTGTTTTAAATATTCTGTTAGTCATTACTGTTGTTCTTGAATAGAATAAGCTATGCCACTCTCACTTGACCAGGAGAAGGTGTGAGAAGTGTTGAAACACTTTGAAATATCTTACCCAGAAAACCTCATGTTTAGACCCAGGAGAGGCAGCCGAAATTGTAAGTTTGTCCTAATTTCTGTGAGATCATCTTCAATGAATCACTCATGGACCTAATCTGTGGTCTTTATATATTCTTTATATTGTTTTGGTTTTCTATATGTCTTTTTATTGACTCATCATTTTGTTGTTTTTGTAAGTACTGTACTTTTTGGTATATTAAATCTAAAAGTTTTATATGTTTGTCCCTTGCTGTTCTAAATGTATCACAGCACTGAAGATTAAGGCACTGATGAGGGGCAGTACCCCCAAAACACAGTGTCTGCAAATTAAGATTCTGGCTTGGCTTTTATCCTAAGTCATGTAACAAGACTTGTTAAAGGGTTGACATTGACTTTTAGGATTGCTATTTCCAATAGGTGGCACTAGAGTTCTAGTCCTCTTCCTCTCTGAAAAGACAATTTGCATAATTAGCACTGAAGAGGGAATGCATAACCTAGTTGTGCTACCCTGTGAATGCCAGAGTGCAAGAACTGTACTCATCAGGCACTTGGGAAAGCTTGGTGT
Source organism: Dendrobates tinctorius (assembly GCF_039654945.1). Taxonomy (NCBI): domain Eukaryota; kingdom Metazoa; phylum Chordata; class Amphibia; order Anura; family Dendrobatidae; genus Dendrobates; species Dendrobates tinctorius. Next base: position 18,911,536 of record NW_027361770.1, read on the forward strand.
TGTGTGTGCTTGTGTATTATTCAGTGCAGGCATCCTGCTGGCTAATCAAAATGGTGGGTGGTGGCAGTGAAAAGTGTGGTGTATGTGTAAACTATCTTTGAGGAGCGCTTAGATCATTATCAGCTTATTGCAATAGGTGAATTTATGAGTGAGTGTTAGAAGCGGAGTACTCCTTTAGAGTTGCATCCAAGTCACATACAGTGGGGAAAAAAAGTATTTAGTCAGTCAGCAATAGTGCAAGTTCCACCACTTAAAAAGATGAGAGGCGTCTGTAATTTACATCATAGGTAGACCTCAACTATGGGAGACAAACTGAGAAAAAAAATCCAGAAAATCACATTGTCTGTTTTTTTTTCATTTTATTTGCATATTATGGTGGAAAATAAGTATTTGGTCAGAAACAAGCAATCAAGATTTCTGGCTCTCACAGACCTGTAACTTCTTCTTTAAGAGTCTCCTCTTTCCTCCACTCATTACCTGTAGTAATGGCACCTGTTTAAACTTGTTATCAGTATAAAAAGACACCTGTGCACACCCTCAAACAGTCTGACTCCAAACTCCACTATGGTGAAGACCAAAGAGCTGTCAAAGGACACCAGAAACAAAATTGTAGCCCTGCACCAGGCTGGGAAGACTGAATCTGCAATAGCCAACCAGCTTGGAGTGAAGAAATCAACTGTGGGAGCAATAATTAGAAAATGGAAGACATACAAGACCACTGATAATCTCCCTCGATCTGGTGCTCCACGCAAAATCCCACCCCGTGGGGTCAGAATGATCACAAGAACGGTGAGCAAAAATCCCAGAACCACGCGGGGGGACCTAGTGAATGAACTGCAGAGAGCTGGGACCAATGTAACAAGGCCTACCATAAGTAACACACTACGCCACCATGGACTCAGATCCTGCAGTGCCAGACGTGTCCCACTGCTTAAGCCTGTACAGGTCCGGGCCCGTCTGAAGTTTGCTAGAGAGCATTTGGATGATCCAGAGGAGTTTTGGGAGAATGTCCTATGGTCTGATGAAACCAAACTGGAACTGTTTGGTAGAAACACAACTTGTCGTGTTTGGAGGAAAAAGAATACTGAGTTGCATCCATCAAACACCATACCTACTGTAAAGCATGGTGGTGGAAACATCATGCTTTGGGGCTGTTTCTCTGCAAAGGGGCCAGGACGACTGATCCGGGTACATGAAAGAATGAATGGGGCCATGTATCGTGAGATTTTGAGTGCAAACCTCCTTCCATCAGCAAGGGCATTGAAGATGAAAAGTGGCTGGGTCTTTCAACATGACAATGATCCAAAGCACACCGCCAGGGCAACGAAGGAGTGGCTTCGTAAGAAGCATTTCAAGGTCCTGGAGTGGCCTAGCCAGTCTCCAGATCTCAACACTATAGAAAACCTTTGGAGGGAGTTGAAAGTCCGTGTTGCCAAGCGAAAAGCCAAAAACATCACTGCTCTAGAGGAGATCTGCATGGAGGAATGGGCCAACATACCAACAACAGTGTGTGGCAACCTTGTGAAGACTTACAGAAAACGTTTGACCTCTGTCATTGCCAACAAAGGATATATCACAAAGTATTGAGATGAAATTTTGTTTCTGACCAAATACTTATTTTCCACCATAATATGCAAATAAAATGAAAAAAAAACAGACAATGTGATTTTCTGGATTTTTTTTTCTCAGTTTGTCTCCCATAGTTGAGGTCTACCTATGATGTAAATTACAGACGCCTCTCATCTTTTTAAGTGGTGGAACTTGCACTATTGCTGACTGACTAAATACTTTTTTTCCCCACTGTACATAGAAATTATGTGGCTCCATATCACAGGTCCTTATTCTGTTTCCCTCCAACCTAAATATTTGGAGGGGTCACAGAGGAGAATATCTTGCAACTTTGCAGCCCTTGTAAAGTACACTTGCCCCCCTATTAAAGCCCCATAGTGTTTACGTGCACTAAGATAAAGCAGTCAATACAAGAGAAGATAGTATTCTGCTACAGATGGATATGGACAAGTTGGAAACTTGGGCTGAAAGGTGGCAGATGCGGTTTAACAATGACAAATGTAAGGCCATACACATAGGAAGAATGAATCAATATCACCATTACACACTGAATGGGAAACCAATGGGTATAACTGACATGGAGAAGGACTTGGGGATCCTAGTTAATGATAAACTTATCTGGAGCAGCCAGTGCCAGGCAGTGGCTGTCAAGGCAAACAGGATCATGGGATGCATTAAAAGAGGTCTGGATACACATCATGAGAGCATTATACTGCCTCTGTACAAATCCCTGGTTAGACCGCACATGGAGTACTGTTGTTGTGAATTCTCTCTCTGGCTTCCCTCTGGTGATTACTTAAAGTAGTAGAGCTGGTCAGATTGACAGAGGGGTTGCAAGTTCTCTTTCTGGGCTCCCTCTGGTGGTTACTGGAGGTAGTGGAGCAGATCTGATTGACAGAGGCTTGCCACCTGATAATGAGGAAGACGATTGGAGATTTGGGGTTTCAGATTAGGATTTAAGACAGCCGACTCCCTCTATCCCTGCTGGTGATTTTCTTCCTGTGCCTCCTGAGGTCTTATGTCTCCTGCTCTGTCCCTGCATGTTCAGCTAAGTGGTTCATTTGCTACTCTGTTTGCATTTGATCTGGTTTTGTCTATCTCTGCTTTGTGCAGGTCAGCCAGCTCCGTCTGGGGCTGTGCTGAATCACCGCCCATATGTTACTGCTTGTGCCAGTTTGTTTTGTTCCCTGTTATATTGGTCTCTTTTTGCTTTGCTTTCAGAATATACCAGAGTGCTGATATAGTGGGGGCGAAGTCGTGCGACTTCAGTGCTTTTGTGCATCAGACGTGCTGAACTTTTGCAGGGTTTTTTTGCATGATTGCAGACAGTGTCATTCCTTTCCTGTCTAGTCAGTGTGGCCCCATCGTTTACTCAGTCTATTTTTCTGCCTGCGTGTGTTTTCATCTTGTCTCACCGACAATATATGTTTGGGGGCTAGCTATTCCTTAGGGGTCTGCTCCGGGACAATTTAGATTTCCCCTTTCTTGCTTTAGGCTTAGTTAGCTCTCCGGCTGTGCCGAGGCATCTAGGATCATCGTAGGTATGCTCCACAGCTACTGCTAGTTGTGTGGACAGAATCAGGGGTCTGCAATCCACTTAGTTACCAACCTCTCTGGTTTTCTGTGGCTTAGCCTGGGCCTGCTATCCTCCTCTGTGACCCATTCATAACATACTGTGTACAGTTTTGGGCACCGGTGCTCAGGATGTATATAATGGAACTAGAGCGAGTATAAAGGAGGGCAACAAAATTAATAAAGGGGATGGGGGAACTACAATACCCAGAGAGATTAGCAGAATTAGGATTATTTAGTCTAGAAAAAAGATGACTGAGGCGCGATCTAATAACCATGTTATAAGTATATAAGGGGATAATACAAATATCTCTCTGAGGATCTGTTTATACCAACGTAGGTGACGGTCACAAGGGGGCATTCTCTGCGTCTGGAGGAGAGAAGGTTTTTCCACCAACATAGAAGAGGATTCTTTACTGTTAGGGCAGTGAGAATCTGGAAATCCTTGCCTGAGGAGGTGGTGATGGCAAACTCATTCGAGTGTTTCAAGAGAAGGCTGGATGTCTTAATGGAGCGGAACAATATTGTATCTTACAGTTATTAGGTTCTTTATAAGGACGTAGATTTGGGGATTTATTCTGAAGGACTATAGGCTGAACTGGATGGACAAATGTCTTTTTTTGGCCTTGCTAACTATGTTACTATGTAAGATACCCATTTCATGGTCCCCATAAAGTATAATGCCAAAAAAGAGCCACCAACATAGAAACATAGTATGATATCCCCTTCAGTGAATTCCTCCACAGTACCCTCCACAAACACAGTATAATGACCCTACTGTACCCCCACAAAGCATGACACCTCACAGTACCTCCATACAGTATGATGCCTACACAATGACTAGTGATGAGCGAGCATACTCGTTGCTCGGGTGTCCTCCGAGTATTTTGGCATACTCGGAGATTTCGTTTTCGTCTTCTAAGCTGCATGATTTGGACTGCTAGACAGCTTGAATACATGTGTGGAATGCCTGTTTCTTAGGGAATTCCCACATGTATTCAGCCTGTCTACAAGTCGCAAATCATGAAGATTATACGATGAAAACTAAATTTCTGAGCACGCCAAAATACTCGGAGGACACCCGAGCATGCTCGGAAACGAGTATACTCGCTCATCACTAACAATGACCCAAACACAGTATGATGGCTTTAACACATTCCTTCCACACAGTATCAGACACCTCAGCCCTCCAAGCAAACAATATGATGGCCCCCTACAGTACTCTATACAATATCATAGCCCTTTATACAGTATAATATCCCTCCACACAGTATGATGGTCCCCACACAGCCTCCCATACTGTTTAATGGCCCCACACTGTATAATGGCTCCCACTAGCCCTCAATACAGTATAATGGCCTAACATACAGTATGATGGCCCTTACATAACCCTCCAAACAGTATAATTGCCCCAATATAGCCCTCCATTTTGTATAATGGCTCTGCACATAGCACTCCAAATAGTGTAATGACACCTACACAGACCATCTCATAGCATGATCACCTTAATGAGTACAATTTACTCATTGATGTAAAGATAAAATTAAAAAGATAAAAAAACTAGTTATTTCTATCCATTCCACTGCTGTACCAGTCTCTACAATGTGTGTTCTGAATTTGAGTTCGACACACAGGGAGAACAATGTAGAAGGCTGTATAATCCTTGCTTTCAATTGTATGTGAATCCAGGATGCAGGTTCTGTAAAATTTGCATTCAGTAAAGAATGATTTTTCACTAAAATTCCATGGAAAGAGGAGGAGGGAGGAGCTTCAGGCAGACAGACATTTTGCTAAAAGTTGTCTTGAATCAACAGTTACAGTTCTCCATTGAATTTTATAAGCACCAACTATCATATTCTACTCAGTAATAGGAAATCTGTGTTCACTGAAGATAGATTTTACACGTGAAATGAGAATTTTGAGAGTGAAAGATCACTTAAGGAGGAGAAAGTTTTATCTAATAAGATATAATACAGAGTTGCTTATTTTCACCTGTTCTATTAAATTATATGAAAAAAATACATTAAAATGACAGTTACTCTTTAACTACTTTTGGACTGCACATAGGGTATAAACGTCTGGGCCTAAACAGCTTGTACGAGAATGTACAACGAAGGGGCTGGGAGCTGGCTGCCAGACACAGCCAGACTGCCCACAGAGAATATAAACATTGTCTGTTGTGATTGGGTCACCGAGGAGGAAAGCAAGACCAAGCTAAGCCTCAGAAAACCAGAGAAGTTGGTAACTAAGTGGATTGCAGACCCCTGATCCTATCCACACAACTAGCAGTAGCCGTTGAGCATACCTACGATGATCCTAGATGCCTCGACACAGCCGGAGAACTAAATAAGCCTAAAGCAAGAAAGGGAAAATCTAAACTGCCCCAGAGCAGACCCCAAAGGAATAGATAGCACCCAAACATATATTGTTGGTGAGACAAGATGAAAACACAAACGCCGGTAGGAAAATAGACTGAGCAAACAATGGGGCCCACACTAACTAGACAGGACAGGAAAGGAAAGACTCTGTCTGCAATCATACAAAAAACCCTGCTTCAAAAAATGCCCAACACGTCTGATAGAAAAAACACTGAAGTCACTAGACTTCGCCCACTATATCAGCACTCTGGTATATTCTGCAAGAAAAGCAAAAAGAGGCCAATCTAATAAGGGACAAAAACAAACTGGCACAAGCAGTAACATAAGGATAGAAATTCAGCACAGCCCCAGCCGGAGCTGGCTGAACACACAAAACTGAAATAGACAAAACCAGATCAAATGTGAACAATAGCAAAAGAACACTTAGCTGAGCATGCAGGGACTGAGCTGGAAACTAAGACCTTAGGAGGCAGGAAAAAATCACCAGCAGGGATAGAGTGAGTAGGCTGTCTTAAATCCAGTCATCCTCCTCATTATCAGGTGGCAGGCCTCTGTTAATTAGATCAGCTCCATTACCTCCAATAACCACCAGAGGGAGCCCGGAAAGAGAACTCGCGACCCCTCTGTCAATGCAACCAGCTCCACTACCTTCACTAGTAACCAGAGGTAGGCCGGAAAGCGAATTCACAACAATTGTCTATTTCCGTGTTTACCTTCTTGATCACTGTATATACAGTCCTGAACCAGTACTTGCATAATCAGATAAGGAATCACTGACAGTGCTTCCTTCTCCAGACACAGTGGTTGTGTGATTGCTGAATGTAAGTAGGAAGCAGGATCTGCTGGGCCCCAGCAGACCCATTCATCAGCTTGCTATGCTGGCATGAGTCTGAAATTCCCCTGTAACTGCCAGTCTGAATCACTGTTTATAGCCCTGCCCACCATCAAAAATCAAAAATATGTCCAATGTATAAAAATGATTGATTTGGAAAAAGGAATCCAAATTTAAACGATTTTAGCAGTCCTTTGTGGTCTGAAAAACATTTTTAAAAAACTGTGAAAATTAGACATATATTTGTTATTTAAAAAAACACCTATGTAAAAATACAGCAAAATCAAAAATATTTGCAAAGATCCTTCCAAAGTTAAAAATGTAACAAAATTGTAATGGTATTTTTATGCCACAAGCAGTGCTTTATAGAGGCCCTATATGATGGCACATTGAAAGCTAGTTCTCAGTAATAAGGGAATGCATGAACATCATTTCAACCTGAGGTCATGGTTCTCACAGAGCAAGGCATAAACAACCTTTTAAGAAATGAACCACTTAGCGTTAAAACAGAAGCAATTTTTTTTATCCTACACAGCGATCTGATAGAACTAGCACAATATTATGTTCTGAACAGATCTGAGGTAAAAGTTCTCTAACCATTGATTGCAATCACCATGAACTATATTTTTGTGACATTTTAATAATTATAAAATGTTTCTCCTAATTTAGTTGTGGCTTAAGTAATGTATGAGGGCAACTAATCGACCATTGAATTCCTATGCCCTCCTTCCCTGTCAGTTTCTTCCATCTTCCAATTTTAAGACTTAGTCATCTCTAACCTATAGCATAAAATGGTATGTGCAATAAATAAACAGATATTGCTCTTGTACAAAACCATTAAAGTTGAAACTATTAAGGACTTGACAAACTTGTTTGAAATACTTTCACAGCATGTCAAAATATTAGACAGGAAAAGATATCAGTCCATTTTCTTTGAGCTATGTCTTGAATACAACCTTTTATACTCAAAGCACAGCAGTAAAGTAACATTAAATTATAGCATAGAGGTAAATGTTAATACATGTTCTGTTAAGCTGCTCTTAGCTGAGAAGAATAGAGAGAAATTTGAAGATGATTAAATCACAAGTGATTAATGTAAAGAGTTGCATTCTATGTGTCCTCCAAGATGACATTGCTCTACAGAATTTGTGCGATGTTCTAATCCCCTGCTGGGAATCCCTTTCAGTTTGAGATCATATAATAATAAAACAAGTTCACTTCAGACCATCAACAAATTACGACAAGGTATTAACACAAGCTGCTCTCTTGCTATGCTCTGCTATAACACATACATGCATACAAAGAATAGCACCAAAGCAATTTCACAGTGATTTAACCAAAACTGAATAATCTAAGGGTAAATTTTTGGCATCAGCTTAGTTATTTAAAGGGGACTTGTAATGTTGAGAATACTGTCTGATCTGCTGGCAGGATGCTATAGATGGAGGAGCTGATCACATTGAGCACTGAACACCTTGTACTTCTGGTCAATCCAGGGAGGCTGCCGTTCTAGAATACTGAGGGGTTCCACTGAAAAAATGCTTAAGTTTCCAATTGACTTCCATTATACTTGTTAGTCAGGTCGAGTAACCGAGCATTGCGATTTGTCTGACTAGAGCAACGAGCACCCGAGCCTTTTATTGCTTGCTCATCACTACTTCATCACAGCAACAAGACATAACGTCAGAAATAGCATGATCTCAGTAAGTTTCGGGAATCAGTTATAAGTTTATTTTTTATGATTTTTTTGTTATCCTTCCCTGTAAAATGCACACAGAGGTAGGAGCTCCACTTTGTAAGGACAATGCTTATATCTGACCAGGTCACCTAAACACTTTTTGAGTAAAGGTACTGTCACACTAAGCGATATCGCTAGCAATATCGCTATAACTTGTGACGTTAGAGCGATATTGCTAGCGATATCGCTGTGTCTGATACTTACCAGCGACCCGCTCCCCCGCTGGCTATCGCTGATCGCGCGAGAACGTCCAGGACTGTTTCTCGTCGTCAGCATCCTGCTGGGCATCCTGTGGAGAGACGAGCGACGAGCGTGGAGCCGGGCGGGAGGACGCAGGATCGCCTAGTGTGACAGGTAAGTAGCGACCCCCGTCCCCAGCGATGTCGCTGGTGAGATCTGCCTGTGTGGCAGCTCACTAGTGACCACTTAGTGATGTACCAGCGATCCTGACCGCGTCATATCGCTGGTCGGGATCGCTGGTACATCGCTAAGTATGACAGTACCTTAAGACATTTGGACCTAATCCAAGACAATCTTTTGACTTGGTGTAAATTTAGACTACTGTACATCCTGGGTACACAAGAACTGCATTGTGATAATGAATGACTTGCATTGGGGTAGTACCTTTTGACGATGTTTATGGCTTATTAAAAGTATATGCTATAAATGTCTAATAAATACAGCGTCCACTAACATGACTCACACATATCAGATCTCTAAAAAGAATGAGACCCTGTACACATGTACCTTTTTCCATTAAAATCTATGGGTCAAATGCATGATTGCATTTCTGATTTTTGGCATTTTTAGTGTGAATAACTCTGAATTAGTGACTTTTTGATTTGCGACTGTTGGAATATGTTTGGTTCAACAATTCCATTCCTGTCAGTTGCTAGATATGTATGCTGTTTATAAAGTTTAAAAAAACTTCCAGAGGCTCACCCCGGGAGAGCATGTGACTGTATTTCCTGTTTTCCTGTGTCTGTGTATGAGAGAAGCAGCCTGCTGTAGATGCTACACAGATAGAGACACACAAATGATTTATCCTTGATCTATTAAGCTTACCATATATTGTTCCTGTTTGTTCCTGAATAAAGAAGCTCTGTTGTCACACACTTGGAGAGTATCCTGAATAATCCACTGCCAACAGGTTATGGGTCCAGAGTGACACAGAACCCCAGAAAAATACAGCAACAGAAGCCCAAAGCAAAAGCAGCACAGCGCAACAGAGAAGATGTGGCTTCTAGCAGCAATCCTGTTAAGTTCTCAGTGCCAAGCCTCACTAACCAGAACTACCAGTCCTGGAAATTCAAGGTGAAGATGCTGCTCATAAGAGAAGGTACGTGGAAATATACTAAGGGACAAGTGCCTCATCCATTAACAGAGGATTGGCTAGAGAAGGATTAGAAAGCGCAAAGCATGATCTCCCTCGGTGTAGATGATAATCAGATTGTGCATATATACAAGTGTGCAACTGCAAAGGAGATGTGGGATGAGCTACATAAAGTGCAAGAAAGATCAAATCTCAGCAATAAGCGTTATCTCATGAAAAAGCTATATCAGTCTAAGCTAAGTAAAGAACAGAATATGCAGGACTATATAAAAAACATCCTAGAGATTGTGGACCATCTCAGGGGTATTGGAGAAGATATTAAAGATTTTCATGTTGCTGCACATCTATTAAGTTGTCTTCCAGAAAGTTATGACACACTCGTGACTGCACTAGATGCACGACCAGATGATGCGCTGACACTAGAGTATGTTAAAGGCAAATTTGTGGATTAATTCAAGAGAAAAACGCAGCTTGTAAGCAGCAGTAATGAATCCAGAGCAGAAGCAGCATTAAAGACACAGGATTTCCCTAAATATAAGAGCACTCTAAGTGAAACTCGTGAATGTTTTATCTGTAAAAAGCCCGGCCTCCTTAAATCAGACTGCAGAATTCGGAAAGCAAGAATGAGTCAGCTTTAAAAGCAGAACAGTCATCAAAGGGTTAAAACAGCTGTAAAGGAAGATTCTGCATGTGTTGAAGCTGCATTTAATGCCAGTACAGGCCCATCTGCAAAGCATATATGGTGTATAGATTCTGGTGCAAGCAGTCCTATGACAAATAACAAGGATTTCTTTATTGACCTTAATGAAAGCAAGGCAGAAAAGGTCATCTTAGCTAATGGTCACTATATGACTTCAGAAGGAGCAGGAGATTGCTACCTCCAATGTCCAGTTTCCTCAGCACAAAACAGAAAGATCCCAGTAAAGGATATTCTCTATGTTCCTAGCCTTGAAAGCAATTTCCTGTCAGTAAAGAAGTTCATACACAAGGGGAATGTTACCTTTAAAGATAACAGCTGCATCTTCTCAAAGAAGGGTCACACTCTTGCAGAAGGAAAAATCCAAGATGAACTTTATCAGCTAAAATGCAAAGAAAGAGTGTACAGTGCTAGACAAGATCTACATAAGAACTGTATCCATGTATGGCACAGACATCTTGGGCACAGAGAACAAGAAGCAGTAAGGAAGCTAGCTCAGGTTGCAGATGGTTTTGAAATCAACCAGTGTAGTCAAATGATGAAGTGCGTTAGCTGTCTTAAAGGGAAAATGTCCAGAAAATCCGTTCTTAAAATAAGCACCACTAGATCTGCACAACCACTGGATCTGATAAATACAGATGTATGTGGACCAATGAGTGCTCAAACTTCTAGCAAGAAGACATTTTCTCACATTTATTGATGACTACTCCAGGTATATAGTTGCCTACCTGCTTCACAGTAAGGATTAACTTCCACAGAAACTTGAAGAATATCTTGCTGTAGTGTTTAACAAATTTGGAAGAATGCCAAAAGACTACAGATAATGCAGATAATGGAACCAAATATACAAATGGTAAGGTGCAAACCATTTTGAAAAAGGATGGAATCATGTTCCAGACTACTATTCTATACAACCCAGAAAAAATGGCATTGCAGAGAGAAAGAACCGTACTCTCTGTGAAAGTGGAAGAAGTATGTTGTTTGATGCAAATCTACCTACAACGTATTGGGGAGAAGGCATCATGACAGCTTGCTATCTTCAAAACAGAGTGCCAGGTAAAGTCACAAATCAAACTCCAGATGAGCTATAGACCTGTGAGAAACCTAACCTGAAACAACTCAAGATATTTGGAAGCAAAACGTTTATGTATGTCCTCATAGAAAAGCGTTCCAAGTGGGAATCACATGAAAAGCAAGGAGTCCTGGTGTGCTATAGCGAAACTCAAATGGGATAAAGAATCCTGAACCCAGAAACCAATGCAGTAACAACTCTGTATCGCTCAAATTCCATGAAGTTACACCAGTTATTCAACCTAAGATGCAAGAACAAGAATCTCAATCACGAAACCCAGATGCCGGAAAGGAAAACACAGAAGTGTGGATAAGCTCTGAAGCCACCAAGGAAGACACAGAAGAACCAAGTCAATCTCCAGACAGGAGATCAGAAAGGCCAAATGAAGGTATCCCAGTTAGATGCCTTTCTTATGTGGTCAGAACACTTCCTGAACCAGAACCACAGTCATGGCAAGAGATGCAAAAACTGTCTGTTCATGAGAAGCAGAAGTGGATAAATGTCGCTTATGAAGAGATGGAGTCCCTTCACCAACTCCTGATATAGGAGTTTACTAAGCTGCCACAAGGAAAAGGAGCTATCAGATGTAAGTGGGTCTTCAAAAACAAATATGACTCAGAAGGTAAAGTTCACCTGTTTAAGGCAAGATTGGTCGTAAAGGGGTACTCACAAAAGTATGGTGAAGATTATGATGCTAAATTTTCTCAAGTTGCGAAGCAATCCAAATTCAGAACTTTAATGTCCATGGCTGCAGTTCAAAAGATGACAGTGAGACATTTTGACATCAAAACAGCCTTCCAACTTGGTGACATTGATGAAGAGTTGTACATGAGCCAACCCGAGGGATAAATTAAGCAGGGTGAAGAGCACCTTGTTTGTAAAATGCAAAAATCTCTCTATGGACTTAAGCAGTCAGCAAGGGCATGGAACTCCAAAAAAGGAGCAAAGTTTTGATGGATGAAGGATTTAAAAGATCTCAAGCTGATCCATGTTTGTATATGAAAAATGTAGCGAAGGAGTGGATGTATGTTCTCCTATATGTAGACAAATGTAATCATGTGTCATCAAGATGAAAAAGAAACTGCAAAGCTAGGTGAAATTCTCAACCAGCACTTTGAGACTAAGGACCTTGGAAATGTGACATATTATTTGGAAATCCAAATCCAGAGAGAGGAAGATGGGAGTTTTCTTCTCAACCAAAGTTCTAAAGTTTCCGCTATCCTAAACCAGTTTGGAACGTCAGAAGCCAAAGGTTCATCAACACTAATGGATCCATACTACTTAAAGTTGGAAGAAGATCAGCCAACCGGCAATGAGAGTTACAGACAAGCAATGGGGGCACTTCTGTACATAGCAACCACAACTCGTCCAGATATCACAGCAACAGTTGGAATTCTCTGCCGATGTGTAATCAAGCCACGACAAAGAGACTGGAATGCAATTAAGAGAATTCTTCAATATCTTAAAGAAACACAAAGGCTAAATCTTAAGATATCTGCATCAGGAGATCTCACTCTCAGAGGTTATATGGATGCAGATTGGATCTTAAGATATCTGCATCAGGAGGTCTCACTCTCAGAGGTTATGTGGATGCAGATTGGGCTGAAGATTCAAGTGATCAGTGATGGTTACTTGTTCAAGTTAGGAGAAAATTCAATTTCTTGGTCCAGCAGCAAACAAGTGGCATTATCTTTTACTGAAGCAGAATATATGTCTGCTACTTATGCAAGTCAAAAAGTAATTTGGTTGAAACAACTTTTGGAAGATTTCTGCAAGCCATTAGCTCAACCAACAGTTATCTATGAGAACAACCAAGGATGCATTAAACTTGCCAGCAGTGAAAAGATTAGTGCAAGAACTAAGCACATTGATGTAAAACATCACCGCTTACATGACTTAGTGGAACGTGGTGTACTCAAGTTTGTTTATTGCTAGACAAGATGATAGCTGATGGTATGACAAAGCCGATATCAAGAGCCAAGTTTGTTGACTTCAGAACCACAATGGGACTAACAAGATAAGTAATTGTTGAGTGGCGGTGTTGGAATATGTTTGGTGCAACAACTCCATTCCTGTCTAGGAGTGTTTAGTTGTTAGACTTGTATGCTGTTTATAAAGTTAAAAAAAAGCTGCCAAAGGCTCACACAGGGAGTGACTGTATTTCCTGTTTTTTTCTGTGTCTGTGTGTGAGAGAAGCATCCTGCTGCCGATATTGAGCATATAGACACACAAATGATTTATTCCTGATCTATTAAGCTTACCATATATTGTTCCTGTTTGTTCCTGAATAAAAGAAGTTCTGTTTTCAAACGCTTGGAGAGTAGTAGTAAGTTCATCAAATTATTTGCACCTTTTTTCAAGTTCCAATGTAAGTCTATGGGAGCCCCAAGAATTTTTAACTCGATTCCCCCAGGGGGTCCTTTTAAGGTCTAAAAACAGCTGAAAATGATGGAAACACTGCTCAAATGACACAGAGACATTATGGGGATCGCCCCTGGAAGCATTTCTGATTTCTTGTTCACAGCTTTAAACAATGTTGCCACAGTTTCATGCCATTTTTACCGGTGCACCAAAAAACATACCAAAACAAAACCAAAACGGTTTTTGCTGTGAAATATGTTAAATTATATGCTTTCCTGGTTAATGACTAGAGATGAGCGACTTTTCCTTTTTTCGGGTTGAGTCGGGTTTCATGAAACCCGACTTTCTAAAAAGTCGGGTCGAATGAAATCGGCCGACTATAGGGAAAAGTCAGGGTCTGACTTAAACGCGAAACCCAACGCAAGTCAATGGGGAAGCAAAGTCGGCAGGGAGTATAGGACAGTAAACACACCTACAGTGCCCATTTCAATGCCAACGACATCAATTCTTATTACTTAAGCTTGTCAACCTTAATTTACGTTATACTAATAGTTACGCATTGAAAACTGGTGGTTATTTGGCTAAAGTTGTGGGGGGGGTAGGGCTGGCGCCAGGTTTTCGTGTGCCCTGGTTCAAAGAGTGTCAGTGCGCCCTTTTAACACATGCCACAATTCATAATGCTCCAATACGGCACAGAAATATAGGTATAGTACAATGAAAAATACTTCACTGCTTACATGACATGACTGATATCTATTTTAAATTCTACAATAGCTCCAAAAACGGACAGTATATTACTCCATACAGTATTATGGCCACCACCTAGTGCTCCATACAGACTAATGAGCCCCATATATTTCTCCATACAGAATAATTGGTCCCATATAATGTTCCATACAGTATATAATGAGCTCCACATAATGCTACAGTATGTGTTGGTCCCCATGGATGATGCTCCACTGTCTTATGGGCCCAAATAATGCTCCATAGAGTCCATATATAATGGGCCTCATTTCTAAGGCTCCAGTGTATAATGGGCCCCGTAAATGCTGCTCCAGAGTCTGATGTCCCCCATTTGGAATGCTCCAGTATATGTTGGTCCCCATGGACAATGCTCCAGTGTGTTATGGGCCCAAATTATGCTCCATATATGATGGGCCCTATTTCTAATCATCCAGTGTATAATGGGCCCTGTAAATGCTACTCCAGTGTCTGATGTCCCCCATTTGGAATGCTCCAGTATATGATGGGCCAAATGGATGATGCTCCAGTGTATGATGGGCCCCATATATCATTCTCCAGTGTATATTGCTCCCCAAAAAATGCTCCCAACATTTAAAAAAAAATTAAATGCCTCTCCTTGCTGGGCACTGTTCTACTCTGGACTCCTCAGCATTGCCATTTTAAAGCTCTCTGCACTTGTACTGTTTTGGTAGAGGGCATACAGACGTGATGTCATCGCGCTCTGTAACCTGAATGCCACTGTCAGGAAAGGTGGAAGACATCACGGCGGTGGAGCAGAGAGTGGTAAGTATTGCAAGTGCTGTGGCCCTGAGCAACCATGGGGGGCCCACTCGTGGGCGACTGCACTGGCACAGGGTGACCAATCGGGTCATCTTGTGCACAAAACTTTACAGGAAAAACTCAGAAACTGCACCCAACTGTGCCCTTGGTGGCTTTTACAACTCGCCTGGTACACACGCTACACTCACCATCACCATCAATGGCTCACAAACACCATCTCAACTGCCCTGGGATACAGCTCTGCCCGTGGAGAGCTTCATCATCTTGGCTGCTTTAACACCGGCCCAGAGGATCTGCATTGCAGCGTCGGCTACCCTAGCGGAGTACCATGGGTGGCGTCACAATCCCCTTTTCCAAATTAATTATCATACCATCTTCCCCCTCATCTGAACTGTCATCTTCTTTATTGGACACCCAGGGCCACGGACCAGGTCACAATCACCATGTGACATACTTCCCCCTTATAAGAGCTTGAAAGGCCCGGTACTGAGTAACCACCGGCTGTTAGGAGTCTGATTTCTTCCTTCCCTATGATGAAATCTAGACCCTTACATGCTGCAGTCTCCTGAGTTTCATCTGCGGTTGAGGAGATTGCAGAGGAGAGTGCCTTGCGGCAACTCTCTCCAGAGGCTAAGTCCTCTGTTCCCTCCACTGAGCATGCTCATGGGACAAGCTCCCATTGGATATCGGGAGTCTCATGCTCAGGTCCTGTGTCTAATCCTATTGGCTCCTCCTGGAGCCTTGGAGATTTCCGGAAGGTCCCGTTTGGTATAAAAAGCACGCATGGCTGTTCCGCCATGCGCTAGTATTTCATTCTTGCTCATTTATGTATGGTGATGGATGCTTGGACTGGTGACTGACTTATTAAGAAACCCCTTCCCTCTGATAATACGATTGTGTGAGTATTTGGGGTCAGCCAGTAGCAGCGCTAGCGCCAGCGCGCATATGCTCCATCTTGCTCAGCAGCTTAGCGTCTGCATTGTGCCAGCGTTATTGCAGCGCCTTGCCAGCGGCTCAGTGTTTGCCGCGCCGCAGTTGCAGCTTTCTCTGCATCCGCGGTTGTGACACTTCGCACCTAATTTGATGGTAGGTCTAGACGGAGTAGTCCTGCTGTTTAAGGCTACTCCTGTGACCGCGAAAACCACGATCATATCGCTGTGTGTCTGTGACTCTGAACAGACTCAGCGTTTAATTTGAGCTTATTTGCCTGCAGCTCTGTGAGTATAACAGAGCTTGCTTTTGTGCACTGGGTGCCGTCTAACCCTTGTGCACATTACCGCCTTGTGCTCTGCCTCTCTAGCAGCGGGTTTTCCATCAACCGCACGGTGGACCCCGGGTGGCGAAGGCACTTTATTTATTTTTTATTTAGTGTCTTCCACTACTCCTAACACCGGCCCTGCGTGGCGTTTCATTTTAACACCAGATAACAGGGATATATTGTATAGTTTCAGCATTATAAATGTACGTATATATTTGAGGAGGCAGACACAGATGCTGTCATGGCCAGTATGGATTCGACAACAATCTAAAAAGTCAAAAAAGGGTACAGTATCACCAGATCCAAGGTATATATAGTATAGTTTCAACATTCAAAATCTCCGTATTTATTTCAGGAGGCAGACACAGAAGCTCTGATGCCCAGTATGCTTTACACAACAATACAAAAAGCAGTAAAATGGGAATGGATCCCAAGCATACTGCTGTATACAGTGTTGGGGTCATTTGGCGATCTACATATATATTTCAAGAATAACACACAGCCTCTCACAGGCTTAGTATGGATTACAAAAGAATTTAAAAACTTGAATAAGGGTAATGTTTTGCAATCGTTCAGCTGCATACAGTGTTGGTGTCATTTTAAATCTCCTTATATTTTACCAGAGTAAGACCCAAACTCTCACAGGCTCAGTATGGATTACACCCGAATATAAAAATGAGAAAAAGGGAAATGTATTTGAAACGTACACCAGTATACAGTGTTTGAGTACTTTGAAATCTTTGTTTATATTTCAGTGTCAGTCTGCCAGTCCAGACTGTCCGCTAGAGGAAGGTAGATGGATAAAAGTACAGACGTAAAGTCGAGTGATTTTAGATGTTTTTGAATTAGTAACCACCTGAAAACCTGCCGGGAGAATTCTCAGAGGCGATGCTGACCCTCAATAACTTTAACTGTGGATACAGCTAAAACGCAAATTACTTAAACGCAAATTAAAACGCAAATTATCGCAGTAGCGTCGATCCCATCACAGTAACTCGCCTCCATCAAATTGTGATCACAGGGAGTGCTGTAGACATGGTCCTCACTGCCTATGATGATCTGTCTGGTCACTTTGGAGTGCAAAACACACAAGCCACAGGCCGTAGGGGATTCTATTGGATTGCCATGAGAGGAGACATTGAAAAATGGTGGCAGGAATGTCACATGTCTGTGACTATGAAAAATGTGAAAGGTGATCATAAAACACCACTGCATCCGATTTGGAGTTGACGTCCATTACAAATGGTAGCCATTGGTAATCTGAAGGTAGAGGCCAGCAGGACAGGACATAGCTACATCTTAACCATCATCAATCAGTACACCAAATTTGTATTGGCCGCCCCTGTGACGGATTTAACTGGCC
This sequence comes from Dendrobates tinctorius, assembly GCF_039654945.1. Lineage (NCBI taxonomy): Eukaryota > Metazoa > Chordata > Amphibia > Anura > Dendrobatidae > Dendrobates > Dendrobates tinctorius. The sequence continues at coordinate 18,929,233 of NW_027361770.1, forward strand.
AGACTACACAGCAGTGGAGCAGGGAGAGGTAAGTATTGCAAGTGCTGTGTCCCTGAGCAAGCAGGGGGGACCCACTTGTGGGTGCCGGTACTGGCACAGGGCCCCTCATAGTACGCCAGTGTGTCTGACGGCGAGTGGGCCCCCCCACCGTCAGAGACACGTTATTGTACTATGAGTGGCCCTGTGCCAGTCCCGTTGCCCAAAGGGTGGGGCCACACACCTGTTCAGGGCAACAGCACTTGCCCGGGTGCGGCAGGTGTTGACCATGGGCCTGGGGTGGGGGGGCAGCCCATTTCGGGTTGTTTAAAAAATGTCATATGTTGTTGTGTAGGCTGGACTTTCAGCTGCTGCAAATGGAGGAATTGGAGTAGACAGAGGAAGAGGAGGACAAAAGCGAGCCTTTTTTCTGGCAACCTATGTGTTATCAGGGGAGGGTGGGACAAAATCATTTGAAACCCATGCATGGTTCATTTTAATGAAGGTTAGATCATCAACATTTTGGGTCGACAGATGGGTCCTTTTTTCTGTCAGGATTGATCCAGCAGCACTGAAGACTCTTTCAGATAGTACACTACCAGCAGGGCAAGCGAGCTCCTGTAAGGCATATTGTGCCAATTCAGGCCATGTGTCCAGTTTTGAGGCCCAATAATCAAAGGGGAATGACCTGTGAGGGAGAACCTCGATATGGGAGGAGAAGTAGTTTGTAACCATAGTTGACAACTGCTGACTCCTGTCACTTTCAATCGATTCTGTATTAGCTGTCGTGTGCGTGGGACTTGAGAAATCAGACCACAACATGGTCAGGAAACCCCTGTCTCCAACACCAGTTCGGCTGTGTGCACCACGAACACCTCTTCCATTTTGCTCACTACGGCTCGTGGGAAAACCTGTTTACCAGAGTTGCTTGTTTGTTAGCCATTGTTAGCTCTAGGTTCTCCTGTGGCATGATATTGTGTAATTTGCCTTTATAGCGTGGATCGAGGATGCTGGCCAACCAGTAGTCGTCATTAGAGTTGAGCGAAACGGGTCGAAAAATTTCAAGAGTCGCCGACTTTTGGCAAAGTCGGGTTTCATGAAACGAAACCCGACCCTAGGATGAGGTCGGCCACGAGGTCGGCGACTTACGCGCCAAAGTCGCGTTTCAAAAGTTTGTTTTGCGCTCTTTTTCAGCCAATCAGGATCCACGGACACTGTGGGCAACGTGATGACATAGGCACGGATCACCACCATCTTTCAGAAGGGCATGCAAGTGATTGGCTTGCTTTGGTGGGCGTCACAGGGGGTATAAAAGGGCGTGCACGCCGACCGCCATCTTACTTCTGCCGATCTCAGTATAGGGAGAGGTTGCTGCTGATTCTGTAGGGAGAGCGTTAGGCAGGGAAGAAGACAAAAAAACTGCTTCTGCTGCTAGCGATTTGGCCTGCACAACACACCAGTCACTGTGTGTGCAGTGCAAGGGGAGGCTATATTGTGGTGTATCAGTGGTGTTGGTTGTTGGGCTGCCTTTTAAGGCTTCCTGACAGGCTGGCATTGCTGTTTACCCACTGCTCTGCAAACTGCTTTTTTAAAAGCAATCCAATCTCCCTTATCCTCTAGTCACTTTTGCCACAGCTGTGCCATCGAGCCTGTGACATAGCGCTCAGATATCAGTGGGCCTCACACAATCCAAAAGTGTCCAGTGTCCACAAGTGTCTGCAGAAATTCAAAATCTCCCTTATCCTCTAGTCACTTTGGTCACAGCTGTGCCATCGAGCCTGTCACATAGCGCTCAGATATTCATTGGGCCTCACACAATCCAAAAGTGTCCAGTGTCCACTAGTGTGAGAAGAAATTCAAAATCTCACTTATCCTCTAGTCACTTTGGTCACAGCAGTGCCATCGAGCCTATCACATAGCGCTGATATTCATTGGGCCTCACACAATCCAAAAGTGTCCAGTGTCCACAAGTGTCTGCTGAAATTCAAAATCTCACTTATCCTCTAGTCACTTTGGTCACAGCAGTGCCATCGAGCCTGTCACATAGCGCTCAGATATTCATTGGGCCTCACACAATCCAAAAGTGTCCAGTGTCCACAAGTGTGAGAAGAAATTCAAAATCTCAGTTATCCTCTAGTCACTTTGGTCACAGCAGTGACATCGAGCCTGTCACATAGCGCTCAGATATTCATTGGGCCTCACACAATCCAAAAGTGTCCAGTGTCCAAAAGTGGGTGCAGAGATTCAAAATCTCCCTTATCCTCTAGTCACTTTTGTCACAGCTGTGCCATCGAGCCTGTCACATAGCGCTCAGATATTCATTGGGCCTCACACAATCCAAAAGTGTCCAGTGTCCACTAGTGTGAGAAGAAATTCAAAATCTCACTTATCCTCTAGTCACTTTGGTCACAGCAGTGCCATCGAGCCTGTCACATAGCGCTCAGATATTCATTGGGCCTCACACAATCCAAAAGTGTCCAGTGTCCACTAGTGTGAGAAGAAATTCAAAATCTCACTTATCCTCTAGTCACTTTGGTCACAGCAGTGCCATCGAGCCTGTCACATAGCGCTCAGATATTCATTGGGCCTCACACAATCCAAAAGTGTCCAGTGTCCACAAGTGTCTGCTGAAATTCAAAATCTCACTTATCCTCTAGTCACTTTGGTCACAGCTGTGTCATCGAGCCTGTCACATAGCACTCAGATATTCATTGGGCCTCACACAATCCAAAAGTGTCCAGTGTCCACTAGTGTGAGAAGAAATTCAAAATCTCACTTATCCTCTAGTCACTTTGGTCACAGCAGTGCCATCGAGCCTGTCACATAGCGCTCAGATATTCATTGTGCCTCACACAATCCAAAAGTGTCCAGTGTCCACTAGTGTGAGAAGAAATTCAAAATCTCCCCTGTCCTATAGACAGCTTGTACCTTGTTTTACATTACTATATAGTTTGTTGGATTTTGTCTACATTTTTACCAAAAATGAGGAAGGCTGGTGGAAGAGGCCGTGGAATTGGGCGGGGGTTACCAGCTGGTAATGATGGTGTTGGTGGTGGATCTGATGGTAGTGGCAAGAGCAAAATAGGACCGAATGCAGGAGGTGTTGAGCCTGCGTCATCGTCTGGCTCCATAAGGCTTCGAAGGCTTAGTTTTCTAGGAGTTGGCAAACCACTTTTAAAGCCAGAGCATCAGGAAAAAGTTTTGTCTTACATTGCTGACTCAGCCTCCAGCTCTATCGCCTCCTCTTCTTCAGTTGTAAAAAGTAAAAGCACTGAGTCATCATTGGAGGCTCATGTTCATGAACCACACCTTTCCTTGTGTCCTTCACCCCAACCAAGATTGAAGGATGACGCAGGCCATACTACTGATTACTCGATGGAGCTGTTTTCACATACCATGCCTGGATTATCAAGTGAAATGGTGAATTACCCAGGCCAAGATGAATCTGACATGGAGTGCACTGATGCACAGCCGCTGATGGATGATTCTGCTGGTACATTCACTCAGAGCACTACATTGTCCTCGCAGTGTACAGAGCCAGATTCTGACCCTGATGAGACTCAGGTGCCCCTTCCCGCACACTATACCACCATACACGGTGACACAGAGGAAGGTGCACATGACATTGAAGAGGAGGTGATGGATGACCCAGTTGTTGACCCAGATTGGCATCCATTGGGGAAGAGGGTGCTGCTTCCAATAGCTCAGATGAGGAGCATCCACAGCAGACATCGACATCGCAACAGCTGTTATCCAGCAGGCCCGGAGCACTCCAAAGACAGGTTCCAAAAATCAAAAGAGTTGCTGGACAGCTTGTCCAGAGGGTCAAAACATCACAGCGTGCTAGGCCGCAAAATGTCTGCCAAAGTAGGAAGAGTGCAGTGTGGCACTTTTTTGAACAAAATCCTCATGATCAGGCTAAGGTTATCTGTAAGAAGTGCGCAAAGACCTTTAGCCGAGGGAAAAATCTGAAAAATTTGAATACCAGTTGCATGCTTAGACATTTAACCAGCATGCACTTGCAAGCGTGGACACAACACCAAACCTCAAGTGCCACATGTGCAACTGATCACAACGAAGGTAGTCAGCAACGCTACATTGTTTCCCCTACTGTAAGCCCACCGGTTAGCACAGCAGCAAATGTTGAGGTGTCGTTGCAAGGCCACAGCAGTCAGGGAATCCCACTGTTATATCAACGAAAGACTGATTCTAGGCCATCAGAAAGAACACCAACTCCATCACCATCATCAACCCTCTCTCAGTCCGCCATGTCCACCGCTACTTCCACCATATGCAGCTCTCAAGTCCAGCTCACCCTCCCAGACACTATGAGTAGGTCAAGAAAGTACTCAGTCTCTCATCCGCGTACACTGGGTTTGAATGCCCACATTGCCAAACTAATCTCGTTTGAGATGATGCCCTTTCGGTTGGTGGAAAGCGCAGCTTTCCGCGAACTCATGGCCTATGCAGTACCACGCTATGACCTACCCAGTCGCCACTTCTTCTCTCGCAAAGCCATCCCAGCCCTCCACCATCATGTGAAAGACCGCATTGTCCATGCACTCAAGCAGTCAGTGAGCGGAAAGGTGCACCTCACAACTGATGCATGGTCCAGTCGCCATGGCCAGGGCCGTTACGTGTCCATCACTGCGCACTGGGTTAATGTGGTGGATGCAGGGTCCACAGGGGACAGCGGTGGTGGGACAGTGCTGCCTAGCCCACGGTATAGTAAACAGTTGGCTGTAGGCGTTCGACCCTCCTCCTCCTCCTCCAGAAGCGAAAGCTCGTCCACAGAGCGCAGTCGTACGAGCACTCCATCTGCAGCTGCCACTGTTGCACACGAGGTGTCCCCCTATCGAGCAGCTAGTGGAAAGCGTCAGCAGGCTGTGTTGCAGATGATGTGTTTGGGCGACAGACACACCGCCGAGGTGCTGGCCGAGTACTTTCAGCGACAAACTGAGTCATGGCTGGGCAGTGTACATCTTGAGGCAGGCAAGGTAGTTAGTGATAACAGCCGTAATTTTGTGGCAGCCATAGCCCTTTCAAAACTCAGACACATACCTTGCTTGGCTCACACCTTGAACCTGGTGGTGCAGTGCTTCCTCAAAAATTATCCGGAGTTAACAGCCCTGCTCCAGAAGGTGCGAAGACTGTGCGCGCGCATCCGCCGGTCGCCTGTACACTCCGTTCGTATGCAGAAACTGCAGCGATTGCTCCACCTTCCCAACCACCGCCTCATTATCGACATTGCAACAAGGTGGAACTCCACCCTGCACATGGTGGAGCGGCTGTGCGAGCAGAGGCAGGCCATAATGCATTTGTGGGAGGATACACGGCAAGGCACTTTCAGAGCAGACATGGAGTTGACCGGTGTGCAGTGGTCGAAGCTGAAAGACCTCTGTAAAGTCCTTCAGCATTTTGAGGAATGCACACGGCTGGTAAGTGCAGACAATGCCATCATAAGCATGAGCATCCCACTTATGCGTCTGCTCATGTAAACTTTGACGCACCTTAAGGAGCAGGCTTCTGCAGCCAATGTTGATGAGGAGGAAGAGGAGGAGGGAATCCTTGATGACATTCAGCCATTGTCTGCTCAGGGACCTCTCCTGGACGAGGTGGATGAAGAAGAGGAGGAGGAGGAGGAGGATGATGGGGATGATTACTTAGGGGAGGAGGATGCATCTCGTGGGGCAAGTGAAAATGTTGGCGTGGCAAGGTCTGGTACAGGGTTTGTGTGTGACTGGAGGGATGTGGATTTGCCAGAAAGTGCTCCTCCAACCAGCACTCGCAGTGCATCATTGACACCGGGAACATTGGCCCACATGTCAGATTATGCCTTGCAGATCCTAAAAAGGGACCCACGCATTGCCAAAATGATGAACGATGACGACTACTGGTTGGCCAGCATCCTGGATCCACGCTATAAAGGCAAATTACAAAACATCATGCCACAGGAGAACCTTGACCTAATATTGGCTAATAAACAAGCAACTCTGGTAAATCGGTTGCTTGAGGCATTCCCAGCACACAGCAGCGGTGATGGTTCTCACACGAGCCGTACGGGCCGGGGGCAGCTTGGCAGAGGTGTTCGTGGTGCACACAGCAGAAGTGGCGTTGGAGACAGGGGTTTCATGACAATGTTGTGGACTGATTTTTCAAGTACCGCTCACACAACTGGTAATACTGCATCGATGGAAAGTGACAGGAGACAGCAGTTGTCAACTATGGTTACAAACTACTTTTCCTCCCATATCGATGTTCTCCCACACAGGTCATTCCCCTTTGACTATTGGGCCGCTAAACTGGACACCTGGCCTGAATTGGCACAATATGCCTTACAGGAGCTCGCTTGCCCAGCTGCAAGTGTGCTATCGGAAAGAGTCTTCAGTGCAGCTGGATCAATCCTGACAGAAAAAAGGACCCGTCTGTCAACCCAAAATGTGGATGATCTAACCTTCATTAAAATGAACCACGCATGGGTTTCCAAGGATTTTGTCCCACCTTCCCCTGATGACACATAGGGTGACAGAAAAACGGCTTGGTTTGGTCCACCTCCTCCTGGGACTTGACCTATTTCACCTTTTGCATCAGCTGAATGTCCAACATCAACATATGCCACTTTCTAAAACTCCCTAATTGTGCTGCCCCCCCCCCATGGCCGGTGTCACCACCTAGCGCACGACACCGCGCGAGTGCCGTTGCCCTGGACAGGTGGGTAGGCCGACTCTTGGGCGCGGGCACTGGCACAGGGTCCCTCATAGTGCAGTCAAGTGTTTCTGACGGTGGTGGTGCACACCCGCCGTCAGACACACCGCCGTACTATGAGGGGCGTAGTGCCAGTACCGATGCCCACGAGTGGGCCCCCCTTGCTTGGACAGGGCCCCAGCATTTGCAATCTTTACCTCTTCCTGCTCCTCCGCTGTGTAGTCTGGGCCCTCAAATCCATACTGGGCCTGACACCGTTTGAGCCTGCCTCCTGATGTATAGACATATATTTTGAATGTGTACACTATCCATACATGTTATCTGGGGATACGGAACCCTTTCTCACCTTTGTGCAATCACGTGCAATCCATACTGGGCCTAACACCGTCTGAGCCTGCCTCCTGATGTATAGACATATATTTTGAATGTGTACGCTATCCATACATGTTTTCTGGGGATACGGAACCCTTTCTCACCTTTGTGCAATCACGTGCAATCCATACTGGGCCTGACACCGTCTGAGCCTGCCTCCTGATGTATAGACATATATTTTGAATGTGTACGCTATCCATACATGTTATCTGGGGATACGGAACCCTTTCTCACCTTTGTGCAATCACGTGCAATCCATACTGGGCCTGACACCGTCTGAGCCTGCCTCCTGATGTATAGACATATATTTTGAATGTGTACGCTATCCATACATGTTATCTGGGGATACGGAACCCTTTCTCACCTTTGTGCAATCACGTGCAATCCATACTGGGCCTGACACCGTCTGAGCCTGCCTCCTGATGTATAGACATATATTTTGAATGTGTACGCTATCCATACATGTTATCTGGGGATACGGAACCCTTTCTCACCTTTGTGCAATCACGTGCAATCCATACTGGGCCTGACACCGTCTGAGCCTGCCTCCTGATGTATAGACATATATTTTGAATGTGTACGCTATTCATACATGTTATCTGGGGATACGGAACCCTTTCTCACCTTTGTGCAATCACGTGCAATCCATACTGGGCCTGACACCGTCTGAGCCTGCCTCCTGATGTATAGACATATATTTTGAATGTGTACGCTATCCATACATGTTATCTGGGGATACGGAACCCTTTCTCACCTTTGTGCAATCACGTGCAATCCATACTGGGCCTGACACCGTCTGAGCCTGCCTCCTGATGTATAGACATATATTTTGAATGTGTACGCTATCCATACATGTTATCTGGGGATACGGAACCCTTTCTCACCTTTGTGCAATCACGTGCAATCCATACTGGGCCTGACACCGTCTGAGCCTGCCTCCTGATGTATAGACATATATTTTGAATGTGTACACTATGCTATCCATACATGTTATCCGGGGATACGGTACCCTTTCTCACCTTTGTGCAATCACGTGTAATCCATACTGGGCCTGAGAACAGATGGCGAGCTGTTAAGCAAGCTACAGCACCTGTGGTTTGCACACGTAAGTTTTTCATTTTTTCAGGAATGACGGTTAGGCCTAATTCCGGAACTGCGGTTGACCTGCACTTACTGGGAAATCGTCGTTCGCGGGTAATAATTGTAATCACAGATCCCCATCACTAACGTTGTTCAGCGGGTTATCTGCACCTGTAAGCGACAAACGCTGGCCTTTTCAGTGTAGCGCACATGCAGCCACGGACATGTAAGGGCATGACACACCAGTTATTGGCCAATCTCATGTGCCAGAGCCTCACGTGTCCCTCTAGTAAGCCAGACTCGGACCGCGGGGCATGACGGAGTCTCGTTCGTTAACGGAATTAAGCTTGCAATGTGTGCATCTGTTCTGTAGCTTGCATGGTTGAGGTTTCCCAGGTGGAGTCGAATTAAACCGTAGGCTCCACTCCTGGTGGTGCCCTTCTGGACATTCCTTTAAGGTTCAGCTTTGCAACCATACTGCCCACGTAAAACAAACACTTTGCCTTCATGAACGCTGTTTGGAGGGTCATGACTCATGGGAATAACGCCGCCCAATCAGTTAACCTGCTAGAGAGATCCTTCGTTGCTCCCAAGCATGACATCACACTCCCTAGGAGGAAGGTAATGCCACTGTGGCGACCGTACTCCTGGGGGCGACACAAGTGCACTGATGCCCAGCCACTGCTCGATGAATCTGCTGGTACATTGACCCAGACCACTACATTCCCCTCGCACGCTACACGGCCTGAATCTGACCCTGATGAAACTCAGGTTACCCTTCCCATATACAGTTCCATCTTACACGGTGACAAAGAGGAAGCTGCAGATGAAAGTGCAGGTTCGGCCCACCCGCCGTCAGACACACCACCGTACTATCAGGGGCCCTGTGCCAGTGCCGTCGCCAATGAGTGGGCCCCCCTTGCTTGCTCAGGATCACAGCACTTGCAAGGTTGAAATACTGTGCAGTGAGATGGAAGATGGGAACGACGAGGAGTCCAGACTAGTACAGGGATTCCCTAGCGAGGAGACTTATTTGATTGTTTTCAATGTTGGGACAGCAATTTTTGGGGAGCACTATACTCTGGAGAATGATAGATGGGGCCCACCATACACTGGAACATTCCAAAGGTGGACATCAGACACTGGAGCAGCATTTACAGGGCCCATTATACACTAGAGCATTAGAAATGGGGCCCATTATGTTTGGAGCATTATTTGGGCCCATAAGACAGTGGAGCTTCATCCATGGGGACCAACATATACTGTAGCATTATGTGGAGCTCATCATATACTGTTTCAAACATTATATGGGACCAATGATTCTGTATGGAGAAATAGATGGGCCTTGTCATGAGATGTAAAAAGTGAAGTATTTTTCATTGTATTATACCGCTATTTCTCTGCCGTATCGGAGCATGATGAGTTGTGGTATGTGTTAAAGGGGCGCTCTTTCACCCAGGGCACATGAAAACCTGGAGCCAGCCCTCCCCCCCCACAACTTTAGCCAAATAACCCCCATTTTTCAGTGCGTAACTTGTATTATGAAGTTAATTAAGGTTGACAAGCTTAAGTAAGAAGAATTGATGCTTTTGGCATTCAAATGGGCACTGTTGGTGTGTTTCCTGTCCTCCTCTCACTGCCGACTTTTATTCCCCATTGACTTACATTGGGTTTCGTGTTTCGGGACGACCCCGACTTTTCCCTATAATCGGACGATCTTGCTCGACCCGACTTTTGGAAAAGTCGGGTTTCACGAAACGAAACGCTACCCTAAAAAACCAAAAGTCGCTCAACTCTAGTCGTCATCTCTCATCATTTTGGCAATGCAGGGGTTCCTTTTTAGGATCCGCAAGGCATAGTCACACATGTGGGCCAATGTTCCAGGTGTCAATGCTGCACAGCCAGTGGTGGGTGGTGGAGCGCTTTCTGGCATATCCACATCACTCCAGTCATGCACAAGCCCTGTACCTGACCTTGGCACACCCACATGTTCTCTTGCCCCCTGAGAAGCATCCTCCTCCCCAAAATAATCATCCCCCTCATCCTCCTGCTCATCTTCCTCTTCTTCCTCCACCTCGTCCACGTCAGTTCCAAACAATGGCTGACTGTCATCAAGGCTTCCCTCCTCCTCCTCCTCTTGCTCCTCAGCTTCAGACGCCTGATCCTTGATATGCGTCAAAGTTTGCATGAGCAGATGCATAAATGGTATGCTCATGCTTAGGATGGCGTCGTCTGTGTTTACCAGCCGTGTGCATTCCTCAAAACACTGAAGGACTTTACAGAGGTCTTTGTTATGATTGAGTCACCGTAGGAGGCAAAAACAGAAATGCTAGCTAAGTCCAGAAAACCAGAGAAGTTGGCAACTAATGACGGTGAAGCAAGATGAAAACACTTACACAGACAGAAAGACAGGCTGACCAAAGACTGGGCCCAAAAACTACCTAGATAGGAATGGATAGGAAGGCTGCTGTCTGCAATCTGCCAAAACCCTATCAGAGACAAAAGCCAACAAGCTGATATAAAAATGGCCCTGAAGCAACTAAGCTTCAAAAACTAAATCAGCACTCAGGTACTTTCAGAAGACAGAGCTAACGGAACCACTGCACACTCCAGCAGGGAGTGGCAGAATCCAAAAAGCAAGAAAAACAAAAACAAATCTTAAATGCAAAAAGGCAAAACAGAAAACTTAGCTTTAGGAGAGAAGGAATCAGACTGGTGTCCAAGAGTCCACAGAGAAATCACCCGCAGGGCAGAAAGGGCGTAGGCTGCCTTAAATCCAGTCAGTGACTCCACTCAGCCAATCGTCTTCATTAGTCCCAGGTGCCTGATAATCAGGCTCACTACCTTCCTTCACTAGAATAGGGAGTTCACCAGGCCTCAGTGACGGAGGGGAAAATGAACTCACAACAGTACCCCCCTCTTGAGGAGGGGTCACCGAACCCTCAACAACGCTACCAGGGCGATCAGGGTGAGCCCGATGAAAGGCATGCACCAATCATTTGGCATGGATATCAGAGGCAGAGACCCAGGAATTATCCTCCTGACCATAACCCTTCCACTTAACCAAATACTGGAGTCTCCGTCTAGCCAGACGGGAATCCAGAATTTTCTCTACCTCATATTCCAAGTTACCTTCAACCAATACAGGGTCCGGAGGTGCCACCTCAGGCACAACTGGCTCAACAAACCTCTTCAACAAGGACTTATGGAACACATTATGGATCTTAAATGTGACAGGAAGAGCCAAACGAAAAGAGACCAGATTAATAATCTCCAAAATCTTGTAAGGTCCAATAAATCTAGGCTTAAACTTAGGAGAAGCCACCTTCATAGCAATATTTTTTGATGATAACCACACCATATCACCAATCTTAACTGGGGACCAATGGTCCTATGTCGATTGGAAAACCGCTGGGCCTTTTCCTGGGAGAGAGATAACTTATCCACCACTTGGTCCCAGATCTGGTGCATTCTCTCCACCACAGTGTCAACACCTGGGCAGGCAGAGGGCTCCACCTGCCCTGAAGAAAATCGAGGATGAAACCCAAAGTTACAAAAAAAAGGTGACATCAAAGTGGCAGAACTAGCTCTATTATTTAAAGCAAATTCGGCCAAGGGCAAAAATGAAACCCAATCATCCTGATCAGCGGAAATAAAACATCTCAAATACGACTCCAAGGTCTGGTTTGTTCTCTCTGTCTGCCCATTGGTCTGAGGGTGAAAAGCAGAGGAGAAGGACAACTGAATTCCCAACTTGGAACAGAACGTCCTCCAAAATTTAGACACAAATTGAACTCCTCTGTCAGATACAATGTTCTCAGGAATCCCGTGCAAGCGAACCACCTGTTGCAAAAACAGGGGCACCAACTCAGAGGAAGATGGCAACTTAGGGAGTGGTACAAGATGAACCATCTTAGAGAACCTATCACAAATCACCCAAATAACAGTCATTCTTTGAGAGACCGGCATATCAGAGATGAAATCCATTGAAATATGGGTCCATGGCCTCCTGGGGACCGGCAAAGGCATCAACAACCCACTAGAGCGAGAACAAGATTTAGACCAGGAGCAAGTCCCACAGGACTGCACAAAATTCCTGACATCATGAGACAAGGTGGGCCACCAAAAAGAGCGACTCACCAGATCTCTAGTACCAAAAATACCCGGATGACCAGCCAATGCAGAGCAATGAACTTCAGACATCACTCTCTTCTTCCACTGGTCAGGAACATACAACTTTCCACTGGGGCAACGCTCAGGCTTGTCCTCCTGGAACTCTTGCAGAGCAAGTCTCAAATTGGGCGAGATGGCAGAAAGAACTACCCCTTCGCCTAAGATGGTAGCAGGCTTGGTCACCACAGGAGAATCAGCAAAGAAACTCCTAGAGAGGGTGTCTGCCTTGACATTCTTAGTTCCAGGAAGGAAAGAGACCACAAAATCAAAACGTGTAAAAAACAAGGCCCACCTAGCCTGTCTAGGGTTCAAGCGTTTAACCGACTCTAGGTAAATCAAATTTTTGTGGTCAGTGAGGACCACAACTTGATGTTTGGCTCCCTCCAACCAATGTCTCCACTCCTCAAATGCCCATTTCATGGCCAACAGTTCCCGATTCCCCACATCATAGTTACGTTCAGATGAAGAGAACTTTCGGGAAAAGAAAGCACAGGGATTCATTTTAGATGTTACCGGATCCTTTTGGGACAACACTGCTCCTGCACCAATCTCAGAAGCATCCACCTCTACCTGAAACGGGAGTGAGACATCAGGTTGCCGCAGAACCGGGGCGGAGGTAAATCTACGCTTCAGCTCCTGAAAGGAAGCAACCGCCTCCGGAGACCAATTCAACACATCCGCACCCTTCCTAGTCAGGTCAGTCAATGGTTTGGCAATACTAGAAAATTTTGCTATAAATTTCCGATAAAAATTAGCAAAACCCAAAAACTTCTGGAGGGCTTTCAGAGAAGTGGGCTGAACCCAATCATAAATGGCCTGTACCTTGGCCGGGTCCATTTCAATAGTTGACGGAGACAAAATAAATCCCAAAAAAGAAATCCTCTGTACTCCAAAAAGGCATTTTGATCCTTTGACATACAGAGAATTCTCTCTCAAGATCCGGAACACAGTCCGAATATGTTCCACATGAGCATCCCAATCCTTGGAGAAGATCAAAATATCGTCCAGATAGATAATCAAAAATTTATCGACAAAGTCTCGGAAAATATCGTTCATGAAGCACTGGAAGACAGAAGGGGCATTAGTGAGCCCAAAAGGCATCACCAGGTACTCAAAATGTCCCTCCGGAGTATTAAACGCCGTCTTCCATTCATCCCCCTGCTTAATGCGGATAAGATTATACGCCCCCCTGAGGTCAAGCTTGGTAAACCAGCAAGCACCTCTGACTCTAGAGAATAGATCCGAAATCAGGGGTAACGGATACTGATATTTAATAGTAATTTTATTGAGGGCACGATAATCAATACAAGGCCTTAAAGAACCATCCTTCTTGGCCACAAAAAAAAACCCGGCACCTAAGGGTGAAGAGGATGGTCTAATATGACCCTTCTCCAACGCCTCCTTAATATAGGACCGCATAGCCTCGTGCTCGGGTACAGATAAATTGAAGAGCCGACCCTTAGGAAATTTACACCCCAGGCTTAGTTCAATTGCACAGTCATAACTCCTATGAGGAGGCAAGGACGCAGACTCATTCTCACTAAATACATCACAGAAGTCCGCCAAATAGTCAGGAACCTCATGCGACTGAGGAGAGGTGGAAAAAACCGGAGCCTCACTAAAGGTACACCGGCAACCCCAACTCACCACAGACACAGACTTCCAATCCAAAACTGGATTATGAATCTGCAACCAGGGAAACCCCAGAACAACGGCATCATGCAGACCATGCAACACCAAAAATCTGCAATTTTCTTGGTGGTCTGGGGCGACCCGCATGACCAACTGGGTCCAAAACTGAGGTTTATTTTTAGCCAGAGGGGTAGCATCAATCCCCCTCAAAGGGATAGGCGTCTGCAGAGGTGTCACCGGAAATCCACAACGTTTAGCAAAATCCAAGTCCATTAGGTTTAGCGCTGCTCCCGAATCCATAAAAGCCTTGGCGGAAAATGTGGACAGGGAACAGATCAGAGTAATCGCCAAAAGAAACTTGGACTGAACTCCACCAACAGAAAATGTGTGTGCAAAGCGTTTCTCACGTTTAGGACAAACAGAAATAATATGTGAGGCATCTCCGCAGAAAAAACACAGCTTATTGCGCCTTCTGAATTCCTGACGTTGCGCCTTAGACAAAACTCTATCACATTGCATAGGTTCAGACGTCTGTTCAACCGGTAGCAACACCTCTCGTGTAATCCTGCGTTCACGTAAACACCGATCAACCTGAATGGCTAAAGACATAGAATCGTCCAGACCAGAGGGAACAGGAAATCCCACCATAGTATCTTTTACGGCTTCTGACAAACCCTTCCGAAGGAGAGCAGCCAAGGCACTATCATTCCAGGTAGTAAGGACCGCCCACTTTCGGAACTTTTGACAGTACAACTCTGCAGATTCTCGACCCTGGTTCAATGCTAACAGGGTCTTTTCTGCCTGACCAATAGCATTAGGTTCGTCGTACAGCAACCCCAAGGCTTGAAAAAATGCGTTCACATTAGTCAGAATAGGGTCATCTGGTTTCAAAGAAAGCGCCCAATCCTGGGGATCGCCGCGCAGCAAAGAGATGACAATTTTAACCTGCTGCGCGGGGCTCCCTGACGAGTTAGGCTTCAAAGCAAAAAATAATTTACAATTAATTTTGAAACTCAAAAATTTAGATCGATCCCCAAAAAATACATCAGGTGTGGGGATCTTTGGTTCAACAGCATGTGAACGAGCAAGATAGGCGGAAATTCCTCGCATTTCAGCAGCGAGCTGCCCCACACGATCAGACACTTGCTTTATCTCCATTGAGAGAAAAAAAAATTCCCCCTACGGCCTCAGAGATATAGAGGAAAGAATATACACACTCCTCTTTTTTTTTTTTAAACACAAATCTTTCCTGCTATTGAGTACCCCAGGATCTGCGGTTTGGGCGGGTGATTCTGTTATGATTGAGTCACCGTAGGAGGCAAAAACAGAAATGCTAGCTAAGTCCAGAAAACCAGAGAAGTTGGCAACTATCAGATTGCAGACCCCTGAACCTATCAACACAACTAGCAGTAGCCGTGGGGGGTTCTTACGATGACCTAGACCCCTCGATCACAGCCGGAGAGATACATAGGCCTAAAGAAGGAAAGGGGAAATCTACCTGCCCCAGAGCAGACCCCAAAGCAATAGGCAGCCCCCCACATATAATGACGGTGAAGCAAGATGAAAACACTTACACAGACAGAAAGACAGGCTGAGCAAAGACGGGGCCCAAAAACTACCTAGATAGGAACGGATAGGAAGGCTGCTGTCTGCAATCTGCCAAAACCCTATCAGAGACAAAAGCCAACAAGCTGATATAAAAATGGCCCTGAAGCAACTAAGCTTCAAAAACTAAATCAGCACTCAGGTACTTTAAGAAGACAGAGCTAACGGAACACTGCACACTCCAGCAGGGACTGGCAGAATCCAAAAAGCAAGAAAAACAAAAACAAATCTTAAATGCAAAAAGGCAAAACAGAAAACTTAGCTTTAGGAGAGAAGGAATCAGACTGGTGTCCAAGAGTCCACAGAGAAATCACCCGCAGGGCAGAAAGGGCGTAGGCTGCCTTAAATCCAGTCAGTGACTCCACTCAGCCAATCGTCTTCATTAGTCCCAGGTGCCTGATAATCAGGCTCACTACCTTCCTTCACTAGAATAGGGAGTTCACCAGGCCTCAGTGACGGAGGGGAAAATGAACTCACAACAGGTCTTTCAGCTTTGACCACTGCACACCCGACAATTCCATGTCTGCCCTCAAACTGCCTGCCCGTGTATCCTCCCACAAATGCATTACAGACTGCCTCTGTTCACACAGCCTCTCAACCATGTGCATGGTGGAGTTCCAACTTGTAGCAACGTCTATGATTAGGCGGTGCTTGGGGAGGTTGAGTGATCGCTGTAGCTGCTGCATACGACTGGAGTGGATGTTTAAGTGACGGATGTGCGAGCACAGTTTTTGCACCTTACGGAGCAGGGATGTTAACTCCGGATAATTTTTAAGGAAGCACTGCACCACCAGGTTCAAGGTGTGAGCTAGGCAAGGTATGTGTGTGAGTTTTGAAAGGGCTATGGCTGCCACAAAATTCCACCCATTATCACTAACTACCTTGCCTCGCTCAAGATGTAGACTACCCAGCCATGACTCAGTTTGTCGATGCAAGTAGTCGGCCAGTACCTCCGCAGTGTGTCTACTGTCGACCTAAGACATCATTTTTAAAATAGCCTGCTGCCACTTAGCACTAGCTGTTCAATAGCGGGACACCTCATGTGCAACACTGACAGATGTGGATGGAGTTCTCGTGCGACTGCACTCTGTCGATGAGCTTTCGCTTCTGGAGGAGGAGGAGGGTAGAATGCCTACAGCCAACTGTTTCCTATACCGTGGGCTAGGCAGCAGTGTTCCACCGCCGCTGTCCCCTGTGGAGCCTGCATCCACAATATTAACCCAGTGCGCAGTGATGGTCACGTAATGGCCCTGGCCATGCCTACTGGTCCATGCATCTGTTGTGAGGTGCACCTTTCCACTCACTGATTGTTTTAGTGCATGGACAATGCGGTCTTTCACATGCCGGTGGAGGGCAGGGATGGCTTTTCGAGAAAAGAAGTGCCGACTGGGTAGGTCACAGCGTGGGACAGCGTAGGCCATGAGCTCTCGGAAAGCTTTGCTTTCTACCAAATGGAAGGGTATCATCTCTAATGAGATCAGTTTGGCAATGTAGGCGTTCAAAGCCAGTGTATGCAGATGAGAGGATGAGTACTTTCTTGTCCTACTCAGAGTGTCTGGTAGGGTGAGCTGGACTTGAGAGCTGCATATGGGGAACTAGCATTGAACATGACGGACTGAGAAGGGGTTGGTGATGGTGAGGGTGTTGATGGCCTAGATTCAGTGTTTCCTCATGAAAATATTGTGATTGCCTGACTGGTTTTGCCTAGCGATGACACCTCAACATTTCTTGATGGTGGTGTGCTTAGCGATGGCCTTACAGTGGGGGATGCGATGGAGCGTTGCAGGCTATCTTCAATCAGAGCAGGTGCACATGTGCTACCTGAGCTTTTGTAGTCCGTCCATGCTTGCAAGTGCATGTTGGTTAAATGTCTAAGCATGCAACTGGTATTCAAATTTCTTAGATTTTTTCCTCTGCTAAAGGTCCTTCAGCACTTCTTACAGATAACCTTTGCATCATCAGTAGGATTTTGTTCAAAAAAGTGCCACACTGCTCTCTTTCTACTATGGTACAAATTTTCAGGGCTTGCCCGCTGTGCTAATTTGACCATCTGGCCAAGCTGTCCTGCAAATCTTTTAGTTTTCTTGCCAAGTTTTTTGACAGCTACAGGCCTGACGGATAACCACTGCTGTGATGACGATGCCTGCTGCGGATCCTTCTCCTGTTCTGACCTATTGTCACCAGCACCCTCTTCCCCCAATGGATGTCAATCCTGGTCAACAACTGGGTCATCCATGACCTCGTCTTCAATGTCATCTGCACCTTCCTCCTTACCTTCCTCTGTGTCACCATGTAAGGTGGTATAGTATGCGGGAAGGGGCACCTGAGTTTCATCAGGGTCTGATTCGGGCTCAGTAGACTGCGAGGGCAATGAAGTACTGTGGTTGAATGTACCAGCAGATTCGTCTAGCAGTGGCTGTGCATCAGTGCACTCCATGTCAGATTGATCTTGGACTGGGGAATTCAGGATTTGACTTGATAACTCAGGAATGGTATGTGAAAAGAGCTCCATGGAGTAATCAGAAGTGTGTGCTGCAGCATCCTTCACTTTTGTTGTGGGTGAAGGACACAACAAAAGGTGTTGATCCTGACCAGAAGCCTGCACTGACGACTCTGTGCTTGCAGTTTTTGTAACTTCAGAAGAGGAGTGTAGATGTGCACTGACCGTAATAAGAACACCAGATATCTGATACTGTTTGATAATCAGACAGCAGTCAATACTGTGTATGGAGAAATGGAAATGTGGCTATATGTATTTACGGAGTGTCACACACACGCTGACTCTGTGGAGATGGGACCGTAATAACTAAGAACACCAGATATCCGATGCTGTTTGATAATCGGACAGCAGTCAATACGGTGTATGGAGAAATGGAAATGTCCCTATATGTATTTACGGAGTGTCACACACACGGTGACTCTGTGGAGATGTGTTGTGAATTCACTTTCTGGCCTACCTCTGAATTCTAGTGAAGGTAGTGGAGCAGGTTGTATTGACAGAGGAGTCGCGAGTTCCCTTTCCGGGCTCCCTTTGGTGGTTACAGGATGTAATGGAGCTGATCTAATTGACAGAGGCCTGCCACCTGATAATGAGGACGACGATTGGACATCTGGAGTCTTTGACTGGATTTAAGACAGCCGACTCCCTCTATCCCTGCTGGTGACTTTCCCTGCCTCCTGAGGTCTTAGTTTCCAGTTCAGTCCCTGCATGCTCAAGCTAAGTGTTCTTTGCTATTGTTCACATTTGATTTGGTTTTGTCTATTTCAGTTTTGTGTGGTCAGCCAGCCCTGGCTGGGGCTGTGCTGAATTTCCTACCTTATGTTACTGTTTGTGCCATTTTGTTTTTTGTCCCTTATTAGATTGGCCTCTTTTTGCTCTGCTTTCAGAATATGCCAGAGTGCTGATATAGTTGGTGAAGTCTAGTGACTTCAGAGTTTTTTGCTATCAGAAGTGTTGGACATTTTGGCAGTGTTTTTTGCGTGATTGCAGGCAGTGTCTTTCCTTTCCTGTCCTTCCTAGTTAGTGTGGGTCCCATCATTTGCTCACCCTTTTTTTCCTACTTGTGTTTGTGCTTTCATCTTGTCTCACCGACAATATATGTTTGGGGGCTATCTATTCCTTTGGGGTCTGCTCTGGGGCAGTTTAGATTTCCCCTTTTCTTGCTTTAGGCTTATTTAGTACTCTGGCTGTGTCGAGGCATCTAGAATCATCGTAGGTACGCTCCATGGCTACTGCTAGTTGTGTGGATAGGATGAGGGGTCTACAATCCGATTAGTTACCAACCTCTCTGGCTTTCTGTGGCTTAGCTTGGTCTTTTTTCCTCCTTGGTGACCCAATCATAACAGAATCAACAGCCTAAACCGTAGATTCTAGGGTACTCAAAAGCAAGAGAGAATTGTTAAAAAAAAAAAGTGTCAGAATTTTTTTTTTTTATATTTTTTTCTCTTTTTCTCTGGGACCGTAGGAGGATTTTTTCTTTAATGGAGATTAAGCAATTGTCCAATCGTGTTGAGCAGCTCGCTGTTGAAGTGCGAGGAATTTCCGCCTATCTTGCTCAATCACCTGCTGTTGAACCAAAAATCCCTACTCCTGATGTGTTTTCAGGGGATCGGTCTAAATTTTTGAATTTTAAGAATAATTGTAAATTATTTCTTGCCTTGAAGCCTAACTCATCGGGGAACTCTGTGCAGCAGGTTAAAATTGTCATCTCCTTGCTGTGCGGCGATCCCCAGGATTGGGCTTTTTCTCTGACACCTGGAAATCCTATTCTGACTAATGTGGATGCATTTTTTCAAGCCTTGCAGTTGCTGTATGATGAACCTAATGCTATTGATCATGCTGAGAAAACCCTATTGGCATTGAACCAGGGTCAGGATTCTGCAGAGTTATACTGTCAAAAATTCCAAAAGTGGTCGGTTCTTGCTACATGGAATGACGGTGCCTTAGCAGCTCTCTTTCGGAAAGGTTTATCAGAGAGCATAAAAGATGTTATGGTGGGATTTCCTTTTCCCTCTGGTCTTGATGATTCTATGTCATTAGCCATTCAAGTTGATCAGCGTTTATGTGAACGTAAAATTACACGAGAGGCATTGTCGCCTTTTGAACAAATGTCTTAACCCATGCAATGTGATAGGGTTTTGTCTAGGGCGCAACGTCAGGAGTTTTGAAGGCATAATTAGCTGTGTTTTTCTGTGGAGACGCCTCTCATACTATTTCTGTCTGCCCTAAATGAGAGAAACATTTTGCACACACATTTGCTGTGGGCAATGTACAACCTAAGTTCCTTTTGGCAATTACTCTGATCTGCTCCTTATCCACATTTTCCGCTAAGGCTTTTGTGGATTCAGGAGCAGCTTAGAATCTGATGGATTTGGACTTTGCTAAACATTGTGGTTTTCCCATGATACCCCTCTGCGAACGCTTATTCCTTTGAGGGGTATTGATGCTGCTCTGTTATGAATGAGTCACTGTAGGAGGCAAAAGCAGAAATACAAGCTAAGTCCAGAAAACCAGAGAAGTTGGCAACTATCAGATTGCAGACCCCTGAACCTATCAACACAACTAGCAGTAGCTGTGGGGGGTTCCTACGATGTCCTAGACCCCTCGATCACAGCCGGAGAAATACATAGGCCTAAAGAAAGAAAGGGGAAATCTAAACTGCCCCAGAGCAGACCCCAAAGCAATAGGCAGCCCCCAACATATAACGACGATGAAGCAAGATGAAAATACTAACACAGACAGAAAGATAGACTGAGCAAAGGCGGGGCCCCAAAACTACCTAGGTAGGAAAGGACAGGAAGGCTGCTGTCTGCAATCTGCCAAAACCCTATCAAAGACATAAGCCAACCAGCTGATATGAAAAAGGCCCTGAAGCAGCTAGGCTTCAAAAACTGAATCAGCACTCAGTTATTTTCAGAAGACAGAGCTAAATGAATTCAGCACACCCCAGCAGGGAATGGCAGAAATCCAGAAAAACAAAGCAAAAACAAAGTCAAAGCACAAAAGCAAAAGGCAGAGCAGCAAACTTAGCTTTGGAGGAGCAGGAATTCAGACTGGTCTCCAAGGATCCAACAGAGAAATCACCCGCAGGGCAGAAGGGCGTCAGCAGCATTATATCCAGTCCGTAACTCCACTCAGCCAGTCACAATCATCAGCCTCAGGTGTTTGACAATCAGGCTCACTACCTTTCTTTACCAGAAGAGGGAGTTCCTCGGGCCTCAGTAATGAAGGGGAAAATGAACTCACAACAGTACCTCCCCCTTGAGGAGGGGTCACCGAACCCTCAACTATGCCACCAGGGCGATCAGGGTGAGCCCGATGAAAGGCACGCACCAATCGTTTGGCATGAATATCAGAGGCGGAGACCCAGGAATTATCCTAATGACCATAACCCTTCCACTTAACCAAATACTGGAGTCTCCGTCTAGCCAGACGGGAATCCAGTACTTTCTCTACCTCATACTCCATGTTACCTTCAACCAATACAGGATCTGGAGGTGCCACCCCCGGAACAACAGGTTCAACAAACCTCTTCAACAAAGATTTATGGAACACATTATGGATTTTAAATGTGACAGGAAGAGCCAAACGAAAAGAGACCGGATTAATAATCTCCACAATCTTGTAAGGTCCAATAAATCTAGGCTTAAACTTAGGAGAAGCCACCTTCATAGCAATATTTTTTGATGATAACCACACCATATCACCAACCTTAAACTGGGGACCAATGGTCCTATGTCGGTTGGAAAACCGCTGGGCCTTTTCCTGGGAGAGAGATAACTTATCCACCACTTGGTCCCAGATCTGGTGCATTCTCTCCACCACAGTGTCAACACCTGGGCAGGCAGAGGGCTCCACCTGCCCTGAAGAAAATCGAGGATGAAACCCAAAGTTACAAAAAAAAGGTGACATCAAAGTGGCAGAACTAGCTCTATTATTCAAAGCAAATTCGGCCAAGGGCAAAAATGAAACCCAATCATCCTGATCAGCAGAAATAAAACATCTCAAATATGACTCCAAGGTCTGGTTTGTTCTCTCTATCTGTCCATTGGTCTGAGGGTGAAAAGCAGAGGAGAAGGACAACTGAATTCCCAGCCTGGAACAGAAAGTTCTCCAAAATCTAGACACAAACTGCACTCCTCTGTCAGATACAATGTTCTCAGGAATCCCGTGCAAACGAACCACCTGTTGCAAAAACAGGGGCACCAACTCAGAGGAAGACGGCAACTTAGGGAGTGGTACAAGATGAACCATCTTAGAGAACCTATCACAAATCACCCAAATAACAGTCATCCTCTGAGAGACAGGCATATCAGAGATGAAATCCATTGAAATATGGGTCCATGGCCTCCTGAGGACCGGCAAAGGCATCAACAACCCACTAGAGTGAGAACAAGATTTAGACCGGGAGCAAGTCCCACAGGACTGCACAAAATTCCTGACATCATGAGACAAGGTGGGCCACCAAAAAGAGCGACTCACCAGATCTCTAGTACCAAAAATACCCGGATGACCAGCCAATGCAGAGCAATGAACTTCAGACATCACTCTCTTCTTCCACTGGTCAGGAACATACAACTTTCCACTGGGGCAACGCTCAGGCTTGTCCTCCTGGAACTCTTGCAGAGCAAGTCTCAAATCGGGCGAGATGGCAGAAAGAACTACCCCTTCGCCTAAGATGGTAGCAGGCTTGGTCACCACAGGAGAATCAGCAAAGAAACTCTAGAGAGGGCGTCTGCCTTGACATTCTTAGTTCCAGGAAGGAAAGAGACCACAAAATCAAAACGTGTAAAAAACAAGGCCCACCTAGCCTGTCTAGGGTTCAAGCGTTTAGCCGACTCTAGGTAAATCAAATTTTTGTGGTCAGTGAGGACCACAACTTGATGTTTGGCTCCCTCCAACCAATGTCTCCACTCCTCAAATGCCCATTTCATGGCCAACAGTTCCCGATTCCCCACATCATAGTTACGTTCAGATGAAGAGAACTTTCGGGAAAAGAAAGCACAGGGATTCATTTTAGATGTTACCGGATCCTTTTGGGACAACACTGCTCCTGCACCAATCTCAGAAGCATCCACCTCTACCTGAAACGGGAGTGAGACATCAGGTTGCCGCAGAACCGGGGCGGAGGTAAATCTACGCTTCAGCTCCTGAAAGGAAGCAACCGCCTCCGGAGACCAGTTCAACACATCCGCACCCTTCCTAGTCAGGTCAGTCAATGGTTTGGCAATACTAGAAAATGTTGCTATAAATTTCCGATAAAAATTAGCAAAACCCTAAAACTTCTGGAGGGCCTTCAGAGAAGTGGGCTGAACCCAATCATAAATGGCCTGTACCTTGGCCGGGTCCATTTCAATAGTTGACGGAGACAAAATAAATCCCAAAAAAGAAATCCTCTGTACTCCAAAAAGGCATTTTGATCCTTTGACATACAGAGAATTCTCTCTCAAGATCCGGAACACAGTCCGAATATGTTCCACATGAGCATCCCAATCCTTGGAGAAGATCAAAATATCGTCCAGATAGATAATCAAAAATTTATCGACAAAGTCTCGGAAAATATCGTTCATGAAGCACTGGAAGACAGAAGGGGCATTAGTGAGCCCAAAAGGCATCACCAGGTACTCAAAATGTCCCTCCGGAGTATTAAACGCCGTCTTCCATTCATCCCCCTGCTTAATGCGGATAAGATTATACGCCCCCCTGAGGTCAAGCTTGGTAAACCAGCAAGCACCTCTGACTCTAGAGAATAGATCTGAAATCAGGGGTAACGGATACTGATATTTAATAGTAATTTTATTGAGGGCACGATAATCAATACAAGGCCTTAAAGAACCATCCTTCTTGGCCACAAAAAAAAACCGGAACCTAAGGGTGAAGAGGATGGTCTAATATGACCCTTCTCCAACGCCTCCTTAATATAGGACCGCATAGCCTCGTGCTCGGGTACAGATAAATTGAAGAGCCGACCCTTAGGAAATTTACACCCCAGGCTTAGTTCAATTGCACAGTCATAACTCCTATGAGGAGGCAAGGACGCAGACTCATTCTCACTAAATACATCATAGAAGTCCGCCAAATAGTCAGGAACCTCATGCGACTGAGGAGAGGTGGAAAAAACCGGAGCCTCACTAAAGGTACACCGGCAACCCCAACTCACCACAGACACAGACTTCCAATCCAAAACTGGATTATGAATCTGCAACCAGGGAAACCCCAGAACAACGGCATCATGCAGACCATGCAACACCAAAAATCTGCAATTTTCTTGGTGGTCTGGGGCGACCCGCATGACCAACTGGGTCCAAAACTGAGGTTTATTTTTAGCCAGAGGGGTAGCATCAATCCCCCTCAAAGGGATAGGCGTCTGCAGAGGTGTCAACGGAAATCCACAACGTTTAGCAAAATCCAAGTCCATTAGGTTTAGCGCTGCTCCCGAATCCATAAAAGCCTTGGCGGAAAATGTGGACAGGGAACAGATCAGAGTAATCGCCAAAAGAAACTTGGGCTGAACCCCACCAACAGAAAACGTGTGTGCAAAGCGTTTCTCACGTTTAGGACAAACAGAAATAATATGTGAGGCATCTCCACAGAAAAAACACAGCTTATTGCGCCTTCTGAATTCCTGACGTTGCGCCTTAGACAAAACTCTATCACATTGCATAGGTTCAGACGTCTGTTCAACCGGTAGCAACACCTCTCGTGTAATCCTGCGTTCACGTAAACGCCGATCAACCTGAATGGCTAAAGACATAGAATCGTCCAGACCAGAGGGAACAGGAAATCCCACCATAGTATCTTTTACGGCTTCTGACAAACCCTTCCGAAAGAGAGCAGCCAAGGCACTATCATTCCAGGTAGTAAGGACCGCCCACTTTCGGAACTTTTGACAGTACAACTCTGCAGATTCTCGACCCTGGTTCAATGCTAACAGGGTCTTTTCTGCCTGACCAATAGCATTAGGTTCGTCGAACAGCAACCCCAAGGCTTGAAAAAATGCGTTCACATTAGTCAGAATAGGGTCATCTGGTTTCAAAGAAAGCGCCCAATCCTGGGGATCGCCGCGCAGCAAAGAGATGACAATTTTAACCTGCTGCGCGGGGCTCCCTGACGAGTTAGGCTTCAAAGCAAAAAATAATTTACAATTATTTTTGAAACTCAAAAATTTAGATCGATCCCCAAAAAATACATCAGGTGTGAGGATCTTTGGTTCAAGAGCATGTGAACGAGCAAGATAGGCGGAAATTCCTCGCACTTCAGCAGCGAGCTGCCCCACACGATCAGAAACTTGCTTTATCTCCATTGAGAGAAAAAAAAAATTCCCCCTACGGCCTCAGAGATATAGAGGAAAGAATATACACACTCCTCTTTTTTTTTTTTTTTTTAACCCCTTACCTACAATTGACGTAATATTCCGTCCATGTGACCATGGACCTAATTACCATGGACGGAATATTACGTCACCATGATCAGCGGCGCCCACGTGGTGAGCGCCGCTGATCGCGGCCGGGTGTCAGCTAATTATCATAGCTGACACCCGGCACAATGTGTCAGGGGCGGTCACGGACCGCCCCCGACACGTTAACCCCTTGCACACCGCGATCAAACGCAATCGCGGTGTACCGGGGGTTAAAGGGAAGCATCGGCAGGGAGGGGGCTCCCTCCGTGCTTCCCTGAGCCCCCCACAGCAGCGCAATGTGCAGCGCTGCTGCGGGGGGGCTCCTTTCCTCCAGGCCCCCGAATCCAAGATGGCGACAGGGGCCTGAGGAAGCTGGCTTCCTCAGTGCCTGCAAAGCGCAGGCATGAGGAAGTCTGCAGCAGTGCCTGTGACAGATCGCTGATCAGCGATCTGTCACAGGACAGTGATGTCCCACCTGGGACAAGGTAATAAAGTAAAAAAAAAAAAAAGTGTTAAAAATAATTAAAAAAAAATCGCTAAATAAATTAGTAAAAAAAAAAAAAAATATTCCCCAATAAATCCATTTTTTCAAATTAAAAAAAAACAAAAACAATAAAAGTACACATATTTGGTAACGCCGCGTCCATAATGACCTGCCCTATAAAACTGTCCCATTAGTTAACCCCTTTAGCGAACCCCTTAAAAAATAAAAATAAAAAACGAAGCAAAAAATAATGATTTATTATCATACCACCAAACAAAAAGTGCAATAACGCGCGATCAAAAAGACACATATAAATATCCATGGTACCGCTGAAAACATCATCTTGTCCCGCAAAAAACGAGCCACCATACAGCGTCATCCGCAAAAAAATAAAAAAGTTATAGCTCGCAGAATAAAGCGATACAAAAATAATTATTTTTTATATAAAATTGTTTTCATTGCAAAAAACCGACAAAACATAAAAAAACGACCTAAATGAGGTATCGCTGTAACCGTACTGACCCGAAGAATAAAACCGCTTTATCAATTTTACCGCACGCGGAACGGTGTAAACGCACCCCCCCAAAAGAAATTCATGAAATGCTGGTTTTTGTTCATTCTACGTCACAAAAATCGGAATAAAAAGCGATCAAAAAATGTCACGTGCCCGAAAATGGTACCAATAAAAACGTCAACTCGTCCCGCAAAAAATAAGACCTCACATGACTCGGTGGGTCAAAATACGGAAAAATTATAGCTCTCAATATGTGGTGATGCAAAAACTACTTTTACAGTAAAAAGCGTCTTTTAGCGTGCGACAGCTGCCAAACATAAAAACCGCCATAAATAGTAAATCAAACCCCCCGTTATCACCCCCTTAGTTAGGGAAAAATAATAAAACTAAAAGAAAATGTATTTATTTCCATTTTCCCGCTAGGGTTAGGGTTAGGGTAGGGTTAGGGTTAGGGTTAGGGCTAGGGCTAGGGTTAGGGTTAGGGCTAGGGTTAGGGTTAGGGCTAGGGTTAGGGCTCAGATTAGGGTTAGGGGTGTGTTGAGGTTAGGGTTGGAGTTATAATTGGGGGGTTTCCACTGTATAGGCACATCAGGTGCTCTCCAAAGGCAACATGGCGTCTGATCTCAGTTCCAGCCAATTCTGCGTTGAAAAAGTCAAATGGTGCTCCTTCCCTTCCAAGCTCTGCCATGCGCCCAAACAGTGTTTTACCCCCACATGTAGGGTATCAGCCTACTCAGGACAAATTACAAAACAACTTTTGGGGTCCAATTTCTCCTGTTACCCTTAGGAAAATAAAAAATTGGGGGCAAAAATATAATTTTGCGGAAAAAATTTTTTTTTTTATTTTCACGCCCAGGCGTTATAAACTTCTGTGAAGCACTTGGGGGTTCAAAGTGCTCTCCACACATCTAGATAAGCTCCGTGGGGGGTCTAGTTTCCAAAATGGGGTCACTTGTGGGGAGTTTCAATAGTTTAGGTACATCAGGGGCTCTCCAAACGCACATGACACCCACAGACCAATCCATCAAAGTCTGCATTCCAAAACGTCACTACTTCCCTTCCGAGCCCCGACGTGTGCCCATACAGTAGTTTTCTCCCACATATGAGGTATCAGCGTACTCAGGACAAATTGGACAACAACTTCTGGGGTCCAATTTCTCCTGTTACCCTTGGGAAAATAAAAAAAATTGGGGACTAAATGATGATGTTTGTTGAAAAAATACGATATTTTTATTTTCACGCCCGGTCGTTATAAACTTCTGTGAAGCACTGGGGGGTTCAAAGTGCTCACCACACATCTAGATAAGTTCATTAGGGGGTCTAGTTTCCAAAATGGGGTCACTTGTGGGGAGTTTCCACTGTTTAGGTACATCAGGGGCTCTCCAAAAGCAACATGACACCCGCAGACCATGCCATCAAAGTCTGCATTCCAAAATGTCACTACTTCCCTTCCGAGCCCTGATGTGTGCCCATACAGTAGTTTTCTCCCACATATGAGGTATCAGCGTACTCAGGACAAATTGGACAACAACTTTTGGTGTCCAATTTCTCCTGTTACCCTTGGGAAAATAAAAAAATTGGGGACTAATTGATCATGTTTGTGGAAAAAATATGATTTTTTTATTTTCATGCCTGGGCATTATAAACTTCTGTGAAGCCCTTGGGGGTTCAAAGTGCTCACCACACATCTAGATAAGTTCCTCAGGGGGTCTAGTTTCCAAAATGGGATCATTTGTGGGGGGTTTTCACTGTTTAGGTACATTAGGGGCTCTCCAAAGGCAACATGACACCCACAGACCATTCCATCAAAGTCTGCATTCCAAAACGTCACTACTTCCCTTATGAGCCCTGACGTGTGTCCATACAGTAGTTTTCTCCCACATATGGGGTGTCAGCGTACTCAGGACAAATTGGACAACAACTTTTGGGGTCCAATTTCTCCTGTTACCCTTGGGAAAATAAAAAAATGGGGACTAAAAGATGATGTTTGTGGAAAAAATACGATTTTTTTATTTTCACGCCCGGACGTTATAAACTTCAGTGAAGCACTGGGGGGTTCAAAGTGCTCACCACACATCTAGATAAGTTCCTTGGGGCTTCTAGTTTCCAAAATGGTGTCATTTGTGGGGGGTTTCTACTGTTTTGGTACATCAGGGGCTTTCCTAACGCGACATGGTGTCCGATCTCAATTCCAGCCAAAAACGTCAAATGGCGCTGCTTCCCTTCCGAGCTCTGCCATGCGCCCAAATAGTGGTTTACACCCACATGTGGGGTATCAGCGTACTCAGGATAAATTGCACAATATCTTTTATGGTCCTGTTACTTTTGGAAAAATAAGAATTGGGGGTGAAAAGATCATTTTTGTGGAAAAAATATGATTTTTTAATTGTACTGCTGTACGTTATAAACTTCAGTGAAGCACTGGGGGGTTCAAAGTGCTCACCACACATCTAGATAAGTTCCTTGGGGGGTCTAGTTTCCAAAATGGTGTCATTTGTGGGGGGTTTCTAGTGTTTTGGTACATCAGGGCTTTTCCAATCGCGACATGGTGTCCGATCTCAATTCTAGCCAAAAACGTCAAATGGCGCTGCTTCCCTTCCGAGCTCTGCTATGCGCCCAAATAGTCATTTACACCCACATATGGGGTATCAGCGTACTCAGGACAAATTGCACAATAACTTTTAAGGTCCTGTTACCCTTGGAAAAATAAAAATTGGGGGTGAAAAGATCATTTTTGTGGAAAAAATATGATTTTTTAATTGTACCGCTGTACGTTATAAACTTCTGTGAAGCCCTTGTGGGTTCAAAGTTCTCACCACATATCTAGATAAGTTCCTTGGGGGGTCTAGTTTCCAAAATGGGGTCACTTGGGGGGTTTCCACTGTTTAGGTACATCAGGGGCTCTCCAAACGCGGCATGGCGTCCGATCTGAATTCCAGCCAATTTTGCATTGAAAAAGTCAAACGGCGCTCCATCCCTACTGAGGTCTGCCATGCGCCGAAACAGTGGTTCCCCCCCACATATCAGGTATCAGCGTACTCAGGACAAATTGCACAATAACTTTTGCAGTCCAATTTCTCCTGTTACCCTTGGTAAAATAAAGAAAATTGAACCTGAAGTATTTTTTTTGTGAAAAAAGTTAAATGTTCATTTTTTTTTTAATATTCAAAAAATTCCTGTGACGCACCTAAAGGGTTAATAAACTTCTTGAATGTGGTTTTAAGCACCTTAAGGGGTGCATTTTTTAGAATGGTGTCACTTTTGGTTATTTTCTATCATATAGACCCCTCAAAGTGGCTTCAAATGTGAAGTGGTCCCTAAAAATAAAATGGTGTTGCAAAAATGAGAAATCCCTGGTCAATTTTTAACCCTTATAACTTCCTAACAAAAAAAAATTTTGGTTCCAAAATTGTGCTCATGTAAAGTAAACATGTGGGAAATGTTATGTATTAAGTTTTTTGTGTGCTGTATCGCTGTGATTTAAGGGCATAAAAATTCAAAATTGGAAAATTGCAAAATTTTCAAAATTTTCGCCAAATTTCCATTTTTTTCACAAATAAACTCAAGTTATTTGAATGCAATTTTACCACTAACATGAAGTACAATATGTCACGAGAAAACAATGTCAGAATCACTGGGATCCATGGAAGCGTTCCAGAGTTATGACCTCATAAAGGGACAGTGGTCAGAATTGTAAAAATTGGCCCGGTAGTTAACGTGCAAACCACCCTTGGTAGTGAAGGGGTTAAACACAAATCTTTCCTGCTATTGAGTACCCCAGGATCTGCGGTTTGGGCGGGTGATTCTGTTATGATTGAGTCACCGTAGGAGGCAAAAACAGAAATGCTAGCTAAGTCCAGAAAACCAGAGAAGTTGGCAACTATCAGATTGCAGACCCCTGAACCTATCAACACAACTAGCAGTAGCCGTGGGGGGTTCCTACGATGACCTAGACCCCTCGATCACAGCCGGAGAGATACATAGGCCTAAAGAAGGAAAGGGGAAATCTACCTGCCCCAGAGCAGACCCCAAAGCAATAGTCAGCCCCCCACATATAATGACGGTGAAGCAAGATGAAAACACTTACACAGACAGAAAGACAGGCTGAGCAAAGACTGGGCCCAAAAACTACCTAGATAGGAACGGATAGGAAGGCTGCTGTCTGCAATCTGCCAAAACCCTATCAGAGACAAAAGCCAACAAGCTGATATAAAAATGGCCCTGAAGCAACTAAGCTTCAAAAACTAAATCAGCACTCAGGTACTTTAAGAAGACAGAGCTAACGGAACACTGCACACTCCAGCAGGGAGTGGCAGAATCCAAAAAGCAAGAAAAACAAAAACAAATCTTAAATGCAAAAAGGCAAAACAGAAAACTTAGCTTTAGGAGAGAAGGAATCAGACTGGTGTCCAAGAGTCCACAGAGAAATCACCCGCAGGGCAGAAAGGGCGTAAGCTGCCTTAAATCCAGTCAGTGACTCCACTCAGCCAATCGTCTTCATTAATCCCAGGTGCCTGATAATCAGGCTCGCTACCTTCCTTCACTAGAATAGGGAGTTCACCAGGCCTCAGTGACGGAGGGGAAAATGAACTCACAACAGGTCTTTCAGCTTTGACCACTGCACACCCGACAATTCCATGTCTGCCCTCAAACTGCCTGCCCGTGTATCCTCCCACAAATGCATTACAGACTGCCTCTGTTCACACAGCCTCTCAACCATGTGCATGGTGGAGTTCCAACTTGTAGCAACGTCTATGATTAGGCGATGCTTGGGGAGGTTGAGTGATCGCTGTAGCTGCTGCATACGACTGGAGTGGATGTTTAAGTGACGGATGTGCGAGCACAGTTTTTGCACCTTACGGAGCAGGGATGTTAACTCCGGATAATTTTTAAGGAAGCACTGCACCACCAGGTTCAAGGTGTGAGCTAGGCAAGGTATGTGTGTGAGTTTTGAAAGGGCTATGGCTGCCACAAAATTCCGCCCATTATCACTAACTACCTTGCCGCGCTCAAGATGTAGTCTACCCAGCCATGACTCAGTTTGTCGATGCAAGTAGTCGGCCAGAACCTCCGCAGTGTGTCTACTGTCGACCTAAGACATCATTTTTAAAATAGCCTGCTGCCACTTAGCACTAGCTGTTCAATAGCGGGACACCTCATGTGCAACACTGACAGATGTGGATGGAGTTCTCGTGCGACTGCACTCTGTCGATGAGCTTTCGCTTCTGGAGGAGGAGGAGGGTAGAACGCCTACAGCCAACTGTTTCCTATACCGTGGGCTAGGCAGCAGTGTTCCACCGCCGCTGTCCCCTGTGGAGCCTGCATCCACAACATTAACCCAGTGCGCAGTGATGGTCACGTAATGGCCCTGGCCATGCCTACTGGTCCATGCATCTGTTGTGAGGTGCACCTTTCCACTCACTGATTGTTTTAGTGCATGGACAATGCGGTCTTTCACATGCCGGTGGAGGGCAGGGATGGCTTTTCGAGAAAAGAAGTGCCGACTGGGTAGGTCACAGCGTGGGACAGCGTAGGCCATGAGCTCTCGGAAAGCTTCGCTTTCTACCAAACGGAAGGGTATCATCTCTAATGAGATCAGTTTGGCAATGTAGGCGTTCAAAGCCAGTGTATGCAGATGAGAGGATGAGTACTTTCTTGTCCTACTCAGAGTGTCTGGTAGGGTGAGCTGGACTTGAGAGCTGCATATGGGGAACTAGCATTGGACATGACGGACTGAGAAGGGGTTGTGATGGTGAGGGTGTTGATGGCCTAGATTCAGTGTTTCCTCATGAAAATATTGTGATTGCCTGACTGGTTTTGCCTAGCGATGACACCTCAACATTTCTTGATGGTGGTGTGCTTAGTGATGGCCTTACAGTGGGGGATGCGATGGAGCGTTGCAGGCTAACTTCAATCGGAGCAGGTGCACATGTGCTACCTGAGCTTTTGTAGTCCGTCCATGCTTGCAAGTGCATGTTGGTTAAATGTCTAAGCATGCAACTGGTATTCAAATTTCTTAGATTTTTTCCTCTGCTAAAGGTCCTTCAGCACTTCTTACAGATAACCTTTGCATCATCAGTAGGATTTTGTTCAAAAAAGTGCCACACTGCTCTCTTTCTACTATGGTACAAATTTTCAGGGCTTGCCCTCTGTGCTAATTTGACCATCTGGCCAAGCTGTCCTGCAACTCTTTTAGTTTTCTTGCCAAGTTTTTTGACAGCTACAGGCCTGACGGATAACCACTGCTGTGATGACTAGAGTTGAGCGACTTTTGGTTTTTTAGGGTCGCGTTTCGTTTCGTGAAACCCGACTTTTCCAAAAGTCGGGTCGAGCAAGATCGTCCGATTATAGGGAAAAGTCGGGGTCGTCCCGAAACACGAAACCCAATGTAAGTCAATGGGGAATAAAAGTCGGCAGTGAGAGGAGGACAGGAAACACACCTACAGTGCCCATTTGAATGCCAAAAGCATCTATTTTTCTTACTTAAGCTTGTCAACCTTAATTAACTTCATAATACAAGTTACACACTGAAAAATGGGGGTTATTTGGCGAAAGTTGTGGGGGGGGGGAGGGCTGGCTGCAGGTTTTCATGTGCCCTGGGCGAAAGAGCGCCCCTTTAACACATACCACAACTCATCATGCTCCGATACGGCAGAGAAATAGCAGTATAATACAATGAAAAATACCTCACTTTTTACATCTCATGACGAGGCCCATCTATTTCTCCATACAGAATCATTGGTCCCATATAATGTTTGAAACAGTATATGATGAGCTCCACATAATGCTACAGTATATGTTGGTCCCCATGGATGAAGCTCCACTGTCTTATGGGCCCAAATAATGCTCCAAACATAATGGGCCCCATTTCTAATGCTCTAGTGTATAATGGGCCCTGTAAATGCTGCTCCAGTGTCTGATGTCCACCTTTGGAATGTTCCAGTGTATGGTGGGCCCCATCTATCATTCTCCAGAGTATAGTGCTCCCCAAAAATTGCTGTCCCAACATTGAAAACAATCAAATAAGTCTCCTCGCTAGGGAATCCCTGTACTTGTCTGGACAGGTGCTGTAGCTTGCTTAACAGCTCGCCATCCGTTCTCACGCCCAGTATGGATTACACGTGATTGCACAAAGGTGAGAAAGGGTACCATATGCCCAGATAACATGTATGGATAGCGTACACATTCAAAATATATGTCTCAGGAGGCAGGCTCAGACGGTGTTAGGCCCAGTATGGATTGCACGTGATTGCACAAAGGTTAGAAAGGGTACCATATCCCTGGATAACATGTATGGATAGCGTACACATTCAAAATATATGTCTCAGGAGGCAGGCTCAGACGGTGTTAGGCCCAGTATGGATTGCACGTGATTGCACAAAGGTTAGAAAGGGTACCGTATCCCTGGATAACATGTATGGATAGCGTACACATTCAAAATATATGTCTATACAGCATGAGGCAGGCTCAGACGGTGTTAGGCCCAGTATGGATTGCACGTGATTGCACAAAGGTTAGAAAGCGTACCGTATCCCTGGATAACATGTATGGATAGCGTACACATTCATAATATATGTCTCAGGAGGCAGGCTCAGACGGTGTTAGGCCCAGTATGGATTGCACGTGATTGCACAAAGGTTAGAAAGGGTACCGTATCCCTGGATAACATGTATGGATAGCGTACACATTCAAAATATATGTCTCAGGAGGCAGGCTCAGATGGTGTTAGGCCCAGTATGGATTGCACGTGATTGCACAAAGGTTAGAAAGGGTACTGTATCCCTGGATAACATGTATGGATAGCGTACACATTCAAAATATATGTCTATACAGCATGAGGCAGGCTCAGACGGTGTTAGGCCCAGTATGGATTGCACGTGATTGCACAAAGGTTAGAAAGGGTACCGTATCCCTGGATAACATGTATGGATAGCATACACATTCAAAATATATGTCTATACAGCATGAGGCAGGCTCAGACGGTGTTAGGCCCAGTATGGATTGCACGTGATTGCACAAAGGTTAGAAAGGGTACCGTATCCCTGGATAACATGTATGGATAGCGTACACATTCAAAATATATGTCTATACAGCATGAGGCAGGCTCAGACGGTGTTAGGCCCAGTATGGATTGCACGTGATTGCACAAAGGTTAGAAAGGGTACCGTATCCCTGGATAACATGTATGGATAGCGTACACATTCAAAATATATGTCTATACAGCATGAGGCAGGCTCAGACGGTGTTAGGCCCAGTATGGATTGCACGTGATTGCACAAAGGTTAGAAAGGGTACCGTATCCCCGGATAACATGTATGGATAGCGTACACATTCAAAATATATGTCTATACAGCATGAGGCAGGCTCAGATGGTGTTAGGCCCAGTATGGATTGCACGTGATTGCACAAAGGTTAGAAAGGGTACCGTATCCCTGGATAACATGTATGGATAGCGTACACATTCAAAATATATGTCTATACAGCATGAGGCAGGCTCAGACGGTGTTAGGCCCAGTATGGATTGCACGTGATTGCACAAAGGTTAGAAAGGTTACCGTATCCCTGGATAACATGTATGGATAGCGTACACATTCAAAATATATGTCTCAGGAGGCAGGCTCAGACGGTGTCAGGCACAGTATGGATTTGACGGCCCAGATTACACAGTGGAGGAGCAGGGAGAGGTAAAGATTGCAAATGCTGGGGCCCTGCCCAAGCAAGGGGGGCCCACTCGTGGGCGTCGGTACTGGCACTGGGCCCCTCATAGTACAGCGGTGTGTCTGACGGCGGGTGTGCACCACCACCGTCAGAGACACTTGATTGCACTATGAGGGACCCTGTGCCAGTGCCCGCGCCCAAGAGTCGGCCTACCCACCTGTCCAGGGCAACGGCACTCGCACGGTGTCGTGCGGTAGGTGGTGACCCCGGCCATGGGGGGGAGGCAGCACAGTTAGGGAGTTTTAGAAAGTGGCATATGTTGATGTTGGACATTCAGCTGATGCAAAAGGCGAAATAGGTGAAGTACCAGGAAGAGGTGGACCAAAGCAAGCCATTTTTCTGTCACCCTATGTGTCATCAGGGGAAGGTGGGACAAAATCCTTGGAAACCCATGCGTGGTTCATTTTAATGAAGGTTAGATCATCCACATTTTGGGTTGACAGACGGGTCCTTTTTTCTGTCAGGATTGATCCAGCTGCACTGAAGACTCTTTCCGATAGCGCACTTGCAGCTGGGCAAGCGAGCTCTTGTAAGGCATATTGTGCCAATTCAGGCCAGGTGTCCAGTTTAGCGGCCCAATAGTCAAAGGGGAATGACCTGTGTGGGAGAACATCGATATGGGAGGAAAAGTAGTTTGTAACCATAGTTGACAACTGCTGTCTCCTGTCACTTTCCATCGATGCAGTATTACCAGTTGTGTGAGCGGTATTTGAAAAATCAGTCCACAACATTGTCATGAAACCCCTGTCTCCAACGCCACTTCTGCTGTGTGCACCAAGAACACCTCTGCCAAGCTGCCCCCGGCCCGTACGGTTGTGTGAGAACCATCACCGCTGCTGTGTGCTGGGAATGCCTCAAGCAACCGATTTACCAGAGTTGCTTGTTTATTAGCCAATATTAGGTCAAGGTTCTCCTGTGGCATGATGTTTTGTAATTTGTCTTTATAGCGTGGATCCAGGATGCTGGCCAACCAGTAGTCGTCATCGTTCATCATTTTGGCAATGCGGGGGTCCCTTTTTAGGATCCGCAAGGCATAATCTGACATGTGGGCCAATGTTCCCGGTGTCAATGATGCACTGCGAGTGCTGGTTGGAGGAGCACTTTCTGGCAGATCCACATCCCTCCAGTCACGCACAAACCCTGTACCAGACCTTGCCACGCCAACATTTTCACTTGCCCCACGAGATGCATCCTCCTCCCCTAAGTAATCATCCCCATCATCCTCCTCCTCCTCCTCTTCTTCCTCCACCTCATCCAGGAGAGGTCCCTGAGCAGACAATGGCTGAATGTCATCAAGGATTCCCTCCTCCTCTTCCTCCTCATCAACATTGGCTGCAGACGCCTGCTCCTTAAGGTGCGTCAAAGTTTGCATGAGCAGACGCATAAGTGGGATGCTCATGCTTAGGATGGCGTCGTCTGCGCTTACCAGCCGTGTGCATTCCTCAAAACACTGAAGGACTTTACAAAGGTCTTTCAGCTTCGACCACTGCACACCTGTCAACTCCATGTCTGCTCTCAAAGTGCCTGGCCGTGTATCCTCCCACAAATGCATTATGGCCTGCCTCTGCTCGCACAGCCACTCCACCATGTGCAGGGTGGAGTTCCACCTTGTTGCAATGTCAATAATGAGGCGGTGGTTGGGAAGGTGGAGCAATCGCTGCAGCTTCTGCATACGAACGGAGTGTACAGGCGACCGGCGGATGTGCGCGCACAGTCTTCGCACCTTCTGGAGCAGGGCTGTTAACTCCGGATAATTTTTGAGGAAGCACTGCACCACCAGGTTCAAGGTGTGAGCCAAGCAAGGTATGTGGCTGAGTTTTGAAAGGGCTATGGCTGCCACAAAATTACGGCCGTTATCACTAACTACCTTGCCTGCCTCAAGATGTACACTGCCCAGCCATGACTCAGTTTGTCGCTTCAAGTACTCGGCCAGCACCTCGGCGGTGTGTCTGTCGCCCAAACACATCATCTTCAACACAGCCTGCTGACGCTTTCCACTAGCTGCTCGATAGGGGGAC
Organism: Dendrobates tinctorius; assembly: GCF_039654945.1. Lineage (NCBI taxonomy): Eukaryota > Metazoa > Chordata > Amphibia > Anura > Dendrobatidae > Dendrobates > Dendrobates tinctorius. The sequence continues at coordinate 18,966,409 of NW_027361770.1, forward strand.
ACATCGTGTGCAACAGTGGCAGCTGCAGATGGAGTGCTCGTACGACTGCGCTCTGTGGACGAGCTTTCGCTTCTGGAGGAGGAGGAGGAGGAGGAGGGTCGAACGCCTACAGCCAACTGTTTCCTATACCGTGGGCTAGGCAGCACTGTCCCACCACCGCTGTCCCCTGTGGACCCTGCATCCACCACATTAACCCAGTGCGCAGTGATGGACACGTAACGGCCCTGGCCATGCCGACTGGACCATGCATCAGTTGTGAGGTGCACCTTTCCGCTCATTGACTGCTTGAGTGCATGGACAATGCGGTCTTTCACATGATGGTGGAGGGCTGGGATGGCTTTGCGAGAGAAGTGGCGACTGGGTAGGTCATAGCGTGGTACTGCATAGGCCATGAGTTCGCGGAAAACTGTGCTTTCCACCAACCGAAAGGGCATCATCTCAAACGAGATTAGTTTGGCAATGTGGGTGTTCAAACCCAGTGTACGCGGATGAGAGACTGAGTGCTTTCTTGACCTACTCATAGTGTCTGGGAGGGTGAGCTGGACTTGAGAGCTGCATATGGTGGAAGTAGCGGTGGACAGGGCGGACTGAGAGAGGGTTGATGATGGTGATGGAGTTGGTGTTCTTTCTGATGGCCTAGAATCAGTCTTTCGTTGATATAACAGTGGGATTCCCTGACTGCTGTGGTCTTGCAACGACACCTCAACATTTGCTGCTGTGCTAACCGGTGGGCTTACAGTGGGGGAAACAATGTAGCGTTGCTGACTACCTTCGTTGTGATCAGTTGCACATGTGGCACTTGAGGTTTGGTGTTGTGTCCACGCTTGCAAGTGCATGCTGGTTAAATGTCTAAGCATGCAACTGGTATTCAAATTTTTCAGATTTTTCCCTCGGCTAAAGGTCTTTGCGCACTTCTTACAGATAACCTTGGCCTGATCATGAGGATTTTGTTCAAAAAAGTGCCACACTGCACTCTTCCTACTTTGGCAGACATTTTGCGGCCTAGCACGCTGTGATCTTTTGACCCTCTGGACAAGCTATCCAGCAACTCTTTTGATGTTTGGAACCTGTCTTTGGAGTGCTCCGGGCCTGCCAGATAACAGCTGTTGCGATGTCGATGTCTGCTGTGGATGCTCCTCATCTGAGCTATTGGAAGCAGCACCCTCTTCCCCAAATGGATGCCAATCTGGGTCAACAACTGGGTCATCCATCACCTCCTCTTCTATGTCATGTGCACCTTCCTCTGTGTCACCGTGTATGGTGGTATAGTGTGCGGGAAGGGGCACCTGAGTCTCATCAGGGTCAGAATCTGGCTCTGTACACTGCGAGGACAATGTAGTGCTCTGAGTGAATGTACCAGCAGAATCATCCATCAGCGGCTGTGCATCAGTGCACTCCATGTCAGATTCATCTTGGCCTGGGTAATTCACCATTTCACTTGATAATCCAGGCATGGTATGTGAAAACAGCTCCATGGAGTAATCAGTAGTATGGCCTGCGTCATCCTTCAATCTTGGTTGGGGTGAAGGACACAAGGAAAGGTGTGGTTCATGAACATGAGCCTCCAATGACGACTCAGTGCTTTTACTTTTTACAACTGAAGAAGAGGAGGCGATAGAGCTGGAGGCTGAGTCAGCAATGTAAGACAAAACTTTTTCCTGATGCTCTGGCTTTAAAAGCGGTTTGCCAACTCCTAGAAAACTAAGTGTTCGAGGCCTTATGTAGCCAGACGATGATGCAGGGTCAGCACCTCCTGCATTCGGTCCTATTTTGCTCTTGCCACTACCATCAGATCCACCACCAACACCATCATTACCAGCTGCCAACCCCCGCCCAATTCCACGGCCTCTTCCACCAGCCTTCCTCATTTTTGGTAGAAATGTAGACAAAATCCAACAAACTATATAGTAATGTAAAACAAGGTACAAGGTGTCTTTAGGACAGGGGAGATTTTGAATTTCTGCACACACTTGTGGACAGTGGACACTTTTGGATTGTGTGAGGCCCACTGATATCTGAGCGCTATGTGACAGGCTCGATGGCACAGCTGTGACAAAAGTGACTAGAGGATAAGGGAGATTTTGAATCTCTGCACACACTTTTGGACACTGGACACTTTTGGATTGTGTGAGGCCCAATGAATATCTGAGCGCTATGTGACAGGCTCGATGGCACAGCTGTGACAAAAGTGACTAGAGGATAAGGGAGATTTTGAATCTATGCACCCACTTTTGGACACTGGACACTTTTGGATTGTGTGAGGCCCAATGAATATCTGAGCGCTATGTGACAGGCTCGATGGCACAGCTGTGACAAAAGTGACTAGAGGATAAGGGAGATTTTGAATTTCTGCACACACTTGTGGACAGTGGACACTTTTGGATTGTGTGAGGCCCACTGATATCTGAGCGCTATGTGACAGGCTCGATGGCACAGCTGTGACAAAAGTGACTAGAGGATAAGGGAGATTTTGAATCTCTGCACACACTTTTGGACACTGGACACTTTTGGATTGTGTGAGGCCCAATGAATATCTGAGCGCTATGTGACAGGCTCGATGGCACAGCTGTGACAAAAGTGACTAGAGGATAAGGGAGATTTTGAATTTCTGCACACACTTGTGGACAGTGGACACTTTTGGACTGTGTGAGGCCCACTGATATCTGAGCGCTATGTGACAGGCTCGATGGCACAGCTGTGACAAAAGTGACTAGAGGATAAGGGAGATTTTGAATCTCTGCACACACTTTTGGACACTGGACACTTTTGGATTGTGTGAGGCCCAATGAATATCTGAGCGCTATGTGACAGGCTCGATGGCACAGCTGTGACAAAAGTGACTAGAGGATAAGGGAGATTGGATTGCTTTTAAAAAAGCAGTTTGCGGAGCAGTGGGTAAACAGCAATGCAGGAATGTCAGGAAGCCTTAGAAGGCAGCCCAACAACCAACACCACTGATACACCACTATATAGCCTCCCCTTGCACTGCACACACAGTGACTGGTGTGTTGTGCAGGCCAAATTGCTAGCAGCAGAAGCAGTTTTTTTTTCTTCTCAGCAGGACAAAAAAAAAAATTGGGATTGCTTTTAAAAAAGCAGTTTGCGGAGCAGTGGGTAAACAGCAATGCAGGAATGTCAGGAAGCCTTAGAAGGCAGCCCAACAACCAACACCACTGATACACCACTATATAGCCTCCCCTTGCACTGCACACACAGTGACTGGTGTGTTGTGCAGGCCAAATAGCTAGCAGCAGAAGCAGTTTTTTTGTCTTCATCCCTGCCTAACGCTCTCCCTACAGAATCAGCAGCAACCTCTCCCTATACTAAGATCGGCAGAAGTAAGATGGCGGTCGGCGTGCACGCCCTTTTAGACCCCCTGTGACGCCCACCAAAGCAAGCCAATCACTTGCATGCCCTTCTGAAAGATGGTGGTGACCCGTGCCTATGTCATCACGTTGCCCACAGTGTCCGTGGATCCTGATTGGCTGAAAAAGAGCGCAAAACAAACTTTTGAAACGCGACTTTGGCGCGTAAGTCGCCGACCTCATGGCCGACCTCATCCTAGGGTCGGGTTTCGTTTCATGAAACCCGACTTTGCCAAATGTCGGCGACTTTTGAATTTTTTCGACCCGTTTCGCTCAACTCTAGTGATGACGATGCCTGCTGCGGATCCTTCTCCTGTTCTGACCTATTGTCACCAGCACCCTCTTCCCCCAATGGATGTCAATCCTGGTCAACAACTGGGTCATCCATGACCTCGTCTTCAATGTCATCTGCACCTTCCTCCTTACCTTCCTCTGTGTCACCGTGTAAGGTGGTATAGTATGCGGGAAGGGGCACCTGAGTTTCATCAGGGTCTGATTCGGGCTCAGTAGACTGCGAGGGCAATGAAGTACTGTGGTTGAATGTACCAGCAGATTCATCTAGCAGTGGCTGCGCATCAGTGCACTCCATGTCAGATTGATCTTGGACTGGGGAATTCAGGATTTGACTTGATAACTCAGGAATGGTATGTGAAAAGAGCTCCATGGAGTAATCAGAAGTGTGTGCTGCAGCATCCTTCACTTTTGTTGTGGGTGAAGGACACAACAAAAGGTGTTGATCCTGACCAGAAGCCTGTACTGACGACTCTGTGCTTGCAGTTTTTGTAACTTCAGAAGAGGAGTGTAGATGTGCACTGACCGTAATAAGAACACCAGATATCTGATACTGTTTGATAATCGGACAGCAGTCAATACGGTGTATGGATAAATGGAAATGTGGCTATATGTATTTACGGAGTGTCACACACACGCTGACTCTGTGGAGATGGGACCGTAATAACTAAGAACACCAGATATCCGATGCTGTTTGATAATCGGACAGCAGTCAATACGGTGTATGGAGAAATGGAAATGTCCCTATATGTATTTACGGAGTGTCACACACACGGTGACTCTGTGGAGATGTGTTGTGAATTCACTTTCTGGCCTACCTCTGAATTCTAGTGAAGGTAGTGGAGCAGGTTGTATTGACAGAGGAGTCGCGAGTTCCCTTTCCGGGCTCCCTTTGGTGGTTACAGGATGTAATGGAGCTGATCTAATTGACAGAGGCCTGCCACCTGATAATGAGGACGACGATTGGACATCCGGAGTCTTTGACTGGATTTAAGACAGCCGACTCCCTCTATCCCTGCTGGTGACTTTCCCTGCCTCCTGAGGTCTTAGTTTCCAGTTCAGTCCCTGCATGCTCAAGCTAAGTGTTCTTTGCTATTGTTCACATTTGATTTGGTTTTGTCTATTTCAGTTTTGTGTGGTCAGCCAGCCCTGGCTGGGGCTGTGCTGAATTTCCTACCTTATGTTACTGTTTGTGCCATTTTGTTTTTTGTCCCTTATTAGATTGGCCTCTTTTTGCTCTGCTTTCAGAATATGCCAGAGTGCTGATATAGTTGGTGAAGTCTAGTGACTTCAGAGTTTTTTGCTATCAGAAGTGTTGGACATTTTGGCAGTGTTTTTTGCGTGATTGCAGGCAGTGTCTTTCCTTTCCTGTCCTTCCTAGTTAGTGTTGGTCCCATCATTTGCTCAGCCTATTTTCCTACCTGTGTTTGTGCTTTCATCTTGTCTCACCGACAATATATGTTTGGGGGCTATCTATTCCTTTGGGGTCTGCTCTGGGGCAGTTTAGATTTCCCCTTTTCTTGCTTTAGGCTTATTTAGTACTCTGGCTGTGTCGAGGCATCTAGAATCATCATAGTTACGCTCCATGGCTGCTGCTAGTTGTGTGGATAGGATGAGGGGTCTACAATCCGATTAGTTACCAACCTCTCTGGCTTTCTGTGGCTTAGCTTGGTCTTTTTTCCTCCTTGGTGACCCAATCATAACAGAATCAACAGCCTAAACCGTAGATTCTAGGGTACTCAAAAGCAAGAGAGAATTGTTAAAAAAAAAAAAAAAAGTGTCAGAATTTTTTTTTTATATTTTTTTCTCTTTTTCTCTGGGACCGTAGGAGGATTTTTTCTTTAATGGAGATTAAGCAATTGTCCAATCGTGTTGAGCAGCTCGCTGCTGAAGTGCGAGGAATTTCCGCCTATCTCGCTCAATCACCTGCTGTTGAACCAAAAATCCCTACTCCTGATGTGTTTTCAGGGGATCGGTCTAAATTTTTGAATTTTAAGAATAATTGTAAATTATTTCTTGCCTTGAAGCCTAACTCATCGGGGAACTCTGTGCAGCAGGTTAAAATTGTCATCTCCTTGCTGTGCGGCGATCCCCAGGATTGGGCTTTTTCTCTGACACCTGGAAATCCTATTCTGACTAATGTGGATGCATTTTTTCAAGCCTTGCAGTTGTTGTATGATGAACCTAATGCTATTGATCATGCTGAGAAAACCCTATTGGCATTGAACCAGGGTCAGGATTCTGCAGAGTTATACTGTCAAAAATTCCGAAAGTGGTCGGTTCTTGCTACATGGAATGACGGTGCCTTAGCAGCTCTCTTTCGGAAAGGTTTATCAGAGAGCATAAAAGATGTTATGGTGGGATTTCCTTTTCCCTCTGGTCTTGATGATTCTATGTCATTAGCCATTCAAGTTGATCAGCGTTTATGTGAACGTAAAATTACACGAGAGGCATTGTCGCCTTTTGAACAAATGTCTTAACCCATGCAATGTGATAGGGTTTTGTCTAGGGCGCAACGTCAGGAGTTTTGAAGGCATAATTAGCTGTGTTTTTCTGTGGAGACGCCTCTCATACTATTTCTGTCTGCCCTAAATGAGAGAAACATTTTGCACACACATTTGCTGTGGGCAATGTACAACCTAAGTTCCTTTTGGCAATTACTCTGATCTGCTCCTTATCCACATTTTCCGCTAAGGCTTTTGTGGATTCAGGAGCAGCTTAGAATCTGATGGATTTGGACTTTGCTAAACATTGTGGTTTTCCCATGATACCCCTGCGGATGCTTATTCCTTTGAGGGGTATTGATGCTACTCTGTTATGAATGAGTCACCGTAGGAGGCAAAAGCAGAAATACAAGCTAAGTCCAGAAAACCAGAGAAGTTGGCAACTATCAGATTGCAGACCCCTGAACCTATCAACAAAACTAGCAGTAGCCGTGGGGGGTTCCTACGATGTCCTAGACCCCTCGATCACAGCCGGAGAAATACATAGGCCTAAAGAAAGAAAGGGGAAATCTAAACTGCCCCAGAGCAGACCCCAAAGCAATAGGCAGCCCCCAACATATAACGACGATGAAGCAAGATGAAAATACTAACACAGACAGAAAGATAGACTGAGCAAAGGCGGGGCCCCAAATCTACCTAGGTAGGAAAGGACAGGAAGGCTGCTGTCTGCAATCTGCCAAAACCCTATCAAAGACATAAGCCAACCAGCTGATATGAAAAAGGCCCTGAAGCAGCTAGGCTTCAAAAACTGAATCAGCTCTCAGGAATTTTCAGAAGACAGAGCTAAATGAATTCAGCACACCCCAGCAGGGAATGGCAGAAATCCAGAAAAACAAAGCAAAAACAAAGTCAAAGCACAAAAGCAAAAGGCAGAGCAGCAAACTTAGCTTTGGAGGAGCAGGAATTCAGACTGGTCTCCAAGGATCCCACAGAGAAATCACCCGCAGGGCAGAAGGGCGTCGGCAGCATTATATCCAGTCCGTAACTCCACTCAGCCAGTCACAATCATCAGCCTCAGGTGTTTGACAATCAGGCTCACTACCTTTCTTTACCAGAAGAGGGAGTTCCTCGGGCCTCAGTAATGAAGGGGAAAATGAACTCACAACAGAACCTCCCCCTTGAGGAGGGGTCACCGAACCCTCAACTATGCCACCAGGGCGATCAGGGTGAGCCCGATGAAAGGCACGCACCAATCGTTTGGCATGAATATCAGAGGCGGAGACCCAGGAATTATCCTAATGACCATAACCCTTCCACTTAACCAAATACTGGAGTCTCCGTCTAGCCAGACGGGAATCCAGTACTTTCTCTACCTCATACTCCATGTTACCTTCAACCAATACAGGGTCTGGAGGTGCCACCCCCGGAACAACAGGTTCAACAAACCTCTTCAACAAAGATTTATGGAACACATTATGGATTTTAAATGTGACAGGAAGAGCCAAACGAAAAGAGACCGGATTAATAATCTCCACAATCTTGTAAGGTCCAATAAATCTAGGCTTAAACTTAGGAGAAGCCACCTTCATAGCAATATTTTTTGATGATAACCACACCATATCACCAACCTTAAACTGGGGACCAATGGTCCTATGTCGGTTGGAAAACCGCTGGGCCTTCTCCTGGGAGAGAGATAACTTATCCACCACTTGGTCCCAGATCTGGTGCATTCTCTCCACCACAGTGTCAACACCTGGGCAGGCAGAGGGCTCCACCTGCCCTGAAGAAAATCGAGGATGAAACCCAAAGTTACAAAAAAAAGGTCACATCAAAGTGGCAGAACTAGCTCTATTATTCGAAGCAAATTCGGCCAAGGGCAAAAATGAAACCCAATTATCCTGATCAGCAGAAATAAAACATCTCAAATATGACTCCAAGGTCTGGTTTGTTCTCTCTGTCTGCCCATTGGTCTGAGGGTGAAAAGCAGAGGAGAAGGACAACTGAATTCCCAGCCTGGAACAGAAAGTTCTCCAAAATCTAGACACAAACTGCACTCCTCTGTCAGATACAATGTTCTCAGGAATCCCGTGCAAACGAACCACCTGTTGTAAAAACAGGGGCACCAACTCAGAGGAAGACGGCAACTTAGGGAGTGGTACAAGATGAACCATCTTAGAGAACCTATCACAAATCACCCAAATAACAGTCATCCTCTGAGAGACAGGCATATCAGAGATGAAATCCATTGAAATATGGGTCCATGGCCTCTTGGGGACAGGCAAAGGCATCAACAACCCACTAGAGCGAGAACACGATTTAGACCAGGAGCACGTCCCACAGGACTGCACAAAATTCCTGACATCACGAGACAAGGAGGGTCACCAAAAAAACTGACTCACCAGATCTCTAGTACCAAAAATACCTGGATGACCAGCCAAAGCAGAGCAATGAACTTCAGACATCACTCTCTTCTTCCACTGGTCAGGAACATACAACTTTCCACTGGGACAACACTCAGGTTTGTCCTCCTGGAACCTTTCCAGAGCACGTCTCAAATCGGGCGAGATGGCAGAAAGAACTACCCCTTCGCCTAAGATGGTAGCAGGCTTGGTCACCACAGGAGAATCAGCAAGGAAGCTCCTAGAGAGGGCGTCTGCCTTGACATTCCTTGTTCCAGGAAGAAAAGAAACCACAAAATCAAAACGTGTAAAAAACAAGGCCCACCTAGCATGTCTAGGGTTCAAGCGCTTAGCCGACTCTAGGTAAATCAAATTCTTGTGGTCAGTGAGGATCACGACTTGATGCTTAGCTCCCTCCAACCAATGTCTCCACTCCTCAAATGCCCATTTCATGGCCAGCAGTTCCCTATTCCCCACATCATAGTTACGTTCAGATGGAGAGAACTTTCGGGAAAAGAAAGCACAGGGATTCATTTTAGATGTTACAGGATCCTTTTGGGACAAAACAGCTCCTGCACCAATCTCAGAAGCATCCACCTCTACCTGGAATGGAAGTGAGACATCAGGTTGCCGCAAAACCGGGGCGGAGGTGAATCTTCGCTTCAACTCTTGAATGGAAGAAACAGCCTCCGGAGACCAATTTAACACATCAGCACCCTTTTTAGTCAAATCAGTCAATGGCTTGGTAATACTAGAAAATTTTGCTATAAATTTCCCATAAAAATTAGCAAAACCCAAAAACTTCTGGAGGGCCTTCAAAGAAGTGGGCTGAACCCAATCGTGAATGGCCTGTACCTTGGCCGGGTCCATTTCAATAGTTGACGGGGACAAAATAAATCCCAAAAAAGAAATCCTCTGTACTCCAAAAAGGCATTTAGATCCCTTGACATACAGGGAATTCTCCCTCAAGATCCGGAACACAGTCCAAATATGTTCCACATGAGAATCCCAATCCTTGGAGAAGATCAAAATATCATCCAGATAGATAATCAAAAATTTATCGACAAAATCTCAGAAAATATCGTTCATGAAGCACTGGAAGACAGAAGAGGCATTAGTGAGCCCAAAAGGCATAACCAGGTACTCAAAATGTCCCTCCGAAGTATTAAACGCCGTCTTCCATTCATCCCCATGCTTAATGCGAATAAGATTATACGCCCCCCTGAGGTCAAGCTTGGTAAACCAGCAAGCACCTTTAACTCTGGAGAATAGATCAGAAATCAGGGGTAACGGATACTGATATTTAACAGTAATTTTGTTGAGGGCACGATAATCAATACAAGGTCTTAATGATCCATCCTTTTTGGCTACAAAAAAAAACCGGCACCCAAGGGTGACGAGGATGGTCTAATATGACCCTTCTCCAACGCCTCCTTAATATTGGATCGCATAGCCTCGTGCTTGGGTACAGATAAATTGAAGAGCCGACCCTTGGGAAATTTACACCCCGGGCTCAGTTCAATTGCACAGTCATAACTCCTATGAGGAGGCAGAGACGCAGACTCATTCTCACTAAATACATCATAAAAGTCCGCCAAATAATCAGGAACATCGTGCGACTGAGGAGAGGTGGAAAACACCGGAGCCTCACTGAAGGCACACCGACAACCCCAACTCACCACAGACACAGATTTCCAATCCAAAACTGGATTATGAATCTGTAACCAGGGAAACCCCAGAACAACAGTATCATGCAGATTATGCAACACCAGAAATCTGCAATTTTCTTGATGGTCTGGGGCGACCCGCATTACCACCTGGGTCCAAAACTGGGGTTTATTTTTAGCCAAAGGAGTGGCATCAATTCCCCTCAAAGGGATAGGCATCTGCAGAGGTGTCATCGGAAATCCACAACGTTTAGCAAAAACCAAGTCCATTAGGTTTAGGGCTGCTCCCGAATCCACAAAAGCCTTGGCGGAAAATGTGGACAGGGAGCAGATCAGAGTAATAGCCAGAAGAAACTTAGGTTGAACACCCCCAACAGAAAACATGTGTGCAAAGCGTTTCTCTCGTTTGGGACAGACAGAAATAATGTGAGAGGCATCTCCACAGAAAAAACACAACTTATTACGCCTTCTGAACTCCTGACGCTGCTCTCTGGAAAAAAACTCTATCACATTGCATAGGTTCAGACATTTGTTCAACAGGTGGCAACACCTCTCGTGCAGCTTTGCGTTCGCGCAAACGCCGATCAACCTGAATGGCTAATGACATAGAATCGTCAAGACCAGAGGGAACAGGAAATCCCACCATAGTATCTTTTACGGCTTCTGACAACCCCTTCCGAAAGAGAGCAGCCAAGGCATTATCATTCCAGGTAGTAAGTACTGCCCACTTTCGGAATTTTTGACAGTACAATTCTGCAGAATCACGACCCTGGCTCAATGCCAGCAGGGTCTTTTCAGCCTGATCAATGGCATTAGGTTCGTCATACAACAACCCCAAAGCTTGAAAGAATGCGTTCACATTAGTCAGAATAGGATCATCTGGTTTCAAAGAAAACGCCCAATCCTGGGGATCGCCACGCAGCAAAGAGATGACAATTTTGACCTGCTGCGCGGAGCTCCCTGTCGAGTTAGGCTTCAAGGCAAAAAATAATTTACAATTATTTTTGAAATTCAAAAATTTAGACCGATCCCCAAAAAATACATCAGGTGTAGGAATCTTTGGTTCAGCAGCATGTGAATGAGCAAGGTAGGTGGAAATTCCCCGCACTTCCACAGCGAGCTGCTCCACACGATCAGACAATTGCTTTATCTCCACTGAGAGAAAAAAAAATTCCCCCTACGGCCTCAGAGATATAGAGGAAAAAAATATACACACTTTTTTTTTTTTTATTTTTATTTTTTTTTATTTTACAATTCTTTCCTGCTATTGAGTACCCTAGAATCTGCGGTACTGCAGGTGATTCTGTTATGAATGAGTCACCTTAGGAGGCAAAAGCAGAAATACAAGCTAAGTCCAGAAATCCAGAGAAGTTGGCAACTATCAGATTGCAGACCCCTGAACCTATCAACACAACTAGCAGTAGCCGTGGGGGGTTCCTACGATGCCCTAGACCCCTTGATCACAGCCGGAGAAATACATAGGCCTAAAGAAAGAAAGGGGAAATCTAAACTGCCCCAGAGCAGACCCCAAAGCAATAGGCAGCCCCCAACATATAATGACGGTGAAGCAAGATGAAAATACTAACACAGACAGAAAGATAGACTGAGCAAAGGCGGGGCCCCAAAACTACCTAGGTAGGAAAGGACAGGAAGGCTGCTGTCTGCAATCTGCCAAAACCCTATCAAAGACATAAGCCAACCAGCTGATATGAAAAAGGCCCTGAAGCAGCTAGGCTTCAAAAACTGAATCAGCACTCAGGTATTTTCAGAAGACAGAGCTAAATGAATTCAGCACACCCCAGCAGGGAATGGCAGAAATCCAGAAAAACAAAGCAAAAACAAAGTCAAAGCACAAAAGCAAAAGGCAGAGCAGCAAACTTAGCTTTGGAGGAGCAGGAATTCAGACTGGTCTCCAAGGATCCCACAGAGAAATCACCCGCAGGGCAGAAGGGCATCGGCAGCATTATATCCAGTCCGTAACTCCACTCAGCCAGTCACAATCATCAGCCTCAGGTGTTTGACAATCAGGTACACTACCTTTCTCTACCAGAAGAGGGAGTTCCTCGGGCCTCAGTAATGAAGGGGAAAATGAACTCACAACACTACTCCTTTGGCGGAGAATAAACCCCAGTTTTGGACCTAGGTGATAATGCGGGTCGCCCCCGACCACCAAGAAAATTGTAAATTTTTGATGCTGCACAATTTGCATGATACTTTTGTTCTGGGTTTTCCCTGGTTGCAAACTCATAATCCTGTTTTGGATTGGAAATCTGTGTCTGTGGTGAGTTGGGGTTGTCAGTGTGTTCTTAGTGACACTCCTGTTTTCTCCACCTCTCCCCCAGTCTCATGATATTCCTGATTATTTGGCTGATTTTTCTGATGTAGTTAGTGAGAGTAAGTCTGCGTCTTTGCCTTCTCATAGGAGTTATGACTGTGCAATTGAGTTGATGCCCGGGTGTAAATTTCCCAAGGGTCGGCTTTTCAACTTATCGGTACCCGAACATGATGAGAACACAAGATATCCGATACTGTTTGATAATCGGTCAGCAGTCAATACGGTGTATGGAGAAATGGAAATGTCCCTATATGTATTTACGGAGTGTCACACACACACGCTGACTCTGTGGAGATGTTACCGTAATAACTAAGAACACCAGATATCCGATACTGTTTGACAATCGGACTGCTCAATACGGTGTATAAAGAAATGGAAATGTCCGTATATGTATTTCTGGAGTGTCACACACACACTGACTCTGTGTAGATGTGACAGTAATAAGAACTCCAGATATCAGATACTGTTTGAAAATCGGACAGCTCAATACGGTGTATAGAGAAATGGAAATGTCCGTATATGTATTTATGGAGTCTCACACACACACGCTGACTCTGTGTAGATTTGACTGTAATAAGAACACCAGATACTGTTTGAAAATCGGACAGCTCAATACTGTGTATAGAGAAATGCAAATGTCCGTATATGTAATTATGGAGTCTCACACACACACGCTGACTCTGTGAAGATGTGACCGTAATAAGAACACCAGATACTGTTTGATAATCGGACAGCTCAATACGGTGTATGCATGGAAAAATGTTAATCTCTGTGTATTTTTTTACTGAGTCACACACATATAGCATGTATTTGTCCGTGATACTAGCCAGTACACGGTAGTGTGTGAGGAGCGTACACCTCTATACGGTGTGTGAAAAAATGTACGCTCAGTGTCTACTGTGAAGAAAAAAAGGAATAAAAGGATTTTAGCTTTTAGAAAAGTAGTCTGCATAGCAGTGTGCAAACAGCAATGCAGCTATCAGGGAGCCTATAAGGCAGCCTAATCACCAACAGAGCTGCTGCACAAAAAAGTGTGAAAAAATGAAGGATTGGTAACTGTGCAGAAAAAAGGAATAAAAATATTTTTGCTTTTAAAAAAGCACTCTGCACAGCAGTGTGTAAACAGCAATGCAGCTATCAAGAAGCATTATAAGGCAGCCTAATAACCAACAGAGCTGCTGCACACAAATATAGCCTCCCCTGTCACTGCACACTATACTGGTGTGTCTTACAGTGACATTCATGTGCTATCAGCACAAGCAATTTTTTTTCCTTTCCCTGCCTAAACACTCTCCCTATTGAGAACGAGCTAAGATCGGCAGAAGTAAGATGGCGGTCGGCAGTCACGGCCTTTTATAGGCACTGTGACGCCACACAAGGCCAGCCAATCACTTGCATGCCCTTCTCTCACATGGTGGGGGCCGCTGCCGATGTAATCGCGTTGCCCACAGTGTGCGTCATTGATGATTGGCTGAAAATAGGCGCTGGAAGTATGGTGGGAAACGCGACTTTGGCGCTCAAGTCGGCGACCTCATGGCCGACCTCACGCTATGGTCGGGTTTCGATCAGCGAAACCCGACTTTAGCAAAAGTTGGCTGATTCTGAAATTGGCCAACCCGTTTCGCTCAACTCTATTAATGACTTGTATATAAGGCAAAATAATTAACCCCAGAGCAAAATGTTAATACCCCACTTGGGCTATGTTCAGACGCAGCATTTTTGAAGCGTTTTTCAACTTTAAATTGCTTTCAAAAAATACAAATGCATTTATTTGGAAATATAATTGTAACATTTTACAGCCCTATCTGGCCATGTGGTGTGTGACACATAAGCAGACACATCTTGTTTCATTTATTAAGGAGGGACTCTTAAAGTCACAGAGTCTATTTTTACCGGGGCATCAGGCGGCATTAAACTTCTTAAAGGACCAGTGGGTCTCCAAAACTATTTTTGCCTATGCAGTGAGTGGATGGGCTGCCAAGTATTACAATGCAACCCAATGCCCCTTTCACGAGAGGTACAGGATGGCTTCCAGAAAAAATGTTGCATTGAATGCAAGGCCTGGCTTGCCCCAAAGTTACATGCACCCCAATAAACTTTTCAAGCCACATACTGGATGGCCACCCGAAAATCCACTTCACATTATTCATTTCGTAATCCCATACTCTTTTCTTATGCATTGACTGCAAGGCCTGCCCTACTGCCAAGTCATATGCACCCCAATATGCCTTTGAACCCAGGCAGTGGATGGGCACAGGAAAATCCACTTCACATTGTTCATTTTGTACTATCATTCTGTTTTTTTATGCATTGATTGCAAGGCCTTCCCTGCTACCAAGTCATATGCACCCCAATAAGACTTTGAACCCACATACTGAATGGGCACAGGAAAATCCACTTCACATTATTCATTTTGTAGTAGTCCCATTCTGTTTTCTTATGCATTGACTGCAAGGCCTTCTGTTATGAATGGGTCACCGAGGAGGATGGCAGCAACAGCCTAAGCCACCAGAAATCAAGAGAGGTTGGTAACTAAGCGGATTGCAGACCCCTGATCCTATCAACACAACTAGCAGTAGCCGTGGAGCATTCCTATGATGCCCTAGACCAGGGTTCCCCAACTCCAGTCCTCAAGGCCCACCAACAGGTCATGTTTTCAGGATTTCATTAGTATTGCCCAGGTGATAATTGTATCACCTGTACAATACAAGGGAAATCCTGAAAACACGACCTGTTGGTGGGCCTTGAGGACTGGAGTTGGGGAACCCTGCCCTAGATGCTTCGGCACAGCCGGAGAACTAACTAAGCCTAAAGCCAGAAAGGTGAAATCTAAACTGCCCTGGAGCAAATCCCCAAAGGAATAGACAGCTCCGAAACATATATTGTCGGTGAGACAAGATGAGACACAAACACAGACAGAGAACAGACTGAGCAAACGGTGGGGCCCAAGCTGTCTAGACAGGACAGGACAGAAAAGAGGCTGCCTGCAATCACGCACAAAACCCTAAAAAAATCCAACACATCTGATATACAAAAAACCTGAGGCCACACAACCTCACCCCTGCTAGATCAGCACTCTGGTATGAACTGGAAGCAAAGCAAAAGATACTAACATAACAGGGGACTGAACAAACTGACACAAGCTGTAACATATGGAGCGGGGCCCAGCTCTGCCCCCAGCAGGGAGTATGCTGAACCCTAACAACAAAGCAGAAAGCAAAAAAAAGGCACAACCAGATTAGATGCAAAGGATTGGACAAAAGGAGACAAAAGGACTCCAAATGCACAAGGAGGAAATCACCAGCAACCACCAAGAGCAGCCAGCTCAATTATATGCTCCCAGACAGTAATCCCAGGTTCCCAATTATCGTCGTCAGGTGGGAAACTTCCATCAACCTGGCTAGCTCCACTACTCCCAGTAACCACCAGAGGGAGCAGAGGGAGCTTCGGCTCAGAAGTCCTTGCAAGGGAATTCACAACAGCCTTCCCTGCTACCAAGTCATATGTACCCCAATAGCCCCAATCCCCCCCTTGGAAGAAACATGGAGGAGGGACTCTTTACAAAAATGTCCCATTAAAAAGGAGCGGATCTCCTAGACTTGTAATGGCCATATACTAAGTGTATTGGGCTGACAAACATTTTCCCCTGTGGAGTACATCTCAACCTTTTCCATAACAGTTATTTAACACCCAGCAAAAACCCCCACCCTTGTTAGGATTTTGACACTGGCTGTAGCAGCACTGAACACGTTAACGCTGTTGATCTAGTGGCGGTGGATGATGAGACGTGGAGGAAAGCCTGATTAAAAACTATGCCCAATTTAAAGGAGCATGTCTCCTAAACTCGGAATGCCCATGCACTTAGTGTGCTGGCTGTCAAACATTTTCCCCTGTGGGGTACACCTCAACCTTTTCCATAACAATTATTTTACACCCAGCAAAAACACCCACCCTTGTTCAGATTTCGACACTGCCTGTAGCAGCCCAGAACACTTTAACCCTGTTGATCTAGTGGCGATGGTCAAGGATGATGAGATGTGGAGGGAGGCCTTATTAACAAATAGGCCCAATTTCTAAGAGCGGGTCTCATAAACTTGTAATGCCCATACACTGAGTGTGTTGGCTGTGAAACATTTTCACCTGTGGGGTACACCTCAACCTTTTCCATAACAAGTATTTAACACCCAGCAAAACCCCCCACCCTTGTTCGGAATTCAGCCCTGGCTGTAGCAGCACAGAACATGTTAACGCTGGTGATCTACTGGCGGTGGATGATGAGACGTGGAGGAAAGCCTGATTAAAAGCTATGCTCAATTTAAAGGAGTGGGTCTCCAAGACTTGGAATGCCCATACACTTAGTGTATGGGCTGGCAAACATTTCCCCTGTGGGCTACACCTCAACCTATTTCAGAGCAAATATTTTACACACAGCATAACCACCCACCCTTGTTAATAATTCGACACTGACTGTAGCTGCAAGGAACACGTAAAACCTTTTGATCTAGTGGAAGTGGATGATGAGACTTGGAGGAAGGCCTGATTAGAAAATAGACCCAATTTCTAGGAGCAGGTCTGATAGACTTGGAATGCCCATACACTTAGCGTTTGGGCTGGCAAACATTTCCCCTGTGGGGTACACCTCAACCTTTTTCAGAACAAGTATTTTACACACAGCATAACCACCCACTCTTGTTAATAATTGGACACTGGCTGTAGCTGCACGGAACACATAAGCCCTTTTGATCTAGTGGCGGTGGATGATGAGACTTGGAGGAAGGTCTGATTAGAAAATAGGCCCAATTTCTAGGAGCGTGTCTCATAGACTTGGAATGCTCATACACTTAGTGTATGGCCTGGCAAACATTTCCCCTTGGGGGTGTACATATTTTTTGTATTTTGGTGACGGGCATCATAACACCCTTGCCAAAACATAGAGTGGCCAGAACATGACAGAATACGTTCACCCTGGTGTTCAAGTGGTGGTGGACGGTGAGGATAAAGAGAAGGAGGAGGATGACACCAAATAGCCAAAATCAGGAAGCGTATATCCATGGTTGGTTGTGAAGAGTTGCATGGGAATACACCTCCCAAAAAAACACTACATTGGAGTTTATGCTTCGCTGTCATCATTTGGTGGTGTTGAGAAGTCAGGCCCAATCCATCAGCTTGTTCATTTTTATAAGAGTCAGCCTGTCTGCATTTTCCGCTGAAAGGTGAATGAGATAATGCCACCAGCAGCACTAAAAACCCGCTCTGACAAAATGCTAGTGGCAGGGCAGGCCAGGACCTCCAAGGTGCAGCCATCACACTGCTTCTTCCTGCCTGAAGTGGTGCGACGCCTACCTCCCCCTGTGTGCTGCTGTCCTCGCTCTGTATGTCCTCCTGCCAGGTTGGGTCTGTTACTCTGTTACTATATCATCTACCACCTCTCCACCCTGGTCCTCTTCCTTACTTTCCAGCAATTGTGTCTCATCATCATTCACCTCTTGTGACCGTGGCTGCTGAAAGATTTGTGTATTCCTACATGGAACATCATCTTGCCCCGCTTCAAGTGGACCAGGTGAGAGAAACGAATATCCAAATGGAAAACCAAACAGTTCTTCAGAGTGTCCAAGTGTGGGATCAGTTGTCTCAGGGCACTCAGCATGGTCGGAGGAAGGAGGATCAGGGTAAGTAATATGCAGTCCAGATTCACGGCTACTGTGCCTTGACTCTGTTGAAGACAAGGTGCTTGCGGTGCTGGATAAGTAACTGGAAGTATCATCCGCTATCCAACCAACAACCTTTTCACATTGCTCGGGCTTCAATAGTGCTGTCTTGCCGAGGTCCCCTAGGACTTCTAATACTAAGGTCCAGAGAGAAGATGTGGGTGTTTTTGGTGGGCCAATTTCAGCTTGCCCACAGCCTCGGCCTGCACCATCGCCATCACGTCCACTTCCCCTTCCCTTGCCACGCGCCTTGCCAATTGTAAATGGACTATAATATTATACACGTTCATTACAAAAGGGTGATTTGGGAGGCAACTTGTATGTGATACGTGTGCTGGAAAACCACACTTTTACCTATCTGGACTTTATGCAAAAATGTGTTTTGTCTGATCAGATTTAATAAGTACGCTAATGTGGCACCCCTGAGGCTCAGTCGCCACAGAGGTACTGAACCTTCTCCTAAGGTGTAGTGCCCCACCACCTAGGTAAGTTGGGAACTCCTTTCCACACTCCAACACTCACATCCCACACAACAGGGTAGTTCTGCACAACCACATTGCGGCTCAGTGCTTAGAGAGTAGCAGAGCACCTCTGGTGGTTCCCTGCTTGGAACACTGAATGTGCTGGGAAGTGGGTGGAGTTGAGATCCATATAAAAGGTTGGGAAGGTTTAGAATTGGAGGTCAGATCAGTCTGAGATGTCAGTCTGAGGGGAGTCTGGACAGTCAGTCAGGAGAGTATGAGGATGGTTCCGAGGAGAAGGAGTGCTGCAGCTGCTTCAGTGATCTGAGCCAGCTGGCACAGGAAAGGAACAAGAGAGAGAAAGACGTAGAACTGCAACCTAAGCTATCATAGGAAAGAGAGACAAGCACGGAACGAAGGAGTAGAGAGAACAGAGAGGAGTTGTGGGTTGAAAGAGGAACCCTGCCTATAGGTTCTCAGCACAAGGCCGGGGCCCAGTCCTCGAGGTTGTATGGACACTTATGGTTCTGCAGCAGACACCGGTGGAGTAGTTGGCTGTAAATGCACTACTCTCATCTAAGACTTGGGGCACAACAGCAACTGAATAGAGAGCCAGGACTCCGGAGAAGGGAGTCCCCGAGAGAGGCTACAGCTGTCTACCATACGAGTAGAGTTGTTAGGAACATCTGACAGGAGGAACTCCAGAGTACCACGGTACTGGAGCTCTTCACACCTAAAGGCGCAATAGAGGAGTCGTTCAGGAAAGGTACATGTTGGCAGAGTGTTGGAGAGGAGAATCCTGACTTGCCTGGGAGGTTGATTGAGTCTCTGCACCGGAGGACATGGCACGGAGGCAGGCACCAGTGTGTACCACGGACTGTGAGTAAAGCTTTGGAACTGCAAGCCCTGGTGTCTTCCATTCATTTGCGCGCCAACACCGTCTGAACTGCTACATCTGGGTACCAGCATTCCTCACACCGCCTGCGCCTATCCTCATCTATTGCAATTACACTGCCCTGGGGTTACAGCTTCACCTGTGGGGAGCTACACCATCTTTGCTGCAACACACCATCAGCCCCAGAGGATCTGCATGCAGCGTTGGCTTAACATCTTACTTGCCAAACACCACAGGTGGCGTCACAAACTATTCCATTTCATTAACTACAAACCACCATTGATTTGGGCGCCCAGGGCCACGGACCGGGTCACCGCTGCTGTGACACATTCCCCTGACACCGGCCCGGTACCGAGTACTCCACAGCCCTGGGAGGGTGACCCACTAACAGACTGCAAAAAACATGCAATGTACTGTATAGGCCTAAAATGGCCAAATTTTTGGCACAGATAAATGAGGCTTGTTAGGAAGATACCTGTACGACAAATGCGTGGCCTGTTTTTTTATTTTTGGGCTAACTAGTGCTGTATATAAGTACTGTGACCCCCATTTTTTGCCTAAATACTGCTGCATATAACTACAGTGACACTTAGGACCAAAAAAGAAAACCACCTTAAACTGGCCAAATTTTGAGTACACAAAGATATGAGCTTGGCACCAAGATATGACTACAACAAATGTGTGGCCTGTACTTTTTTATCTTTTTGCTAAATACTGCTGTATATATTACAGTGACACCCAGGACGCAAAAAGAAAACCGCCATAAACTGGCCAAACTTTGAGCACGCACAGATATGAGCTGACATAGAGATACCACTGCAAATGTCCGGCCTGAATTATTCTTATTTGTTTGCTAAATATTGCTGTATATAAATACAGTGACACCCAGGAAAAAAAAAAGAAAACCGGCCTAAACTGGCCAAACTTTGAGCACGCACAGATATCAGCCGGCACGGAGATAGCACACTGAAAAATCTGTGGCGTGTATTTTTTTGCTAAGTAGCTTTGTATACAGTTACAGTGACACCCTGGACAAAAAAAGAAAACTGGCCAAACTTTGAGCACGCACAGATATGAGCTGGCACGAATATGCCACAACGAAATTGTGTGGCCTGTATTTTTTTATTTTTTTGCTAAATAGTGCTGTATTTAAGTACAGTGACAGCCAGGAAAAAAAGGATAAACTGGCCTAAACTGGCCAAACTTTCAGCACACACAGATATCAGCTGGCATGGAGATACCACACCGAAAAATGTGTGGCCTGTATTTTTTTGCTAAATAGTGCTGTATATAAGTACAGTGACACCTAGGACAAAAAAGCAAACCGGACTAAACTGGCCAAACTTTGAGCACACACAGATGTGTTCTGGCACAGAGATACCACACCGCAAAATGTGTAGCCTGTATTTTTTTTTTGCTAAATACTGCTGTATATAAGTACAGTGACACCCAGTACATAAAAAGGAAACCACCGTAAACTGGTCAAACTTTGAGCACGCACAGATATCAGTTGGCATGGAGATACCACACCGAAAAATGTTTGGTCTGTATTTTTTTTTATTTTTTGGCTAAACACTGCTGTATATAAGTACAGTGACACCCAGGATAAAAAAAGAAAACCGCCGTAAACTGGCCAAACTTTGAGCACGCACAGATATTAGCTGGCACGGCGATACTACTACAACAAATGTGTGGCCTGTTTTTTGGGGGGCTAATTGGTGCTGTATATAAGTACAGTGACACCCAGGAAAAAAAAGGAAAACCGGCCTAAACTGGCCAAACTTTGAGCACGCACAGATATCAGCTGTCACAGAGGTACCACTACGAAAAATGTGTGGCCTGTATTTTTTTAAATTTTTTGGCTAAATACTGCTGTATACACTGTAAGTAAAGTGCCAGACAGAAAAAAAAATGAATTTAGGGCCAAAGACCAAAATTTTTAGCAGACGGATGAATGAGGCATGTCACAGATACACCACCACACTGTAAAATATGTGGCTTGTATGAATTTTTCTGGGGTTCAGCAAAATAGTATAAAGAAATTGTGTAAAACACTAAAAAAAATCTACTCAACTGTACCACATAAAAATGATATATTTCTCTGAGCACTCAAAAGGGATGTTTGGGACCCCTTGAAAATTGCTGGATTTTCACACTGTGCTAGGAAAAGGATCTGGTTGTATTGTGCACTGTCAAAAAGCAAATGGAGGAAAAAAATAGGGCTCTGGGTTGCTTTGCAATAAAAAAAAGCTCTATTAGCCCTGGCCCAAAAAAATTTCAAAGCCAATTACACCTGGGGCTAGGTATATACTGCCAATATATCCTACAAGTAGCAGCAGCAGCACCAGAACACGGGAAGGGAATGGACCCTCTTGATGTATGCAATAATCTATATACACACATACAGTGCCTGCAAGCCTTGCACTGATGTGTATAGAGTGACGTACACTACCCTGAATACCTAACACTGGAACCTATATACTCCAGAATTAGCCCTTAGAAGGACTGTTGGTTTAGCTGGATTTGAGTAGTTTACGATGGTAGACCCCACACTGGCTAATAAATCCCCAATTCTGACCCTATCTCGGCAGCAGCTCTCCCTACACTATCTAAATCTGTAGCTGAATGCGCTGAGAAGGGCAGCGTTCGGTCTCTTTTACCCCTGATGATGCTTTGCGGCCAGTCAAACACTGCACGACTGCAACAAAGATGTCTGCTGCGTTTCATTGCCTGGCAGACAATCCCTACATTGTGATTGGGTCTGTAAAGTCCACCAAAAAAGCTGGGTGGAGACCCGAGTTTCCGCTGAGTAATCCCAAAAATGCTCGGTGCTTGCCAAGTACACCAAGTACCATGATACTCGGGCGAGTAACGAGTATTTGCGAGCACGTTCGCTCATCACTAAATACATGTTTATTTTAATTTAGTATTAAGTAAGGAATATGCATAACTATATATAACTTGCTCTTTAACAAATGCACTTCTAAATACTTGGTCCTTTGTGTTTGGCATACCCTTAGCATGACTAATGTGGAGAGACGCGAGATATATTTATTAAGACAGTGGAATATATCAACACTACAGTATGTAAAGACCTATAAAAGAGAAGAAAACCAGCTTTCCAGACTTTTTGCGGCATTGAATGTAAATAAACTTTAATATCTAACACCCAAACACGTGTTCTTTACAAGCTGTACTGTATAGTTTGTGTAGCATTTAAAGCTGCAAAAGTTTTACAGAGTAATTTTACTGAATATTCTATGCTATGTACTACATGCAAATTCAATTTTAAATCCTATTTTAAATGGTTTGTGTCAATGTATTTTGTGAGATATATTTATTCAAGACCCCTCTTTACACAACAGTCTTATGTAAAATCCCACATATGTGTACAACTCTTAATAAATTTGGCACATTTTGAGAAGTCTGCGCATTACAAAAAAAAAACAGTTGGTGAACATTTCCACTGTAATTTACACAGTTTCCAGGGTAAGTTAAAGTACACATGCCGGGTCCACAGGTTGACCATCCTGCTTTTTATTGCCACTAGTGGTGAGGGAGTATACTCGTTACTCGAGATTTTCCGAGCATGCTCGGGTGTCCTTCGAGTATTTGGATGTGCTGGCAGTTTTAGTTTATGTTGCCATAGCTGCATGATTTGTGGCTGCTGGACAGCCTGAATACATGTGAGGAATGCCTGTTTGTTAGGGAATTCCCACATGTATTCAGCCTGTCTAGCAGCCACAAATCATGCAGCTATGGCGACAGAAACTAAATCTCTGAGCACATCCAAATGCTCGGAGGACACCTGAGCATGCTCGGGAAATCTCGAGTAACAAGTATACTCGCTCATCACTAGTCTTCATAAATGTTCCCCATATCTATTGCCACTGGGCTTATAAAATATGAGGATTAAATAAAAGTTTCTCACTTTAAACCAAGTGGTCCTGCTCTATAACCATATTTAGCTCAGAGATGGTTGATAATGGTGGCATTCATCTCAGAAATGAATATTACATCCATTTTCTGCATAATGTTCTAATAGAATGATTTTGTGTTGAATTTCTGAAAAGGATACATTTCTGTATTCACACTGATACTCAGAACATCTCTGAGGGAACATTATGTTTAATCTGCAAAGCTTTTATTTATGGCCTTGAAACTTTTCACTAAGGCTAGCTTCAGACTAGCGTTTTGGCACGCAGCACACGGCAGCCGCTAAGCCCCGCCCCCTACCGTGCCCCCTCCGGTCATCTCCTAGTGTCACACATCACTGTATGCGATCTGCACACCCTATATTTAGCATAGGGTGCGCCGACCGTGCGCTGGCCGTGAGCTAGTAGGATTTTGCGTGCGCTGCGCCCTTTTGACGGTGCACCGACGTGCACCGAACGCACCATGTTGCATTTTGGTGCGCTCGGAGCACAGACAAAAGGGCGCAGTGCACTCAAAATCCTACTAGCGCACGGCCAGCGCACGGTCTGTGCACCCTATGCTAAAGATAGGGTGTGCAGATCGCATGCAGCGATGTGCGACACTAGGAGGAGATGACCGGAGGGGGCGCAGCAGGGGGCGGGGCTTAGCGGCGGCCATGCGCTGTGGGCCAAAACGCTAGTCTGAAGCTAGCCTAAGAAGGCCTGCATTGTCCAGCTCACATAGACAAGTTTTGAGACCCCCCAAAGGCAGTATGCCCACTTTATATTAATTAGAAGCTTGAAATGGAAGCCTTTAACTAGTGTTGAGCGATATCTTCCGATATCGGGAAATATCGGATCGAATTGGATCGGACCGATACCCCAAAAATATCGGATATCGCCGATTCCGATACCAGAAACCAATGCAAGTCAATGGGACACAAATATCGAAATGAAAAAAACCCTTACTTTCCTTGTAGGTTAATTCAAAATGAAGGAAAATAACTAAGAATAATGTAGAATGTATTGGAGGAGGTGGAGGAGACATTAAAGGCATAGAGGTTTAGCCCAATCAAATGGAATAGCAGGAATTAATTTTAAAAAAAAAAATTTTTAATTCTTCGGGGTGGTCTTCAGGGTCATCGTCTCCAGGGTCGTCGATTTCGGGGTCGTCATCTTCTTCGGGGTGGTCTTCAGGGTCGTCATCTTTAGGGTCGTCATCAGGGAGATCCAGAGTGATTACCAAAAGCCATTTCAAAAAGCTTGAACTTGGAAATGTAGAAGAAGGTACAATAAGGCTGAGGAACTGCTGAGAATCAGCTGACGGTACTGGAACCTGGATGGGTAGCCGAAGGTACAAGAGCCAATGGAACTACCGAGGACCAGCTGATGGTACTGGAACCCGGTTACTAAGAAGGAGGTACCTGTGCCAGAAAGCACTACCAAGGACCAGCAGACGTTGGTGGAACTTGGATACCGAGAAGGAGGCACCTAAGCCAAAGGCTGTGCCTGGAACCAGCTGACATTACTGGAACCCAGGGGGACATATTCAAGATTGACTTCCAAAAAACCAGCTAATGGTACTGGAACTCAGAT
Source organism: Dendrobates tinctorius (assembly GCF_039654945.1). Lineage (NCBI taxonomy): Eukaryota > Metazoa > Chordata > Amphibia > Anura > Dendrobatidae > Dendrobates > Dendrobates tinctorius. The sequence continues at coordinate 18,991,484 of NW_027361770.1, forward strand.
AGGCAGCAGAACGTACACATAAAAAAAGTTGCAAGGCCGTGAGCCGGCCGGAGTTACCGAAACCCACAGTCCTACGGGGGAGCTTGTCCTATTGGCACGGAACCAGCCTTCATTGCCAGATCCCGCAGCCCACATAGGAAGCACTTAAATTGCAGGCACCATAGAGTCGGCTAACCCGACCGCAACACGACAGGACAACGTATTGGAGGCAAAGTGATGTTCACACTACCCGGAAACAGCTGGCGTGCTGGAACCAGGCTGGGCAGGAGGGAGTACCCGTGCCAAAGACACTTCTGGGCAGCAACTGGCGGTCTTGGAGCCCAGGGATTACAGTAGAAACAGAGTGTAGCCAGAGGCCTAAATGGAGCAAGTTTAATATCTGTAGTAGTGTGAATGTGGACAGAGCAGGCGAAATTGCCAGACACACTACAGGGGATCAGCTGACGTTACTAATCCCCCATAACACAGGAGCAAGTGTTGACTGTGCAGATGGCACTTCTGAGCAGCAACTGGCGGTGTTGGAGCCCAGGGATTACAGTTCAGGTGGTAGAAACATGAACACAACAGGAGACCTGGATACCGTTGCCAACCAATTATTTAATCTGGAAGAGGACTGGCAAATTCCTGCGAGATCCAGGCCTTGTTCATTTTCAGAAAAGTAAGCTGGTCAACATTATCGGAGGCTAGTCGCATGCGACGGTCTGTTAGTACACCACCTGCGGCACTAAAGATGCGTTCCGATAATACACTAGCAGCAAGGTAAGCCAGTACCTCCAATGTATACTGGCTAAGCTCTGGCCATGTATCCAGCTTAGAGACCCAAAATTTGAAGGGGGAAGAGCCATGTGGGAGAACACTGAGAGGGCAAGACATGTAGTCTGTCACCATCTGACAGAAACGTTGCCTCCTGCTGAATGGAGCCGCCTGTGATGGTGTAGACATTTATGGCAGGGACACAAAATTTTGCCACATTTGGGCCATACTGGTCTTGCCTTGTGCTGAGGCGCTGCCTCTGCTCCCTCTTTGTGCAGAGCTTCCTCCACTGCCTCAACGCACTGAGCTGCTTTGTAAAGCACTAGCAGCACTGCTCTCGGGTGAAATGGAGAACATGATGGAATGCACCAGTGTGTCTTGGTACTCCCGCATTTTACGCTCCTGGTTCAACGGTGTTATGAGGCTTTGTAAGTTGTCCTGGTAGCGAGGATCTAGGAGGGTGCACACCCAATAATCAGCCGTGTTGAGAATGTGGGCGATGCGGCGGTCGTTTCTCAGGCACTGCAGCATGAAATCAACCATGTGCTGCAGACTGCCAACTGGCCAAGAAACGCTGTCCCCTGCTTGAGGCGTCATCTCTGCCTGCTCTGCATCACCCCACCCTCGCTCTCCATACTGACTACTAGAGCATTGTGTACCTCCCTCCTTTGGACAGATGTCTTCCTCCTCCATTGACTCCTCCTCATCCTCCTCACAAAGTGTCCCCTGCCTAGGCCTTTGTGAGGAACCACATTGCGTAGACTGTCCAGAAGCAGATGGCATTTGTGACTCCTCATCCTCCACCTCTTCCACAACCTCCTCCCTTAGTGCTTGCAGTGTTTTTTCAAGCAGGCAGATAAGAGGGATAGTCATGCTGACTAGTGCATCATCTGCACTCGCCATCCACGTGGAATCATCGGAGGCACGCAAAACGTGGCAGATGTCCTTCATAGAGGCCCACTCAGTGGTGGTGAAGTGTGAACGGCGCACAGTGCGACTTGTTTGTGCCTGATGCAGCTGGTACTTCATTACTGCTGCCTGCTGCTCACACAACCTCTCCAACATATGTAACGTTGAATTCCACCAGGTGGGTAGGTCACATATGATGCGATGTTCCGGAAGGCGGAATTGGCGCTGCAGAGCTGCAATGCGTGATCTTGCCATGCTGGAATGCCGCAAGTGAGCGCACTCTATGCGGACCTTGTGCAACAGTGCATCAAGATCCGGATAGTCCCTCAAAAATCTCTGCACGACCAAGTTGAGCACATGTGCCAGACATGGGATGTGAGTGAGGTTGCCTAGGCCCAGAGCTGCCACCAGATTTCGGCCATTGTCACACACTACCATGCCTGGCTGGAGATTCGCTGGCACAAACCACACATTGCTCTCCTGCTTAATGGCATTCCAGAGCTCCTGCGCTATGTGGCTTCGATTCCCCAAAGAAATTAATTTCAATACGGCCTGTTGATGTTTGGCCACGGCTGTGCTCATATCTGTCGTAACAGGTAAGCGTTCACGGGTCCAAGTGGAGGTAGACTGTGATGGCTCCTGCAGCGCTGATTCAGAGGAACTGGAGTATGAGGAGGAGTCAATGTGTACAGACTGGATTCCTGCAATTCTTGGAGTTGGCAGAACACGTACAGCGGCACTGTCAAGATCTGTACCCGGCTCCACAACATTTACCCAATGGGCAGTGAGGGAAAGATATCATCCCTGTCCATGGTTACTGGTCCACGCATCGGTGGTCAGGTGGACCTTGCTACTGACGGCGTTTAGTAGCGCATGTTTAATTTTTTCCTCCACATGCATTTGCAGGGCAGGGACGGCTTGCCTGCTGAAATAAAAGCGGCTGGGCACGTTGTATTGTGGGACTGCCAATGCCATGAAGTTACGGAAAATATCAGTCTCCACCAGCCTGAATGAGAGCATTTCAAGGGACAGTAGTTTTGCAATGCCAGCATTCAGAGCCTGTGCTCGGGGGAGGTTTGCCGAGTATGGCCACCTTTTCTCCCATGCCTGTGCTACTGATGGCTGTAGACTGGCCTGGGAGTGTGAGGATGACAGGGAACGTGGTGCTGTGGGTGGAATGACATTGTGTCTCTGTACAACAGTGCCAGAGGTTCTTCCATGGTGATCCTGTGAGGAAGTCAAACCAGCTGTGTGTGTGAGCTGGAGGAAGAGGCTACAACACGAGCTGAAGAGGTGGTAGGTGGCGCTGTAGGTTGGCCTAGGTTGGTTTTCCCTCTTTTGACTTTCTGATGACACAGCTTGCATTTGACAAAGCAAATGTCATCTGCAACCGTGTCAAAAAAGGACCACGCACTGCAAGTCTTAGGAGCGCCCATTTTGGAAGAGGCATGCTCCTAATGGGTGCCGAAGTGGAGGCTACAGGCAACCGAGTCTGCCCCCTCCCTCTCCCTCCTTTTTTGGCCATTTGGGGAATCTCTTCCTCAGAGCTGCTCCCACCACCTTCCTGTACCTCACGCCATGATGGGTCAAGGACCTCATCACCTACACTACCCTCTTCAAACAACTGCTTCTCCTGGGTTGTCTCGACAGCACAGTATGCACCAGAAAGTGGCACCTGAGTCTCATCATCAGATGCGTACTGAGGTGTGCTGACCATAGGCACTTGCCCACCCGCCTCTTCAGATTCAGAGAGACAAAGCTGTTGCACATCACTGCATACTACCTCTTCTTCAAAATCTCGAATGCTGCTTGGCTGGCCCCCTCTTTCGAAGCCAACAGATTCAGAGAACAGAAGTAGAGATGGCTCCTGTCCAGGGCTCTCTGACTGCCTGGGCAATTTGACAGGTGGTGAAGAGACAGATGGGTGCTCTTCAGTGCTCTGGACCTGAGAGGATCTGGAACTAATTGAAGTCGATGTGTTAGGTGCCATCCATCCGACAACGGCTTCAATTTGTTTGTCCCGCAGCAGTGGGGTATGGTGAGCTCCTACAAAGCTGCGCATAAAGAACTGTTCCCTGGTAAAAGTGAGAGGGATGCTGAGTCACTGATGCCCACAGCAGGCACAGAATCCACACATCCTCTCCCTGCAGAAACTCCACGCCCACGACCACATGCCTTGCTCCATGCTTTCTTCATCTTGGTAGACTGATAAAGATAGGCAGAAAAGTACTAAGGGCTTAGTGTGCTTACTCCTGAACAGTTGCTAACAAGTATAAGAAACACTAATTTTATAAAGTGTGGACTAGACTTTAATATGAGCTAATGTGGCCTACACAACTGTAAACTGGAGTGTTTGGTGAACTTTATTAACTTTTTTTTCTCACAAAAAGACACTGGATGTGCCCAAAGATGTAAAATCGTTAGTATTACAAACTTTTTGTAGCTATTAGAATGCAGGAAGGTAACCTACAATGCAATAGATGAGGCTCCAAAAAATAGGCTAATACTAATGTGGCTGGGGCTGCAGGGCACAAGCCAGCAGAAAGGCTCCTCTATCTACTCCTATACAGTGTTTGCAAATATTCTAGCTGGATACGGATGGAACCACACTAATAGGAGAAATCTGCAAAAATGAGCAGCACTAATGCAAAAAAGGACAACGTATGAGGCAGTGGCGCACGCTGAGTGGACTACAACCGGAGGTGGCTGCAGAACACACTACAGCGTGAGCTGCACTCACACACAGAGACCTCGCAGACAGCTGTGAACAGCGCTGCAAGGCAAAAGAACGCTTCTCACACAGCGGTTGCTGATAAAAAAAACCCTAAAAAAGTAAAAAAATTGTTATGTAAAATTAAATCCATACCTCTCAGTAAAAACATTTTTTGAGTATCAGACAGTCTAGCATCGGAATTAACAAATTTCTCAAAATACTTTAATCCTAATTGTTGGTCTATATTTGTGTACAGGGCAGATACATCAAAGGAGATAAAACAGTAATGGTCATCCCACTTAATGCTCTTTGTAAGGTTAATCAATTGAGTGGAATCTTTTAGATGACTATTTAGACTCATAACATGGTGCTGCATAATCCTGTCAATATAGAAAGCTAGACTGCTAGTGAGTGACCCAATGCCAGAAATAATAGGTTGCCCTGGTGGGCTAGTAGTATTTTTGTGTATTTTTGGAAGGTGATAGAGAAATGGTGTGGAGGGGTTTTTTATGGTAAGAAACTTCTTTTCTTGTTCATTTATGGCATTGTTAGAGAATGCTTCAGTTATTAAATGATTATATGAAGAAATAACAAATGGCATAGGGTCATTTTTGACAGGTTTATAAAAATAAGCATCTGAGAGGATTCTTTTGACCTCTTTAATGTAATCAGATCTATCTTGTACCACAATTGCTCCCCCCTTATCATCAGGCTTTATAATGATATCAGTATTTTTCTGCATCTCTTTGAGGGCTAGAACCTGTTTTTTAGTTAAATTAGGTTTGTCAGACATAGAAGGATTCAGTTGAAGATTGTGGAGCTGATCTAGAAGGAGGTCAGAAAAAGTTTCTAGGTGGTGACCTCTACTTTTAACAGGATAGTAATGGGACTTAGCCCTCACATCCAGGTGTAGAGAGGGATTAGTATCATCAGCTGGAATATTAGTCTTACTATTATCAATGGTATTGGAGGAAGCATATAATTTTTGAATCTCATAGTGTCGGATCAGGGTCAATTTACGGATATATTTTTGTACATCTAAAAATTGTTCAAATCCATCACTCTTATTTTCTGGACAAAAGGATAAACCTTTTCTAAGTAGTTTTTCCTCATCACTGGTGAAAGGGTGAGATGACAAATTGACTATATTGGTTTTCACTGGAGAGAGGGATCGTTTTTTCCTTTCTTTTTTGTTTATATTTCCTTTCCCTCGGCATCCTCTGTAAGATGTTTTCTTTTTAACTGTACTTTTGAAAAAAAAAAGAGTAATGTCAGAGTTTTTTAGAGTGGTATCTCGAGGAGTTTTAATGGCTGCAGGTAGAAAAGATACTGCTGCACAAGTGCCGGATCCAGAGTTATCTATAATGATTAGAGTTGAGCGATACCGTCCGATACTTCAAAGTATCGGATCGGAATGGATCGGCCGATCTTAAAAAAAAGTATCGGTATCGCCGATTCCGATACCGGAAGTCCCATTCAAGTCTATGGGACTTCCGGTATCGGAATAAGAAAAACCCTGTTTTTGCCTTGTACAGCCTCTCTGGGGTCTGTACGGGCCTTTCGGGGGGCTGTGCCGGCCTGCCAGGGGGTCTGTGCAGGCTCCGGTGGGCTGTGCCGGCCTGCCGGGGGGCTGTGCCGGCCTGCCGGTGGTCTGTGCAGGCTCCGGGGGGCTGTGCCGGCCTGCCGGGGGGCTGTGCCAGCCTGCCGGTGGTCTGTGCAGGCTCCGGGGGGCTGTGCCGGCCTGCCGGGGGGGCTGTGCAGGCTTCGGGGGTCTGTGCAGGCATCGTCCGATGGGACTACAAGTCCCATCGGGCGATGCCTGCTACCATGACAGTGATTGACACATTAGCCAATGATGGGACAGTAGTAGTCCCATCATCCGGCTAATGTGTTGAATGTAAAAAAAAAAAAAAAAAAAAAAAATTACATGCTACATACATACTACATATATACATACTACATACATACTACATACATACTACATATATACTACATGCTACATACATACAACATGCATACTACATATATACTACATGCAACATGCATACTACATACATGCTAAATTCATACTACATACTACATACATGCTACATTCATACTACATATATACTACATGCAACATACATACAACATATATACTACATGCATGCAACATGCATACTACATATATACTACATGTAACATACATACTACATATATACTACATGCATACTACATACATGCTACATACTACATGCATGCTACATGCATGCTACATACATACTACATACATACTACATGCATGCTACATACATACTACATGCTACATACATACTACATACATACTACATGCATGCTACATACAATACATTCATACAATACATACATAGACATACAGTACATATAACATAGAGTAACATACTTACCAATACTTGTCACATTGTTCCCCGAAGCCATTGTCTTTTACGGAATAAATATTAACATAACAAACCACAAAAATACTCACCCATGATCCGAAGCAGTCCACGAGTGTGTCCCACGACGATCTTGGGTAGAGAACTGCAGCATCAGCTGATGCTGCCGTTCTCTACGGGCTGCAGTAATCCAATGACGGAAGGTAGATATCCTTCCGCACTGTATTCCTCCGCCACTTAAAAAAAAAAAAGTCCCTAGTCTCACTTTATGCCATTGCTGTGTGGGAATTTCCCACGCAGCAATGGCATAAAGTGAGACTAGGGACTTTTTTTTTTTAAGTGGCGGAGGAATACAGTGCGGAAGGATACCTACCTTCCGTCATTGGATTCCTGCAGCCCGTAGAGAACGGCAGCATCAGCTGATGCTGCAGTTCTCTACCCAAGATCGTCGTGGGACACACTCGTGGACTGCTTCGGATCATGGGTGAGTATTTTTGTGGTTTGTTATGTTAATATTTATTCCGTAAAAGACAATGGCTTCGGGGAACAATGTGACAAGTATTGGTAAGTATGTTACTCTATGTTATATGTACTGTATGTCTATGTATGTATTGTATGTAGCATGCATGTAGTATGTATGTAGTATATATGTGGTATGTATGTAGCATGTAGTATGTATGTAGCATGCATGTAGTATGTATGTAGTATATATGTGGTATGCATGTAGCATGTAGTATGTATGTAGTATGTATGTAGCATGCATGTAGTATGTATGTAGTATGTATGTAGTATGTATGTAGCATGCAGTATGTATGTAGCATGCATGTAGTATATATGTAGTATGTATGTAGCATGTAGTATGTATGTAGCATGCATGTAGTATGTATGTAGTATGTATGTGGTATGTATGTAGCATGTAGTATGTATGTAGCATGCATGTAGTATATATGTGTTATGTATGTAGCATGTAGTATGTATGTAGCATGCATGTAGTATATATGTGTTATGTATGTAGCATGTAGTATGTATGTAGCATGCATGTAGTATATATGTAGTATGTATGTAGCATGTAGTATGTATGTAGCATGCATGTAGTATATATGTAATATGTATGTAGCATGTAGTATGTATGTAGCATGCATGTAGTATATATGTAGTATGTATGTAGCATGTAGTATGTATGTAGCATGCATGTAGTATATATGTAGTATGTATGTAGCATGTAGTATGTATGTAGTATGCATGTAGTATACAGTGGGGCAAAAAAGTATTTAGTCAGTCAGCAATAGTGCAAGTTCCACCACTTAAAAAGATGAGAGGCGTCTGTAATTTACATCATAGGTAGACCTCAACTATGGGAGACAAACTGAGAAAAAAAAATCCAGAAAATCACATTGTCTGTTTTTTTTTCCTTTTATTTGCATATTATGGTGGAAAATAAGTATTTGGTCAGAAACAAGCAATCAAGATTTCTGGCTCTCACAGACCTGTAACTTCTTCTTTAAGAGTCTCCTCTTTCCTCCACTCATTACCTGTAGTAATGGCACCTGTTTAAACTTGTTATCAGTATAAAAAGACACCTGTGCACACCCTCAAACAGTCTGACTCCAAACTCCACTATGGTGAAGACCAAAGAGCTGTCAAAGGACACCAGAAACAAAATTGTAGCCCTGCACCAGGCTGGGAAGACTGAATCTGCAATAGCCAACCAGCTTGGAGTGAAGAAATCAACTGTGGGAGCAATAATTAGAAAATGGAAGACATACAAGACCACTGATAATCTCCCTCGATCTGGTGCTCCACGCAAAATCCCACCCCGTGGGGTCAGAATGATCACAAGAACGGTGAGCAAAAATCCCAGAACCACGCGGGGGGACCTAGTGAATGAACTGCAGAGAGCTGGGACCAATGTAACAAGGCCTACCATAAGTAACACACTACGCCACCATGGACTCAGATCCTGCAGTGCCAGACGTGTCCCACTGCTTAAGCCTGTACATGTCCGGGCCCGTCTGAAGTTTGCTAGAGAGCATTTGGATGATCCAGAGGAGTTTTGGGAGAATGTCCTATGGTCTGATGAAACCAAACTGGAACTGTTTGGTAGAAACACAACTTGTCGTGTTTGGAGGAAAAAGAATACTGAGTTGCATCCATCAAACACCATACCTACTGTAAAGCATGGTGGTGGAAACATCATGCTTTGGGGCTGTTTCTCTGCAAAGGGGCCAGGACGACTGATCCGGGTACATGAAAGAATGAATGGGGCCATGTATCGTGAGATTTTGAGGGCAAACCTCCTTCCATCAGCAAGGGCATTGATGATGAAATGTGGCTGGGTCTTTCAACATGACAATGATCCAAAGCACACCGTCAGGGCAACGAAGGAGTGACTTCGTAAGAAGCATTTCAAGGTCCTGGAGTGGCCTAGCCAGTCTCCAGATCTCAGCCCTATAGAAAACCTTTGGAGGGAGTTGAAAGTCTGTGTTGCCAAGCGAAAAGCCAAAAACATCACTGCTCTAGAGGAGATCTGCATGGAGGAATGGGCCAACATACCAACAACAGTGTGTGGCAACCTTGTGAAGACTTACAGAAAACGTTTGACCTCTGTCATTGCCAACAAAGGATATATCACAAAGTATTGAGATGAAATTTTGTTTCTGACCAAATACTTATTTTTCACCATAATATGCAAATAAAAGGAAAAAAAAACAGACAATGTGATTTTCTGGATTTTTTTTTCTCAGTTTGTCTCCCATAGTTGAGGTCTACCTATGATGTAAATTACAGACGCCTCTCATCTTTTTAAGTGGTGGAACTTGCACTATTGCTGACTGACTAAATACTTTTTTGCCCCACTGTATATGTGGTATGTATGTAGCATGTAGTATGTATGTAGCATGCATGTAGTATATATGTGGTATGTATGTAGCATGTAGTATGTATGTAGCATGCATGTAGTATGTATGTAGTATGTATGTAGTATATATATATATATTTTTTTTTAACATTTAACACATTAGCCGGATGATGGGACTACTACTGTCCCATCATTGGCTAATGTGTCAATCACTGTCATGGTAGCAGGCATCGCCAGATGGGACTTGTAGTCCCATCGGACGATGCTTGCACAGACCCCCGGACATCAGCACAGCCCCCCGGCAGGCCGGCACAGCCCCCCGGCAGGCCGGTACAGACCCCCACAGGGTGCACAGACCACCGGCAGGCCGGTACAGACCCCGGGCAGTCCACACAGCCCCCCGGCCGGACGGCACAGCCCCCCGGCAGGCCGGCAGAGACCCCCGGAAGGCCCGAAATGACGGCGCATCATGATGCGCACACACCGCGCATCATGATGACGTCATTTCGGCTGTCAATCAACTTTGAACTTCCGATTCTGATGCCGACTTCCGATATTGAAAAAATATCGGAAGTCGGTATCGGAATTCCGATACAGCAAGTATCGGCCGATACCCGATACTTGCGGTATCGGAATGCTCAACACTAATAATGATAGGTCCAGAGCTTTCAGCAGTAGTGCTGGAAAAGGGGTTGTCAGGTGTTTCCATCACTGAATTCGGTGAGGTGGGGTGAATAGATAATTTCAAGAGTTCTTGGATATCTGGTGGATCAAAATCAATGAGGGAAGTGGTAGTAGGGGAGGGAGAACAAGGGGGATTGAAAAAAGGCAAAGGAAAGGAGGAAGATTTTCTCCTGTCATTAATGATGTTCACCATATCAGTGGTACTGGGTATTGGTGCCTTTTGTGTAGTGGCAATTTCAAGAGGCATTGTGCTCAGTGAATTGAGATTAGACTCAATGAGTTCAGGCATAGTGGGTTTGACAGGAGGTTTAGGAGTAATGCTAGATCTAGTGGGGATATTATAAGTGGCTCTCTCTCTACTAGTAGGAATATTCCTACTTCTATTACTGTTGAAGAAGGTTCTAACCCCTTTGTCTGAATACTGAGTAGCACTGTAGGGAGTGGAGAGTCTACGAGGGTGATTGGGTTTGGGAATGACAGTGTTAATAAGATGCTGTATGTTTGCTGCATAACCTGCAGTAGGAGGTCTCTCAGGGGAAGATGAGGGATCTTCTCTGTCTCTAATTAATTTTCTAGATTTTTTAAGAATGATCTCATGCTCTAGTTTAAGAGCAGAGGTGCAGATACTACTACTAATTTTCCTAAACAGTTGATGATTGTTAAACCTAGCAAGTTTGACATTAGTGTCCAACACTTCTTGTGCAGCTATTTCAAATAAGGCTGTCCTTTTCTTAAAAAGGCAGCACAAGAGTCTTTGCATGCAATCATGCAAAATAGAGTCCCATTCTTTTGTGAAATTACAATCTTGTGGAAAAGGTGAATGGTGAGAGATTCTCAAACCTTTGGGACACAGGTGTTCCTCCATGTAGATATCTAGGAATCTGGCGTGAAGACTTTGATGAATTTCTTCTTTGATGTGATTTTCCAAGGAATGAAATAAATCCTTCATGATGATGGTATCTTCATCCGAAAAAGTAGATGGTAAAATGTTATCAAGTTCTGTTGGGCTGGTATGCCCTACGGATTGTAGAATAAGCCTTTCTCTGGATAGGAGGCGATGTTGAAATGGTGGGTTTTTTTGTTTATGGAGCAGCTCCTGAAAGAGGGATCACCGGCCAGCAAGTCCCTGCCAAGGGACTCAGGTGAACAGTAAATAAAAGAAACAAAACAGGGTGCATCTGTAGGGAAGGTGACCTGATGGACGGACGGACGTGTCAGTATAGAGAAAGATAGGTTTGCACAGTTTAGACAGGTGTCAGTTACTACAGTGGGGAAACAGCTAGGAAAGTGTAGTGGACGTGCAGTACCTTGGGTTGACCATTAGATGGCAGGGAGGAGTGTGAGCAAAGGACTTGACATCAGCTTAGGGCTTTAGAAACCGTTGGTCATGGGGGGCGGAGTTACAGTGACAGGGGACCGGGAGTGCTATAAATACTGAGGGAGGGTTCCAGAAGGTTCCAGTCCCCAAGGGGAGCTCCAGTGACAGGAGGAATGTGACAGTCTGTGCGCTGTGATAATCCAAACCAGGGGGACTGAGGAGAGAGAACATCAGGGGGGTGGTCCTGACAGGAATACCGCAGTACAGACGAGACACAGAGGTTATATCGACGAGGCACAGAGGTTACGGATACTGTGTTAAGAAAGACGTTGTGACCAGTGAAATTACTGTTGGTTTACGGGCCTAAGGCGGCCACAGTGACGGACCTGTCAAAGGCGTCAACAAGAGTAAAGGGACGGTACGTATATATACGTCCCTGGCGAAAGTACGGTGTTCTGTGGTGTATTGTAACCAGAGAGCCTTGAGGAAAACTGCGGAGTGCTGTGAGGCTGTCAGGCGGACAGCGAATGAATAAAGCTTGGACCTGTTGCACCCGAAAATGGCCTCTATTTGTCTCTGTTCATCTCTGCGCGGTATGATGAGGGACCACCCCCCCAGCTCGGCCACCGACCCTACATTTGGCGTAGTCAGCAGGATCGCCGCCGCTAATACCCCACCTTCTGCGGCAGGCCTGCCTCAAGTAATGGAAAGAGATTTGGACTATGCTGCGTGGAGTGAAAACACCTGTGGATTACAACTGGCTTACCTGTGGATTACAAATTGGGAGCGCTGTGGTGACTTAGTGGTGCTGACAGAAGATCTGGGGCGGTACCAGGTGCTGCGCAAGATGGCGGCATTGCTACAGCGCAGAGGAGAGGTCCGGGTGTTTGCAGTCATGTTGAATGGACTGGGGCCCCCTCCAATGTAACCCCGTGGACAGCAGTATGTGCCCGGAGGCCGGCGCTCCCATGTACTGGACCCTGGCAGATGGGTGGGAAGGCCTGCCAACGCCCCACCCAGCAGGAGTGGCACAAAAGAAAAGCTTGGCTGCAGCTGTCTGGCGCCATTCGATTGCTGCCCCATGGACGGTATGAGACGCTGCGGGTGTCGGGGCATCGGCTGCCTAGAGTGGCAATGGCGGCGAGAGATGGAGCTGTGCCAGAAGTCACCCTCAGGACCACGGGCTGGTAGCGGGATGCTGAGCTGGGGAGCGGAGCCTGAGCGGAGTCAGCGAGAGCGGCCACCACCAATACCGGCAGAGGACTTCTCAGCGGAGCCCCCGAGTCTGGGGGAAAGGCCCGCAGGACAGTGAAGCGAGGGACGGAGGCTGCGGGGGAAGCCGCTTGTTGATGTGATGGAGGCCACAGCGCCGGGGAAGGTGAGAGTACCGCCGGCCCCATGAGTGCCTCCGCAAGCAGCCCCCACCATTCTGCCTCAGCATGCTGCCCCCTGCGCACCGGAAGGCCTAGGTACATTGGGCCCGGTGGTGTATGCAGAGCTGAGCGAGGCCCCTGCTCAAGTCCCCGAGCTACCCCGCCCGGAGCCACCAGTGCGGAGCTCACCCAAAGAAGACGCTGGTGCGTTCCCCCTGCTGATAGCAGCTGCATTGTTGGAACCGCCCGTTACTCCGGCTCCATTGGAAGTAGTGGATGCGGCCTGTCCAGAGGCCGTGGTCATGCTGGTGCTGGAGCCGGCTGTGGCCGACTTAGCAGGCCCTGTGACTCCAGCCCTTAAGATCCCGGCTGTCCCCATTTGCCACCTGGCCCCAGCGACTGTTGGGCCGCAGATATCATCGGCCGCCTCTGCCCCACGCGCTTTTCCAGCGAAGTCCCGCCCACCGGACTCTGGGACTGGCGCGGCACCCTTCGTTTGGGTAGCGGAGGTGATCAAACAGAAGAAAGTTTGGGAGCAGGAGGTATGGAGCCTGCTCCACTCAAAGGGGGAGGCTGGCATGGCGGTGCAGAGATCATGGGGACGGCTGGTATACACCAACGTCGACAGGGGGTACGGCTTCATCCGTGACACGACCGCGGCCAGAAGGTGTATGTGAATGTGGCCTCCATACGGCATGGTTGGGCTCTGAAGGAAGGGGACTTGGTTTCCTACTATAAAGAATATTGCCCCCACGGATATTATGCGGTGGCAGTACTGGCGGAGCCCGAAGAAAGCGAACCCCCGTATAGAGGACTGTTGTGGACACTCTCTGTATCTCCGGGGGGCTCCACGGCTGTGGGGTCCCTCACTACTAGCCACTGCGTAGTGAAGTAGACTGTCGAGAGTTCGGTGCACTGTAGTGCAGGTTCGGGAGAACAGTTCTAGTTTCAAGAAAAAAAAATGCTTTATTTGCTGAGTTTATTTTTAGTATGTTCCTCTTACAGGATGTTATTTGCTTATTTGAAACTTGACAGGACGGGGATACAGAGAAGTGGAGGAGTGTCCAGATTCAAGGAAGGGGGGAGAAAGAAGACATGCAATGTTTGTGTTATATGTTTGTTTTAGAAGCAAAAGGAAAATGAAAAAAAAAATATAAAAAATGGGGTACTTGTGATATTGTAAAGTTATTTTGTTGTATATTATGCACCAGTAAATGCAACAGGTCCGGGCAAGGGAAGGTCTGAGGGACCAAAGGGAAATGTGAGATCCAGAAGTGGTCTATGTGTTGAGAAGGTCTGGGAGACCAAGACGCCGACCATGACATGTAACTGAAAGAAAAGTAAAAGATGGAAGACGTGAGAAAGACAGCCGTCCTAGGTCAGGTCCCCGACACCACGGACACCCCTGAAGGAGGAAGGCGGGCGCTGGTAATGATCTCGTAGGTGTGAGACCTCGATCATGGCGTACCGAATAGTGGAAGGTGACAGTAGGGGAGAGTAGGGGAAGGTACACGCCATAGAGAGAATATGGGTGTACCTAGCCCAATTTGAAAGGCGTTGTCATGTGGCGTGCGCGCTGGTGAGTAGCAGTAGGCTGCTCAGAGCATGGTGCTCCCAGTTTGGTTTGGCCCCCGCAGGAAGTGGGTTTGGCCCAACAGCTGGTCCGACAACAGAGTGTAGGTGAAGCTTCAGAACGACGAAGGCAGGGTTTACGAATTGTCGAGGACGACAATAGACAAAGGAAGGGAGAGTGTAGGGAAGGTGACCTGATGGACGGACGGACGTGTCAGTATAGAGAAAGATAGGTTTGCACAGTTTATACAGGTGTCAGTTACTACAGTGGGGAAACAGCTAGGAAAGTGTAGTGGACATGCAGTACCTTGGTTTGACCATTAGATGGCAGGGAGGAGTGTGAGCAAAGGACTTGACATCAGCTTAGGGCTTTAGAAACCGTTGGTCATGGGGGACTGAGTTACAGTGACAGGGGACCGGGAGTGCTATAAATACTGAGGGAGTGATCCAGAAGGTTCCAGTCCCCAGGGGGACCTCCAGTGACAGGAGGACTGTGACAGTCTGTACGCTGTGAGGAGAATCCAAACCAGGGGGACTGAGGAGAGAGAACGTCAGGGGGGTGGTCCTGACAGGAATACCGCAATACAGACGAGACACAGAGGTTATATCAACGAGGCACAGAGGTTACGGATACCGTGTTAAGAAAGACGTTGTGACCAGTGAAATTACTGTTGGTTTACGGGCCTAAGGCGGACACAGTGACGGACCTGTCGAAAGCGTCAACAAGAGTAAAGGGACGGTACGTATATATACGTCCCTGGCGAAAGTATGGTGTTCTGTGGTGTATTGTAACCGGAGAGCCTTGAGGAAAATTGCGGAGTGCTGTGAGGCTGTCAGGCGGACAGCGAGTGAATAAAGCTTGGACCTGTTGCACCCGAAAATGGCCTCTATTTGTCTCTGTTCATCTCTGCGCGGTATGATGAGGGACCACCCCCCCAGCTCGGCCACCGACCCTACACATCCACTGTGTGAAACCTTTAAAACACAATTGTAATGCTGAGGCAAGGAGAGACTCACCTGATAGGGTTGTGAAGCTTCGGTCACAACACCTACAAACGCATGAAACAGCTGCTGCAGTCTGCACAGGGTCCAAAGACTTGTAAGTGAAGATGGCTTTAAGGTGCATTGACACACTGCGCTGCTGTAGGTATAGTTCAAGGAACTTTATTGGTGCCTATGCGTTTCCTGAGCTGTCCCAGCTCACTTCATCAGGGCATGATACAAACAGGAATAACTAGAGGACACAACAGATTGAAGTTTCCTTTACGTTTTACCGAGCTGTCTAGGTACAGTCCAGGGCTCAGGTTACAGATGGTTCTGGAGATGGTCAGCCTGAAAGCAATTTGGGAATCTCCCCATTCAGGTGGGTTGTGAGGTCTCCTCTCTAGCGCTATTCTCTGAGGTACTTGCTGCTGTGGACTCTATTCAAGTTCCTCTCTGTGTCTGCTACTTAGGTAGAACTCCACTCGCATGACAGGCAGCTGTAGCCTCTTTCAGGAATCACTCCTATATGGTATCTCCGGCTCACACGTGCTGCTATGTCATCGAGTCTCAGTTGGGACAGAGGATCTGCAGCCTCCTGTCCTCCGGATTCTGCTGTGGGACCTTTAGTACTGACACAGCCTCGGACACTGGCGTCCGGTCTCTGGCACTCAAGCCTGGGGGTGAGCTCCTCTATGGCTCCTGTCCCCAGCTTCGCTCCACACATCCTCTCTCTTCCCTGTTCAGGCTCTAATTAACTACTAACTTCCTCCTCCTGACCAGAGAGAGCAGCTCACCTCAGGTCGGGTTTAGAGCTCCCCCTGCTGGCCTGGAGCAGGAACTGTGTTGTATGCTGAAACTACCTGATAAAGGGATTCCTTCCTTGCTTCCAGGCATGACATCACTCCCCCTGGAGGAAGGTAAGGCCATTGTGGCAACTGAACACCTGGGGTATCACACAGGAACCATGAGGAACCAGAACCAAACTGATAGGAAAGCAGCTATCAAACAATAGAGCACATAATATTGATGGTATCCCTACATAGCAACTCAAAGGAGTCTCAATAACCATACTGGCCGCTCTATCCCAGAAGATCTGGAGGACTTGCAGATCGACAAAGGGATAAAAAAAGATCAGTCTTCATCCCAGTCTTGAACAAGGTCCTTGGCATAGCCTGTGCCAATTATAGAACAATTACCCTGATCCCCATGACAGCAGAGTGCTTCAAAAGATCATTCAGAAGTGTTTGAGCCTTAATGTGGATTTCAGCTTCAGTGTCAGGAAGTTCTCTAAGTGCAGAAGTACCTGTGATCATATTGCAAGCATGTGATGGGTCCTAGAAAAGATTAGGAAGTACCAGAAGAAGCTTTACTTGTACTTCTTTGATTATGCCAAGGCTTTTGACTGCATTGACAATAAGCTTTGTAAGTACTATGTGAGGTAGAACTTCCAGCACAATCAAATCCTAATCAAATCACTCAACAGTGAATGAGAAGTTACAGTGTGAAACATATATGGAGTTAAAGAATGATTGAAGATTAGCGGACAAGGACCTGAAGAGGCTTATCCTGAAGTGTAAAGAAGAAATCAAGAACATCAAGAAGACCAAAATCATGACTACCATCAGCGAGAAAGTCTACATAATGATCATCTCTGAAGAAATAGCAGTTGTTGACAGGTTTGTTTTATTTGGATTCCTCATTAATTACAGTGTTGGTTCGACAGCAAAGACCAAGCATCGATTAGTAATTTCAGTTATTATGAAATATAGACTGATCACTCCAATTATGTCTCCAATTGCAACTTATGGATCTGAGACATAGGCTCTCACAAAAACAGACAGTGAATAAATAATTATTTTTTAGTTTCAGTGCTGGATAAGACTTTTATGAATCCTATAGACAACTAGGATCACCAACAATGGTAAACCCAGAGTTGTTCCTGTAAGTCAAGGACACAAGACAGAAACTGACCTATTTAACATGTGATGAGTGTAAATTCACTCAAAAAGGAGATGCTATGCCTAATAGTCAGTGGTAAAAGAAAACAGGGAGACTCATTAGCTCTATACCATCAAGAATGACATAAAAAAGGAACGTCATATAATTGAAAAAATCCATGGAAAGCAAGAAAGCATGGAGAGAACTGCCTATAGAGTATCCAATAATGGCACACAACCATTGAATAGGTAGAATCAGAATGTCAGCAAATGCACTTTTATAAAACCCCTTAAACCCTATTCACATGTTTCTGATTTTTCTTCAATCGATTTGAAAATTATGCTTTACATTTGCCACAAATATTGATGCACAGGGAAAAATCTGTGGCAAATCCACATTTATATTTTTCCATAATTTTTTCGGTGAAAAAAATGGAAATGATAAATGCCTAAATACATAGCATGACTTAATTTGGTTTTCTATTACTATAGCTTT
This sequence comes from Dendrobates tinctorius, assembly GCF_039654945.1. Classification (NCBI taxonomy): domain Eukaryota; kingdom Metazoa; phylum Chordata; class Amphibia; order Anura; family Dendrobatidae; genus Dendrobates; species Dendrobates tinctorius. The sequence goes on from NW_027361770.1 coordinate 19,009,473, forward strand.
AAGAGCACTTTTAGTTTATTCTGATATGACAATCTGGTCAATGGCTTTCATCATTGACTTTACCATACAACATACAGGTAAACTCTATTGGCAAATATATTGGTGCTATGACAAGACACTTCCTTCTTTTTCTGCATATTAAACATTGCACAACCACAAAGCCATTAGGAGCATAAGACATGAAGCAACAAGACAAGTCATTCAGTCAAAGAATTAAAAGTAATAAATCCTAACATATTGTTAGTATTATAATTCCGGTAAGTTAATTCAATAAGGAATTGAGCAAGCATTACTAACAGTGACCATATTGAATAGTCATGAGAAAAAACAGTAGCTGGCATCTGGGAAGTATGGCCCCATTGCATAACATAAGTCAGGCTGTTGCTTTATATTTTTTTAATTTGTAGGCATTTATCACTGATGTTATTTTGATCAAATTCCTAAAGGATTTTTTACTAGATATCTATTTTTCCTGCAGCAAAATAATGCTTATATAAACCTACAAAGCTTTTTAATTAAAAGATATCTTTTATAGCAGAAAAAAGGTTAACATAATGTGACATTCAATATGAATATGAATGTGAAAGGAAATACAAATAAGTATTCATAGCTGTGATGAATAAGTGGAATTTTATAATAAAGAGGATCTGGAAAAAATCCAGCTAGAAATGTTACGTTTGGCCTACAATACATTAAAACAAAGATTAGAGAGTTTTTGTCACTTTTAACTTTGATGGCATATAATTAGGATATGTCAGAAATGTGTGGTTAGTGGGGGTCCCAAGAGCCATGATCTGGAACAATGGTGAATTGATAACAATGATAAAACATTAGATTTTATATTGATTAATAATATTAACGTAGTAAGGAATATTTCAGGGAATTTATATAGCTAAAGAACTTGTAACATAGAATACTATTGTATTACATGACTCTATTATTTGTATGTGCAACATCTCATTTTTATTGTTATATTATTTATTATTATAGCGCCATTTATTCCATGGCGCTTTACATGTGAGGAGGGGTATACATAATACATACAAGTACAGTAATCTTAAACAGTAAAAGTCATGACTGGTACAAGAGGAGAGAAGATCCTGCCCGCCAGGGCTCACAATCTGCAAGGGATGGGTGAGGATACAGTAGGCGAGGGTAGAGCTGGACATGCAGCAGTTTGGTGGATCGGTGGTTACTACAGGTTGTAGGCTTGTAACTCATCAGCTAAGAAGTGCTAAGAATACACAGTAGATCTTAAAGAGAACCTGTTTCTAGTTTTATAGCTTATTTGCAAATCACCTTTAAAATCATGAAAATGGGGTTCCTACAACCCCTTTATAACCTCATAGGTACCCCTGCATATCTATGAAAAAGATTTTTATACATGTCTCATATTTGACAGTACTGAAAATTTGACAGATACTCTGTCTCTTCTTCAGAAAGTCACAGGATCCTTAGCAGATGTCCCCATTAAAAAGGCTAAAAAATTCTTCTCTTGTAATGTCTAGTCTAAGATGTCTCGCAAGTTGCTTTAGCTACCAAAACATGGATCTTACAACGCTAGTATAAATGATACTTGCCTAGGATTTCTTCAACAGACTATCCATCCTTTGTTCCATCAGGTCTTTAAGCTGCGATAAATTTTCAAATGGCAGGGTCATCTTTTTAGCCACTTTAGCTACATGAATGTCAACTTTTGTATTTCAGACCCGAAAGTCTTCAGTGGTTGATACCTTTTAATGGCTAACTGAAAAGATGGTAACACATTGCAAGCTTTCGAGACTACTCAGGTCTCTTCATCAGGCTAGACTAATACAAAATCTGAATAATCACATATTTACACACAAAACAGCACAGAAATAACGCAATGAATAAGAAAAGTGACATGAATCAGACTTGTCATTATGGGAGAGGGATAAACATAAATATTGGAACAATTCATAGATAAGGAGTGTGAAAGTTATATTGTCCTCTGATTTGTGTCTGCTTCTGTGTTGTGTGATGCCCCAAGAAGGTCTGAAGAGAAAATTCCTTAATTGATGTATAATACAAAATAATATTGTGGTACCGTGTTAGCCAGAAATATAGATGTAAATACTTACAGTCATATGTTAAAGTTTGGGCACCCCTATTAATGTTAACCTTTTTTCTTTATAACAATTTTGGTTTTTGCAACAGCTATTTCAGTTTCATATATCTAATAACTGATGGACTCAGTTATATTTCTGGATTCAAATGAGGTTTATTGTACTAACAGAAAATGTGCAATCTGCATTTAAACAAAATTTGACCGGTGCAAAAGTATGGGCACACTTATCATTTTCTTGATTTGAACACTTCTAACTACTTTTTACTGACTTCCTGAAGCACTAAATTGGTTTTGTAACCTTATTGAGCTTTGAACTTCATAGCCAGGTGTATCAAATCATGATAAAAGGTATTTAAGGTGGCCACTTGCAAGTAGTTCTCCTATTTGATTCTCCTATGAAGAGTGGCATCATGGGCTCCTCAAAACAACTCTCAAATGATCTGAAAACAAAGATTATTCAACATAGCTTTTCAGGGGAAGGATACAAAGAGTTGTCTCAGAGATTTAACCTGTCAGTTTCCACTGTGAGGAACATAGTAAGGAAATGGAAGAACACAGGTACAGTTCTTGTTAAGCCCAGAAGTGGCAGGCCAAGAAAAATATCAGAAAGGCAGAGAAGAAAAATGGTGAGAACAGTCAAGGACAATCCACAGACCACCTCCAAAGACCTGCAGCATCATCTTGCTGCAGATGGTGTCACTGTGCATCGGTCAACAATACAGCACACTTTGCACAAGGAGAAGCTGTATGGGAGAGTGATGCGAAAGAAGCCGTTTCTGCAAGCACGCCACAAACAGAGTCACCTGAGGTATGCAAAAGCACATTTGGACAAGCCAGTTACATTTTGGAAGAAGGTCCTGTGGACTGATGAAACAAAGATTGAGTTGTTTGGTCATACAAAAAGGTGTTATACATGGAGGCTAAAAATCACAGCATTCCAAGAAAAACACTTGCTACCCACAGTAAAATTTGGTGGAGTTTCCATCATGCTTTGGGGCTGTGTGGCCAATGCCGGCACCGGGAATCTTGTTAAAGTTGAGGGTCGCATGGATTCAACTCAGTATCAGCAGATTCTTGACAATAATGTGCAAGAATCAGTGACGAAGTTGAAGTTACGCACGGGATGGATATTTCATCAAGACAATGATCCAAAACACGGCTCCAAATCTAATCAGGCATTCATGCAGAGGAACAATTACAATGTTCTGGAATGGACATCCCAGTCCCCAGACCAGAATATCATTGAACAACTGTGGGATGATTTGAAGCGGGCTGTCCATGCTCGGCGACCATCTAACTTTACTGAACTGGAATTGTTTTGTCAACAGGAATGGTCACAAATACCTTCATCCAGGAACTCATTAATAGCTACAGGAAGCGACTAGAGGCTGTTATTTTTGCAAAAGGAGGATCTACGAAATATTAATATCACTTTTATGTTGAGGTGCCCATACTTTTGCACTGGTCAAATGTTGTTTAAATGCAGATTGCACATTTTCTGTTAGTATAATAAACCTCATTTGAATCCAGAAATATAACTGAGTCCATCAGTTATTAGATATATGAAACTGAAATAGCTGTTGCAAAAACCAAAATTGTTATAAAGAAAAAAGGATAACATTAATAGGGGTGCCCAAACTTTAACATATGACTGTATGTCCCCCCCAAAAATTGAGAAAAGTATTCAAGGAGTGATACCTTTATTGGCTAAATGTTGTAGCCAATAAAGGTATCACTCCTTGAATACTTTTCTCAATTTTTTTCGGGGACATAAGTATTTACATCTTAATTGATGTAAAAAGACATAAATCCATGCAACACATTCATTCCTGCACTGAGTGTGTCAAAGGTCATCATAAATTTATACTCTCAGACTCTTCAGTCTCTCTGAGACTTGAAGTTACCTTTTAATACAAGTAATTTAATGCAGGAATGAATGTGTCGCATGGATTTATGTATTTTGACATCAATCAAGGAATTTGCTCTTCAGACCTTCTGGGGTCATCACACAACACAGAATCAGACACCAATCAGAGGACAATATAACTTTCACACTCCTTAACTATGAACTGTTCCAATATTTATGTTTATCCCTGTACCATAATGACAATTCTGCTTTATGTCACTTGTCTTATCCATTGCATTATTTCTGTGCTGTTTTGTTATAAATATGTGATTCTTCAGATGTTGTATTAGTCTAGCCTGATAAAGAGACCTGAGTAGTCTTGAAAGCTTGCAATGTGTTACCATCTTTTCAGTTAGCCATTAAAAGGTATCAACCACTGAGGACTCTAAATTCTAAATATTTTTCTATCTACTGTCTAACCCGGTACAAAGATATATATCTTTCCTGTATCATGTATTTCAGACCAGCATTTACCTACTTCTTTCTCTATGGGAAGTCTATCTTTGAGCCTATACTATGCTATGACTAAGAAAGCATATGTTTGAAACGCGTCAGATTGTGCATATCCCTGGAAATTGCACCTTTTTTAAAATTAAAATAATAAAAATAAAAATAATAATCATCTTTTTAATAATATGATACATTTTTAATCTTTTTCTAATAAATAGTTGTTTTTATAACAAAAAAATCCCCAGATCTGTTGCTGGATACACCCTCTAAATTATATATTGCAGGGACATGTACGTATATAGAAGGGCTATGTGAGGCACATGCTGTATATACAGTGGAGAAAAAAGTATTTAGTTAGCCACCAATTGTGCAAGTTCTCCCACTTAAAAAGATGAGAGTGGCCAGCAAAGAATATATAACAAAATATTGAAATGAACTTTTCTGAATGACCAAATATGTATGTGCCACCATAATTTGCTAAATAAATCTTGCTAAATCAGACAAGGTGATTTTCTGGATTTGTTTTCACATTTTGACTCTCATAGTTGTGGTCTACATACAGTGCTGTGCAAATTAATAGGGACAAAGCATTTTTTTTTAAGTAAAATTGTAAGTTGGTTGCCAGTCAGCAGAGATGAGCGACTTTGCCTTTTTTCTGGTCGAGTCGGGTTTCATGACACCCGGCTTTCGCAAAAGTCAGGTCGAACGAAATCGGCCGACTATAGGGAAAAGTCGGAGGCCGACTGAAACACGAAACCCAATGCAAGTCAATGGGGAAGCAAAGTCTGCAGGGAGTGGAGGACAGTAAACACACCTACAGTGCCCATTTCAATGCCAAAAACATCAATTCTTATAACTGAAGCTTGTCAACCTTAATATACTTCCTAATAATAGTTACGCATTGAAAACTGGGGGTTATTTGGCTAAAGTTGTGGGGGGTTGGGCTGGCTTCAGGTTTTCGTGTGCCCTGGGCCAAAGAGTGTCAGTGCGCCCCTTTAACACATACCACAGCTCTGATACGCCACAGAAATATAGGTATAGTGCAATGACACATACTTCACTGCTTACATGACATGACTGATCTATTTTAAATTGTACAATAGCTCAAAAACAGGACAGTTTATTACTCCATAAAGTGTTATGGCCACCACATTGTGCGCCATACAGAATAATGAGCCCCATATATTTCCCCATACCAAATAATTAGTCACATATAATATTCCAATACAGTTTCTGATGAGCTCCACATAATGCTCTATATATAATGGGCCCAATTTGTAATGCTCCAGTGTATAATGTGCCCCTTAGATGCTGCTCCAGTTTCTGATCTGCCCCATTTACATTGCTCCAGTACATGATGGGCCTCATGGATTCATGGACGATGCTCCAGTGTATGATGGGCTCCAATAATGCTCCATATATAATGGGCCCCATTTGTAATGCTCCAGTGTATAATGTGCCCCTTAGATGCTGCTCCAGTGTCTGATCTGCCCCATTTACATTGGTCCAGTACATGATGAGCCCTATTTTTAATTAACCCAGGCATGGTATGTGAAAAGAGCTCCATGGAGTAATTTGAGGTGTGTGCTTCCACATCCATCACTTTTGGTGTGTGTGAAGGGCACAAGGAAAGGGGTTGTTCCTGACCAGAAGCCTGCAGTTACGAATCAGTGCTTGCATTTTTTACAGCTTCAGAAGAGGAGGCGATAGAGCTGGAGGCTGTTTCAGCAATGTAAGCCACAAACAGTTCCTGATACTCCGGCTTTAAAAGCAGTCTACCTACTCCCAGAAAAGGGAGCCTTACACGCCTTCCAGAGCTACACCATGTCGCTGGTTCAACACCTCCTGCCTTAGCTGCTATTGTGTTTTTGGCACTACCAGCAGATGCACCACCACCACCATCAGTACCAGGTGGCCCTCCACGCCCACATCTGCATCCTCTTCCACCATACTTCCTCATGTTTTTGAAAATGGACCCAAAATACCAGCAGATATATGGTACTGTATCAGAAAGGTACAGCTCTATACAGTCTATGGATAACAGTAAATCTCCGTATATATTTCATGAGGCATACACAGACGCTCACAGGCTCAGTATGGATTACCCAATAAAATAACAAGTTGAAAAAGGGTACAGTATCACCAGATACAAGGTATATATAATATAGTGTAAACATTCTGATTCTCCGTATACATTTCAGGAGGCAGACACAAAAGCTCTCAGGCCCAGTATGGTTTACACAAGAATATGAAAAGTTGTAAATGGGTTATGTAACACAAGCGTACTGCTGTATACTGTGTTGGGGTAATCTTAACGTTCCAAATATATTGCCGGAGTAACAGACAGACGTTTACAGGCTCATTATGGATTACACCAGAATCTAAATAGCTAAAAAAGTTACTGTATCAGAAGTGTTCTGCTGTATACACTGTTGGCCAAATTGAAAATATCGGTATACATTTCCGTAGTCACCCTCAGACGCACACTCAGTTTGGATTTGACCATAATAAAAAATGTTGTAAAAAAGGTCCTGGATAACAAGATAGCAAGTATATATATTTTTAGGGTACAATTGAAATCTCCATATAAATAGTCCCGTAGTCACGCTCAGACGCTTACACAGTATGGATTTGACCGTAATGCTAAATGTCGAACAAAGGTTCTAAAAAGATACAAGCTGTATCGAGTATAGTGTAAAAATTTATTTCTCCGATTCACCGTATATGTAGAACGCGTAACCCACACACGCTCACTCACTATGGAAGATGTAGGGAAGGTGGACTGACAGACAAACCAGCCTGTAGTGAGAAGCAGAGGTGTAGCACAGTGTAGGTGTGAAACCGCTAAGATAAAGAGAAAGGGTTCAATGTTTTAGCTTGCCTATTGGAGGGCAGTGGAGAGTGTAGGAGTGGGACTGAATAACTGTCATTAGTCAGAGAAACTGTTAGGTGATGGTGGGCGGAGGTACCAGAACTGGAAGTATAAAAGGCTGAGGCAAGGTTCTGGAAGAATAAGTCAGCGAAGGGAGCACAGTAAAGAGGAAGTTCTGCTGAGGACATAGAAATAGTTGAAAGGCTCCAGAGAGGACTGACAGTTGAGGCGGTCACAGGGGGTTGGCACAGAGGATGGTAGCCACAGACGAAGATGTCCTGGGGCTATCATACGGTAGGTGTGCTCAGACTGGTGCAGCGCTGTGGTGGTTGGGCCTAGGCCAGTCACAGTGGAAGAGCCACAGAGGATGCTACAATTATAGTTACAAAGAAAGTGAAGGTACCGGGGCCTGTGTACAGGGAAATGTGAAACGGCTGTGGTGAATTGCTGTTGTCGACAGAAGGATGGGCACTAAAAACGGACCTGTTCAATACAAACTCTGTCTCAGTCTCGTGTTTGTCTGCGGCAAGAAGAGGGTCCCCCCCACAGTTGGTTATCCTACAGATGATACCTTAATACAAATTTTTGAAACAAGGTACTGTATCAGCACATAGAAGGTGTGTCCAGTCTAGGGTTAAATTTCCGTCTATACTTCCGGAGTCAGACACAGACACTCACAGGCTCACTATATATTACACCAGAATTAAAAAAGTAGGAAAAGGGAAAGGTATTCATAGCGTACACCAGTATACAGTGTTGTGGTACTTTTAAATCTTCGTATATATTTCAATCTCAATAAGCCAGTCAAGAATCTCCGCTACTGGAAACTACATGGATACAAGTATAGACGCAAAGTCGAGTGTTAGCAGAAATTTTGGAATTACACTTTGTGGGAAAACCTCCCGGTAGATGTTGCAGAGGCGATGCACACCCTCAATTACTGTGTCTGTGGAGAAAGCAAAAAAGGTTCTTTGTGAAGAAAGGATTGCTTTATCGCAGTAGCGTGGATCACATAATAATCATAATAATCTTTATTTTTATATAGCGCTAACATATTCCGCAGCGCTTTACAGTTTGCACACATTTTCATCACTGTCCCCATGGGGCTCACAATCTAAATTCCCTATCAGTATGTCTTTGGAACATCACATCACCGTTACTCATCTCCAACAAATTGTGATCACAGGGAGAGATGTACCCATGGTCCTCACTGCCTATCATGATGTGTCTGATCATTTTGGAGTGCAAAAGACAGAAGCCACAGGCCGTAGGCGATTCTATTGAATTGTCATGAGAGGAGACATTGAAAAATGGTGGCAGGAATGTCACACGTCTGTGACTATCACAACTGTGAAAGGTGATCATAAACCACCACTGCATCCGCTTGTAAGTTGACGTCCATTTCAAATGGTAGCCATTGATCATCTGAAGGTAGAGGCCAGCAGGACATGCCATAGCTACATCTTAACCATCACTGATCAATATACCAAATTTATAGTGGCCGTCCCTGTGAAGGATTTAACTGCCCAGACTACACAGCGGTGGAGCAGGGAGAGGTAAGTATTGCAACTTGCAAGTGCTGTTGCCATGACCAAGCGGGGGGGCACAATCGTGGTCGACGGTACTGGCACAGGGCCCCTCATAGTACGCTGGTGTGTCTGACGGCGAGAGAGCCCTCCCACGTCTGAGACACTGTATTGTGCTATTGCCGTTGGCCATCAGTGGGCCCATCCACTTGTTCAGAGCAACGGCACTTGCCCGGGTGCACCAGGTCTTGACCCCAGCCATTGGGGGAGGGGTGGGCAGCCCAATTAGGGAGGTTTAAAAATTGGCATATGTAGATGTGCTGGCTGGACATTCAGCTGCTGCAAAGGGCGTAATTTTGGCAAGTCCGAGGAAGAGGAGGAAAAAACTGAGGCACTTTTCTGGTAGCCTATGTGTCATCAGGGGAAGGTGGGACAAAATCCTTTGAAACCCATGCATAGTTCATTTTAATGAAGGTTAGATCATCAACATTTTGGGTCGACAGACGGGTCCTTTTTTCTGTCAGGATTGATCCAGCAGCACTGAAGACTCTTTCAGATAACACACTAGCAGCAGGGCAAGCGAGCTCCTGTAAGGCATATTGTGCCAATTCAGACCAGGCATCCAGTTTAGAGGCCCAATAGTCAAAGGGGAATGACCTGTGAGGGAGAACATCGATATGGAAGGAAAAGTAGTTTGTAACCATAGTTGACAACTGCTGCCTCCTGTCACTTTTAATCGATGCAGTATTAGCAGTCGTGTGCCCACTACGGCACGTGGGAGAACCAGCACCGCTGATGTGTGCTGGGAAAGCTTCAAACAAACGGTTTACCAGAGTTGCTTGTTTGCCAATGTTATCTCTAGGTTCTTCTGTGGCATGACGCTGTGTAATTTGGCTTTGTAGCGTAGATCGAGGATGCTGGCCAGCCAGTAGTCGTCATCCCACATCATTTTGGCAATGCGGGGGGTCCCTTTTTAGGATCCGCAAGCATAATCGCACATGTGGGCCAATGTTCCAGGTGTCAATGATGCACTGCCCGTGGTGGGTGGAGGAGCACTTTCTGGCAAATCCATATCCCTACAGTCACGCACAAGCACTGTCCCTGACCTTGGAACGCCAACATTTTCCTTTGCCCCCTGAGAAACATCCTCCTGCCCAAAATAATCATCCCCCTCATCTTCATCCTCCTCTTCTTTCTCTTCTTCCTCCAACTCATCCAGGAGAGTTCCCTGACCAGACAATGTCTGACTGTCATAAAGGCTTCCCTCCTCCTCCTCCGCTGCAGACGCCTGATCTTTCATGTGCATCAAACTTTGCATGAGCAGACGCATAAGTGGGATGCTCATGCTTATGATGGCGTCGTCTGCGCTTACCAGCCGTGTGCGTTTCTCAAAACACTGAAGGACTTTACAGAGGTCTTTCAGCTTTGACCACTGAACACCCGACAATTCCATGTCTTCCCTCAAACTGCCTGCCTGTGTATCCTCCCACAAATGCATTACAGCCTGCCTCTGTTCGCACAGCCTCTCAACCATGTGCAGGGTGAAGTTCCACCTTGTTGCAACGTCTATGATTAGGCGGTGCTTGGGGAGGTGTAGCAATCACTGCAGCTTCTGCATACGACTGGAGTGTACGGCCGAGCGACGGATGTGCGAGCACCTTATGGAGTAGGGATGTTAACTCTGGACAATTATTAAGGAAGCACTGCACCACCAGGTTCAAAGTGTGAGCCAGACAAGGTATGTGTGTGAGTTTTGCACGGGGTATGGCTGCCACAAAATTACGGCCGTTATCACTGACTACCTTGCCTGCCTCAAGATGTAGACTGCCCAGCCATGACTCTGTTTGTCGTTGCAAGTAGTCGGCCAGTACCTCCGTGTTGTGTCTGTTGTCGTCCAAAGACGAGGAGGAGGAGGAGCGAAAGCCTACAGCCAACTGTTTCCTATACTGTGGGCTAGGCAGTACTGTTCCACCGCCGCTGTCCCCAGTGGAGCCTGCATCCACCACATTAACCCAGTGCGCAGTGATGGACACGTAATGGCCCTGGCCATGCCTACTGGTCCATGCACCCGTTGTGAGGTGCACCTTTCCACTCACTGACTTTTAGTGCATGGACAATGCGGTCTTTCACATGCCGGTGGAGGGCAGGGATGGCTTTTTGAGAAAAGAAGTGCTGACTGGGTAGGTCATAGCGTGGGACAGCGTAGGCCATGAGGTCGCAGAAAGCTCCGCTTTCAACCAAATGGTAGGGCATCATCTCTAATGAGATTAGTTTGGCAATGTAGGCATTCAAACACAGTGTACACGGATGAGAGGATGAGAACTTTCTTGTCCTACTCAGAGTGTCTGGTAGGGTGAGCCGGACTGGAGAGCTGCATATGGGGAAGTAGCGGTGGACCGAATGGAGTAAGAGGGGGTTGGTGATGGTATTGGTGCTGATGGCCTAGATTCAGTGTTGTGTTGCAAAACCATTGTGATTGCTTTGGCCTTGCGACGACACCTCCACATTTAGTGCTGGTGGTGTGCTTAATGGTGACGGTCATCTTACAGTGGGGGTAGCGATGGAGCGTTGTTGGCTACCTTCAGTCGGAGCAGGTGCACATGTGCTACCTGAGGTTTTGTAGTCCGTCCACGCTTGCAAGTGCATGTTGATTAAATGTCTAAGCATGCAACTGGTATTCAAATTTCTGAGTTGTTTACCTCGGCTAATGGTCCTTCCGCACTTCTTACAGGTAACCTTTGCCTCATCAGTAGGATTTTGGACAAAGAAGTGCCACACTGCACTCTTCCTACTATGGTAAACATTTTCTGGCCTTGCACGCTGTGCTAAGTTGATCGTCTGGTCAAGCTGTCCTGCTACTCTTTTAGTTTTTGTTCCATGTTTTAGGACAGCTACGGGCCTGCTAGATAACCACTACTGCGATGTCAATGCCTGCTGCGGATTCTTCTCCTTATCTGAACTATTGCCAGCGCCACCCTCCTCCCCCAATGGATGCCAATCCGGGTCCAGAACTGGGTCATACATCACCTACTCTTCAAAGTCATCTGCACCTTCCTCTTTACCTTCCTCTGTGTCACTGTGTAAGGTGGTATAGTATGCGGGAAGGGGCACCAGGGTTTCATCAGGGTCAGATTCTGGCTCAATAGACTGCGAGGGCATTGTAGTGCTGTGGGTCAATGTACCAGCAGAATCATCTAGCAGTGGCTGTGCATCAGTGCACTCCATGTAAGATTCATCTTGGACTGGGGAATTCAGGATTTGACTGGATAACCCAGGCATGGTATGTGAAAAGAACTCCATAGAGTAATCTGAAGTGTGGGCTCCCACATCCTTAACTTTTGGTGGAGGTGAAGGACACAAGGAAAGGGGTTTTTCCTGACCAGAACCCTGCACTGATGACTCCATGCTTGCAGGTTTCAACCGTTCAGAAGAGGAGGCAATAGAGCTGGTGGCTGCTTCGGCAATGTACGCTAAAACCTGTTCCTGATGCTCTGGCTTTTAAAGCAGTTTTCCTACTTCAAGAAAAGGCAACCTTACAGGCCTTCTTGGGCCAGAGGATGATGGAGGTTCAACACCTCCTGCCTTAGCTGCTATTGTGCTTTTGCCAGAACCAGCCGATGCACCACCACCATCAGTACCAGCTGCGCCCCCCTGCCCACGTCCGGGGCCTCTTCCACCATACTTCCTCATGTTTGGGAAAATGTGCCAAAAATACCAGCAGAGAGATCGTACTGTATGAGGAGCGTCCAGCTTTGAAAGGTGTATTAAACAAATTAAATCAACGTATATATTATGTTAGTCACAGACACTCTCACAGTATGTATTGGACCGTAATCCAACAAGCAGATATACGGAACTGTATCAGAAGTGTACAGCTGTATACGATTTTTGTGCAACTAACAATCTCCGTATATGTATTTACGGAGTATCACACACACACGCTGACTAGAGATGAGCGACTTTGCCTTTTTTCGGGTCGAGTCGGGTTTCATGAAACCCGACATTCTCAAAAGTCGGGTCGAACGAAATCGGTTGATTATCGTGAAAAGTCGAAGGCCGACTGAAACACGAAACCCAATGCAAGTCAATGGGGAAGCAAAGTTACTGAAGCTTGTCAACCTTAATTTACTTCATAATAATAGTTACGCACTGAAAACTGTGGGTTATTTGGCTAAAGTTGTGGAGGGGTAGGGTTGGCTCCAGGTTTTCATATCCCTGGCCAAAGAGCACCCCTTTAACACATACCACAACTCGTGATGCTCCGATACGGTAGAGAAATAGCGGTATAGTACAATGAAAAATACTTCACTTTTTACATCTCATGACTGATATCGATTTTAAATTCTCCAATAGCTCCAAAAACGGACAGTATATTACTCCATACAGTATTATGGGCACCGCATAGTGCGCTATACAGAGTAATGAGGCCCATATATTTCTCCATACAGAATCATTGGTCCCATATAATGTTTGAAACAGTATATGATGAGCTCCACATAATGCTACAGTATATGTTGGTCCCCATGGATGAAGCTCCACTGTCTTATGGGCCCAAATAATGCTCTATATATAATGGACCCCATTTCTAATGCTCTAGTGTATAATGGGCCCTGTAAATGCTGCTCCAGTGTCTGATGTCCACCTTTGGAATGTTCCAGTGTATGGTGGGCCCCATATATCATTCTCCAGAGTATAGTGCTCCCCAAAAATTGCTGTCCCAACATTGAAAACAAATAAGTCTCCTCGCTAGGGAATCCCTTTACTAGTCTGGACTCCTCGTCGTCCCCATCTTCCATCTCATTGCACTTGGCTGTTAAGGCAGAGGGCATACAGACGTGATGTCATTGCGCTCTCTGATCAGAATATCACAGTCAGGACACGCGGAAGATGTCATGGCGGTGGAGCAGGGAGAGGTAAGTATTTCAACTTTGCAAGTGCTGTGATCCTGAGCAAGCAGGGGGGCCCACTCGTTGGGGACTGCACTGGCAAAGGGCCCCTCATAGTATGGCGGTGTGTCTGACGGCAGGTGTGCACCTCCACCATCAGAGACACTTGATTGCACTATGAGGGACCCAGTGCCAGTGCCCGCGCCCAAGAGTCGGCCCACCCACCTGTCCAGGGCAATGGCACTCGCACGGTTGGGTGCGCTAGGTGGTGACCCCGGCCATGGGGGGGGAGGCAGCCCAGTTAGGGAGGTTTACAAAAAGGCATATGTTGATGTTGGACATTCAGCTGCTGCAAAAGGCGAAATTGGGCAAGTGCGAGGAAGAGGAGGACCAAAGCAAGTCATTTTTCTGGCAACCTAGGTGTCATCAGGGGAAGGTGGGACAAAATCCTTGGAAACCCATGCATGGTTCATTTTAATGAAGGTTAGATCATCCACATTTTGGGCCGACAGACGGGTCCTTTTTTCTGTCAGGATTGATCCAGCTGCACTGAAGACTTTTTCTGATAGCACACTTGCAGCTGGGCAAGCGAGCTCCTGTAAGGCATATTGTGCCAATTCAGGCCAGGTGTCCAGTTTAGCGGCCCAATAGTCAAATGGGAATGACCTGTGCGGTAGAACATTGATATGGGACGAGAAGTAGTTTGTAACCATAGTTGACAACTGCTGTCTCCTGTCACTTTCAATCGATGTAGTATTACCAGTCGTGTGAGCGGGACTTGAAAAATCAGTCCACAAAATGGTCATGAAACCCCTGTCTCCAATGCCACTTCTGATGTGTGCACCACGAACACCTCTTCCAAGCTGCCCCCGGCCCCTACGGCTCGTGTGAGAACCATCACCGCTGCTGTGTGCTGGGAATGCCTCAACCAACCGCTTTACCTGAGTTGCTTGTTTGTTAGCCAATATTAGGTCAAGGTTCTCCTGTGGCATTATGTTTTGGAATTTGCCTTTATAGCGTGGATCCAGGATGCTGGCCAACCAGTAGTCATCATCGTTCATCATTTTGGCAATGTGGGGGTCCCTTTTTAGGATCTGCAAGGCATAATCTGACATGTGGGCCAATGTTCCCGGTGTCAATGATGCAATGCGAGTGCTGGGTGGAGGAGCACTTTCTGGCAAATCCACATCCCTCCAGTCACGCATAAACCCTGTACCAGACCTTGCCACGCCAACATTTTCTCTTGCCCCATGAGAAGCATCCTCCTCCCCTAAATAATCATCCCCATCATCCTCCTCCTCTTCCTCTTCTTCCTCCACCTCGTCCAGGAGAGGTCCCGGAGCAGACAATGGTTGACTGTCATCAAGGCTTCCCTCCTCCTCTTCCTCCTCATCTACCTCGGCTGCAGATGCCTGTTCCTTAATGTGCGTCAAAATTTGCAGGAGCAGATGCATAAGTGGGATGCTCATGCTTATGATGGCATCATCTGCGCTTACCAGCCGTGTGCATTCCTCAAAACAATGAAGGACTTTACAGAGGTCTTTCAGCTTCGACCACTGCACACCTGTCAACTCCATGTCTGTCCTCAAAGTGCCTGCCCGTGTATCCTCCCACAAATGCATTACGGCTTGCCTCTGTTCGCACAGCCACTCAACCATATGCAGGGTGGAGTTCCACCTTGTTGCAACGTCGATAATTAGGCGGTGCTTGGGAAGGTGGAGCAATCGCGGCAGCTCCTGCATACGACTGGAGTGTACCGGTGACCGGCGGATGTGCGAGCACAGTCTTCGAACCTTATGGAGCAGGCCTGTTAAGTCCAGATAATTATTGAGGAAGCACTGCACCACCAGGTTCAAGGTGTGAGCCAAGCAAGGTACGTGTCTGAGTTTTGAAAGGGCTATGGCTGCCACAAAATTCTGTCCGTTATCACTAACTACCTTGCCTGCCTCAAGATGTAGACTGCCCAGCCATGACTCAGTTTGTCGCTGAAAGTAGTCGGCCGCGGTGTGTCTGTCGCCAAAACACATCATCTGCAACACAGCCTGCTGATGCTTTCCACTAGCTCACCGATAGGGGGACACCTCGCGTGCAACACTGGCAGCTGCGGATGGAGTGCTCGTGCGACTGCACTCTGTGGATGATCTTTCGCTTCTGGAGGAGGAGGAGGGTCGAACGCCTACAGTCAACTGTTTCCTATACCGTGGGCTAGGCAGCACTGTCCCACTGCTGCTGTCCCCTGTGGACCCTGCATCCACCACATTAACCCAGTGCGCAGTGATGGACACGTAACGGCCCTGGCCATGCCTAATGGACCATGCATCATTTGTGAGGTGCACCTTTCCACTCACTGATTGCTTGAGTGCATGGACAATCCGGTCTTTCACATGAAGGTGGAGGGCTGGGATGGCTTTGCGAGAAAAGAAGTGGCGACTGGGTAGGTCATAGCGTGGTACTGCATAGGCCATGAGTTTGCGGAAAGCTGCGCTTTCAACCAACCGGTAGGACATCATCTCTAACGAGATTAGTTTGGCAATGTGGGCGTTCAAACCCAGCGTACGCGGATGAGAGCATGAGTACTTTCTTGTCCTACTCATAGTCTCTGGTAAGGTGAGTTGGACTTGAGAGCTGCATATGGTGGAAATAATGGTGGACATGGCAGACTGAGAGAGGGTTAATGATGGTGATGGAGTTGGTGTTCTTTCTGATGGCCTAGATTCAGTCTTTCGTTGATATAACATTGTGATTCCCTGACTGCTTTGGCTTTGCGACGACACCTCAACATTTGCTGCTGGTGGTGTGCTAACCGGTGGGCTTACAGTGGGGGAAACAATGTAGCGTTGCTGACTACCTTCTTTGGGAGCAGTTGTAGATGTGGTACGTGGGGTTTGGTAGTCCGTCCACGCTTGCAAGTGCATGGTGGTTAAATGTCTAAGCATGCAACTGGTATTAAAATTTCTCAGATTTTTCCCTCGGCTAAAGGTCTTTGTGCACTTCTTACAGATAACCTTTGCCTGATCATTAGGATTTTGTTAAAAAAAAGTGCCACACTGCACTCTTCCTACTATGGAAGACATTTTGAGGCCTTGCACGCTGTGCTATTTTGACCGTCTGGCCAAGCTGTCCTGCAACTCCTTTGCTTTTTGTAACCCGTTTTTGGACTGCTCTGGGCCTGCCAGATAACAGCTGTTGCGATGTTGATGCCTGCTGCGAATGCTCCACGTCCTCTTCTGAGCTATTGGCAGCGGCACCCTCTTCCCCCAATGGATGCCAATCTGGGACAACAACTGGGTCATCCATCACCTCCTCTTCAATGTCATGTGCACCTTCCTCTGTGTCACCGTGTATGGTGGTATAGTATGCGGGAAGGGGCACCTGAGTTTCATCAGGGTCAGGTTCTGGCTCAGTACACTGCGAGGACAATGTAGTGCTCTGAGTGAATGTGCGAGCAGATAAATCTAGCAGTGGCTGTGCATCAGTGCACTTCATGTCAGATTCATCTTGGACTGGGGAATTCACGATTTGACTTGATAACCCAGGCATGGTATGAGAAAAGAGCTCCATGGAGTAATCTGTAGTGTGGCCTGCCGCATCCTTCACTTTTGGTAGGGGTGAAGGACACAAGGAAAGGTGTTGTTCCTGACCAGGAGCCTCCACTGACGATGCAGTGCTTTTATTTTTGGAAAATTCAGAAGAGGAGGCGATAGAGCTGGACGCTGTGTCAGCAATGTAAGCCAAAACTTGCTCCTGAAGCTCCGGCTTTAAAAGCGGTTTACCTACTCCCAGAAAAGGGAGCCTACGAGGCCTTGTGGAGCCAGACAATGACGCTGGCTCACCACCTCCTGCCTTAGGTGCTATTGCGCTTTTGCCACAACCAGCAGAAGCACCACCACCAAACCACCATCAGGACCAGCTGGCAGCCCCCGCCCACTTCCACAGCCTCTTCCACCATACTTCTTCATTTTTTTGAAAAAGGTACCCAAAATAACAACAGCTATATGGTACTGTAAAACAAGGTAAAGGGTCTATAGAGTATTGGTGAGAAATTTAATCTCACTGTAGATTGGAGGACGCTGAACTATTGCCTCAGGCCCAGTATAGATTACACCGCAATGTGACAGGCAGAAATTGGCTAGTGTATGAGAAGGCAAAAGCTGTATTGAATATTGGTGAGAACTTGAATCTCACTGTAGATTGGAGGACGCTGAACTATTGCCTCAGGCCCAGTATAGATTACACCGCAATGTGACAGGCAGAAATTGGCTAGTGTATGAGAAGGCAAAAGCTGTATTGAATATTGGTGAGAACTTGAATCTCAATGTAGACTGGAGGACGCTGAACTATTGTCTCAGGCCCAGTATAGATTACACCGCAATGTGACAGGCAGAAATTGGCTGGTGTATGAGAAGGCAAAAGCTGTATATAGTATTGGTGAGAATTTGAATCTCAATGAAGATTGGAGGACGCTGAACTATTGTCTCAGGCCCAGTAGAGATTACACCGCAATGTGACAGGCAGAAATTGGCTGGTGTATGAGAAGGCAAAAGCTGTATATAGTATTGGTGAGAATTTGAATTTCAATGTAGATTGGAGGACGCTGAACTATTGTCTCAGGCCCAGTATAGATTACACCGCAATGTGACAGGCAGAAATTGGCTGGTGTATGAGAAGGCAGAAGCTGTATAGAGTAGAGTTGAGCGACTTTTGGTTTTTTAGGGTCGAGTTTCGTTTCGTGAAACCCGACTTTTCCAAAAGTCGGGTCGAGCAAGATCGGCCGACTATAGGGAAAAGTCGGGGTCGTCCCGAAACACGAAACCCAATGTAAGTCAATGGGGAATAAAAGTCGGCAGTGAGAGGACAGGAAACACACCTACAGTGCCCATTTGAATGCCAAAAGCATCAATTCTTCTTACTTAAGCTTGTCAACCTTAATTAACTTCATAATACTAGTTACGCACAGAAAAACGCACGCTCAGTACCTCAGCAGGACAAAAAAAAAATTGGGATTGCTTTTAAAAAAGCAGTTTGCAGATCAGTGGGTAAACAGCAATGCAGCCGTCAGGAAGCCTTAGAAGGCAGCCTAACAACCAACACCGCTGATCCAGCAAAATATAGCCTCCCCTTGCACTGCACACACAGTGACTGGTGTGTTGTACAGGCAAAATCGCTAGCAGCAGAAGCAGTTTTTGGTGTCTTCTTACCTGCCTAACGCTCTCCCTACAGAATCAGCAGCAGCAGCTCTCCCTATTCTGAGATCAGCATGAGGAACATGGCGGTCGGCGTGCACGCCCTTTTATACCCCCTGTGACGCCCACCAAAGCAAGCCAATCACTTGCATGCCCTTCTGAAAGATGGTGGTGACCCCTGCCTATGTCATCACGTTGCCCACAGTGTCCGTGGATCCTGATTGGCTGAAAAAGAGCGCAAAACAAACTTTTGAAACGCGACTTTGGCACGTAAGTCGCCGAACTCGTGGCCGACCTCATCCTAGGGTCGGGTTTCGTTTCATGAAACCCGACTTTGCCAAAAGTCGGCGACTTTTGAAATTTTTCGACCCGTTTCGCTCAACTCTAGTATAGAGTATTGGTGAGAATTTTAATCTCACTGTAGATGGGAGGACGCTGAACTATTTTCTCAGGCCAAGTATAGATTACACTGCAATGTGACAGGCAGAAATTGGCTGGTGTATGAGAAGGCAAAAGCTGTATAGAGTATTGGTGAGAATTTGAATCTCAATGTAGATTGTAGGACGCTGAACTATTGTCGCTGGCCCCGGACAGATTACACCGCAATGTGATAGGCAGAAATTGCCTAGTGCATGACTAACTACAAGGTGTATATAGAATTGGGCAGAATTGGAATCTCCCTAGAGTGTAGGTCTGTAAGAACCGACAAACTCCTCGGTTTTTTCTTACAGAGTCACACACAGATAGCTTCAATTTGGCCGTGATAACAGCCGGTACACATTACTGTGTGAGGAGCGTACACCGCTGTACGGTGTGTGAAAAAATGAACGCTCAGTAATTCACCAGGACAAAACAATAAAATTTGGATTGCTTTGAAAAAAGCAGTTTGCTCAGCAGTGTGAAAACAGCAATGCAGCTATCAAGGAGCCTTAAAAGGCAGCCTAATAACCAACAGAGCTGATGCACCGAAATATAGCCTCCCCTTGCACTGCACAGTAACTGATGTGTTGTACAGGCAAAATCGCTAGCAGCAGAAGTAGTTTTTTGGTATCTTCTTCCCTGCCTAACACTCTCCCTACAGAATCAGCCGCAGCAGCAGCTCTCCCTATTCTGAGATCAGCATAAGTAACATGGCGGTTGGCATGCACGCCCTTTTATACCCCCTGTGACGCCACAAAAAGCAAGCCAATCACTTGCATGTCCTTCACAAACATGGTGGTAACCGCTGCCTATGTCATCACGTTGCCCACAGTGTCCGTTCTTCCTGATTGGCTGAAAAAGGGCGCATAAGCTTCTTTTGAAACGCGACTTTGGTGCGATGGTCGCCAACCTCATGGCCGACTTCACGCTAAGGTCGGGTTTCGTTTCATGAAACCCGACTTTGGCGAAAGTCGGCGACTTTTGAATTTTTTCGACCCGTTTCACTCAACTCTAACGCTGACTAGGTAATAATACTGTTGGAGAATCACACAGTTCTATAAGATGTGTGTAAGGAAAATTGTCAAGCTCCGTGTATTTGTATATGGACTGACACACGCTGTCTCTGTCTAGTTTTGACCATTGTCAAACAGCAGATATATGAAACTGTTTGAAAAACAGACACGACTCTAAGGTTTAGGTCTGGAAAAACTCCTTGGTTTTTCTTTCCAGAGTCACACACAGCTAGCTTCTATTGTCCATGCTAGAAGGCGGTACACAGTAGTGTGTGAGGAGCGTACACTGCTGTATGGTTTGTGTATGTAAAATTGTCAAGCTCCGTGTATTTGTATATGGACTGACACACGCTGTCTCTGTGTAGTTTAGACCGTAATCAAACAGCAGATATACAAAATTGTTTGAAAAACGGACACGACTCTAAGGTGTAGGTCTGGAAAAATGGAAAAACTCCTTGTTTTTTTTTCCAGAGTCACACACAGGTAGCTTCTATTTGTCCGTGCTAGAAGGCGGTACACGGTAGTGTGTGAGGAGTTTACACTTCTGTACGGTGTGTGTATGTAAGATTGTCAAGCTCCGTGTATTTGTACACGGACTGACACATGCTGTCTCTGTCTAGTTTAGACCGTAATCAAACAGCAGATATACAAAACTGTTTGAAAAACGGATACGACTCTAAGGTGTAGGTCTGGAAAAACTCTTTGTTTTTTTTTCCAGAGTCACACAGAGGTAGCTTCTATTTGTCTGTGCTAGAAGGCGGTACATGGTAGTGTGTGAGGAGCGTACACCGCTGTACGGTGTGTATGTAAAATTGTCAAGCTCCGTGTATTTGTATACGGACTGACACACACTGTCTCTGTCTAGTTTAGACCGTAATCAAAGAGCAGATATACAAAACTGTTTGAAAAGCAGACACAACTCTAAGGTGTAGGCCTGGAAACACGGAAAAACTCCTAGTTTTTTTTCCAGAGTCACACACAGGTAGCTTCTATTTGTCCGTGCCAGAAGGCGGTACACGCTAGTGTGTGAGGAGCGTACACTGCTGTATGGTGTGTGTATGTAAAATTGTCAAGCTCCGTGAATTTTTATACGGACTGACACACGTTGTCTCTGTCTAGTTTTGACCATAATCAAACAGCAGATATAGGAAACTGTTTGAAAAATGGACACGACTCTAAGGTGTAGGTCTGGAAAAACGGACAAACTCCTCTGCTTTTTCTTCCAGAGTCACACCCAGATAGCTTCTATTTGTCCGTGATACCAGCCGGTACACGGTAGTGTGTGTGGAGCGTACACCACTAGACGGTGTCTGTATGGAAAATTGTGAAGCTCCGTGTATTTGTATACAGACTGACACACGCTGTCTCTGTCTAGTTTTGACTGTAATCAAACAGCAGATATAGGAAACTGTTTGAAAAATGGACACGACTCTAAGGTGTAGGTCTGGAAAAACGGACAAACTCCTCGGCTTTCTCTTCCAGAGTCACACCCAGATAGCTTCTATTTGTCCGTCATACCAGCCGGTACACGGTAGTGTGTGAGGAGCGTACACCGCTAGATGGTGTGTGAAAAAATGAACGCTCAGTAACTCACCAGGACAAAATAGTAAAATTTGGAGTGCTTTGAAAAAAGCAGTTTGAACAGCAGTGTGCACACAGCAATGCAGCTAGCAGGTAGCCTTAAAAGGCAGCCTAATCACCACCAGCGCTGCTGCACACAACAAAAATCCTCCCCTTTCATTGCACACTAACTGTACAGTGAAAAGCGCTATCAGCAGAAGCAGGTTTTTTTTTTCTTCTTCCCTGCCTAATGCTCTCCCTGTTCAGAATCAGCAGCAGCACCTCTCCCTATTGTAAGATCGCGGTCGGCGTTCACAGCCTTTTATACCCACTGTGATGTCACACAAAGCCTGCCAATCACTTCAATGCCATTCTCTAAGATGGTGATGGCCGCTGCGCATGTCATCATGTTGCCCACAGTGTGCATCCTAAATCATTGGGTGAGAAATTCGCTGAAAGCATCATTTGAAACGCGACTTTGGCACGCTGTTTGGCGACCTCATGGCCGACCTCACGCTAGGGTCGGGTTTCGATCGGCGAAACCCAACTTTGGCGAAAGTCGGCGATTTTTGAATCTGACCGACATGTTTCGCTCAACTCTATCAGTCAGTGATTCAAACCAGTTTTAACTGCTTTGAACAGGTGTGAGTGCCTGTTCAAAGCAGTTAAAACTGGTTTGAATCACTGACTGGTAACCAACTTACGAATTTACTTAAAAAAATGCTTTGTCCTAATTAATTTGCACAGCACTGTCAATTGTCAATTACAGGCCTCTTTCTTCTTTTTAAGTGGGAGAACTTGCACAATTGGTGGCTGACTACATACTTTTTTTTCCCCACTGTAAGAGGCCATGTGGGGCAAATGCTGTACAAAAGAGATTATGCAGAGCACAATTTGTATATAAGATGCTATGTAGGGCAAATTCAGTATATAAGAGGCTATGTGGAGCACATGCTGTATATAAGAGACTATGTGGGGGCTCATGTTGTATATAAAGGAGGCTACGTGGGGCATGTGATATATATCAGAGTCTACGTGGGGCACATAATGTATATCAGAGGCTATGTAGGGCACATGCTGTATATCAGAGGCTATGTGGGGGCTCAGGTTGTATATAAAGGGGGCTACGTGGGGCACATGATGTATATCACAGGCTACATGGGGCACATGATGTATATCAAAGGCTACATAGGGCACATGCTGTATATCAGAGGCTACATGGGGCAAATGCTGTGAATTTGAGGCTACATGGGGCACATGCTGTGTATCGGAAGCTACATGTGGCACATGATATATATATATGAGTCTACTTGGTTCACATGCTATATATTGGAGGCTAAATGAAATACATGTTGTATATCATAGGCTAAGTGGGGCACTTGCTGTGTATCAGATGCTACATGGGGCAAATGTTGTATATTGGAGGCTATATGTGGCACATGCTGTATATCGCAGGCTATGTGGAGAACATGCTGTATATCGGAGGCTAAGTGGGGTGCCTGCTGTATATAGGAGGCTATGTGGGGTCCTTGCTTAATATTGGAGGCTACATGGGGTGCATGCTATATTTTAGAGGCTATGTGGGGTGCATGCTGTGTATTGGAAGCTATGTGGGGCACATTCTGTATATTGGAGCCTAAGTGTGGCACATGCTGTATATCGGAGGCTACGTGGGGCATATGCTGTATATTGGAGGCTACATGGGGCATATGCTGTATATCAGAGGCTAAGTGGGGTGCATGCTGCACATTGGTGGCTAAGTGGGGCGCATGCTGTATATAGAAGGCTATGTAGGGCGCATGTGGATCGCCCGCCAGGGCAGTGGGGTACTCGGTACCAGGCCAGTATCTGAGAGGGAAGTGTCACAGTAGCGGTGACCCGGTCCATGGCCCTGGGCATCCATGTAAGAGGGGTTGAGCGTGGCTGATTAAAGTTTATAAGTGGATGATACGTGACGCCACCTGTGGTGCTCGGCAATGGAAGGGTTAAGCCGACGCTGCAGGCAGATCCTCTAAGACAGATGGTATAAGGCAGCAAGATGTAAGAGCTCCCCACAGGTAGAGCTGTAGTCCCAGGGCAATGAGAATAGGTGTTGAGGAAGAGGATGCAGTGTTAGGCACAGAGATGTAGTAGTGCTGAAGGGGTTGCAGGAAGAAGGCAATGACACAGCAGGGTGCAGTTTCCTTTACCTTTACTTTGCTTTGCAAGTGCAGCCCAGGATCCAGATTACAGGTGGAACAGGAGTTGGCCAGCCTGGAAGCAACTCAGGAATCTCTCTATGCAGATGGGTTGTGTAGTCTCCTTTCTAGCGCTTATCTGAGGTACATGCAGTACTGAGTTACACTGAAGTTCCTCTTGCTTGCTCTCTTTTAGAACCCCCTCGTATGGCAGACAGCTGTAGCCTCTTTCTTCTGGCTCACACGTTGCTGTTGTGCCTCTGAGTCTTATGTGGGAACAGAGCATTTACAGCTTCCTATTCCTCTGGTTTCTGCTGCAGGAACATCAGTATCCATACAACCTTGGATGCCGGAATCCGGAACCATGCGCCACGCTAGAAGTGAGCCTGAACTCTGCTCAATCCTCCAGCTCTTCTCCTCTCGTCCACACACTTCGCCCTCCTCACACGAACTAACTAACATCCCCTTCCTGGCCCCCAGAGAGCAGCTCTTCCCCCAGCTATGGTTCAGAGCTTCCTCTGCTGGCCTGTAGTGGGAACTGTGCTGTGTGTTGTATTTACCTGACAGAGAGACCCTTTATTGCTTTCAAGCATGACATAACACTCCCTATGAGCAAGGTAATGCCACTGTGGCGAAGATATTCCTGGGGGCACCACATTCCCTCCTAGTGCAATTCAGTACTCCCGGACTGAAAAAAACATGCAGAACATATTAACAAATGAACAATTGTAAATGTAACAAGATTTCAAAAATGTAAAAATTACAAAACCAAAGCTCAAAAATAGTCCTTTTGACGATTAGTCCATGCGTCAATGTCCATGGTCCATTTCCTGAGCAGTTGGTAAACTATGTACAAGTAGAGTTTTGACCACACATAGTCCTGTGGTCCAATTGTCCATCAAAACAAACTGAGATTGTTCAAAAGTTCTTACAGAGTCTCTGCAGGCACATAAACTTGAAAAGTTGCATATTTACATGTACAGTTTACATTTTATATTTGCACTTTAATTGCTATATCTAACTGGGATCTCACCTTTTGTACTATGGGTAGATCTGAATAACATGGGTACTTCTAATGGCCTATTTAGGTTTAGTGGGCCTGTTACTGCTGTTGGTAAACTGGGTAGTAGCCGTCTACGAACTCTTAGACTCACTGTGGGCATGACTGATTCACCACTGGCAGGGCGAGGATTCTCTGGCTCCACTGCTGGTGTGGCATCCACTGCCTGAGCTTCCTGATTTTCAGAGTTGCTTGAGTCTCTGCTACTTCAGTTGCAGTAGGCTGGGGAAATATTAGGACAGGAACTATGATGGCTTGATCCATTCTTGTCCAGTTTGCAGGAAATTCTCCGAGTACAGTGCTGACCTTTTCTTCCTCTTCTATGGGTTGAAGGTTGTTTTGTTCTCCCATCCTTTCCTTTAGCTGGTCAGGGCACAGTTTCAGATGATCCCTCGATACTGCTGCTGAGGTTTCTCCTCCATCCTTACTGATAAGGCACACTTTTGTGTTGTCGAAGTTTGATGGTAAGACGGCGTAGGGTTCAGCTTCCCATTGCTCATCCAATTTATGCATCCTCCTTTTCCTCTTTAGGACTTGTTGTCCTGGTGACAAGGGGACTGCAGGTGCATGTTGATTGTAGTTCTTTTCTTGTTTTCGTCTCGCCTGCTCTAGACTCTTTTCTGCGCACTCTTGTACTCTTCGGTATTGCTGCTGCCGCTTTGTGCCCCAGTCAGCATCTGGTGATGTCACCTCAGGAGTAAGGACTCTCATATCCAAATCAATAGGCAACTTGCCAGGCCTCGCTCTCATTAGGTAGGCTGGTGTGCAGCTGGTGGAATTCACGGGAATGTGATTGTAGAGGTCTACCAGATCTGGCAACTTCTCTGGCCACAGATTCCTCTCTTCCAAAGGCAAGGTCTTCAGTAGATCGATCCCCACCTGATTCATCTTTACACACATGCCATTGGTCTGTGGATGGTGCGGTGTTGTCCTGATATTCTTGTAACCATACAAGTTATAGAATTCTTGGAACACTTCTGCCTCAAAGGCTGGACCTTGATCTGTAAGCACTCGCTCGGGATATCCGTGTGGTCGACAAAAGTGCTGTTGGAATGCTCTGGCTGCTGTCCTGGCTGTTTGATCCTTGACAGGCATGACTACCAGGTCAATGATGGTAAGAGTATAAACGTAGCCTGAACAGCTTGGAACCAGCTTCACATGGTCCAGGGCTACCAACTCAAGTGGCTGTTTGGTTATTATTAGCTGCAAAGGAGCTCGTTGGCTGTTATGGTCCTTTCTGCGCAAGTTGCATTGTCCACACTCCCAGCAGCAATTTTCAATGGCCTTCCTCATACCAGCCCAATAGAATCTCTCCCGGAGCAAGGCCTCCAACTTCTTCCATCCGAAGTGTCCAGCTCCATTGTGGTATGCTTCTAAGACCATTGATGCCTCCCTGTTTGGGACTACCATTTGCCAGACCAACTAATGAGTGCGGGCATTGATACTCCTCCGGCACAGCTTTCCCCCATAGAGGAACAGCCTGCCTCTTTCCTTCCACAACTGCTTGGTTTCTTCAGGAGCATCTGGACCTGGGCATGAGTCAGATTGTGACAGTAGCTCCTTGACCAGGCGGACTGCGGGGTCGCTATCCTGCATTTCTGCCCAGTCATGATGAGGCAATGGATTTAGGGTGGCCTTTTTCAGGACTGTCTGTTTCTCACTCCTTGGGCACGTTGGGCCACAATTGGCCGGTGGAAGGCAGGTAACTATTTCTTCGAGTGCCTCAGGGTCTTCTCCTGCATCTGGCAGATTAGGCATTCTGGACAGCGCATCAGCATTGGCATTCTTGTGCCCCGCTCGGTACTTGATGGTGAATTCATAGTTAGACAGCTGGGCCATCCATCGCTGCTCCAGTGCACCTAGTTTGGCAGTTTCCAAGTGAGTCAACGGATTGTTGTCCATGAAGATGGTAAACTTGGCTGAAGCTAGGTAATGCTTGAATGATTCAGTCACAGCCCAGACTATGGCGAGGAACTCCAGTTTGAAGGAACTGTAGTTGTCAGGGTTCCTTTCAATGGGACGAAGCTTTCTGCTGGCATAGGAAATCACTCTTTCTTTGCCATTCTGTACCTGTGACAGTACTGCTCCCAGTCCCACGTTGCTGGCATCAGTATACAAAACAAATGGTGTGTCATAATCTGGGTAGGCCAGAACTTCATCTCCTATGAGAGCCATCTTCAGTCGAGTGACGGACCTCTCCAGTTCCTCGTTCCATTCAAATCTAGGACTCTTCTTTCTGGCTTTCTTAGGCTGGCCCACCAGAAGATTTTGCATAGGTATGACTATCTCAGTGAAGCCTTTGATGAACCTTCGGAAGTAGCCTACTAACCCGAGGAATTGACGTACCTCATGGAGGTTGCTGGGCTTCTGCCAGTCCCGGATGACAGTGACTTTGTCAGGATCCGGTGCCACACCTTCTGCACTCACTACATGACCGAGGTACTGTACCTTGGGCTTCAGGAGGTGGCATTTGGAAGGCTTCACTTTCAGGCCAAAGTTTGACAAGGCTTCAAACACCTCAGCCAGGTGCTTCAGATGGTCTTCATAAGACTTGGAGAATACAATGACATCATCAAGGTACAACAGGACTGTCTCGAAGTTCTTGTGTCCAAGACAGCATTCTATTAGCTGTTGAAATGTCCCTGGGGCGGTGCAGAGCCCGAATGGCATGTAGTTGAACTTGCAGAGACCCATTGGTGTAGTAAACACTATTTTCTCCTTGTCTGCCTCTGCCACGGGAACCTGCCAATACCCACTAGTGAGATCTAAGGTTTCTAAAATAGTTAGCAGTTTTAAGTGCGGCTGATGACTCCTCAATTTTGGGTAATGGGTAGGCATCCTTATGTGTAATGCTGTTAATTTTTTGGTAATCAACACAAATTCTCATGGTACCATCTTTCTTTTTCACAAAGACTATTGGAGCTGCCCAGGGGCTACAACTGTCTCTGATCACCCCAGCCTCCTTCATTCCCCGCAACATACTTTTGGCACATTGATATTGTGTTGGGGGTATAGGCCAGTACCTTTCATTAATGGGTGGATGATCTCCATTGGGGATATGGTGTTGAACCCCTTTTGCCTTCCCAAAGTCTAGGGGGTGTTTACTGAATACCCGCTCATACTCCTGAGTCACTCGGTAAACCCCACTCTTTTGGTATGAAGGGGTGGAGTCAGTTCCCACCTGCAGTTGCCGACACCACTCCTCCAGCTGCTTTACAGAGCCATTGTCCCCTGCCTGGTTGGACGAGACCAAGGACTCTGCTGCCTGTATTGCCTTGTTGCTGACAGTAAGCAGCTTAGCAACTGTGGCATACCGAGGTATTGTGGCCTCCTCTTCCCCACAATTCAAGAGGTACTCTCCCTTTGCGGACATCAGCTACCCCTCTGGCTGTCAGGACAGTGGGCTGGCTATCAGAGTACACTGGCTCTACCAATGCTTGGTAATCTTTTCCTCTAAGGCCTATGGCTGCCCGACACCAAATTAATATTTCACATCTGGGGGGTATCGCAATAGGGAAAGAATCACTCATTCTGACGCTGGCAATTTCTCCGCCAGACAGTTCTACCTGCTGTCTTTGCATCAGGGTCTTGATCTCCTTCTGCAGGACTCGTTGTTCACTGGAACCAGCAGTCTCGGCTACCTGTTGCAACAAAACAATAACCTTGGCAAGACAATTTTCAATCACATTAGTACCTAAGGTCATCATTGGGTTACATTCTCGTCGATCAATGTCTACAACTATCAGACGTTGAGATTTTAACTCCACTCGCCCCACCTTAATGGTAATCTCTTTACATCCTACTTGCAGCAAAGACTGACCATTGCTGGCAACTACTGTCAGTTCATCACTTGGGCCGCGAGTAAGTTCAGAGTCAGCCCAATACTGCTTGAAAAGGATATGTGGCATAGTTGTCACCTGAGAGCCAGTGTCCAGCAAAGCGTTCATGGTGATGCCGTCAATCACCACTGGGAGGACCGGTCACCCTCCAACATACTTGGCTCGCCAGTTCTTTGGGCCTTGTAGTCCTACTCCTGGGGGTTGGCCCTCTGCCCCAGGGTGGCAGAATCTTGCCATGTGGCCTGCCTTGCAGCAGCGACGACAGATGGGACGTCCATTCTGGTCATAGTGATCGCTGTCTCTCCCTCGGAGTGGCAGAATCCTCTTCTTCCGTAGCCACGGGACATCCTCTGGACTGGAGGCCAGCTGGATCTTCTCCTTTGAGGACACCTGCATGGACTGCACAGTTTTGGCAAGTGCAGCCATACTTTTGGCCAGCTCTTGGACCTGAAGGCGCAGTTCTGTAGATGGATCATTATCCAGAGTCTGTGCATCAGCCCCCACAGGATGCTGCTTCTTGGTGGTATGTGATCGCTGGGCACCTAGGGGGCGCTGGACAGCTGACATTTGGTTCATGCAGCACCCGGATAGCCCTGTCTTTGAAGTCTGCAAAGTCTAGGTCAGGGTTTTGTAGGGCTATGATGTGCAGCTGTGCTCTGTGGGTACTGGATAGGAGTCCCTCAATAAATTGCTCCTTTAACAGTCTGTCTCCATCTTTCACACTGTCTGGGTCAATCTGCTTTATGGCTCGCAGCGCCTCCTGCAGGTTAAGAGCATATTCCCTATACTGTCCTGCACTCTTTGCTTACACCCAAAGAATCTCATTTTTATTACAGTTGCAGTGCATGTGTCAAAGGTGCTTCTTAGCTTAGCCAGAATCTTTTTAACAGTCTCTTTATCAGTGTCCTGCCAGGCTTTTACTTCACTTTGCACTGCACCAGTTAGCTGCCCAATAAGGATGTTCACTTTCTGGCTTTTAGACAGAGGATACACCTCAAACAAACTGCACAGTCTCTCTTTAAATTCACTCAGGGTATGTGACTCCCCTGAGTACTGCGGTAACCAGGCTGCTCCCGGTATAAAGGGCATGGACAGCGGCATTATGGGGACTGCTGTAATGGGCGCTTGTTCCTGCTGCACTCTGGAAGCGGCGCTGGCCGCTGGATTCTGCGGTGTCATTTGGGCCGCAGCTTCCCTGGCCCCTGCATCTTGCGGTGCTGTGGGGGGTGCGGTGGCGTTCACTGCTGCATCTTCTCTTGCCTCTGACATTCTCCTCCCCCCTAGTTAACGTTGGCCAGGCCCTGGGTTGCGCTGGCTTACCGGTTGCCGCTCCGCAGGCTGGATGATCGGGGCATGCCAGGACTACAGGCCTTTGCTTCTCACTTCCCGCGCACTGGTCTCTTCCAACGCAGCACTTCACTTTTCACGCTCTCCGGCTGACTCCACCCACAACGGCCCGCCTCTTTGGCTTCCCGCGCTCTCCAAGTGGCGGGGTAATGGAGGCAATGGTGCAATAGGCCTATGGCACACACACAGTCTCTGGCACACAGGACCCGGGGACACCGGGCTTCTTAAATCCTGTTCGTGATGCCAAAATGGATTGCCCGCCAGGGCAGTGGGGTACTCGGTACCGGGCCGGTATCTCAGAGAGAAGTGTCACAGTAGTGGTGACCCAGTCCATGGCCCTGGGCATCCATGTAAAAGGGGTTGAGCGTGGCTGATTAAAGTTTATAAGTGGATGATATGTGACGCCACCTGTGGTGCTCGGCAATGAATGGGTTAAGCCGACGCTGCAGGCAGATCCTCTGGGACAGATGGTATAAGGCAGCAAGATATAATAGCTCCCCACAGGGAGAGCTGTAGTCCCAGGGCAGTGAGAATAGGTGTTGAGGAAAAGGATGCAGTGATAGGCACAGAGATGTAGCATTGCTGAAGGGGTTGCAGGAAGAAGGCAATAACACAACAGGGTACAGTTTCCTTTACCTTTACTTTGCTTTGCAAGTGCAGTCCAGGATCCAGATTACAGATG
Organism: Dendrobates tinctorius; assembly: GCF_039654945.1. Taxonomy (NCBI): domain Eukaryota; kingdom Metazoa; phylum Chordata; class Amphibia; order Anura; family Dendrobatidae; genus Dendrobates; species Dendrobates tinctorius. The sequence continues at coordinate 19,040,483 of NW_027361770.1, forward strand.
GAACAGGAGTTGGCCAGCCTGGAAGAAACTCAGGACTCTCTCTATGCAGATGGGTTGTGTAGTCTCCTTTCTAGCGCTTATCTGAGGTACATGCAGTACTGAGTTACACTGAAGTTCCTCTTGCTTGCTCTCTTTTAGAACCCCCTCGTATGGCAGACAGCTGTAGCCTCTTTCTTCTGACTCACACGTTGCTGTTGTGCCTCCAAGTCTTTTGTGGGAACAGAGCATTTACAGCTTCCTATTCCTCTGGTTTCTGCTGCAGGAACATCAGTATCCATACAACCTTGGATGCCGGAATCCGGAACCATGCGCCACGCTAGAAGTGAGCCTGAACTCTGCTCAATCCTCCAGCTCTTCTCCTCTCGTCCACACACTTCGCCCTCCTCACACGAACTAACTAACTTCCCCTTTATGGCCCCCAGAGAGCAGCTCTTCCCCCAGTTTTGGTTTAACGCTCCCTCTGCTGGCCTGGAGTGGGAACTGTGCTGTGTGTTGTATTTACCTGACAGAGAGACCCTTTATTGCTTCCAAGCATGACATCACACTCCCTAGGAGGAAGGTAATGCCACTGTGGCGACCATACTCCTTGGGGCGCCACACATGCATAATATTGAAGGCTATGTGAGTTGCATGCTGTATATCTGAGGATATGTGGGGAACATGCTGTATATCAGAGGCAAAGTGGGACATATGCTGTATATCGGAGACTATGTGGGGCACATACTGTATATCGGAGGCTATGTGGGGTGCATGCTGTATATGGAAGGGTATGTGAGGGCTCATACCATACATGGGAGATTCTGTGGCTGATACTGCATATAGGAGACTGTGTAGGACTCTTACAGTATATTTTGGGGGCTGTATGTGGGCTCTTACAGTACATAGGGGGCTATGTGTGGGCTCATACAAAATATAGGGGGCTGTGTGTGGGCTTATACAGTCTCATAGATTGTAAGCTTGTGAGCAGGGCCCTCATTCCTCTTAGTATCTGTTTTGATCTTTGTGTTTATTGTTATGCAGTATTGTCTATTGTCTGTACAATTACCCTCTAAAATGTAAAGTGCTGTGGAATATGTCAGCGCTATAGAAATAAAATTATTATTATTATTATTATTATTATTATTATTATTATTATTATTATTATTATTATATAGGTGGGCTGTATGCAGGCTCATATGTTATATGATGGATGTCAGCAGGGATAGTAAAATTATTATTATTATTATTATATAGGTGGGTTGTGTGCAGGCTCTTATATGTTATATGATGGATGTCAGCAGTGATTGAAGCTTGAGGAGGGTAATTTGCATATTACAGTGTTACAAGATTATTCTAATATTCTATGGAGACTGGTGATGTGGATCAGAGTGGAGACAAGGACACAGTATATCAAGACTTAATAGAGCATATTGTAGGGAAACAGGCTTCAGTTAACAGGGCAGCACGGTGGCTCAGTGGCTGGAGTCCTGGGTTCGAATCCTACCAAGGACAACATCGGCAAGGAGTTTGTATGTTCTCCCCGTGTTTGCGTGGGTTTCCTCCGGGCACTCCGGTTTCCTCCCACACTCCAAAGACATACTGATAGGGAATATAGATTGTGAGCCCCATCGGGGACAGTGATGAAAATGTGTGCAAACTGTAAAGCGCTGCGGAATATGTTAGCGCTATATAAAAATAAAGATTATTATTATTAACAGGTGAAAAGCAAACAGAGGCAGACAAAGGAGACTCAGGAATATACGGGTGTTATCAGTACAGACCGATGATGAGAGTTCATGCTAAAGAATGCAGAATCCAGAGGTCTGAAGCCTGGACTGGGCAGACCGCAGCCGAGTTGGGTGAAGAGCATTTCCGGAGAAGTAGAGTCTTTCAGATGGGAGGCAAACCGGTAGCAAACGGGGTATCCTGATGAACAGAAGAGACAGGCAAGACAGGAGTCCTTCTAGCTTGGCACCAGGTGAAATACGAGATACACCAGCAAGGTATAGTGTGCAGAGTCCCTTCATATTTGCAGCAGACAGGAAACAAGGAATTTCAGACAGGAAACAAGATGTCCCCTGTGAAGCCACTAACTCCATCTTAGATAAGGGCGCAATCCGTCAGAACTGAGGGCAATACCAGGCAAAGCAGGTACACAATTTAGATCCTTACATCCAGTTGCCTTCTGGGAAAGCGAAGTGTCTCCCTCAGCAAGAAGATCATTGGGTACAGCTGGGACTAGCTGCTTGGAAAGCATCGCTTAAATGCATGCCTTACGGAATGCAAATTTAGCCAATTCAGATCCTTACATCACTCTCCTCTTAAAAGATGTCCTCTGGTCGATCTCAGACCTGGTTTATTGGGGTATCTGCTGTGAAACTGTTTGATCAGGTGAGGAGTGTGGATGTTCTCCTGAGGTTCCCAGGAATTCTCAGGCGAGTACCCTTGCCATTTCACCAAATACTGTGCTGAAGTCGTCTCCTATGTATCCGAGAATCTATGATCTTCTCCATGATAAATTCTTCTTGTCCGTCAATGAGAACTGGATCAGGAGGTACAGATGTGCGTCCAAGAAAGGGATTTGATACTACCAGTTTAAGCAGTGAGACATGAAAAACAGGATGTACATTCAAAGAATTAGGCAACTTGAGTTGGCAGGCTATGGAACTTACTATGCTGCTGATTTTGTAAGGGCCAACATATTTTTGCCCCACTTTAGATGTTGGAACCCTGAGCTTCAAGTATTTTGTTGAAAGCCAAACCATGTCTCCTACCTTGTATGTTGGTGCTGGTTTATGGAACCTTCTTGTATCTCTCCTGAGCTGTACAGTAGCCAGCATTTGTTTCAGAGCCTCCAAATTCTGTTGAAGAGATAAAAAGTGGTTAGCTACTGCCGGCACAGACATGTCTATCGGGAGTCGAGGGAGAATACTGGGATGATATCCCTTGTTAGCAAAGAATGGAGACTGTTTGATGGATGCACTCCGTGAACTATTTTACGTGAATACAGCCAGCGGAAGTAAACTCACCCAATCATCTTGTAAGTGGCACACGTAGCAATGCAAGTACTGCTCCAAGGTCTGGTTGGTCCATTGAGTTTGACCGTAGATGACAAATTTACCTTGATGTCCAGAGCAGCACAGAATCTTCGCCCAAATCTTGAGGTAAATTGGATCCCTCGATTCGATATTACTTCATCTGGAACTCCGTGTAGCTGAAAAACATTCTGTATTAAGATGCACTGTCTGTTTGGCTGTCGGTAAACCAGTATAGGGGATGAAATGAGCAGCCTTGGTTAACCGGTGAACCACTACTAAAATCTTGTTCTTTCGATTTGAAGTAGGCAACGCTACGATAAAGTCCATAGAGATAGCTCCCCACGGATGAGATGGATTAGGAAGAGGTTGCAACAGTCCAGTAGGTGAGGAGTGGGAAATTTTTGATCTGGCACTTACAGTTGTGGCCAAAAGTATTGACACCCCTGCAATTCTGTCAGATAATACTCAGTTTCTTCCTGAAAATGATTGCAAACACAAAATATTTGGTATTATTATCTTCATTTAATTTGTCTTAAATGAAAAAACACAAAAGAGAATGAAGCAAAAACCAAAACATTGATCATTTCACACAAAACTCCAAAAATGGGCCAGACAAAAGTATTGGCACCCTCAGCCTAATACTTGGTTGCACAACCTTTCGCCAAAATAACTGCGACCAACCGCTTCCGGTAACCATCAATGAGTTTCTTACAATGCTCTGCTGGAATTTTAGACCATTCTTCCTTGGCAAACTGCTCCAGGTCCCTGATATTTGAAGGGTGCCTTCTCCAAACTGCCATTTTTAGATCTCTCCACAGGTGTTCTATGGGATTCAGGTCTGGACTCATTGCTGGCCACCTTAGAAGTCTCCAGTGCTTTCTCTCAAACCATTTTCTAGTGCATTTGAAGTGTGTTTTGGGTCAATGTCCTGCTGGAAAACCCATGACCTCTGAGGGAGACTCATCTTTCTCACACTGGGCCTTACATTATGCTGCAAAATTTGTTGGTAGTCTTATGACTTCATAATGCCATGCACACGGTCAAACAGTCCAGTGCCAGAGGCAGCAAAGCAACCCCAAAACATCAGGGAACCTCCGCCATGTTTGACTGTAGGGACCGTGTTCTTTTCTTTGAATGCCTCTTTTTTTCTCCTGTAAACTCTATGTTGATGCCTTTGCCCAAAAAGCTCTACTTTTGTCTCATCTGACCTGAGAACATTCTTCCAAAACGTTTTAGGCTTTTTCAGGTAAGTTTTGGCAAACTCCAGCCTGGCTTTTTTATGTCTCAGGGTAAGAAGTGGGGTCTTCCTGGGTCTCCTACCATACAGTCCCTTTTCATTCAGACGCCGACGGATAGTACGGGTTGACACTGTTGTACCCTCGGACTGCAGGGCAGTTTGAACTTGTTTGGATGTTAGTCGAGGTTCTTTATCCAACATCCGCACAATCTTGCGTTAAAAATCTCTTGTCAATTTTTCTTTTCCATCCACATCTAGGGAGGTTAGCCACAGTGCCATGGGCCACGGTAGACACAGGAACATTCAGGTCTTTGAAGATGGATTTGTAGCCTTGAGATTGCTCATGCTTCCACACAATTTGGTTTCTCAAGTCCTCAGACAGTTCTTTGGTCTTCTTTCTTTTCTCCATGCTCAATGTGGTACACACAAGGACACAGGACAGAGGTTGAGTCAACTTTAAGCCATGTCAACTGGCTGCAAGTGTGATTTAGTTATTGCCAACACCTGTTAGGTGCCACAGGTAAGTTACAGGTGCTGTTAATTACAAAAATTAGAGAAGCATCACATGATTTTTCGAACAGTGCCAATACTTTTGTCCACCCTCTTTTTATGTTTGGTGTGGAATTATATCCAATTTGGCTTTAGGACAATTCTTTTTGTGTTTTTTTCACTTAAGACAAATTAAATGAAGATAATAATACTAAAGAATTTGTGTTTGCAATCATTTTCAGGAAGAAACTGAGTATTATCTGACAGAATTGCAGGGGTGTCAATACTTTTGGCCACAACTGTACCTCACATGACGAAACGTAATGTTGAACTTTTTCCGGTAGGTTGACCACCAAAAGAAATGAGATACGAATTCTTGAGTTTTCTGGACTCCTCTATGGCCGGCGATCTTAGAGTCATGCATTAATTTTAGTACACATAATCTCACCGTTTCCGTGATATACAGACGTTGTCTCTGGAACCAAAGTCTGTTTTTCAAGGTTAGGTTTACCTGACTAGGTGGTAGGATCAGAAGTGGATCCGCAGCATAAGCCTCCTTAATATCCGTTAATAGATCTTGATTGTGTAACACACCTATGAAGTTACTTTCCAATTGTATAGTCCTCGGAGGTGAGGCCGGAGTTACGTCATCCTGATGAATCCTAGACAGTGCATCGACCTTCCCGTAGCGAGAGCCTGGCCTATAGGAAATAATGAAATCAAACTGGTTAAGAAATAGATTCCACCGAGCCTGTCTGGGTTTTAGACAACTTGCCGACCTCATGAATTCAAGGTTTCGGTGGTCCGTGAGTATGACAATCTGTTGGGATGCCCCCTATAACAGATGCCTCCTTTCTTTAAATGCGGTTATAATGGCCAAGATCTCCTTATTTTCAACGTCATAATTTCTTTCTGTTGGTGACAACCTATGGGAAAGAAAAGCACAAGGATGTAGAAGGTCTTCCTCACCTGTTCTTTGCCAGAGTATGGCACCTATAGCACAGTCTGAGGCATCCATTTCCTCTATGAAGGCCCGGTCCGGGTCTGGGTGTACAAGATGGGAGCCGACGTAAATTTTGACTTCGATCTGGAAAATGCTGTATGTGCTTGTGGTGACCAAACAAATAGAGTCTTCTTCTGAGTCAGTTGAGTAATGGGTACGACGATCTCCAAAAAATTTTTAATGAACCGTCTATAAAAATTGGCAAACCCAATAAATCGCTGCACATCCTTCACTGTCTTGGGAATTGCTTGCATCCATGCTGAGACCCTGGCGAGAAATAGCATACCCCAAGAATTGGATTTCCATTTTGTGGAACTCGCATTTCTCCAGCTTGATGTATAAGTGATTCTGCCGAAAGACGATCCAAAACAGTTCTCACAAGCCGCTGATGGTCCTCGATGTTGCTAGAAAAAATTAATATGTCGTCCAAATAAATCACAATTAAAATATCGAGTACATCTCTGAAAATATCGTTTGCCAAGTGTTGAAATGTAGCCGGTGCGTTAAGAAGACCAAAAGACATAACAAGGTACTCAAAATGTCCATAACGTGACCGGAAGGCTGTTTTCCACTCGTCACAGGGGCGGATCCGTAATAAATTGGATGCTCCATGGAGATCTAACTTTGTGAAGATCTTAGCATGTTGTACCCTCTCAAGTAGTTCGGAAATTAGTGGGAGCGGATAGGAGTTCCTAATCATGATTTTGTTGAGCTCTCTGTAATCGATACACGGTTGGAGTGAGCCGTCTTTCTTTTTGAAAAAGAAGATTTGGAGCACCTGCTGGGGAGGAAGATGGTCGTATAAATCCCTTAGCTAGGTTCTCGTCAATATACTCCTTGAGGGCTTTCAATTCTGGCCTGGACAAAGGATAAATATTCCCAAATGGAATCGCGGCACCAGGTAGTAGTTCCATGGGACAGTCGTACGGCCGTTGTGGCAATTTGTACTTGTTTTTCTTGTCACATACATCTACAACATCTTGATATTTTTCTGGTAGTTTTAATTCAACTGTGTCTGCTGACCTGACTGAAGCTAGTTCTCCTGATGGTATCTGTTTACTTGGAAACTGTAACTCCCTAGTCTTCCAGTTGATAGTAGGATTTTGCAGTTGTAGCCTAGGATTATGGGGAAGTGAGGTGAAGAAATTAACAAAAACGACAGTCTTTCTGAATGATCCGCCCCCATACAGACTTTCAACGGTGTTGTTTCAAGATCTACCAGCCCGGATACCAATGGGGACCCATCCACGGTCTCCATTAACACTGGTGAAATTCTCTTCTGTGAATGCATAAGGTGTTTTTTAGCGAATGTAATGTCCATGAAATTGCTGCTGGCTCCAGAGCCAATCATAGCGGAACTATTAATCCAACAGGATTGAATCCATATCTTGATGGGGATATAACAGTTTGAATCCTTCTTCGACCTGCCTTAAGGACCAGTCACACTAAGAGATATCGCTAGAAATATCGCTATAACTTGTGACATTATAGCGATATTGCTAGCGATATCGCTATGTCTGATACTTACCTACGACCGGCTCCCCCGCTGGTAATCGCTGATCGCGCGAGAACGTTCAGGACTGTTTCTCGTCGTCAGCTTCCTGCGGCGCTTCCTGCCGTGACGATGAGCGACGCGTGGAGGCGGGCGGGAGGACGCAGGATCGCCGTGTCTGACAGGTAAGTAGCGACCCCCGTCCTCAGCGATGTCGCTGGTGAGATCTGCCTATGTGGCAGCTCACTAGCGACCACTTAGCGATGTACCAGCGATCCTGACAGCGTCATATCGCTGGTACATCGCTAAGTGTGACAGTACCTTTAGGCCGAAGTAGTAGAACTTACTGAAAATACAACTGCATTCACAGGTGAAGATGCTTCTGAAGTATAGTCGGAGAAGTTATGATTTCCGTCGGACATTTCTTTCCTGTGAGAAATTCAATGGGAAGTTAAAGAAGATACATCTGAAAAGTCACATTCGATTACTGCAGCCGTGGTCTTGCGATTTTTTCTGGGGCAAGCCAATATATAGTGACCTGATTTTCTGCAGTAGAAGCATAAATTTTCTCTGAAATGATGTTCCTTGCGTCCGTCGAGGGAACTTCTCCGAATTGCATCAATCTGCATAGGTTCAGACTCTGCCTGGGCCAAAGACTTGTTCTGAGCTACCCTGGAGGGAGACAGAAAGGGTATAGGGTTGTTACGGTTGGCATCTGCCCACCTCTCTTGCCGGCATTCTGTGAGATGAATGTCTATCCAAATACAATGATTTATGAAGTTTGACAGGTTAGTAGGTGATTCACCTTGAGCCAGTTCATCCTTAATTGTAGCAGATAAACCCCTCCTGAACACAGCGTATTTTGCCGAGTTGCACCATGTAGTATCCAGCATGCACCTCCAAAATTTCATTGCATATTCTATGACAGGGCGTTTTCCTTGACGGAGCGTCAGTAATGCGGTTTCTGCCGTGACGTTTCGGTTGGGATCATCGAACATCTGACACATTGCGGCAGCAAAGTCATTGAGAGAATTTAAGCATGCATGATTGGTTTCAATCAAGGGGCTTGCCCAGGCTAGAGTTTTGTTTAAAAGCATTATCATGGTTAACACCTTGTCCTGTTCATTTGGAAACTGGGCAGCACGTGCTGTAAAGTATAGCTGGCACTGATTTAAGAACCCACAGAATTTTTCTCTTTCACCACCAAACCTGAATGGCGGGAGCTTGGGAAAGGCCGGAGCCGGAGCTGGTGTTGAAGCTGGGGCCCGAATCGGAACTGGAACCGAGGCTGAAGCTGCGGTTGTAGTCTCTAAATTGGAGAGGCGAGTAGCTATGGCCTGAATGGATGTATCAGCCACATTCGCATTATGGTTAGTTTGAGTCTCCAATGCCCCCAACCTAGTTTTTATCGCCTGAAGCTCCCGATGAAGTCCTGTGACATATGAGCATAGCTTTTTCATCTGCACCTCCATAGAATCTGACCCAGTGATCTCCATTTTTTGAGGCTTGTGTGTCCTGTCATAAGATTATTTTAATATTCTATGGAGACCGGTGATGTGGATCAGAGTGAAGACAAGGACACGGTATATTAAGACTTAATAGGGTATATTGCATGGAAACAGGCTTCAGTTAACATGTGAAAAGCAAACAGAGGCTCTAAGGATCAAGCAGCAGAAAAGGCAGTCTCAGGAATATATGGGTGTTATCAGTACAGACCGATGATGAGAGCTCAAGCCCAGGAATCCAGGATCCAGAGGTCCGGAGCCCTGACTGGGCTTCTTGAGGAGAGCAGGCTGCAGCGGAGGTGGGTGCAGAGCAGATCCGCAGAAGTAGAGTCTTTCAGATGGAGGCAGACTGGTAGCAAACGGTGTATCCTGATGAACAGAAGAGACAGGCAAGATACTTCTCTAGCTTGGCCCCAGGTGAAGTACGAGATACACAAGCAATGTATAGTGTGCAGAGTCCCTTCATATATGCAGCAGACAGGAAACAAGGAATATCAGACAGGAAACAAGATGTCCCCTGTGAAGCCACTAACTCCATCTTAGATAAGGGCGCGATCTGGCAGAACTAAGGGCAAGACCAGGCAAAACAGGTACGCAATTTAGATCCTTACATCCAGGTGCCTTCTGGAAAAAGCGAAGTGTCTCCCTCAGCAAGAAGATCATTGGGTACAGCCGGGACCAGCTGCTTGGAAAACATTGCCTTAATGCGCGCCTAACGGAATGCAAATTTTTGCCTCTAGGACATTATTGCAAGAAAACTTGGCTGATTGAGTAGATTAACCAAGAAGGAAGATACACAGCAAGTCAGCAGGATCTAGGAGCAACATGGCAGATGTTACAACCTACATGGTGAGCTGCAACATGCGCTACATGTTCACAGATCGAACAGAAGAAGAATCCAACTTCACCTGCCAGAAGTGTAGACTACTGTCTCTTTTAGAAGAAAAGCTGCAGGGTCTGGAAGAAAGAATTGCAACTTTGAAACTCATCAAAGAAAAAGAAGGCTTCCTAGACAGGACAGAAGCATCTCTACTGGTTACAGAAGGTGAAGAAAGTGTCAGAGAACCTCCAAAATCTGACGAGTGGGAGCATGTGACCAAAAGAAGCATGAAGACCATGGTGACATCACCAACCACACAACTGAGAAACCAATACAAAGGCCTTGTGGAGGACAAAGATGGCACACCTAAGGTTGAGGCACTACCAGCAAGCAAACAAGAAAAGGAAAAGGACACACAGCAACACCCAGAAGTGACAACAAAAAGTACAGCCAAGAAGCGAAGAAGATTGGTAGTGGTGAGAGACTCACTACTGAGAGGCACAGAAGCAGCCATCTGCAGACCGGACATAACAGCAAGAGAAGTATGCTGCCTCCCAGGTGCGAAGATCAAGGATGTGACCGATAGGATACCAAAGCTCATCAGTTCCAAGGACGTCCACCCATTTCTTCTGATACATGTTGGCACAAATGACAAGACAAAGAAGGACCTACCGACAATTGGCAAGGACTTTGAAGAGTTGGGGAAGAAAGTTATGGAACTGGATGCACAGGTAGGTTTTTCTTCTATCCTTCCAGTAGATGGTCATGGCACCAGGAGATGGAACAGGATCCTTGATGCAAATAACTGGATAAGACCATGGTGCAGACAACAAGGATACGTGTTATGAATAGGTCAACAAGGAGGATGGCAGGAATAGGCTAGGCCACCAGGGAACCAGAAATGTTGGTAGCTTAGCGGATTGCAGGACCCTAATCCTCGTGTGGCAGCGAGAGACCAGCGATCAGCGACGCTGGACGCTGGTTTCCAATGTAAACAGCGGGTATCTAAGAGCCAAACAACTCTTGGATACCTGCTGTTTACCTTGGAAACCAGCATGCACGCTGGTTTCCAAGGTAAACAGTGGGTATCCAAGAGCCGCGTGTCTCTTAGATACCCGCTGTTTACATTGGAAACCAGCTTGCTCGCTGGTCCTGGTCGCTTGAGGGGCTGTCTATGTGACAGTTCACCAGCGATCAGCCTAACGATGTCCCAGCGATCCCAAACATGTCAGATCGTTGGTGGGATCGCTGGAACATCGTTTTGTGTAATGGGGCCTTAATACTATCTAATAGACCTGACAGAATAACAAATCTGCAGGTTGTCAGGCATCTAGGAAATAGCGACCACAATGTTGTACCGTTTCACTTGTCTTTCTCTAGAGGGACTTGTCAGGGAGTCACAAAAACACTGAACTTTAGGAAGGCAAAGTTTGACCAGCTTAGAAATGCCCTTAATCTGGTTTACTGGGACAATGTCCTCAGAAATAAGAATACAGATATTAAATATGAAATATTTAAGAACATCTTAAATAGGCATTGTAAGCGGTTTATGCCTTGTGGTAATAAAAGGACAAGAGATAGGAAAAACCCAATGTAGCTAAACAAAAAAGTAAGAGGGGCAATTCACAGTAAAAAGAAAGCATTTAAACTACTAAAGCAGGATGGCACCACTGAAGCTCTAAAACGCTATAGGGAGAAAAATACTTTATCTAAAAAACTAATTAAAGCTGCCAGAAAGGAAACAGAGAAGCACATTGCTAAGGAAAGTAAAACTAATCCCAAACTGTTCTTCAACTATATCAATAGTTAAAGAATTATAAGTGAAAGCGTAGGCCCCATAAAAATTGTGAGGAAAGAATGGTTGTAGATGACGAGGTAAAAGGTAATTTATTAAACACCTTCTGCTCCACAGTATTCACGGTGGAAAATGAAATGCTAGGTGAAATGCCAGGAGACAAAGAAAACCATATATTAAGGGTCACCAATCTAACCCAAGAAGACTTGCGAAACCAGCTCAATAAGATTAAAATAGATAAATCTCCGGGTCCAGATGGCATACACCCACGAGTACTAAGAGAACTAACTAATGTAATAGACAAGCCATTATTTATTATATTTAGGGACGCTATAGCTACGGGGTCTGTTCCACAGGACTGGTGCATAGCAAATGTGGTACCAATATTCAAAAAGGACTCTAAAAGTGAACCTGGCAATTATAGGCAAGTAAGATTAACCTCTATTGTTTTTTTAAATATTTGAAGGGTTTCCGAGGGATGTTATTCTGGATTACTTCTATGAGAATAACTGTTTAACTCCATATCAGCATGTGTATACGAGGAATCGCTCCTGTCAAACCAATATAATCAGTTTTTATGAAGAGGTCAGCTATAGAGTGGACCAAGGTGAGTCATTGGACGTGGTATATCTTGATTTTTCCAAAGCATTTGATACCATGCCACACAAGAAGTTGGTATACAAAATGAGAATGCTGGATCTGGGGGAAAATGTGTGTAAATGGGTAAGTAACTGGCTTAGTGATAGAAAGCAAAAGGTTGGTTATAAATGCTATATTCTGTAACTGGTTCACTGTGACCAGTGGGGTACCACAGGGGTCGGTTTTGGGACCTATTCTCTTCAACATATTTAATCTGGTAGAAGGTTTACACAGTAAAATATCGATATTTGCAGATGATACAAAACTATTTAAAGCACTCAATACAAGAGAAGATAGTATTCTGCTGCAGATGGATCTGGATAAGTTGGAAACTTGGGCCGAAAGATGGCAGATGATGTTTAACATTGATAAATGTAAGGTTATACACATGGGAAGAAGGAATCAATTTCACCATTACACACTGAACGGGAAACCACTGGGTAAATCTGACATGGAGAAGGACTTGGGGATCCTTGTTACTGATAAACTTACGTGGAACAGCCAGTGCCAGGCAGCAGCTGCCAAGGCAAAAAGGATCATGTGGTGCATTAAAAGAGGTCTGGATACACATGATAAGAGCAATATACTGCCTCTGTACAAATCCCTGGTTAGACTGCATATGGAGTACTGTGTACAACTTTGGGCACCGATGCTCACGAAGGATATAATGGAACTAGGGCGAGTAAAAAGGAGGGCGACAAAATTAATAAAGGGGATGGGGGAACTACAATACCCAGAGAGATTAGCAAAATTAGGATTATTTAGTCTAGAAAAAAGATGACTGAGGGGTAGTGTTGAGCGATACCATCCGATATTGAGAAATATCGGATCGGATTGGATCGGCCCGATACCCAAAAAAGTATCGGTATCGCCGATTCCGATACCGGAAGTCCCATTCAAGTCAATGGGACAGAAATATCGGAATTAAAAAAACCCTTTCTTTACTTGCACATCCAGTTCGGGAAGGGGGAAGAGTGTGGGCGGTGCATGGGCGGACAATGTGCGTGTCTGTGCGGGCCTGCCGGGGGTCTGTACGGGCCTGCCGGGGGCTTGTGCCAGCTGCCGGGGGTCTGTACGGGCCTGCCGGGGGCTTGTGCCGGCTGCCGGGGGTCTGTACGGTCCTGCCGGGGGCTTGTGCCGGCTGCCGGGGGTCTGTATGGGCCTGCCGGGGGCTTGTGCCGGCTGCCGGGGGTCTGTACGGGCCTGCCGGGGCCTTGTGCCGGCTGCCAGGGTTCTGTACAGGCCTGCCGGGGACTTGTGCCGGCTGCCGGAGGTCTGTACGGGCCTGCCGAGGGCTTGTGCTGGCTGCCGGGGGTCTGTGCGGGCCTGCTGGGTGTCTTGTGTGTGTGCAGGCATCGTCCGATGGGACTACAAGTCCCATCGGGCGATGCCTGCTACAATGACAGTGATTGACACATTAGCCAATGATGGGACAGTAGTAGTCCCATCATCCGGCTAATGTGTTGAATGTAGAAAAAAAAAAACATACATACTACATACATACATACATACTACATATATACAACATTCATACATACTGCATACATATTACATATATACAACATTCATACAACATACATACATACTACATATATACTAAATTCATACAACATACATACTACATTCTACACACATACTACATATATACTACATTCATGCAGCATACATACTACATATATACTACATTCATACAGCATACATACATACATACTACATACATACTACATATATACAAAATTCATACAACATACATACTACATACTACATACATACTTCATATATACTACAGTCATACAACATACATACATACTACATATATACTACATTCATACAACATACATACATACTACATATATACTACATTCATGCAACATACATACATACTACATAGATACTACCTTCATACAACATACATACTACATTCATACAGCATACATACATACATACTACATACTACATATATACAAAATTCATACAGCATACATATATAGTACATACTACATACATACTTCATATATACTACATTCATACAACATACATACATACTACATATATACTACATTCATACAACATACAGTCATAGTACATACATACTACATATATACTACATTCATACAACATACATACATACTACAGATATACTACATTCATTTAACATACATACTTACTGCATACATATATACTACATTCATATAACATACATACATACATACTACATACTTCTACATACATACAACATACATACAACATGCTACATACATACAACAGACATACAACATACATACTACATACAATACATTCATACATTCATACAATACATACATATAGACATACAGTACATATAACATAGAGTACATACTCACGAATACTTGTCACTTTGATCCACGAAGCCAGTGTCATCTGTGGAAAAATATGAAAATAACAAACAACCTGCATACTCCCTGATCCACAGAAATCCACGCGTGTCCCACGCCGATCTCCGGTGGAGATCAGCAGCATCAGCTGATGCGACCGCTCTCTACGGGGCTCCAGGAATCCAAGGACGGGAGGTAGGTATCCTTCTGCACTGTATTCCTCCGCCACTGTAAAAAAAATAGTCCCTAGTCTCACTTTTGGCATTGCTGTGTGAGAAAGTTCCCATGCAGCTTTTGCCATAAAATGAGACCAAGGACTATTTTTTTACAGTGGCGGAGGAATACAGTGTGGAAGGATACCTACCTCCCGTCATTGGATTCCTGGAGCCCCGTAGAGAGCGGTCGCATCAGCTGATGCTGCTGTTCTCCACGGGAGATCGGTGTGGTACACTCGAGGATTTCTGCGGATCAGGGAGTATATTGTTTGTTTGTTATTTTCATATTTTTCCACAGATGACACTGGCTTCGGGGATCAAAGTGACAAGTATTGGTGAGTATGTACTCTATGTTATATGTACTGTATGTATTGTATGAATGTATTGTATGTAGTATGTATGTAGTATGTATGTATTGTATGATTGTATGTAGTATGTATGTAGTATGTATGTTGTATGTATGCTGCATGTCTGTAGCATGTTGTATGTATGTAGTAGGTATGAATGTAGTATATATGTAGTATGTATGTAGTATGTATGAATGTATGTATGTTGTATGAATGTTGTATGTATGTAGCATGTATGTTGTATGAATGTAGTATATATGTAGTATGTATGTAGCATGTATGTATGAATGTAGTATATATGTAGTATGTATGTATGTTGTATGAATGTAGTATATATGTAGTATGTATGTAGTATGTATGTTGTATGAATGTAGTATATATGTAGTATGTAGTATGTATGTTGTATGAATTTAGTATGTATGTAGTATGTATGTTGTATGAATGTAGTATGTATGTAGTATGTAGTATTTATGTATGGATGTAGTATATATGTAGTATATACAGTGGGGCAAAAAAGTATTTAGTCAGTCAGCAATAGTGCAAGTTCCACCACTTAAAAAGATGAGAGGCGTCTGTAATTTACATCATAGGTAGACCTCAACTATGGGAGACAAACTGAGAAAAAAAAATCCAGAAAATCACATTGTCTGTTTTTTTTTCATTTTATTTGCATATTATGGTGGAAAATAAGTATTTGGTCAGAAACAAGCAATCAAGATTTCTGGCTCTCACAGACCTGTAACTTCTTCTTTAAGAGTCTCCTCTTTCCTCCACTCATTACCTGTAGTAATGGCACCTGTTTAAACTTGTTATCAGTATAAAAAGACACCTGTGCACACCCTCAAACAGTCTGACTCCAAACTCCACTATGGTGAAGACCAAAGAGCTGTCAAAGGACACCAGAAACAAAATTGTAGCCCTGCACCAGGCTGGGAAGACTGAATCTGCAATAGCCAACCAGCTTGGAGTGAAGAAATCAACTGTGGGAGCAATAATTAGAAAATGGAAGACATACAAGACCACTGATAATCTCCCTCGATCTGGTGCTCCACGCAAAATCCCACCCCGTGGGGTCAGAATGATCACAAGAACGGTGAGTAAAAATCCCAGAACCACGCGGGGGGACCTAGTGAATGAACTGCAGAGAGCTGGGACCAATGTAACAAGGCCTACCATAAGTAACACACTACGCCACCATGGACTCAGATCCTGCAGTGCCAGACGTGTCCCACTGCTTAAGCCTGTACATGTCCGGGCCCGTCTGAAGTTTGCTAGAGAGCATTTGGATGATCCAGAGGAGTTTTGGGAGAATGTCCTATGGTCTGATGAAACCAAACTGGAACTGTTTGGTAGAAACACAACTTGTCGTGTTTGGAGGAAAAAGAATACTGAGTTGCATCCATCAAACACCATACCTACTGTAAAGCATGGTGGTGGAAACATCATGCTTTGGGGCTGTTTCTCTGCAAAGGGGCCAGGACGACTGATCCGGGTACATGAAAGAATGAATGGGGCCATGTATCGTGAGATTTTGAGTGCAAACCTCCTTCCATCAGCAAGGGCATTGCAGATGAAACGTGGCTGGGTCTTTCAACATGACAATGATCCAAAGCACACCGCCAGGGCAACGAAGGAGTGGCTTCGTAAGAAGCATTTCAAGGTCCTGGAGTGGCCTAGCCAGTCTCCAGATCTCAACCCTATAGAAAACCTTTGGAGGGAGTTGAAAGTCCGTGTTGCCAAGCGAAAAGCCAAAAACATCACTGCTCTAGAGGAGATCTGCATGGAGGAATGGGCCAACATACCAACAACAGTGTGTGGCAACCTTGTGAAGACTTACAGAAAACGTTTGACCTCTGTCATTGCCAACAAAGGATATATCACAAAGTATTGAGATGAAATTTTGTTTCTGACCAAATACTTATTTTCCACCATAATATGCAAATAAAATGAAAAAAAAACAGACAATGTGATTTTCTGGATTTTTTTTTCTCAGTTTGTCTCCCATAGTTGAGGTCTACCTATGATGTAAATTACAGACGCCTCTCATCTTTTTAAGTGGTGGAACTTGCACTATTGCTGACTGACTAAATACTTTTTTGCCCCACTGTATGTATGTTGTATGAATGTAGTATATATGTAGCATGTATGTAGTATGTATGTTGTATGAATGTAGTATATATGTAGTATGTAGTATGTATGTTGTATGAATTTAGTATGTATGTAGTAGGTATGAATGTAGTATATATGAAGTATGTATGTAGTATGTAGTATGTATGTTGTATGAATGTTGTATATATGTAGTATGTATGTAGTATATATGTAGTGTGTATGTAGTATGTATGTTGTATGAATGTTGTATGTATGTAGTATGTATGTATGTTGTATGAATGTAGTATATATGTAGTATGTATGTAGTATATATGTAGTATGTTTGTAGTATGTAAGTTGCATGAATGTAGTATATATGTAGTATGCAGTATGTATGTATGTTGTATGAATGTAGTATGCATGTAGTATGTATGAATGTAGTATATATGAAGTATGTATGTAGTATGTATGTATGTTGTATGAATGTTGTATATATGTAGTGTAGTATGTATGAATGTTGTATATATGTAGTATGTATGTATGTAGTATGTATGTAGTATATATGTTGTATGTATGTAGTATGTATTTATATATATTTTTTTACATTCAAAACATTAGCCGGATGATGGGACTACTACTGTCCCATCATTGGCTAATGTGTCAATCACTGTCATTGTAGCAGGCATCGCCTGATGGGACCCCTGACAGCAGGCACAAGCCACCGACAAGCCCGTACAGACCCCGGCAGCCGGCACAAGCCCCTGGCAGGCCCGTACAGACCCCCGGCAGCCGGCACAAGCCGCCGGCAGGCCCGTACAGACCCCCGGCAGCCGGCACAAGCCGCCGGCAGGCCCGTACAGACCCCTGGCAGCCGGCACAAGCTCTCGGCAGGCCCGTACAGACCCCCAGCAGCCGGTACAGACCCCCGGCAGCCAGCACAAGCCCCCGGCAGGCTCGTACAGACCCCCGGCAGCCGGCACAAGCCCCCGGCAGGCTCGTACAGACCCACGGCAGCCGGCACAGGCCCCCGGCAGGCCCGTACAGACCCCCGGCAGCCGGCACAAGAACCAAGCAGGCCCGTACAGACCCCCGGCAGCCGGCACAGGCCCCCGGCAGGCCCGTACAGACCCCCAGCTGTCGGCACAGACCGCGCATCATGATGCGCACAGACCACACATCATGATGACATCATTTCAGCAGCCAATCACAGCCACAACAGTGGCTCATTGCATTATGGGGACTTCCGATTCCGGTATCCAATATTGAAAAAATATCAGTACTCGGTATCGGAATTCCGATACAGCGAATATCGGCCGATACCCAATATTTGCAGTATTGGAATGCTCAACACTACTGAGGGGTGATCTAATAACCATATATAAGTAAGGGGACAATACAAATATCTCTCCAAGAATCTGTTTATACCAAGGAAGGTGACGGTCACAAGGGGGCATTCTCTGCCTCTGGAGTTTTACATCACTGTCAGACTTGGGGGCTGGTGTTCCGGCCTCGGCCACTGGGAGGCGCCGGACTGTCACGTCACCATCAGAGTCGGGGGCTGCTGTTCCTGCCTCGGCCACTGGGAGGCGCCGGGCTCCTTCGACTGGTGGTGCCGGCAATAGGAGGGCTATGTCCTCATGTGGGTCCGCTCCTTTGACACATGCCTCTGTCATTGGGCATCACCATGGTTCTCCCGTGGGTGATGGTGACATAGAAGGGGCTCCTGCGCAGGCATCTGGTGGGCGCAGGCTACGCTTCTCTGTCACAGGTGAAGGGGTTGGTGCATCGCCATCTAGCCTGGTTTTGGGGGCAGTCCAGATGACATCATCAGACTGTGAGCCTCTGAGGGATAGCCTCATCCTTCAAATACTTTGGGGCCTGTCCTACAGGCCGCCAGATATAGTCTTGGTTTCCCCAGTGTGCTAGTGTTGTATTTGCTATTTTTGACTCTGACCTTAAGCCTGGAATTCCGACTCTTCTACAGCCTGCCGATTTTGTACCTCTGATACTCTCCCGTTTTTTTGACTCTGGCCTGGACCTTTGACCCTTCTTCAGCCTGCCGATTTTTTACCCCTGCTGCCCACCTGGTTTAGACTTGGACTCCTGATTACGCTTTCGGTCCAGTTTACTAATCCCTTTCTGGTGACCGTCCTGCTCAGGTCCGCTGCTCTCATAGGCAGCTACCTCCTGGGCTCTGAAGTAATTCCAGATCCCTGTATAGGGGTAAAGGGTCTCGGGGTCTCTTGGGGTGCTGTCTTACGTACGGCTCAGACTCACAACTGACGGATGTCACATGGAAGAGAGAAGGTTTTTCCACCAACATAGAAGAGGATTCTTTACTGTTAGGGCAGTGAGAATCTGGAATTCGCTGCCTAAGGAGGTGGTGATGATGAACTCAGGGCTTCAAGAGAGGCCTGGTTGTTTTCCTGGAGAATAACAATATTGTATCTTACAGGTGTAGGGAAGGTGACCTGACGGACGGACGGACTAGTCAGAGTTGAAGAAAGATAGGTTTGCACAGTGTAGGTAGGAGTCAGTGATTACAGTGGGGAAACAACTAGGAAAGTGTAGTGGACGTGCAGTACCTTGGGATGACCATTAGATGGCAGGGTGGAGTGTGAGCAAAGGACTTTACAGCAGCTTAGGGCTTTAGAAACCGTTGGTCATGGGGGGCATGGTGACAGAGTGACAGTTTCAAGGAACCGGGGGAGTTATAAATACTGAGGGAGGGTTCCAGAAAGTTCCAGTCCCCAGGGGGAGCTCAAGTGACAGGAGGACTACGACAGTCTGTGCACTCTGAGGAGAATCCAGACCAGGGGGACTGAGGAGAGAGGACGTCAGGGGGGTGGTCCTGACAGGAAAGGACCGCAGTTGAGACGAGGTACTGGGTGTAAGACACCGTATGTGACACGACGACTGAGCAGTAGAAGCGCTGTTGGTTAATGGGCCTAAGGCGGCCACAGTGACGGAACTGTCAGGAGCGTCGACAGTAAAGGAGGGGACGGTGTGTGCAGACACGTCTCCAGTGTACGGTGTGAGAAGCGGCTCTGGAAACGGAGGGCCGCGAGGTGTGCCGTCAGTCGGACGGCAAGTGAAGAAATAAACTTGGACCTGTTGCACCCAGAATCTGCCTCCATCGTGTCTCTGTTGTCATCTCTGCGCGGTATAAAAGTAGGACCACCCCCCCAGCTCGGCACCCCACCACCGACACTACATTTGGCGTAGTCGGCAGGATCGCCGCCGCTAATACCCCATCTTCTGCGGCAGACCTGCCTCAAAGAATGGAAAAGGACTTGGACTACTCTGTTTGGATTACAATTGCCTGTGGATTACAAATGACCTACCTGTGGAATACAAATGGGAAGCGCTGTGGCGGATCTGTGTGGCCAGCAGAGGATCCAGGGCGGTACCAGGTACTGTGCAGTATGGCGGTGTTGCTTCAGCGCAGAGGAGAGGTCCGGGTGTTTGCAGTCGTGTTGAATGGACTTGGACCCCCTCCAACGTACCCCAAAAGGAAGCAGTATGTGCCTGGAAATCGACGCTTCCATATATTGGACCCTGACAGGATGGTGGAGAGGCCTGCCGACACCTCACCTCACAGAGGGAGTGGCACAGAAGAAAAACTTGGCTGCAGCTGTCTGATGCCATTCGAGTGCTGCCCAACGGACGGTATGAGACTCTGCAGGTGTCGGGGCATCGGCCGCCTAGAGTGGCAGTGGCGGCAGGGGATGGAGCTGTGCCAGAAGTCGCCCTCAGAGCCACGGGAGAGCAGCGGGATGCTGAGCTGGGGAGCGGAGCCTGAGCGGAGTCAGCGAAAACGGCCGCCACCAATACCAGCAGAGGACTTCTCAGCGGAGCCCCCGAGTTTAGGGGAAAAACCCGCGGGACAGTGGAGCGAGGGACGGAGGCTGCGGGTGAAGCCACGTATTGATGTGATGGAGGCCGCAGCGCCGGGGAAGGTGAGAGTACCCCCGGCACCACCAGTGCCTCCGCCAGCGGCCCTCATCATTCCACCGCAGCACGCTGCCCCCTGCGCACCGGAAGGCCTGGGTACATCGGGCCCAGTGGTGTATGCAGAGTTGTGCGAGGCCCCTGCTCAAGTCCCTGAGGTACCCCGCCTGGAGCCGCCAGTGCGGAAGTCATCCAAAGAAGACGCTGCTGCGTTCCCCCTGCTGATAGCAGCTGCGTTGTTGGAACCGGCCGTTACTCCGGCTCCATTGGAAGTAGTGGATGGGGCCTGTCCTGAGGCCGCGGTTATGCCGCTGCTGAAGTCGACTGCGGCCGACTTAGTGGGCCTTGTGATTCCAGCCTCCAAGGACCCGGTTGTCCCCATTTGCCACCTGGCCCCAGCGGCTGTTGAGCCGCAGGAATCATCGGCCGCCTCTGATCCACGTCCTTCCTCGGTTAAGTCCCGCCCACCGGACTCCAGGGCTCATGCCGGACCCTCTGTTTGGGTTGCAGGAGTTATAGAGAAGAAGAGGGCCAGGGGGCAGGAAGTCTGGAACCTGCTCCATGAGAGGGGAGAGGCTGGCATGGCGGCTGCACGACCCCCGGGACGACTCGTTTATACTATCTTGCAGAAAGGGACACTTCTTGCATCCTGGGAGCTCCACGGTTGTGGGGTCCCATACTACTGACCACCGAAAGGAGGATTGAACTGTCAGGAGTTCGTTGCACCGTTGTGCAGGTCAAAAGGACAGTTCGCGGTCAGCTTTTTAAAAAAAAAAGAAATGTTTATCTGTGATTTTTATGTCTGTTTTTCTATGTTCCTCTTACAGGATAGTTTGTGTTTACTTGTTAGACTGACAGAGCGGGGATACTTAGAAGAGAGGGAGTGTCCATGTCCAAGGAAGGGGGGAGAAAGAAGACATGCAATGTTATGTTGTTATATATTGGTTTTAAAATGAGCAAAAGAAAACGCAAAAAAAAAAATTATAAAAAATGGGGTACTTGTGCTATTATAAAGTTGTATGATGTATAATATGCAAAGTAAAATGCAACAGGTCCGGGTAAGGGAAGGTCTGCGGGACCAAAGGAAAGTGTGAGATCCGGTAGGGATCTAAGAGTTGAGGAGGTCTGGGAGACCGGGACGCCGACCATGACATGTAATTGAAAGAAGGAAAATGAGTTGGAAGACATGAGAAAGACAGCCGTCCTAGGTCAGGTCCCCAACACCACGGACACCCCTGAAGAAGGAAAGGCGGGCGCCGGCAATGATCTGGTAGGTGAGTGGCCTCGATCATGGCGTACCGGATAGTGAAAGGTAACAGTAGGGGAGAGTAGGGGAAAGATACACGCCGTAGAGAGAATACGGGTGTACCTTGCCCAATTTGAAAGACGTTGTCATGTGGCGTGCGCGCTGGTGAGTAGCAGTAGGCTGCTCAGAGCATAGTGCTCCCAGTATGGTTCGGCCCCCGCAGATAGTGGGTTTGGCTCAACTTCTGGTCCGACAACAGAATGTAGGTGTAGATTCAGAACGACGAAGGCAGGGATGACGATTGTCGAGGACGACAATGGACAAAGGAAGGGGGAGTGTAGGGAAGGTGACCTGACGGACGGACGGACTAGTCAGAGTTGAAGAAAGATAGGTTTGCACAGTGTAGGTAGGAGTCAGTGATTACAGTGGGGAAACAACTAGGAAAGTGTAGTGGACGTGCAGTACCTTGGGATGACCATTAGATGGCAGGGTGGAGTGTGAGCAAAGGACTTTACAGCAGCTTAGGGCTTTAGAAACCGTTGGTCATGGGGGGTGTGGTGACAGAGTGACAGTTTCAAGGAACCGGGGGAGTTATAAATACTGAGGGAGGGTTCCAGAAAGTTCCAGTCCCCAGGGGGAGCTCAAGTGACAGGAGGACTACGACAGTCTGTGCACTCTGAGGAGAATCCAGACCAGGGGGACTGAGGAGAGTGGACGTCAGGGGGGTGGTCCTGACAGGAAAGGACCGCAGTTGAGACGAGGTACTGGGTGTAAGACACCGTATGTGACACGACGACTGAGCAGTAGAAGCGCTGTTGGTTAATGGGCCTAAGGCGGCCACAGTGACGGAACTGTCAGGAGCGTCGACAGTAAAGGAGGGGACGGTGTGTGCAGACACATCTCCAGTGTACGGTGTGAGAAGCGGCTCTGGAAACGGAGGGCCGCGAGGTGTGCCGTCAGTCGGACGGCAAGTGAAGAAATAAACTTGGACCTGTTGCACCCAGAATCTGCCTCCATCGTGTCTCTGTTGTCATCTCTGCGCGGTATAAAAGTAGGACCACCCCCCCCAGCTCGGCACCCCACCACCGACACTACACAGGGATTAGGTTCTTTAGAAGGGTGTAGATTTGGGGATTAATTCTGACAGATTATAGGCTGAACTGGATGGACAAATGTCTTTTTTCGGCCTTGTTAACTATGTTACTATGTTACTAGCATACTTAATTCTGCTCAATAGCAAGTCGTTCAATTAATATAAATTAAAGATAATTAATATATAGTATTATTAAAATTTAGCAGAATTAATTTTTGCCTATTGGTTCAGCCCTCCGCAACAGTCATCGTCTCGCTTATGGCCCTTCAGGAAAATTATTTGCCCCTAACCCTGCTGTACAATTTTGACATGGCTTTTAATGAGAAGCTGGAAGCTATTTACAGCAAATGGTGCTTTCACGATTTGCAGTTCATCTTTAGCTATAGGAGTAGGATTCGTGTTTTCCTGCAGGAAACAGGGGGGAAGGAATTATAGGTCACCTTCACCAGAAAAAGGAACTACCCATACCAGGAAAATACTTACTAGCCCAGGGTTCATGCTGAGCTCTGCAAAAGCAGAGTGGGAAGAAGACCCAACCTCAGTTTCAGGTATGGTTTTATAAAGAAATATTGATCCTACCTTAATAGGGTGTTTTCAGTCAAGATTATTTACAGGCAAGTGATGGAGACTTAGCATGGTATCATCCATTTTCTGGATGTGACTCCTCCAAAACTGTCCCATAGATCTAACAGTAAGGTGGCCTGGACAAAACACTGGCTGTGGCAGAGAACCATGCCACTGATCTCCTGTGTTACAGGACGCTGAGGTGCATTCCCCCATGATCACAATGTGGAATGCAACTGGAAGTGCTGATCAATAGAAGCTCCCTGCATTTGACATCATCTCCCACAGCCGCATCCATCAACAGGGACATGCAAAGAACCTGACAGAAGCCTGAAAGGGAAGAAGTGAAGCTGAGGAGCTCAGGGAGAAAAATCACAGAGACTAAAACTAAAATTAGTATTTGACTGCTCAATTGTTTTTTTCATCCAAAGTTAAAGCTTAAATTAATGCAAAGTAATCATAATCCCATTATATGTACTTATACTTATGATGATATGAAGAATCTGCTCTAATGACCTTGTCACGTTACAGATGGCTGGTTTTTATTTGGCATAGGTGCATCACTATCCAATGTGGTCACATTATTGCTTGAAAATTTGAGTGGCGTCTTGTGCTGAGGCATTTGACATTTCTCTCTAAAGAGGTTGTGAGAATTGTATTTTCCTTTTTTTCTCAACTCCAAAGAATTGATTTGACCACAACTCTGCATTTGTTGACAGCTGACATATAAAACAGAACTGTTAAATGGATTCATAAAGTTCAGTTATACTTTCCAAAAATGTGAAGAATGCGAAAACTTAAGTCTACACTGCACTCTGCTGGTAAAGTATTGGAGGACAGGTTAGGAAAGCATCAGGTGGAATGTAAGTAATTTACTGGTCATTTAATTTAATTTCTTCAACTTTATAAATGTGTACATCTTCAACTAAGTAATTAGCAAATATAAAAAGCTCATTAGGATTCTTTTCCCAAACGACTTCTAGATAAAAGGAGCATCATGAAAGAGGTAAAACATACCTTTAGGACATTTCCTGTTGATAGAAACATTTGTAGGTCACTAATTGTTGTGAATAAAGTAAGTTTCAGTGTAATTTCTTTTTACAATCCATATATTTAATCTGTTATGTTATTCTTAATTTGTTCAATTCCGATTACTATATTAAAAAAACAGCATGATGGATCATGATGGGTAATTGCTTTGCAGGGCTCGAAGATGGATAAGCCTACATCGGAAGTAAACACTTTGTGGTTTCTTTAGTAGACATTTAGAATTGGAAAATGTAATTGTTAAGGGTAAATAGCAGAGATGAGGGCAGAGGCCAGGTTTTCCTGCACCTGGAGCAAAAATCTTATTTGACTTCCCTCCCTATACATAACTTATGTGTTTTTCCTACATAAAGTCATGTGCTGACGAGCTGCTCTGCCTAATTCTCCTTTTATAATTACAGATGTCGTAATCCTTAACTTGTCAGACAGCACAATACTTATTACCATAGCCGTGTATCACATTAACTGATAAATTATGGGTGGTTGCACGTGTATAGTTTCAGAACCAATAAGGGTACAGGAATACATCACCAGAAGCATAATAAGCAGAGAAATATGTCACCAAAAAAACCCAACAGTGATATGTAATAAATTATTGCCCCTCAAGGTGCTTCCTGCTTAAAATATTACTTTCACACCTTCCTTCTTATAGTACATGGCCTTCACATTGCCCTTTCCTATAATATATAGCCTCCACAATGTCTGCCTTTATTGGTTATAGCCACCAAACTATCCCCCAAAAGATGGATATACAGTTGAATGCAGGAAGCCAGGATTTTTCATGTTCTCTGAGCAACGTGTCAATTTGACCAATGACTCGGAATACAGTCAAATCCCACTCTCAACAGATGGCAAAATGTAGCTACCTAAGAGACTACTCAGACTGCCACATTAGGTGACCGGACGGCACCCCCCTGTTTTCTGTGGCTGGGTTAATTGTCCTGACTACCTCCTTATAAAAACCACTGAGGAGGGAATTTATTAGAGGTAAATAAACTTCTCCTTGAATTTTTCAAAGATTTGAAACCTCTTGAAGCTAAACATTTTGAAATTCACTTCTTGCAAATTCAGCAAAATTATGAACCACTGGCCTCTATTTTGCTGAATGGTAGAGGACCAGGAATAGGGATAAAAATTGCCACTCACCATTTCCACAGCATCCACAAACTCCTCCGTGTAGTCTGGCCTCTCATCTCTGCATTCCTCTTCTTTTCAACATCCTTGTCAGCATTCTACATTCTGTGCAGAGGTGTCTGGTGCTGAGTAGGTTTCATCTGATGTGTGATTGAACACAAGAGAACTTAGAGTATAATCCAAAAAATAAATTTTATTCCAATACAAATAGTTTTTTTTATTTATAAAGCAGAGGCTACTAATGCACACAAAGGGACTATACACTGGCAAAAATATTGCACAAAGCCCATAACAGTAGTAAAATTTAAATAAATATCATGAGGGCAATAAATATAATCATGATTGGCAAGGTAAAAGTGCTTAATGTGTCACAAAATATTCAAATCTGAATGCTGCTGGAGATCTTGAACTACATACAGTATAATGTGTTATTAATTAAAAAATGCATTAGACTAACAAAGTTGTAGATAAACTAATGTGTGCTGATTAGAGTTGAGCGAAACGGGTCGAAAAATTTCAAAAGTCGCCGACTTTTGGCAAAGTCGGGTTTCATGAAACGAAACCCGACCCTAGGATGAGGTCGGCCACGAGGTCGGCGACTTACGCGCCAAAGTCGCGTTTCAAAAGTTTGTTTTGCGCTCTTTTTCAGCCAATCAGGATCCACGGACACTGTGGGCAACGTGATGACATAGGCAGGGGTCACCACCATCTCAGAAGGGCATGCAAGTGATTGGCTTGCTTTGGTGGGCATCACAGGGGTTATAAAAGGGCGTGCACGCCAACCACCAACTTACTTCTGCCGATCTAAGCATAGGGAGAGGTTGCTGCTGCTGATTCTGTAGGGAGAGCGTTAGGCAGGGAAGAAGAAAAAAAAACTGCTTCTGCTGCTAGCGATTTTGCCTGTACAACACACCAGTCACTGTGTGTGCAGTGCAAGGGGAGGCTATATTGTGGTGGATCAGCGCTGTTGGTTGTTAGGCTGCCTTCTAAGGCTTCCTGACAGCTGCATTACTGTTTACCCACTGCTCTGCAAACTGCTTTTTTAAAAGCAATCCCAATTTTTTTTTTTGTCCTGCTGAGGTACTGAGCGTGCATTTTTTCACACCATACAGCGGTGTACGCTCCTCACACAGTACCGTGTAACGGCTGTTATCACAGCCACAGTGAAGCTATCTGTGTGTCACTCTGTGAGAATAAGTCGAGGACATGTTCCGTTCTTACAGACCTGCACCTACTAGTTTTGTCTAGCTTTCAAACAGTTAAATATATTTGCTGTTTGATCACATTCAAAACTATAGAGAGACAGCGTGTGTCAGTCCATATACTTAAAAAACACGGAGCTTGACAATTTTACGTACACCGGACAGCCGTGTACGTGCATGCTCCTCTCAGTACCGTGTAACGGCTGTTATCACGGCCACAGTGAAGCTATCTGTGTGTCACTGTGGAAGGATAAGTGGAGGACTTGTTCCGTTCTTACAGACCTACACTCTAGGGAGATTCCGATTCTGCCCATTTCTACATACACCTTGTAGTTTGTGATACACTAGCCAATTTCTGCCTGTGACATAGCGCTCTGATATTCAGTGGGCCTCACACAATCCAAAAGTGTCCAGTGTCCACTAGTGTGTGCAGAAATTCAAAATCTCCCTTATCCTGTAGTCACTTTTTTCACACCTGTGCCATCGAGCCTGTGACATAGCGCTCTGATATTCAGTGGGCCTCACACAATCCATAAGTGTCCAGTGTCCACAAGTGTGTGCAGAAATTCAAAATCTCTGTGATCCTGTAGTCACTTTTTTCACACCTGTGCCATCGAGTCTGTGACATAGCGCTCTGATATTCAGTGGGCCTCACACAATCCATAAGTGTCCAGTGTCCACAAGTGTGTGCAGAAATTCAAAATCTCCCCTGTCCTATAGAAACCTTGTACCTTGTTTTACATTACTATATAGTTTGTTGGATTTTGTCTACATTTCTACAAAAAATGAGGAAGGCTGGTGGAAGAGGCCGTGGAATTGGGCGGGGGATGGCAGCTGGTAATGATGGTGTTGGTGGTGGATCTGATGGTAGTGGCAAGAGCAAAATAGGACCGAATGCAGGAGGTGTTGAGCCTGCGTCATCGTCTGGCTCCATAAGGCTTCGAAGGCTTAGTTTTCTAGGAGCTGGCAAACTGCTTTTAAAGCCAGAGCATCAGGAAAAAGTTTTGTCTTACATTGCTGACTCAGCCTCCAGCTCTATCGCCTCCTCTTCTGAAGTTGTAAAAAGTAAAAGCACTGAGTCAACATTGGAGGCTCATGTTCATGAACCACACCTTTCCTTGTGTCCTTCACCCCAACCAAGATTGAAGGATGACGCAGGCCATACTACTGATTACTCCATGGAGCTGTTTTCACATACCATGCCTGGATTATCAAGTGAAATGGTGAATTACCCAGGCCAAGATGAATCTGACATGGAGTGCACTGATGCACAGCCGCTGATAGATGATTCTGCTGGTACATTCACTCAGAGCACTACATTGTCCTCGCAGTGCACAGAGCCAGATTCTGACCCTGATGAGACTCAGGTGCCCCTTCCCGCACACTATACCACCATACACGGTGACACAGAGGAAGGTGCACATGACATTGAAGAGGAGGTGATGGATGACCCAGTTGTTGACCCAGATTGGAATCCATTGGGGGAAGAGGGTGCTGCTTCCAATAGCTCAGATGAGGAGCATCCACAGCAGACATCGACATCGCAACAGCTGTTATCTGGCAGGCCCGGAGCACTCCAAATACAGGTTCCAAAAATCAAAAGAGTTGCTGGACAGCTTGTCCAGAGGGTCAAAAGATCACAGCGTGCTAAGCCGCAAAATGTCTGCCAAAGTAGGAAGAGTGCAGTGTGGCACTTTTTTGAACAAAATCCTCATGATCAGGCCAAGGTTATCTGTAAGAAGTGCGCAAAGACCTTTAGCCGAGGGAAAAATCTGAAAAATTTGAATACCAGTTGCATGCTTAGACATTTAACCACCATGCACTTGCAAGCATGGACACAACACCAAACCTCAAGTGCCACATGTGCAACTGATCACAAAGAAGGTAGTCAACAACGCTACATTGTTTCCCCCACTGTAAGCCCACCGGTTAGCACCGCAGCAAATGTTGAGGTGTCGTTGCAAGGCCACAGCAGTCAGGGAATCCCACTGTTATATCAACGAAATACTGAATCTAGGCCATCAGAAAGAACACCAACTCCACCACCATCATCAACCCTCTCTCAGTCCGCCCTGTCCACCGCTACTCCCACCATATGCAGCTCTCAAGTCCAGCTCACCCTCCCAGACACTATGAGTAGGTCAAGAAAGTACTCAGTCTCTCATCCTCGTACACTGGGTTTGAACGCCCACATTGCCAAACTAATCTCGTTTGAGATGATGCCCTATCGGTTGGTGGAAAGCGCAGCTTTCCGCGAACTCATGGCCTATGCAGTACCACGCTATGACCTACCCAGTCACCACTTCTTCTCTCGCAAAGCCATCCCAGCCCTCCACCATCATGTAAAAGACCGCATTGTCCATGCACTCAAGCAGTCAGTGAGTGGAAAGGTGCACCTCACAACTGATGCATGGTCCAGTCGGCATGGCCAGGGCCGTTACGTGTCCATCACGGCGCACTGGGTTAATGTGGTGGATGCAGGGTCCACAGGGGACAGCGGTGGTGGGACAGTGCTGCCTAGCCCACGGTATAGGAAACAGTTGGCTGTAGGCGTTCGACCCTCCTCCTCCTCCTCCAGAAGCGAAAGCTCATCCACAGAGCGCAGTCGTACGAGTACTCCATCTGCAGCTGCCACTGTTGCACACGAGGTGTCCCCCTATCGAGCAGCTAGTGGAAAGAGTCAGCAGGCTGTGTTGTAGATGATGTGTTTGGGCGACAGACACACCGCCGAGGTGCTGGCCGAGTACTTGAAGCGACAAACTGAGTCATGGCTGGGCAGTGTACATCTTGAGGTAGGCAAGGTAGTTAGTGATAATGGCCGTAATTTTGTGGCAGCCATAGCCCTTTCAAAACTCAGCCATATACCTTGCTTGGCTCACACCTTGAACCTGGTGGTGCAGTGCTTCCTCAAAAATTATCCGGAGTTAACAGCCCTGCTCCAGAAGGTGCGAAGACTGTGCGCGCACATCCGCCGGTCGCCTGTACACTCCGTTCGTATGCAGAAGCTGCAGCGATTGCTCCACCTTCCCAACCACCGCCTCATTATCGACATTGCAACAAGGTGGAACTCCACCCTGCACATGGTGGAGCGGCTGTGCGAGCAGAGGCAGGCCATAATGCATTTGTGGGAGGATACAAGGCCAGGCACTTTGAGAGCAGACATGGAGTTGACAGGTGTGCAGTGGTCGAAGCTGAAAGACCTCTGTAAAGTCCTTCATTGTTTTGAGGAATGCACACGGCTGGTAAGCGCAGACGACACCATCCTAAGCATGAGCATCCCACTTATGCGTCTGCTCATGCAAACTTTGACGCACCTTAAGGAGCAGGCGTCTGCAGCCAATGTTGATGAGGAGGAGGGAATCCTTGATGACATTCAGCCATTGTCTGCTCAGGGACCTCTCCTGGACGAGGTGGAGGAAGAAGAGGAGGAGGAGGATGATGATGGGGATGATTACTTAGGGGAGGAGGATGCATCTCGTGGGGCAAGTGAAAATGTTGGCGTGGCAAGGTCTGGTACAGGGTTTGTGCGTGACTGGAGGGATGTGGATTTGCCAGAAAGTGCTCCTCCACCCAGCACTCGCAGTGCATCATAGACACCGGGAACATTGGCCCACATGTCAGATTATGCCTTGCAGATGCTAAAAAGGGACCCCCGCATTGCCAAAATGATGAACGATGACAACTACTGGTTGGCCAGCATCCTGGATCCACACTATAAAGGCAAATTACAAAACATCATGCCACAGGAGAACCTTGACCTAATATTGGCTAATAAACAAGCAACTCTGGTAAATCGGTTGCTTGAGGCATTCCCAGCACACAGCAGCGGTGATGGTTCTCACACGAGCCGTACGGGCCGGGGGCAGCTTGGCAGAGGTGTTCATGGTGCACACAGCAGAAGTGGCGTTGGAGACAGGGGTTTCATGACAATGTTGTGGACTGATTTTTCAAGTACCGCTCACACAACTGGTAATACTGCATCGATGGAAAGTGACAGGAGACAGCAGTTGTCAACTATGGTTACAAACTACTTTTCCTCCCATATCGATGCTCTCCCACACAGGTCATTCCCCTTTGACTATTGGGCCGCTAAACTGGACACCTGGCCTGAATTGGCACAATATGCGTTACAGGAGCTCGCTTGCCCAGCTGCAAGTGTGCTATCGGAAAGAGTCTTCAGTGCAGCTGGATCAATCCTGACAGAAAAAAAGGACCCGTCTGAACCCAAAATGTGGATGATCTAACCTTCATTAAAATGAACCATGCATGGATTTCCAAGGATTTTGTCCCACCTTCCCCTGATGACACATAGGGTGACAGAAAAATGGCTTGCTTTGGTCCACCTCTTCCTGGGACTTGACCTATTTCGCCTTTTGCATCAGCTGATTGTCCAACATCAACATATGCCACTTTCTAAAACTCCCTAACTGTGCTGCCTCCCCCCACCATGGCCGGGGTCACCACCTAGCGCACGACACCGTGCGAGTGCCGTTGCCCTGGACAGGTGGGTAGGCCGACTCTTGGGTGCGGGCACTGGCACAGGGTCCCTCATAGTGCAATCAAGTGTCTCTGACGGTGGTGGTGCACACCCGCCGTCAGACACACCGCCGTACTATGAGGGGCCCAGTGCCAGTACCGACGCCCACGAGTGGGCCCCCTTGCTTGGGCAGGGCCCCAGCATTTGCAATCTTTACCTCTCCCTGCTCCTCCGCTGTGTAGTCTGGGCCGTCAAATCCATACTGTGCCTGACACCGTCTGAGCCTGCCTCCTGATGTATAGACATATATTTTGAATGTGTACGCTATCCATACATGTTATCCGGGGATACGGTACCCTTTCTCACCTTTGTGCAATCACGTGCAATCCATACTGGGCCTAACACTGTCTGAGCCTGCCTCCTGATGTATAGACATATATTTTGAATGTGTACGCTATCCATACATGTTATCCGGGGATACGGTACCCTTTCTCACCTTTGTCATGGTTAGGACATGGTTAATGTCCTGTTCTGACAGGGTTAACATTGCCGGCCTCTCTTTGGATCTGGGAGGGGTATTTATGCTCACTCCATACTGGCATTCTCTGTCAGTTATACTGCTATTCTGGTGTGTCTGACCCCTGGTGTGTGTTTACTCTGCATTGTTTGTTTGCTTCCCGTGTATGACCCGGCTTGTTCCTTCACTCTGTACTCCGTCTCTTGTTTTTGGTACCATTGTCTTTTCTGGTTCTGACCTCCTGGCTTGGCTATCGTTACTCCGTTACAGTTTACCCCTATTGTACCGTCTAATACCTGTTCTGGTTTTCTGATCTATTGCAACGTCCTGACTATTCTTTCTGTCTAAGCCCTTTGGTACTGTCCTGCTATCTCGTGCTTTGACCCGGCTTGACCTGGTGTCTGTCTCTGTCTATGCTCCTTGGTAACATTGTCCTGTAGTTACCCTTCTAGGAGTTTCACTGCAGCTCCTAGCTCTGTGGAGCTTAGGCCACTCCCCCAGCAGTCACGTGATTCAGGTCCTGGAGCATGCATTGTCACCACTGCTGCTCGCTCCGCAGGTATCTTTGTGCACAGTCTTTGTACTCAGGACACGCGCCCTGGCTCAGTGAGCAAGTGCAGTGCGGTGTTCCTGACATTATAACTGACAGATTCAGTTTTTTTTTCCTCTGAAGGAAAAAAAAAAAAAGTGTGTGTTATCCTCATGGATCCCATACAAGCCTTGGCTGATCAGGTCAAGCACCTGACCCAAATGTTCCATAAACTCAATGTGGAACAGCGCACGATGGCCCATACCCAGCAACAGTTGGTGGTTACTGTGCAGGGGGCTGTCGATGCAGGGGCTTCTAGTTCTGGGGGTAGGGATGTGTCATTAGCGTCCCCCGAATCTCCAGTCAAATTGCCCGATCCCTTCTCAGGGGATAAAAAGGAGTTCAGGTCTTTCAGAGAAGGATGCAAGCTTTTTTTTTCTCTAAGGCCCCGCTCCTCCGGGGATGAGTTCCAGAGGGTGGGGGTCATTATTTCCCTACTTCGGGGGGCTCCGCAAGCATGGGCTTTCTCTCTGTCTTCCTCTGCTCCTGAATGTATGTCAGTGAACTTGTTCTTTGAGGCTCTGGGGCACATTTATGACGAGCCTGATAGAGTGCGTCTGGCAGAGGATATGGTGATGAGTGTGACACAGGGAAGGCACTCTGCTGAATGGTTCTGCTCAGAGTTTAGACGTTGGACCGCCGAAGTATCCTGGAATGACGCCGCCCTGAGGGGGTTGTTTCGCAGGGGCCTTTCTGACCATCTGCAGGACGCTCTGGCATTACATCCGCCTCCTGATACCCTGGAGGACGCCATGATGCAGGCGGTCCGTATGGACCGGAGACTCCGTGCTAGAGGAATGATGCAACAAGAGTCTCCCTTGTACCCCAAATTGTGTGACACTTCACCCGTATCTGAGCCCATGAACGTTGGGTCAGTCTCGGTTAAGGAGAAAGAGAGAAGGCACCGCAGAGACAACCTACTATGTTTTTACTGTGGAGCCTCTGGACATTGGAAAAGGAATTGTCCCTCCTGCCCTTCTTCAGCGAAACCTTCAGAGAAACGACTGAGTCTGGGCAACAATCGAGGAGGTTGTCCAGACTCCCAGGTACATTTTTTCTCACGTATAAAAATGGTCCTCCAGGTTGAATTGGAAATTGCTGGCGGTCCTGTTATGACCACCGCCTTTGTTGACTGTGGTTCCTCCATTAATCTGATTGATGCCCAAGTTGTGACTCTTAATAAGATAGGGACAGTCAGGTTAAAAGACCCTGTTAAAATTGTGGCTGTGGATTCATCCCCTCTTACCCGGGATGGAATTTGTTTTATGTCTGAAGTTTTTTCTATGAAAGTGGGTTCCACTCATGTGGAAAATTTAAGTTGTTTCGTTATGAATAATCTGCCTGCAGGACTGGTATTGGGAATGCCCTGGTTGCAACGCCACAATCCTCTTATTGATTGGGTGAAGGGGGAGATCACCCGTTGGGGATGTAATGATAATGGTCTGTGTTGTAACCCGGTTCCTATTGTCAATCAGATAAAATCTGTATCTGTGTCATCTGTTGGTCTGGAGGGTATTCCGGAGTACCTGAGAGACCTTAAAGATGTGTTTTCCAAAAGCGAGGCCGAGGCGCTCCCACCACATAGACCATATGATTGTGCTATCGATTTAGTACCTGGAGCCAAATTACCCAAGGCTCGTTTGTTTAATTTGTCCGGGCCTGAGCACCAAGCTATGAAAGAGTACATTAAAGAAAGCCTTCGCAAGGGGCATATTCGGCCCTCGGTCTCACCCGTGGCAGCAGGGTTTTTCTTTGTAAAGAAAAAAGATGGTGGGTTGCGACCGTGCCTCGACTTTCGAGAACTGAACAAAATTACTGTTAAGAACACGTACCCTCTCCCGTTGATTCCTGATCTATGCAATCAACTCACGGGGGCCAAATGGTTTTCTAAGCTCGATCTACGAGGGGCTTATAACCTTATAAGGATCCGGGAGGGGGACGAATGGAAAACAGCGTTCCTGACAACTGAGGGGCTGTTTGAAAACATGGTTATGCCCTTCGGCCTCACTAATGCTCCTGCGGTTTTTCAGAACTTTATTAATGTTGTTTTTTCTGACTTGATTGGACGTTATGTAGTCATTTACCTGGATGACATCTTGATTTACTCTGAGGACAGTCAGTCACACTTGCATCATCTGCGTACGGTGCTTATGAGACTCCGGGAGAACCATTTGTATGCTAAGCTGGAGAAGTGCTCATTTTTTATGCAAGAACTGTCTTTTCTGGGTGTAATTGTATCCGGGGAGGGATTCCGCATGGATCCAGGGAAGGTTCAGGCCATTACAGATTGGGTGCAGCCTCATGACCTGAAGGGGTTGCAGCGATTTCTGGGCTTCGCTAATTATTATAGGAAGTTCATTAAAGGGTTCTCGCAGGTGGTAAAACCCTTGACGGACCTCACTCTTAAAGGGGCAGATGTAAAAAGTTGGTCTGTGGCCGCAAAAAATTCCTTCCTGGCATTAAAGAAGTGTTTTACTACAGCCCCTGTGTTGGTACAACCCGATTCGTCAAGACCTTTTATCGTCGAGGTCGACGCTTCGGAGGTGGGGGTGGGGGCAGTATTGTCACAGGGTCCCTCTACCCTGACTAACCTCAAACCCTGTGCCTTTTTCTCTAAGAAGTTCTCGTCGGCCGAGAGAAACTATGATGTCGGTAACAGGGAACTGTTAGCAGTTAAATTGGCCTTTGAAGAATGGAGACATTTTTTGGAGGGGGCCGCTCATCCCATTACGGTCGTCACTGATCATAAAAACCTGGCCTATATCGAGTCTGCTAAGAGATTGACCCCCAGACAGGCTCGGTGGGCACTTTTTTTTCTCGATTTCAATTTACCATCACGTTCCGACCAGGGTCTAAAAATGTAAAGGCAGATGCCTTATCCCGAAGTTTTGATTCTGTGTCCCCTCCAGAACCTCCTTCCTCCATTCTTCAACCGGGAGTGGTTGTAGCCGAAATCTCCTCTGAGTTACAGAGAGAGATTCTGGAAGCACAAGCACAAGCTCCCAGGAATAAACCCCCAGGTAAATTGTTTGTACCCGAACAATTCCGTCCCACACTCCTCCAAGAATTTCATGACTCTATGTTAAGTGCACACCCTGGTATTGCAGCTACCCGGGGGCAGTAGCTAGGGGTTTTTGGTGGCCCTCTATGGGTACTGATATAAAAAGGTTTGTGAATACTTGTGGGGTGTGCGCGCGCTCTAAAAGCTCTCAGGTCCGGCCGGCCGGGGAATTGGTGCCTTTGCCAATTCCGGATAAACCATGGACACACCTGTCCATGGACTTTATCACTAACCTTCCACCTTCCAAGGGCAACTCAGTGGTATGGGTAGTGGTTGATAGATTTTCTAAGCAAGCCCACTTTGTGCCATTACCTGCGTTACCATCTGCTGAAACCTTGGCTCGTTTGTTTATACAGCACATTGTTCGACTGCATGGAGTGCCTGTGAACGTGGTGTCGGACAGGGGTGTGCAATTTGTGGCCAGGTTTTGGAGAGCGTTTTGTATGAAGTTGGGGGTCACGTTGTCATTCTCCTCTGCCTATCACCCGGAATCTAACGGACAAACGGAACGCACCAACCAGTCATTGGAGCAGATTCTGAGATGCCTGGCCTCCTCCAGACAGGAAGACTGGTGTGAGGTATTGCCCATGGCAGAATTTGCATTCAACTGTCGGGTTAATCAGTCTACCGGAAAGCCTCCCTTTCTGGTCAATTATGGGTTTGTTCCGCAGTTTGGGGAATTTTCCCATATGGATTCGGATTGCCCTGGTGCCGAGGGGATGGTACAACAATTAAAAACCCTCTGGAAGGAGGTACAGGGGAACATCTCCAAAGCCCAGAAGAAGTTCAAACATTTTGCAGACAGGAGGAGGGAGGTGGTTCCTGCGTTGACAGTGGGAGAAAAAGTCTGGTTGTCCACTCGTAACATCAAACTTAAAATACCCTCTATGAAGTTGGGCCCCAAATTTATTGGCCCATACAAGATTGTAGAGGTGATCAACCCGGTGGCATACAGATTACAGTTGCCCACCTCCTTCAAAATCTCTAACGTCTTCCACAGGTCCCTATTAAAACCTGTGGGGACAGTTAGAGAAGATCCCTCATCCGTGGCTCCACCAGTGTTGGTAGAGGGTCAACTGGAGTACGAGGTAGGGCGCATCATTGATTCGCGGTGGGTGCGCCGGAGACTTCAGTACCTTATCCATTGGAAGGGATATTCCGTTGAGGATCGATCGTGGGTTCCGTCCAGTTCGGTGCACGCTGATCGACTGGTGCGGGCTTTTCATGCCAGGTACCCTGAGAAACCTGGGGGTCCGGTGGCCCCCCATTAAGAGGGGGGTACTGTCATGGATAGGACATAGCTAATGTCCTGTTCTGACAGGGTTAACATTGCCGGCCTCTCTTTGGATCTGGGAGGGGTATTTATGCTCACTCCATACTGGCATTCTCTGTCAGTTATACTGCTATTCTGGTGTGTCTGACCCCTGGTGTGTGTGTACTCTGCATTGTTTGTTTGCTTCCCGTGTATGACCCGGCTTGTTCCTTCACTCTGTACTCCGTCTCTCGTTTTTGGTACCATTGTCTTTTCTGGTTCTGACCTCCTGGCTTGGCTATCGTTACTCCGTTACAGTTTACCCCTATTGTACCGTCTAATACCTGTTCTGGTTTTCTGATCTATTGCTACGTCCTGACTATTCTTTCTGTCTAAGCCCTTTGGTACTGTCCTGCTATCTTGTGCTTTGACCCGGCTTGATCTGGTGTCTGTCTCTGTCTATGCTCCTTGGTAACATTGTCCTGTAGTTACCCTTCTAGGAGTTTCCCTGCAGCTCCTAGCTCTGTGGAGCTTAGGCCATGCCCCCAGCAGTCACGTGATTCAGGTCCTGGAGCATGCATTGTCACCACTGCTGCTCGCTCCGCAGGTATCTTTGTGCACAGTCTTTGTACTCAGGACAAGCGCCCTGGCTCAGTGAGCAAGTGCAGTGCGGTGTTCCTGACACCTTTGTGCAATCACGTGCAAGCCATACTGGGCCTAACACCGTCTGAGCCTGCCTCCTGATGTATAGACATATATTTTGAATGTGTACGCTATCCATACATGTTATCCGGGGATACGGTACCCTTTCTCACCTTTGTGCAATCACGTGCAAGCCATACTGGGCCTAACACCGTCTGAGCCTGCCTCCTGATGTATAGACATATATTTTGAATGTGTACGCTATCTATACATGTTATCTGGGGATACGGTACCCTTTCTCACCTTTGTGCAATCACGTGCAAGCCATACTGGGCCTAACACTGTCTGAGCCTGCCTCCTGATGTATAGACATATATTTTGAATGTGTACGCTATCCATACATGTTATCCGGGGATACGGTACCCTTTCTCACCTTTGTGCAAGCCATACTGGGCCTAACACCGTCTGAGCCTGCCTCCTGATGTATTGACATATATTTTGAATGTGTACGCTATCCATACATGTTATCCGGGGATACGGTACCCTTTCTCACCTTTGTGCAATCACGTGTAATCCATACTGGGTGTGAGAGCGGCTGGCGAGCTGTTAAGCAAGCTGCAGCACCTGTGGTTTGCACACGTAAGTTTTTCATTTTTTCAGGAATGACGGTTAGGCCTAATTCCGGAACTGCGGTTGACCTGCACTTACTGGGAAATCATCGTTCGTGGGTAATAATTGTAATCAGTGATCCCCATCACTAACGTTGTTCAGCGGGTTATCTGCACCTGTAAGCGACAAACGCTGGCCTTTTCAGTGTAGCGCACATGCAGCCACGGACATGTAAGGGCATGACACACCAGTTATTGGCCAATCTCATGTGCCAGAGCCTCACGTGTCCCTCTAGTAAGCCGGACTCGGACCGCGGGGCATGACGGAGTCTCGTTCGTTAACGGAATTAAGCTTGCAATGTGTGCATCTTTTCTGTAGCTGGCATGGTTGAGGTTTCCCAGGTGGAGTCGAATTTAACCGTAGGCTCCACTCCTGGTGGTGCCCTTCTGGACATTCCTTTAAGGTTCAGCTTTGCAACCATACTGCCCACGTAAAACAAACACTTTGCCTTCATGAACGCTGTTTGGAGGGTCATGACTCGTGGGAATAACGCCGCCCAATCAGTTAACCTGCTAGAGAGATCCTTCATTGCTCCCAAGCATGACATCACACTCCCTAGGAGGAAGGTAATGCCACTGTGGCGACCGTACTCCTGGGGGCGACACAAGTGCACTGATGCCCAGCCACTGCTCGATGAATCTGCTGGTACATTGACCCAGACCACTACATTCCCCTCGCACGCTACACGGCCTGAATCTGACCCTGATGAAACTCAGGTTACCCTTCCCATATACAGTTCCATCTTACACGGTGACAAAGAGGAAGCTGCAGATGAAAGTGCAGGTTCGGCCCACCCGCCATCAGACACACCACCGTACTATCAGGGGCCCTGTGCCAGTGCCGTCGCCAACGAGTGGGCTCCCCCTGCTTGCTCAGGATCACAGCACTTGCAAGGTTGAAATACTGTGCAGTGAGATGGAAGATGGGGACGACGAGGAGTCCAGACTAGTACAGGGATTCCCTAGCGAGGAGACTTATTTGATTGTTTTCAATGTTGGGACAGCAATTTTTGGGGAGCACTATACTCTGGAGAATGATAGATGGGGCCCACCATACACTGGAACATTCCAAAGGTGGACATCAGACACTGGAGCAGCATTTACAGGGCCCATTATACACTAGAGCATTAGAAATGGGGCCCATTATGTTTGGAGCATTATTTGGGCCCATAAGACAGTGGAGCTTCATCCATGGGGACCAACATATACTGTAGCATTATGTGGAGCTCATCATATACTGTTTCAAACATTATATGGGACCAATGATTCTGTATGGAGAAATAGATGGGCCTCGTCATGAGATGTAAAAAGTGAAGTATTTTTCTTTGTACTATACCGCTATTTCTCTGCCGTATCGGAGCATGATGAGTTGTGGTATGTGTTAAAGGGGCGCTCTTTCGCCCAGGGCACATGAAAACCTGGAGCCAGCCCTACCCCCCCACAACTTTAGCCAAATAACCCCCATTTTTCAGTGCGTAACTTGTATTATGAAGTTAATTAAGGTTGACAAGCTTAAGTAAGAAGAATTGATGCTTTTGGCATTCAAATGGGCACTGTAGGTGTGTTTCCTGTCCTCTCACTGCCGACTTTTATTCCCCATTGACTTACATTGGGTTTCGTGTTTCGGGACGACCCCGACTTTTCCCTATAATCGGCCGATCTTGCTCGACCCGACTTTTGGAAAAGTTGGGTTTCACGAAACGAAACTCGACCCTAAAAAATCAAAAGTCGCTCAACTCTAGTGCTGATAGAATGCTTTAAATGTGCACAAAGCCATATACTGGCATAACAAGGACATGCCAAATGCTATGTCCTGATAAGAGACCAAGTGATGAAGTTTTGAATATTTTGTGACACTTAAGCACAGGACCTTACACTGTGCATGCGTGGTATAAGGTCCCGGTGACGTCATTACATCATGACGTATGCAACAACATTGTGATATGCACTCCAGGCTTGGACTTATGGTTGCGACAAGACCCACACATGCACAGTGAAGTCCTAGGCCTAGTTTCTGTTGGATGTCCTTGTCTAGTGTGAAGATA
This sequence comes from Dendrobates tinctorius, assembly GCF_039654945.1. Classification (NCBI taxonomy): domain Eukaryota; kingdom Metazoa; phylum Chordata; class Amphibia; order Anura; family Dendrobatidae; genus Dendrobates; species Dendrobates tinctorius. Next base: position 19,080,972 of record NW_027361770.1, read on the forward strand.
CCAAGGTTTTCATTGTGCAGCTGCAGTAAGAAGACGCGCCGAGGACAGTATGTGGAACAGGTGATCAGTGAGGTGTGTATGTTATTTATTTATTTATTTTTTTACATCTTTTATTTTGCTTTACAGTCTGTCTGTCACGGTCACGTGTGTCTGGACGCAGCGAGTACCGCAAGGCGAACCCATATGACACACGTGACCCTGGATACACCGCCTCCAGTGGGGCGAATTTAAATAATAACACGTGCAGCTGGATACGCCGCCTCCAACTGGTGAATTTAGATATTACACGTATATATAAAGTAGTCTGGAAACCCCGCCTCCAGTAAGGCGAATTTAAATAATAAAGGGGAACCTGGGTAACATTAACAATGGTGGGCCCTGCAATAGGTAATGGGGAAGTGGAGACCTCCTGCACTCCCTTGAGCCAGTGTCCCTGCACTCCTAACGTTCCCTATGCCGGTTCCACACCGGGCGACGCACAGGAACCTTAAAACCCTGACTCGCCCTGACCCTAAATCCTCACTAGGGAATTGGTCGGTGTGGAAACTAATCCCACCACTGCACTAAACACACATGAGGGAAAATGACAATACAGGGGAAACACCACTTAGCTTTGCTCTGTTGCGTACGCTCCTAGCAACAGAGCCCACCACCTGTGTGCATCTTCTCCTCCACCCGGATCCATCACCATAACTGGATCCTTCACCATAGTGCTGCCTTGGAGCAGAGTCCACCACCAGTTGCAGCTGCCCAGTAAACAGAGTCCCAAAGATGAGTCCAGCTTCTGCCAAAAAGTCCAGCATGCTTGAGTCCAGTTTTCAGCAACCAAGTCCAGGATGCTGAGTGCAACTCTCACCATCGTCGCCACTCCACCAAGCCATGCAAGCACTTCCTGCCGACATCATAAACTGTGACTCCACCACGCCATGCCAGCCCTTCTTGCAGACCACATAGCTGCCACTCGTCCCCTCTGGCTGGGCTGCGCAGAACTCATGTTCAGCTCCTTCATCACCAAGGCTTGCTTCCCCAATGACGAACACACAATATCACCAACAGTGATTGAACACACCTGGCTCTCTTTTATAGAGCCTCACACCTGATTTAATATTAAGTGCACATTAAACCAAAGAAACTAAAGTGCACTACCGCTCTCCACCACCGGGGCAACTTAGAATGAATGACACCACGTGTAATAATTCTAATGGCCACCGGGGGCAATCACATCACTTTGGCACCTAGCCAAAGGAAATAAAGTTCACTTATCCATTTAATCTGTCAGATCCACGCTGGATCATGACACTATCCAGATGCAACAATTCATGGATAATTCATGGGAAAATAAATTTGCTGTAAATTGAATTTCCCTGTAAAAGCCGAGCAATTTGGTGAATTCCAATCTCGTCATATCTAGTTATGGAGGTCTAAAGTGATTTTTTCATCTGAAGTCACATCCCCGTGGATTCATGGCAACTGTGGAGAGGCAATAAGGGGAGTGCTTTGATTTTTTTATGCTTTATGGCTAAGAGGAAAAAGAGAGTAAGAAGAATCCATTTTTTAATTCAGGCACTGCCTGCCTCTTCATTAAATGTGTAATATAATTGCGGTTATGAAATAATACAACCAGGTGAGCAGAATTTTACCTTCACTTTGCCCTTGGTAGAAGGTGCCCCTCTCCAAATGGTTGTTAAGAGTTTGGCCCCTGCTATAATGAGCAATTTATAACACTGATCACCCCATAACGTACAGTACTTTTTTACTTTGTATTTTAAATTAATTTTTTTAACAGAGAAAAACACTCAAATATATGTAAACAAAGGTTTATGCCATATCCAGTGATATTTTACAAAGGTTGACTTTATGCCAGCACACAATTCACTGCCTATAATCCGCCCTGTCTTTGTTAAAATCATTTTCTGGACAGCTGTAAAGCAGACACGGAGGAACCAGGAAGCAGTCTGTCCAGAAAAGAAATTATGAGCTAATCTACCATGTCAGACCACAGAATGAAATATTGCCATTGCAGACAAAAAGCAGGATGAACTTTAATGCATGCAGAAGATGTAGTCCATAATCATCCATCTCATACAGTATACTTAGCATCTGGTTACTTACAATTCAAAGTGTGTTTCTATATACATTTCCCATAATTCCTTGGAAGTAGTTTACTTAAGCATTTTTTATTACATCAGCTTAGTCACTCAACTAGCACATATTATTTCAGCTTCTTATATAAATCTACTGTACTTTGGGGAGTTGGGACCAATAAAACCTTTCTTCCGATCAGCACCTTATAAGTTAGCGTCAACTGGAAATATGCTAGGCGTTTCAATTCTATAGCTTTTCAATTACCTTGAAGTTAATAGATGCAGACCCCAGCCAGGCTTACTCATGTGCTGCAAGTTCCATCTTGTGGCAAAGGAAGAGAATGTCAGTTTAGTGTCAATTTTTGATACCTGATATATTGTATTTAGGCTAAGTTCACAAGAGCAAATATAATATTTTAGAGATTTTCCTACAGAAAAAACAGACTACTTTCCATCTGTATTATCATCCATATACAGTTGTGCTTAAAAGCTTACATACCCTGGAAGAATTTTTGCTTTCTTGGCCTTTTTTCAGAGAATATGAATGATAACACCAAAACTTTTTATCCACTTATTGATAGTGGTTGGGTGAAGCCATTTATTGTCAAACTACTGTGTTTTCTCATTTTATTTCATAATGACAACCCAAAACATCCAAATGACCCTGATCAAAAGTTTACATATCCCATTACTTAATACTGTGTATTGCCTCCTCTAACATCAATGACAGCTTGAAGTCTTTTGTGGTAGTTGTGGATGAGGTTCTTTATTTTCTCAAATGGTGAAGCTGCCCATTGTTCTTGGTAAAAAGCCTCCACTTCCTGTAAATTCCTTGGCTATCTATCATGAACTGTGCGCTTGAGATCTCCCCAGAGTGGCTCAATGATATTGAGGCCACTCGAGAACCTTACCTTTGTTCTGCTGTAGCCAATGACAAATCGATTTGGCCTTGTGTTTTGGATCGTTGTCATGTTGGAATGTCCAAGTACGTATGCGCAGCTTACGGGCTGATGATTGCAAATTTGCCTCCAGTATTTGCTGAAAGGTGCTGCATTCATCTTTCCTTCAACTTTGACCAAGTTTTCTGTGCCTTTGTAGCTCACACATCCCCAAAACATCAGCGATCCACCTGCACGATTTGCAGTAGGAATGGTGTTCCTATCATCATAGGCCTTGTTGACCTCCCTCCAAATGAAACATTTATGGTTGTGGCCAGAAAGTTCAATTTTGGTCTCATCACTCCAAATTACCTTGTGACAGACATTTTCATAGAATCATAGAATCATAGAATCGTAGAGTTGGAAGGGACCTCCTGGGCCATCTGGTCCAACCCCCTGCTCAAAGCAGGATTCGCTAAATCATCCCAGCCAGATGACTGTCCAACCTCTGTTTGAAGACTTCCATTGAAGGAGAACTCACCACTTCTCGTGGCAGCCTGTTCCACTCATTGATCACTCTAACTGTCAAAAAGTTTTTTCTAATATCTAATCTGTGTCTCCTCCCATTCAGTTTCATCCCATTGCTTCTAGTCTTTCCTTGTGCAAATGAGAATAAAGTTGATCCTTCTACAATGTGACAGCCCTTTAGATATTTGTAGACAGCTATTAAGTCTCCTCTCAGTCTTCTCTTTTGCAAACTAAACAATCCCAAATCCTGCAACCTTTCCTCATAAGACAGGGTTTGCAGACCGGTCACCATTCTGGTCGCTCTTTGCTGAACTTGCTCCAGTTTGTTGATGTCTTTTTTAAAATGTGGTGCCCAAAACTGGACACAATATTCCAGATGAGGTCTGACCAAAGAGGAGTAGAGGGAAATAATGACTTCACGTGATCTAGACTGTATGCTTCTGTTAATACATCCTAGAATTGCATTTGCCTTTTTTGCTGCTGCATCACACTGTTGACTCATATTCAGTCTGTGATCTATTAGTATACCCAAGTCTTTTTCACATGTGCTGTTGCTTAGCCCTGTTCCTCCCATTCTGTATATGCTTTTTCATTTTTATTGCCCAGATGTAGTACTTTGCATTTTTACCTGTTAAAAACCATTCTGTTAGTTGCTGCCCACTGCTCCAGTTTATTTATATCTTTTTGAATCCTCTCTCTCTCTTATCTAGTATTAGCTATCCCTCCTAGCTTTGTGTCATCAGCAAATTTAATCAGTTTACCCTCAATTCCTTCATCTAAATCGTTGATAAAGATGTTGAACAATACAGGGCCCAGGACAGAGCCCTGTGGTACCCCACTTGAGACATTCTTCCAACTGGATGTGCAGCCATTTACGACCACTCTTTGGGTCCGATCACTAAGCCAGTTATGAATCCACCTAACAGTTGCCTTGTCCATTCCATACTTAGTCATTTTTTCAATAAGGATTGTATGAGATACTTTGTCAAATGCTTTGCTGAAGTAAAGATATACTATATCTACAGCATTTCCTCGATCCACCCAATCAGTGATTCCATCATAGAAGGAAATTAAGTTAGTCTGACATGACTTATTAGTTACAAACCCATGCTGACTCTGTTTAATCACTTCATTCTTATCCAGGTACTGACATACATGTTGTTTAATAATTTGTTCAAAGATCTTTCCTGGTATAGAAGTCAGACTCACCGGCCTATAGTTGCCTGGGTCCACCTTCCTCCCCTTTTTGAAGATAGGAACAACATTTGCTCTTCTCCAGTCTTCTGGGACTTCTCCTGTTCTCCAAGAATTTTCAAAGATTATGGAGAGGGGTTCAAAAATTTCTTCTGCTATCTCCTTCAGTACTCTGGGGCCTGGAGACTTGAATTCATTTAGGTTAGCTAAGTGTTTCCTCACTATCTTTCTGTTTATAGATATCCTGGATTCTTCTATTCCCGTAATAGGACAGTGAAGAACAGTTGATGTTACATTTCCTTTCTGAGAGAAAACAGATGCAAAATAGGAATTTAAAAGTTCGGCCTTCTCAACATCCTGTCTTACCATTTCATCATTTTCATCCTGTAAAAATCCTATAGCATCTTTGACTTTTCTTTTACTTTTGACATATCCCCAAAATCCTTTATTATTGCTTCTGACATCTCTTGCAAGCCTCAATTCATTGTCAGCCTTAGCTAATCTGATTTGTGCCCTGAAGGTTCTGCAGACAGCATTATATTCTTCTTTAGATATGCCTCTCTCTTTCCATTTTAGAAAGATTTTTTTCTTCCTTTTTAGCATGTGCTTAAGTTCTGTGTTCATCCATCCAGGTTTCCTTAAATGCTTCCTATTCTTCCCTCTCTTCGGAATTGTTAACATTTGTGCTTTGAGAATTTCATTTTTCAAAATTTCCCATCCTTCCTGGACATTTTTGTCTTTAAGGATATTCTGCCATTGGATCCCTCCAATTCTCTTTCTGAATCCCTTAAAATCTGCCTTTCTGAAATCTAACCTTGACGTCTGAGTCTTCACAGGTCTTCCTCCTCTAGTTATCCAAAATTCTAAAATAGCATGGTCGCTACCTCCTAGGGTCCCAGCCACTTTTAACTCCTCAACCATTTCCTCTCTGTTTACAAGGATTAGATCCAAGGTAGCAGTTCCCCTTGTTTTCTCCCCTACCTTTTGGAAGATAAAGTTGTCAGCAAGAGAGGATAAGAATTTCCTTGACCTTTTAGTTTTGCCTGAGAGAGATTCCCAACAAATGTCTGGATAGTTGAAATCTCCCATGACAACTATGTCATATTTTTTGGAGAACTTGGCCATTTGATGCATAAAGAGTTCATCCATATCTTCAGCTTGCACAGGCTGCCTTTAGTAAATGCCTACAATGGTGTCCTTTCCATTGTTCCGTCCTTGTATTCTTACCCAAACAGTTTCCACAGAACTCCCAGTCTCTGAAGCTTCAATCTCTGTGCAGATATACGCGTTTCTAACGTACAATGCGACACCTCCTCCTTGTTTATCAAGTCTGTTTCTTGCAAATAAGTTGTATCCTTCTAGTCTTGTATTCCAATCATGTGTATTGTCCCACCAAGTTTCAGTGATTCCAATGACATCATATTTCTTTTCCTGTGTTAGTAGTTCCAATTCTCCTTGTTTGTTGCCCATGCTTTGTGCATTAGTATTGAAACATTTTAGTTTGTGATGGGTTTCTCTTTCTCCAATATTTTTATTAATTAGATTCTTTTGTCCTTGTTCTTCCTTTCCACTTCTAATAGCAGAGTTCTCAATAGCATTTGTCAGGTGTATGGCTTTTTCTGGTCTTTTGCTTCCCTTCCCACGTTGTTCTAGTTTAAAGCTCTCCTTACAAGTGTAGCAAGGTGACTTCCAAATACATGTTTTCCAGTCTTCGTAAGGTGCACCCCATCTCTTGCAAGTAGTCCATCGTAAAGGTAATTCACTCCGTGATCCATAAATCCAAATTGTTGCTGACGGCACCATCGACGTAGCCAGTTGTTCACCTGCAGAATCTTATTCCACCTCCTTGTTCCATGGCCATCCATTGGGAGGATGGAAGAGAAGACCACCTGCTCTCCCAGTTCTTTCACTTTCTTGCCTAAGTCTTCAAAGTCTCTGCAGATGGTTTTCATGTCATTTCTTGCGGTGTCATTTGTCCCCACATGTAGTAGCAGGAATGGGTAGTCATCTGTAGGTCTGAAGAGTCCTGATATCCTGTCAGACACATCTTTAATTTTTGCACTTGAGGCTTGTCTCTGTGCTATTTTGCATATTGTAGGCAAGATCATTTGTGGCATTTACGCAGTAATTGCTCTCTTCTGGAGACTCGACCATGCAGCCCATTTTTCTTCAAGTGCCTCCTTATTGTGCATCTTTAAACAGCCTCAAAGCTAGTTTTCAGAGTGCAGTATTTCAGCTGATGTTATTTGTAGGTTTTTCTTTGCATCACAAACAATTTTTCTGGCAGTTGTGGACAAAACTTTTGTTGGTCTACCTGACGATGGTTTTGTTTTTACAAAGCCCCTGATTTTCCATTTGTTAATCACAGTTTGAACGCTGCTGACTGGCATTATCAATTCCTTGGATATCTTTTTGTATCCCTTTCTCCCTGTCCTGTTTTATACAGTTCAACTACCTTTTCTCATAGATCCATTGACAATTCTTCTGCTTTCTCATGACTCACAATCCAGAAGCATCAGTGGCTGGATGAAAGATGCAAGAGTCTGTCTGGCTCCCAGAAACTCACTCAGCTTTTATGCACAAACACTGATTACAAGCAAACAGGTCAAAGGTGAGGATGTTACCTTTAGTAGCCATTCAAACCCATTTGTGTCAACTTGTGACTTGTGTGCATATTGCCAGGCTAAAATCACCAGGGTATGTCAACTTTTGATCAGGGTCATTTGGCTGTTTTGGGTTGTCATTATGATTTACAAAGAGAAAACACAGTAGTTTGACAATAAATGGTTTCACGAACCAATAACCATGAATGGAGAAAAGGTTTTGGTGTTATCATTCATTTTCTTTGAAAATAGGCAAGGAAAGCAAAAACTCTGCCAGGGTAGGTAAAGTTTTGAGCACAACTGTACAATTGTATGGAATCTCTCACGTTTTATATATCAACAGTTATTAAAATTTACTAGGCCAAATACTGTATATACAGTGCCATGGGAAAGTATTCGGACCCCCCAGAACTTTTCAACCTTTTCCCACATATCATGCTTCAAACATAAAGATGCCAAATGTAAATTTTTGGTGAAGCATTAACAACAAGTGGAACACAATTGTGAAGTTGAACTAAATTTATTGGTTACTTAAAATTTTTGTGGAAATTCAAAAACTGAAAAGTGGGGCATGCAATATTATTCAGCCCCTTTACTTTCAGTGCAGCATACTCACTCCAGAAGTTCATTGTGGATTTCTGAATGATCCAATGTAGAGTTGAGCGAAACAGGTCGGTCAGATTCAAAAATCGCCGACTTTCGCCAAAGTCGGGTTTCGCCGATCGAAACCCGACCCTAGCGTGAGGTCGGCCATGAGGTCACCGATCAGCGCGCCAAAGTCGCGTTTCAAATGATGCTTCCAGCGCCTTTTCACACCCAATGATGGAGGATGCACACTGTGGGCAACGCGATGACATGAGCAGCGGCCAGCACCATCTTAGAGAAGGGCATTGAAGTGATTGGCTGGCTTTGTGTGGCGTCACAGTGGGTATAAAAGGCTGTGAACGCCGACCGCCATCTTACTTCTGCCGATCTTACAATAGGGAGAGGTGCTGCTGCTGATTATGAACAGGGAGAGAGTTAGGCAGGGAAGAAGAAAACAAAACTGCTACTGCTGATAGCGCTTTTCACTGTACAGTTATTGTGCATTGAAAGGGGAGGATTTTTGCTGTGTGCAGCAGCGCTGGTGGTGATTAGGCTGCCTTTTAAGGCTACCAGCTAGCTGAATTGCTGTGTGCACACTGCTGATCAAACTGCTTTTTTCTAAGCACTCCAAATTTTATTATTTTGTCCTGGTGAGTTACTGAGCATTCATTTTTTCACACACCGTCTAGTGGTGTACGCTCCTCACACACTACCGTGTACCGGCTGGTATGACGGACAAATAGAAGCTATCTGGGTGTGACTCTGGAAGAGAAAGCCGAGGAGTTTGTCCGTTTTTCCAGACCTACACGTTAGAGTTGTGTCCGTTTTTCAGTTTCATATATCTGCTGTTTGATTACAGTCAAAACTAGACAGAGACAGCATGTGTCAGTCCGTATACAAATACACGGAGCTTGACAATTTTCCATACAGACACCGTTTAGCGGTGTACGCTCCTCACAAACTACCGTGTACCGCCTACTAGCACGGACAAATAGAAGCTACCTGTGTGTGACTCTGGAAAAAAAACGAGGAGTTTTTCCAGACCTACACCTTAGAGTCGTGTCTGCTTTCAAACAGTTTTGTATATCTGCTGTTTGATTACGGTCTAAACTAGACAGAGACAGCGTGGGTCAATCCATATACAAATGCACGGAGCTTGACAATTTTACACACACACCGTACAGCGGTGTACGCTCCTCACACACTACCGTGTACCACCTTCTAGCATGGAAAAATAGAAGCTACCTGTGTGTGACTCTGGAAAAAAAACAGAGGAGATTTTCCAATTTTCCAGGCCTACACCTTAGAGTTGTGTCCGTTTTTCAAACAGTTTTGTATATCTGCTGTTTGATTACGGTCTAAACTAGACAGAGACAGCGTGTGTCAGTCTGTATACAAAAACACGGAGCTTGACAATTTTACATACACACACCGTACAGCAGTGTACTCTCCTCACACACTACCGTGTACCGCCTTCTAGCATGGACAAATAGAAGCTAACTGTGTGTGACTGGAAAAAAAAACGAGGAGTTTTTCTGTTTTTCCAGACCTATACCTTAGAGTCGTGTCGGTTTTTCAAACAGTTTCGTATATCTGCTGTTTGATAACGGTCAAAACCAGACAAAGACAGCGTGTGTCAGTCCGTATACAAATACACGGAGCTTGACAATTTTCCTTACACACATCGTATAGAGCTGTCCGATTCTTCAACAGTATTGTATATCTGCCGTTCGCATTACAGTCACTTTTATACCTAGTCAGCATGTGTGTGTGACACTCCGTAAATACATATACGGAGATTGTTAGTTGCACAAAAATCATATACAGCTGTACACTTCTGATACAGTTCCGTATATCTGCTTGTTGGATTACGGTCCAATACATATTGTGAGCACAATAGCAGCTAAGGCAGGAGGTGTTGAGCCTGCATCATCCTCTGGCCCAAGAAGGCCTGTAAGGTTGCCTTTTCTTGGAGTAGGAAAACCGCTTTTAAAGCCGGAGCATCAGGAACAGGTTTTGACGTACATTGCCGAAACAGCCATCAGCTCTATTGCCTCCTCTGCTGAACGGTCGAAACCTGCAAGCACGGAGTCGTCAGTGCAGGGTTCTGGTCATAAAAACCCCTTTCCTTGTGTCCTTCACCCACACCAAAAGTTAAGGATGCGGCAGCCCACACTTCAGATTACTCTATGGAGCTCTTTTCACATACCATGCCTGGGTTATCCAATCAAATCCTGAATTCCCCAGTCCAAGATGAATCTTACATGGAGTGCACTGATGCACAGCCACTGCTAGATGATTCTGCTGGTACATTGACCCACAGTACTACATTGCCCTCGCAGTCTATTGAGCCAGAATCTGACCCTGATGAAACCCAGGTGCCCCTTCCCACATACTATACCACCTTACACGGTGACACAGAGGAAGGTAAAGAGGAAGGAGCAGATGACTTTGAAGAGGAGGTGATGGATGACCCAGTTCTGGACCCGGATTGGCATCCATTGGGGGAGGAGGGAGGCACTGGCAATAGTTCAGATAAGGAGAAGGATCCGCAGCAGGCATTGACATCGCAGCAGCGGTTATCTAGCAGGCCCGTAGCTGTCCTAAAACGTGGAACAAAAAGTAAAAGAGTTGCAGGACAGCTTTACCAGACGGTCAACTTAGCACAGCGTGCAAGGCAAGAAAATATTTACCATAGTAGGAAGAGTGCAGTGTGGCACTTCTTTGTCCAAAATCCTACTGATGAGGCAAAGGTTACCTGTAAGAAGTGCGGAAGGACCTTTAGCTGAGGTAAACAACTCAGAAATTTGAATACCAGTTGCATGCTTAGACATTTAATGAACATGCACTTGCAAGCGTGGACGGGCTACAAAACCTCAGGTAACACATGTGCACCTGCTCCAACTGAAGGTAGCCAACAATGCTCCATCGCTACCCCCACTGTAAGACCACCGCCACCATTAAGCACACCCCCAGAACTAAATGTGGAGGTGTCGTCGCAAGGCAAAAGCACTCAGGGAATCACAATGGTTTTGCAACACAACACTGAATCTAGCCCATCACCACCAATACCATCACCAACCTCCTCTCACTCCATCCAGTCCACCGCTACTTCCCCCATATGCAGCTCTCCAGTCCAGCTCACCCTACCAGACACTCTGAGTAGGACAAGAAAGTACTCATCCTCTCAGCCGCATACACTGTGTTTGAACACCTACATTGCCAAACTAATCTCATTAGAGATGATGCCCTACCATTTGGTTGAAAGCTAAGCTTTCCGCGACCTCATGGCCTACGCTGTCCCACGCTATGACCTACCCAGTCGGCACTTCTTTTCTCGAAAAGCCATCACTGCCCTACACCGGCATGTGAAAGACCGCATTGTCCATGCACTAAAACAGTCAGTGAGTGGAAAGGTGCACCTCATAACAGATGCATGGACCAGTAGGCATGGCCAGGGCCGTTACGTGTCCATCACTGCGCACTGGGTTAATGTGGTGGATGCAGGCTCCACTGGGGACAGCGGCGGTGGAACAGTGCTGCCTAGCCCACGGTATAGGAAACAGTTGGCTGTAGGCTTTCCCTCCTCCTCCTCCTTGTCTATCAGCAAAAGCTCATCCACAGAGCGCAGTCGCACGAGCACTACATCCGCAGCTGGCAGTGTTGCGCACGAGGTGTCCCACTATCGAACAGCTAGTGGTAAGCGTCAGCAGGCTGTGTTAAAGATGATGTCTTTGGGTGACAAAAGACACACCGCGGAGGTACTGGCCAACTACTTGCAGCTACAAACAGAGTCATGGCTGGGCAGTCTACATCTTGAGGAAGGCAAGGTAGTCAGTGGTAACGGCCGTAATTTTGTGGCAGCCATAGTCCATGCAAAACTCACACACATACCTTGCCTGGCTCACACTTTGAACCTGGTAGTGCAGTGCTTCCTTAATAATTATCCAAAGTTAACATCCCTGCTCCATAAGGTGCGACGACTGTGCTCGCACATCCGTCGCTCGGCCGTACACTCCAGTCGTATGCAGAAGCTGCAGCAATTGCTCCACCTCCCCAAGCACTGCCTAATCATAGACGTTGCAACAAGGTGGAACTCTGCCCTGCATATGGTTGAGAGGCTGTGCGAACAGAGGAAGGCTGTAATGCACTTGTGGGAGGATACACAGGCAGGCAGACATGGAATTGTCAGGTGTGCAGTGGTCAAAGCTGAAAGACCTCTGTAAATCCTTCAGTGTTTTGAGGAATGCACATGGCTTTTAAGCGCAGATGACACCATCATAAGCATGAGCATCCCACTTATGCGTCTCCTCATGCAAAGTTTGACACACATTAAGGATCAGGCATCTGCAGCGGAGGAGGAGGAGGGAAGGCTTGATGACAGTCAGCCATTGTCTGGTCAGGGAACTGTCCTGGACGAGGTGGAGGAGGAAGAGGAGGAGGATGGGGATGAGGGGGATGATTATTTCAGGCAGGAGGATGTTTCTCAGGGGCAAGAGAAAATGTTGGCATTCCAAGGTCAGGGACAGTGTTTGTGCGTGACTGTAGGGATGTGGATTTGCCAGAAACTGCTCCTCCACCCACCACGGGCAGTGCATCATTGACACCTGGAACATTGGCCCACATGTGCGATTATGCCTTGCAGATCCTAAAAAGGGATCCCCGCATTGCCAAAATGATGAGGGATGGCGACTACTGGCTGGCCAGCATCCTCTATCCACACTACAAAGGCAAATTACACAACATCATGCCACAGGAGAACCTAGAGATAATATTGGCAAGCAAACAAGCAACTCTGGTAAACCGTTTGTTTGAGGCTTTCCCAGCACACAGCAGCGGTGCTGGTTCTCCCATGAGCCGTAGTGTGCACAATGGAAGAGGTGTTCGTGGTGCACACAGCAGAAGTGGCATTGGAGACAGGGGTTTAATGACCGTGTTGTGGAATGATTTCTCAAGTACCGCTCACACGACTGCTAATACTGCTTCGATTAAAAGTGACAGGAGGCAGCAGTTGTCAACTATGGTTACAAGCTACTTTTCCTACCATATTGATGTTCTCCCTCACAGGTCATTCCCCTTTGACTATTGGGCCTCTAAACTGGATGCCTGGCCTGAATTGGCACAATATGCCTTACAGGAGCTCACTTGCCCTGCTGCTAGTGTGTTATCTGAAAGAGTCTTCAGTGCTGCTGGATCAATCCTGACAGAAAAAGGACCCATCTGTCGACCCAAAATGTTGATGATGGCCGACAGCAATGGCACAGGGCCCCTCATAGTACAATACAGTGTCTCAGACGGTGGGAGGGCCCACTTGCCGTCAGACACACCAGCGTACTATGAGGGGCCCTGTGCCAGTACCGTCGACCACGATTGTGCCCCCCTGCTTGGTCATGGCCACAGCACTTGCAAGTTGCAATACTTACCTCTCCCTGCTCCACCACTGTGTAGTCTGGGCAGTTAAATCCTTCACAGGGACAGCCACTAGAAATTTGGCATATTGATCAGTGATGGTTAAGATGTAGCTATGGCCTGTACTGCTGCCCTCTACCTTCAGATGATCAATGGCTACCATTTGAAATGGACCTCATCTTACAAGTGGATGCAGTGGTGGTTTATGATCACCTTTCACAGTTGTGATAGTCACAGACGTGTGACATTCCTGCCACCATTTTTCAATGTCTCCTCTCATGCCAATCCAATAGAATCGTCTACGGCCTGTGGCTTCTGTCTTTTGCACTCCAAAATGACCAGACACATCATGATAGGCAGTGAGGACCATGGGTACATCTCTCCCTGTGATCACAATTTGATGGAGACGAGTAACGTTGATGTGATCCACGCTACTGCAATAAAGCAATCCTTTCTTCACAAAGAACCTTTTTTGCTTTCTCCACAGACACAGTAATTGAGGGTCTGCATCGCCTCTGCAACATCTACCTGGAGGTTTTCCCGTGATGAGTAATTCCAAATTTTCTGCTAACACTTGACTTTGCATCTATACTTGTATCCATGTAGTTTCCAGTAGCGGAGATTCTTGACTGGCTTACTAAGATTGAAATATGTACGAAGATTTAAAAGTACCATCAACACTGTATACTGGTGTACGCTATGAATACCTTTCCCTTTTTCAACTATTTTAATTATGGTGTAATACATAATGAGCCTGTGAGTGTCTGTGCCTGACTCTGGAAGTATAGACGGAAATTTAACCCTAGACTGGACACACCTGGTATGTGCTGATACAGTACCTTGATTCAAAAATTTGTATTAAGGTATCATCTGTAGGATAACCAACTGTGGGGGGAACCCTCTTCTTGCCTCAGACAAACACGAGACTGAGACAGAGTTTGTATTGAACAGGTCCGTTTTTAGTGCCCATCCTTCTGTCAACAACAGCAAGTCGCCACAGCCGTTTCACATTTCTCTGTACACAGGCCCCGGTACCTTCACTTCCTTTGTAACTATAATTGTGGCGTCCTCTGTGGCTCTTCCACTGTGGCTGGCCTAGGCCCAACCCACCACAGCGCTGCACCAGTCTGAGCACACCGTCCATATGATAGCCCCAGGCCATCTTCGTCTGCGGCTACCTTCCTCTGGGCCACCCCCCTGTGACCGCCTCAACTGTCAGTCCTCTCTGGAGCCTTTCCACTGTCTCTATTTCCTCAGCAGAACTTCCTCTTTACTGTGCTCCCTTCGCTGACTGACTCTTCCAGAACCCTCCCTCAGCCTTTTATACTTCCAGTTCTGGTAACTCCGCCCACCATCACCTAACAGTTTCTCTGACTAATGACAGTTATTCAGTCCCACTCCTACACTCTCCATTGCCCTCCAATGGGCAAGCTAAAACACTGAACCCTTTCTCTTTATCTTAGCGGTTTCACACCTACACTGCGCTACACCTCTGCTTCTCACTATAGGCTGGTTTGTCTGTCAGTCCACCTTCCTTACATCATCCATAGTGAATGAGCGTGTGTGGGTTACACCTTCCATATATATGGTGAATTGGAGAAACAAATTTTTACACTATACTCGATACAGCTTGTATCTTGTTATACAGTACCTTTGTTTGACATTTAGCATTACGGTCAAATCCATACTGTGTAAGCATCTGAGAGTGACTATGGGACTATTTATGCAGAGATTTCAATTGTACCCTAAAAAATATATACTTGTTATCTTGTTATCCAGGACCTTTTTTACAACATTTTTTATTATGGTCAAAACCAAACTGAGTTAGCGTCTGAGGGTGACTACAGAAATATATACCAATATTTTCAATTTGGCCAGCACTGTATACAGCAGAATGCTTCTGATACAGTAACCTTTTTAGCTATTTAGATTCTGGTGTAATCCATAATGAGCCTGTAAACGTCTGTCTGTTACTCCGGCAATATATTTGGAACTTTAAGATTACCCCAACACTGTATACAGCTGTACGCTTGTGTTACATAACTCATTTACAGCTTTTGATATTCTTGTGTAATCCATACTGGGCCTGAGAGCGTTTGTGTCTGCCTCCTGAAATGTATACGGAGAATCAGAATGTTTACACTATACTTTATATACCTTGTATCTGATGATACTGTACCCTTTTTCAACTTGTTTTTTTATTGGGTAATCCATACTGAGCCTGTGAGCATCTGTGTATGCCTCATGAAATATATATGGAGATTTACTGTTATCCATAGACTGTATAGAGCTGTACGCTTCTGATACAGTACCATATATCTGCTGGTATTTTGGGTCCATTTTAAAAAACATGAGGAAGTATGGTGGAAGAGGACGCGGATGTGGGCATGGAGGGCCATCTGGTACTGATGGTGGTGGTGGTGCATCTGCTGGTAGTGGCAGGAGGTGTTGAGCCAGCATTATGGTGTAGCTCTGGAAGGCCTGTAAGGCTCCCTTTTCTGGGAGTAGGTAGACTACTTTTAAAGCTGGAGTATCAGGAACTGTTTGTGGCTTACATTGCTGAAACATCCTCCAGTTCCATCACCTTCTCTTCTGAAGTTGTAAAAAATGCATGCACTGAGTCGTAACTGCAGGCTTCTGGTCAGGAGCAACCCCTTTCCTTGTGTCCTTCACCCACACCAAAAGTGAAGGATGTGGAAGCACACACCTCAGATTACTCCATGGAGCTCTTTTCACATACCATGCCTGGGCTAATTAAAAATAGGGCCTATCATGTACTGGAGCAATGTAAATGGGGCAGATCAGACGCTGGAGAGCATCTAAGGGGCTCATTATACACTGGAGTATTACAAATGGGGCCCATTATATATTGAGCATTATTAGGGCCCATGATACACTGGAGCATCATCCATGAGGCCCATCATGTACTGGAGCATTGTAAATGAGGAAGATCAGACACTGGAGCAGCATCTAAGGGGCACATTATACACTGAAGCATTACAAATGGGGCCCATTATATATGGAGCATTATTCGAGCCCATCATACACTGGAGCATCATCCATGAATCCATGAGGCCCATCATGTACTGGAGCAATGTAAATGGGGCAGATCAGACACTGGAGCAGCATCTAAGGGGCACATTATACACTGGAGCATTACAAATGGGGCCCATTATATATGGAGCATTATGTGGAGCTCATCAGAAACTGTATGGAATATTATATGTGACTAATTATTTGGTATGGAGAAATATATGAGGCTCATTATTCTGTATGGCGCACAATGTGGTGGCCATAACACTGTATGGAGTAATACACTGTCCTGTTTTTGAGCTATTGTACAATTTAAAATAGATCATTCATGTCATGTAAGCAGTGAAGTATGTGTCATTGCACTATACCTATATTTATGTGGTGTATCGGAGCATCATGAGTTGTGGTATGTGTTAAAGGGGCGCACTGACACTCTTTGGCCCAGGGCACATGAAAACCTGGAGCCAGCCCAACCCCCCCACAACTTTAGCCAAATAACCCCCAGTTTTCAATGCGTAATTATTATTAGGAAGTAAATTAAGGTTGACAAGCTTCAGTTATAAGAATGGATGTTTTTAGCATTGAAATGGTCACTGTAGGTGTGTTTACTGTGTTCCACTACCTGCAGACTTTGCTTCCCCATTGACTTGCATTGGGTTTCGGGTTTCAGTCGGCCTCCGACTTTTCCCTATAGTCGGCCAATTTTGTTCGACCCGACTTTTGCGAAAGTCGGGTTTCATGAAACCCGACTTGACCCGAAAAAAGGCAAAGTCGCTCATCTCTACTAATGATGGTAAATATAATCCATCTGTGTGTAATCAAGTCTCCGTATAAATGCACCTGCTCTGTGATAGTCTCAGGGTTCTGTTTGAAGCACAGAGAACATCATGAAGATCAAGGAACACAGCAGGCAGGTCCGTGATACTGTTGTGGAGAAGTTTAAAGCCGGATTGGATACAAAATGATTTCCAAAACTTTAAACATCCCAAGGAGCACTGTGCAAGCGATCATATTGAAATGACGTCTCTTGCAAATCTTAATTCATTGTCAATGCCATCAGGAGGGGGTTTGGACCCTTTTGCATTTTGGTCTTCAAAAATGGGAGAGTAGCTTCAGCTCGCTTGTCATGCCTTGTAGGTTTTGTCATGCCAATGTTCTCTCAGAACATGTATCAAGTGTTGCTGGTGGTGCCCTGATGGATAACTGCATCTGGATGTCCCCTGAAAGTGTAGACCGCCTAACTTTCATCAAGATGAACAAGTCAAGGATGTTCAATGACTTTTGCACTCCAGTCGCAGACTAGGCGATGGTGTGGTTTTTAGTGTGCTGCATTGATCTTTCATTATTGCAGTCTGTAACGCCTTTTTTCATGGCTTCTGTGCCTGCTGTCACTACTGCTGTTGATGTTCCAAACAATTTTTTGAAATGTGGAGATTCCAAGTTGGGTCTACATCTGATGGGTTGCCTGTAGTGGAAGAGGTGTCAGAGCTCCATTATACTATTTCTACTGTTGTACTATTTTTACTCTTCTACTCTACTAATGTTTGGACTCCAAGTTGGGTCTCCTTCATGTGTGTTGCCTGTAGCAGTAGGACTCCCAGACTGGCAGGCAGGCAGGCCCGGATTGGCAATATAACCAACCGGGCATTTTCCCGCTGGGCCGCTGTCATGTGGGCCGCGGGCGGCAGCGCCCGATCATCTGGCCGCTTGCCAGCGGCTGCGGCCACTGTGGCTCCTGCCGCCGGCCCTCTGTGGGCACGGCGGTGATAGTTTCCAAGTTCCTCCCGCACTGCAGGGAGATAAGCCACCACGCCTCCCCCACGCACCCCATCCTCGCCGTAGCATGAGACCCCCCGCCCCCGCAGCCACTCACAGTGTCGCTTGCCTTCTCTGTTCGCAGGACCTGTGATGATGTCACAGGAGGGGAGGAGTCAGGGGGTCACATGATCAGGAGCCTTTGTCCAGACCCCTGATCATGTGACCCCTGACTCCGCCCCTCCTGTGACCTCATCACAGGTCCTGTGCGCACAGCCTTGCCTCTTGGTGTCTGCAAGACTCTGCTGTGCTGTTGGTTGTTGTCATGGTGCTGGATGAGATACGTATGTGTGGGGTCAGGAGGGGTTTACAGGGTAGATGTAGCAGGGCTGTATGTGTATGGGGTGTACTGAGCGGAGCCGTGTGTGTACGAGGTGTACAGAGTGGAGCCGTGTGTGTGCGAGGTGTACGGAGCGGAGCCGTGTGTGTGCGAGGTGTACGGAGCGGAGCCGTGTGTGTACGAGGTGTATGGAGCGGAGCCACGTGTACGGAGCAGAGCCGTGTGTGTACGAGGTGTACGGAACAGAGCCACGTGTACGAGGTGTACGGAGCAGAGCCGTGTGTGTATGAGGTGTATGGAATGGAGCCGCGTGCACGAGGTGTACGGAGCAGAGCCGCGTGCACGAGGTGTACGGAGCAGAGCCGCGTGCACGAGGTGTACGGAGCAGAGCCGCGTGCACGAGGTGTACGGAGCAGAGCCGCGTGCACGAGGTGTACGGAGCAGAGCCGCGTGCACGAGGTGTACGGAACAGAGCCGCGTGTACAATGTGTACGGAGCGGAGCCGCGTGTGTACGAAGTGTATGGAGAGGAGCCGTGTGTGTATGAGGTGTACGGAACAGAGCCGCGTGTACAAGGTGTACGGAGCGGAGCCGCGTGTGTACTTGGTGTACGGAGCGGAGCCGCGTGTGTTTGGGGTATACGGAGCGGAGCCATATGTGTACGGGATGTACGGAGCGGAGCCAAGTGTGTACGAAGCATACAAAGCGGGCTTTTCCCACGGACACAGGAGTACACGGCGGAGCCCCGAGGAGCATTTTAAAACACACATGTGATGTTCCACCTGAAGTGATGTGCTTGAAGCTGACCGGAAATGAGATAATTTCTTGAGGAGATTGTAACAGAACCAGGAATGCTTCAGATCCATCACCGTGTCCTCCTCCGACAGCGCAGACAGCAGGATCGCCTTGGAATCGGGGATGTCGGCATGTGAGCGGATCATGATATGTCCTGCATCGGGAGGCTCAGGTGGGCACTACAATGGGACCCGGGCTGCTATAGTATCTTTATAGAATCTTTCTTTATTTCTTTCTCTCTTTTTCTTTCTTTCTCTGTTCTTTCTCATTCTCTGTTCTGTCTTTCCCTCATTTTCTTTCTCTCTCTCTCTGTTCTTTCTTTCCCCTCTTTCTTTCTTTTTCTTTCCTCTCTTTCTTTCTTTCTTTCTTTCTTTTCTTTACTTCTTTCTCTCTCTATTCTTTCTCTGTCTCTCTCTGTTCTTTCTTTCCCCTCTTTCTTTCTCTCTCTATTCTTTCTCTGTCTCTCTCTGTTCTTTCTTTCCCCTCTTTCTTTCTCTCTCTCTCTCTGTTCTTTCACTGTCTCTCTCTGTTCTTTCTTTCTTTTTTCCCTCTTTCTTTCTTTCTTTCTTTCTCTTTTTTCTCTCTCTCTCTGTTTTCTCTCTTCCTTAGTGCCAGTCAGTGTGCCCATAATGCCAGCCACTGTGCCCTCAGTACAAGTCAGTGTGATCAGCAGTGCTAAATGGGTGCGATTAGGCGTGGACATGGGTGTGACTAGTTGCGGAATGGGTGTGGCTGGGCATGGCCTAAAATTTGCAGCTGCGCGCGCCGCAGTCTTTGTCCCTCTTACCCTTCCTCAAAAGTTGGGAGGTATGATAGGGGCAGCTATGACCAGAAGGTCTGGTTGCCCAATGGATAGCAGTTCTGCCAGGAATTCTGTCACCGTGCGTACAAAAGGGGACAGAGCTTTGGGAGGAGTACTGTACCTAAAAGCAATAAATAGGACTGAGCTGAAATACTGGACACAGCTATGACTACATGGTATATAGTCGTGTTAATCTCCTCTCACTGCTTGTAACCTACAACTGTACAAAAATATTATATAGTCACCATGTGACTAGTGGGCCTGTGTAACTTCAAATGCCAGGGCTGAATTTTAGTCCCAGTCCGGCCCTGCTGGCAGGCCAGCATTTACTTTCAGTCAACTACCTCTGTTACTATCTGTAAATATTTCCAACAATAGTAGTCTATGAAGATGATATTTGTGCCACCTGAGTGTGGCTGAGCAGAAAAGCAATTTGATCTGTTGCATGAGGTATCAGGACTTCCAGAACAGCAGGCTTACACCAGTCCCTCACTCATCATAAATTAAACTTAAATCACACTAGTGACTAGTAAGCCTGATTTATTCGGAGACATGCACTAGAAATTCAAATCTACTCCAGTCCATGGCCATTTTCTGGCATGAATTATAGTAAATTTGTTGGACCATGAGGGGCCCACCCTGTTTTGCAATGCTAAGCTAACTTTTATTAAAAGTAGGATAAGTGGGAGAGAAAGTTGAAACAAATTGCAAATTTTGGCATATTTGTTAAAATAAATGCCCTTTGTCATAGAAAAAAAATTGAATATCCAAAATACATCTCCAGAGAGGGGACATATCACACTAACATTATACATATGCGGTTAATTGTGTCTAAAAGAAGCAAATTATACCTAAAGAAAAAATAAATTAATTAAAACAAGGAAGAAGAGATAAGTTGCTGACACATTCATTTCCATTGAAGTAGGGTCCTCATGCAGTCACCAGGAGGTTATGTTAGAGAAAAAAAACAGAAAGACTGGGCTTTTTTTAGGTGGAGAAGTACCTTTCCAAGGTATATGACTTCCTCTAATCAAAGAATATTCTTAGACATTTTGGAGCCAGTGGTCAGTGATGAATTTAGGGGTTTACATTGATCCGATTGGACATTTAACCCTTTAAAATCAATGGTCAATAATGGACACAATACCTTAGTTTTTCTGCAAATATTCCTTTCCTTTGGTGTCCTGCCCATCCTGACTGTCCTGACAGCCCAGATGCTATCAAAAGCCACCATGAGCACAAGCCTATCAGATTTTGTCTAAAGCAGGTCAAACCAAATGCTGTGGGTGGCATACCACCTAAGTTTCTTTTGGCAATTACTCTGATCTGCTCCTTATCCACATTTTTTTCGCCAAGGCTTTTGTGGATTCAGGAGCGGCTTTGAATCTGATGGATTTGGATTTTGCTAAACGTTGTGGTTTTCCCATGATACCTCTGCGGATGCCTATTCCTTTGAGGGGTATTGATGCTACTCCTTTGGTGGAGAATAAACCTCAGTTTTGGACCCAGGTGATAATGAGGGTCACCCCAGACCACCAAGAAAATTGTAGATTTTTGATACTGCATAATTTGCATGATACTATTGTTCTGGGTTACCCCTGGTTGCAAATCCATAATCCAGTTTTGCATTGGAAATCTGTGTCTGTGGTGAGTTGGGGCTGTAGGTGTGCTCTTGATGACACTCCTGTTTTCTCCACTTCTCCCCAGTCTCATGATGTTCCTGACTATTTGGCTGATTTTTATGATGTATTTAGTGAGTCAGTCTGTGTCCCTGCCTCCTCATATGAGTTATGACTGTGCAATTGAGTTGAGGCCTGGGTGTAAATTTCCCAAGGGTCGGCTTTTCAACTTTTCTGTACCTGAACACGAGGCTATGCGATCTTATATTAAGGAGTCGTTGGAGAAGGGTCATATTAGACCATCTTCTTCACCCTTAGGTGCTGTTTTTTTTCTCGTGGCTAAGAAAGATGGTTCATTAAGGCCTTGTATTGACTATCGTTCCCTTAACAAGATTATGGTTAAATATCAGTATCCGTTACCCCTGATTTCTGATTTATTCTCCAGAGTTAAAGGTGCCTGCTGGTTTACTAAGCTTGACCTCAGGGGGGCATATAATCTTATTCGCATCAAGCGTGGAGATGAATGGAAGACGGCGTTTAATACTCTGGAGGGACAATTTGAGTACTTGGTGATGCCTTTTGGGCTCACTAATGCCCCTTCTGTCTTCTAATCCTTCATGAATGATATTTTCTGGGACTTTGTGGATAAGTTTTTGATCATCTATTTGGATGATATTCTGATCTTTTCCAGTGATTGGGATTCTCATGTGGAACATGTTCGGACTGTGTTCCGGATTTTGAGGGAGAATTCCCTGTATGTTAAGGGAACAAAATGCCTTTTTGGTGTACAGAGGATTTAATTTTTGGGATTTATTTTGTCTCCGTCAACTATTGAAATGGACCCGGCCAAGGTGCGGGCCATTTATGATTGGGTTCGGCCCACTTCTTTGAAGGCTCTCCAGAAGTTTTTGGGTTTTGCTAATTTTTATCGTAAATTTATAGCTAATTTTTCTGGTACTGCCAAGCCACTGACTGATCTGACCAAGAAGGGCGCTGATTTGCTGAATTGGTCTCCAGAAGCTGTTTTGGCATTTCAGGAGCTGAAGCAGAGGTTCACTTCTGCTCCGGTTTTACGGCAACCTGATGTCTCACTTCCATTTCAGGTAGAGGTAGATGCTTCGGAGATTGGTGCAGGAGCTGTTTTGTCCCAAAAAGATTCGTTGACTTCCAAAATGAATCCCTGTGCCTTCTTTTCCCGAAAGTTCTCCCCATCTGAACGCAACTATGATGTGGGGAATCGGGAATTGTTGGCCATGAAGTGGGCATTCGAGGAGTGGAGACATTGGTTGGAGGGAGCTAGACATCAAGTTGTGGTCCTCACTGACCACAAGAATTTGATTTACCTGGAGTCGGACAAACGCTTGAATCCTAGACAGGCCAGGTGGGCCTTGTTTTTCACGTGTTTTGATTTTGTGGTCTCCTTTCTTCCGGGCACTAAGAATGTTAAGGCAGACGCCCTTTCTAGGAGTTTCTTTGCTGATTCTCCTATTGTGACCAAACTTAGTACCATCCTAGGTGAGGGGGTAGTTCTTTGTGCCAACTCACCCAATTTGAGACGTGCCCTGGAAGAATTTCAGGAGGACAAACCTGAGCGTTTTCCTATGGGAAAATTGTATGTTCCTGACCAGTGGAGGAAGAGAGTGATGTCTGAAGTTCATTGCTCCACGTTGGCTGGTCATCCAGGTATTTTTGGTACCAGAGATTTGATGAGTCGGTCTTTTTGGTGGTCTGCCTTATCTCGTGATGTCAGGAATTTTGTGCAGTCTTGTGGGACTTGCTCCCGGTCTAAACCCTGTTCTTGTTCTAGTGGGTTGTTGATGCCCTTGCCGGTGCCAAGAAGCCATGGACCCATATCTCAATGGATTTTATTTCTGATCTTCCTGTCTCTCAGAAAATGACTGTTATCTGGGTGATTTGTGATAGATTTTCTAAGATGGTCCATCTTGTACCACTCCCAAAGCTGCCATCTTCCTCAGAGTTGGTGCTCTTGTTTTTACTACAGGTGGTTCGGTTGCATGGGATTCCTGAGAACATTGTGTCGGACAGAGGAGTCCAGTTTGTCTCAAGATTTTGGAAAGCCTTTTGTTCCAAGCTGGGAATTCAGTTATCCTTCTCATCTGCGTTTCACCCACAGAACAATGGGCAGACTGAGAGAACAAACCAGACTTTGGAGTCCTATTTGAGATGTTTTATTTCTGCTGATCAGGATGATTGGGCCTCATTTTTGCCCTTAGCCGAATTCGCCCTAAATAATAGAGCTAGTTCTGCCACATTGATGTCACCCTTTTTCTGTTACTTTGGGTTTCATCCTCGATTTTCTTCAGGGCAAGTGGAATCTTCAGCTTGCCCAGGTGTTGACACTGTGGTAGAGAGAATGCAGCAGATTTGGGACCAAGTGGTGGATAAATTGTCCCTCTCTGAAGAAAAGGCCCAGCGGTTTTCCAACCGGCATAGGACGATTGGTCCCCGGTTTAAAGTGGGTGATAAGGTTTGGTTGTCGTCAAAAAATATCTCTATGAAGGTTGTGTCTCCAAAGTTCAAGCCAAGATTTATTGAGCCTTATAGGATTTTGGAGATTCTTAACCCGGTTTCTATTCGATTGGCTCTTCCAGTTACGTTTAAGATCCATAACGTGTTTCATACGTCTCTGTTGAAGAGGCTTGTTGAGCCCGTGGTTCCTATGGCGGCACCTCCTGACCCTGTGTTGGTTGAAGGTAATGTGGAGTATGAGGTAGAAAAAATACTGGATTCTCGTCTGGCTAGACGGAGACTCCAGTATTTGGTCATGTTGAAGGGTTATGGCCAGGAGGACAATTCTTGGGTCTCTGCCTCTGACATTCATGCCGAAAGATTGGTTCGTGCTTTTCACCGGGCCCATCCTGATCGGCCTGATGGTGTGAATGAGGGTTCGGTGACCCCTCCTCAAGGGGGGGTACTGTTGTGAGCTCATTTTCTGGTTTACCTCTGGCTTCTGGTGAGGGTGGTGGAGATGGCTGTATTGACAGAGGAGTCATGAGTTCTCCATCTGAGCTCCCTTTGGTGGTGACAGCAGGTAATGAAGCTGATCTAAATTGCAGAGACCTGCCACCTGAGGAGGACAGTGAGTGGACATCAGAAGTCTCTGACTGGATTTAAGACAGCCGACTCCCTAATTTTGTGCGGGTGATTTTCTCCTGCCCTGAGGTTCTGGTTTCCAGTTCTGTTCCTGCCTTCTCAAGCTAAGTGTGCTCTGCTATTTTTCACATGAGATTTGGTCTGGTTTATTCAGTTTCTGTGGTCAGCCAGCCCCTGCTGTGGCTGTGCTGAATTTCCATTCTTATGTCTCTGTTTATGCCGGTTTGCTTTTTGTCCCTGATCAGATTGGTCTCTTTTTGCTCTTTCTTCAGAATATACCAGAGTGCTGATATAGGGAATTGAAGTCTAGCGACTTCAGGGTTTTTGTTATCAGAAAGTGTTGGACATTTTTTGGCAGGGTTTTGTGCGTGATTGCAGACAGCATTTTTCCTTTCCTGTCCTTTCTAGTTAGCGTGGGCCCCATCGTTTGCTCAGCCTATTTTTCTATCTGTGTTTGTGTTTTCATCTTGTCTCACCGTCAATGCATGTTTGGGGGCTGTCTATTGCTTTGGGTTCTACTCTGGGGCAGTTTAGACTTCCCCTTTTCTTGCTTTAGGCTTATTTATTTCTCCAGCTGTGATGAGGCGTCTAGGATCATCGTAGGTACGCTCCACGGCTACTGCTAGTTGTGTGGATAGGATCAGGGGTCTGCAATCCGCTTAGTTACCAACCTCTCTGGTTTTCTGGGGCTTAGCTTGTTTTTGTTTTTCCTTCTCGGTGACTCATTCGTAACACTGAGCCCTGTGCGGCCACCAATACGACCCTGCCAGGAGTTTTGTGGTCTGCATGTAGCCACAATGACCACCCGCCCTGGATGCGTGTGCCCACGCGAGAACCTTCGGCCGAAGGCGAGGGGGGACAAAGGTCTTGTCCGGCGGCACAGAGTTTGGCCATTGCAGGGCACCGTTATCCTGGAGAACAGAGTGCTGACAGCCGTAGCCGCAAGTGGAGGTTAGTGCCAGACGCGCCTCGAGACTGGCGCGAGACACCTCCATGGGCTCTGGGAGTGAACACTCTGGCTCGGGTGATTCCAGAGGTTCAAAGAGGTTGGCAGCAGGAGTAACCCTCCGTCTGGATTGAGCACGCTCCAACCCGCGCTCCGAGAAACGGAGATCAATACGGGTGGCAATGGCAATCAGCTCCTCCAGACTAGCAGGAACCTCTCTGGTAGATAGAGCATCCTTAACATGCTCAGCTAAACCTCTCCAAAACACAGGGATGAGGGCTCTATCAGATCACTCCAGCTCGGAAGCCAGTTTCCAAAAACGAACGGCATACTGGCTGACCGAGAGGGATCCCTGAGTTAGTGCAAGGAGCTGAAGAGAGGTATCGTGCATGACCCGTGGTCCCAGGAAAAGCTGCTTGATAGATGTTAAGAACTGAGCAGCGGTCTGAACCTCAGGGTCACCATGCTCCCACAGAGGCGTTGCCCACTCCAACGCCCTACCCGAGAAGGGAAATAATAAACCCCACCTTAGCCCGTTCCGTAGAGAATCGCGCAGCCAGTAACTCCAGCTGGATAGAGCACTGGCTCATGAAACCCCTACAGGAGGCGCAATCGCCAGAAAATTTATTGGGCAACGGGAGGCGGGAAACTGTCGGCGCAGGGGAGGACGTGGACATACGTGAAACCGCCTCTGCGATCGCCTGTACAGCAGCCTCCGAAGACTTTGCCACTGAGATAACACTCTCAAGAGTAGCCAACCGGCCCTCTAGCTGGTGAATGCATTGAAAAAGTTGCTGCTAATCTGCCATTACTAGCCAGACCCTGGCGCTAGTATAATGTTAGGAACAGCGGAACCCACTAAATAAAAATAAATAATAAAGTGCGTTCGCCGCTCAGGGTGCACCGTGCAGTAGATGTTACACCACTGCTAGGTAATGACAGATGAGCAATATGGAGATATAATGCGCACGGGTTAGACTTCACCCGAAGTGCGCAAAGCGGGCTCTGTTCACAAACAGAGGCGCCGCAACATAAACATATGAAAACGCTGAGCCTGTTAGTGTCACAGACCACAGGGAAATGCACACACGGTATCAGGTCACAGGAGCAGGACCCAAGGCAGAGGAGCTGCGTCCGTCTAGACCTACCGTGTGTTCTGCGTCGCTACTGCGGATGCCAAGGAGGGCTGCAACTGCAGCGTGGCATAGGGCACGGCCGCTAGTTGACTAAGCTAGGAAGCAGGCGCAATGTCGGACGCTAGAGTAGAGGTGCGGTGTGCACAGTGGCCTAAGGCTTGCCACTGACTGGCGCTGACTGCTGCACTAATTCCCTATCCACATGCGTAATATCAGATGGAAGGGGTTTTAAATTAGTCAGTCACCAGAGTCATACATCCGTCACCATTCACACATTAGCTTGAAAAGTCTATACTAGCGCATGGCCGAACAGTCATGCGCCCTTTTTATAGCCGTGCGGGACCTTACAGATCTCCGAGATGGACCAATGAGATCTGGAGCAGGGCCTGGGCACATGACTCCCGATCTCCAATGGGAGATTGCCTCGTGAGCATGCCCAATGTGAGCACAGAGGAGCTTAGTCTCTGGAGCGATGTGCTGCAAAGTAATCTTCTCTGCAGTAGATCTGGAGCGATGTGCTGCAAAGTAATCTCTGCAGTAGATAAACAGCAGGAGACCGCAGAATGTGAGGCTCTAGATTCCTGTAGAGCAGAAGCAGAACCCAGACGCCAAACACACAGATTGAATACAATACAATGCATTCCATATAGAGGTGAATAATGCTTGATGTAGCAGAGTTAAATAAAGCCAAAGGAATTTGAAATGTGTAACGTGGACCAAGAAAAAACTAATACAGAGCAACCAAAGTTGAAAAAAAGCATTCAAATATTGCTTTGAAAAGACAATTTGCTTTGGTTTCAATTCAGCCTGTTTTTGGAAACCGGTTTAAAGAGAGCACACCATCCCCAAAGATACTGCAATGATGGGGCGATACATGGAGTGAATAGAGCAAGATCTTTTTCCATCTCCCTGTTCTAAAAATCCATTTAATAAATGGTCCCTAGATAGGGGACGTATCAGATATTAAACTGATAAGAACGAGCGTGGTTCCCCCTATATATATAAATTCAAAATTTAAAAGTAAATTTCAAAATTTAAAAGTTGGCAGGCCACAAAAGGGTGACAATATTTCAAAATAGCCATCATTGAGTAAGGAATGTGTTAGAAATTGAATAACTTAACTACACATGGGATACTTGAATTAAGGTCGGAAGTAATGAGGGCAAGGGGATGTGCATAAATATATCAAAAGCGATAGGGGACATATCAGATATTAAACTGTTAAGAACGAGCGTGGTTACACCACCCCCCCCTCCACCCCCCCAACTGTCTGCTGAGGCTCCCTCAGCAGACTGAAGCATTCTACAGCCGTGCAGCTGTTAAATACTCTGGGCTGCCCATTGTGACACGTGATCCAATTGTTCCATTGGCCCATTGTGACATGTAATCCAATAGTTCCATTGGCCCATTGTGACACGACAAAGTGTTCCATGAATAGAATACATTCTATCACAGTGTTCCATGAATGGAACACATTCTATCTACTGCAGGCAGGCAGCGCACATAGCTGCTACAAGCAACTAGAACACTCTCAGACATTTGAAAGTAGGCCGAATATTCAATCAACATGCCAGATAAATTGTTTCTTTTTATTGAATTCATATAAATATACACAAATATATATATATATATATATATATATATGTGTGTGTAAATTCAAAATTTAAATGTACATTTCAAAATTTAAAAGTTGGCAGGCACAAGAGGGTGACAATGTTTCAAAATAGCCATCATTGAGTCAGGATTGTGTTAGAAATTGAATAACTTAACTACACATGGGATACTTGAATTAAGATGGGATAGAGTGAGGGCAAGGGGCTGCAGACCTTGTAGCAGGTGGGTGTGCAGAAGTGTATCTATCCAAAGCGAAACACATTACTGCAGCTTATCACACCTGTACCTACCAAGCAGCAAAGGCCGAGATCATTATTTAAATTACAGATTGAATACAATACAATTCCTTCAATATAGATGTGAATAATACTTGATGTAGTAGAGTTGGTCAAGTTAAATCAAGCCAAATGAATTTGAAATGTGCAACCCGGACCAAGCAAAAAATAATGCAGAGCAACCAAAGTTTAAAAAAGCATTCAAATATTGCTTTGAAAAGACAACTTGCTTTGGTTTCAATTCAATTCAGTCAGTTTAGAGAGAGCGCACCATCCCCGAAGATACTGTAATGACGGGGCGATACATGCATTGAATAGAGCAAGCTCTTTTTCCATCTCCTTGTTCTAAAATTCCATTTAATATATGGTCCCCAGATAGGGGAGTTATCAGATAATAAACTGATAAGAACAAACGTGGTTCCCCCCCACCCCCCACCCCTCCAACTGTCTGCTGAGGCTCCCTCAGCAGACTGAAGCTGGCTGCTGCCATGCAGCTGTTAAATACTCTGAGCTGCCCATTGTGACACGTGATCCAATTCTTCCATTAGCCCATTGTGACAAGTGATGCAATTGTTCCATTGGCCCATTGTGACACGTGATCCAATTGTTCCATTGGCTCATTGTGACACGTGATCCAATTGTTCCTTTGGCCCATTGTGACGCATCAAAGTGTTCCATGAATAGAATAAATTCTATCACAGTCTTCCATGAATGCAACACATTCTATCTACGGCAGGCAGGCAGCGCACATGTCTGCTACAAGCCACTAGAATACTCTCAGACAGGTGAACGTAGGCCGAACATTCAATTAACACGACAGATAAATTGTTTATTTTTTTTAATTCATATAAATATACACAAATACATATATATATATATATACACTGTGTTCCAAATTATTATGCAAATTGGATTTAAGTGTCATAAAGATGTTATTTTTTGTTTTTCAAATAAACTCATAGATGGTATTGTGCATCAGGGCTCTTTGGATCACTGAAATCAATCTCAAATGCCTGTGATAATTATTTTACCAGGTGAGCTCAATTAAAGGAAAACTACTTAAGAATGATGTTCCACATTATTAAGCAGGGCACAGGTTTCAAGGAATTTAGGAAATAAAAAGGATCTCTCTGCTGCTGAAAAGCATCAAATAGTGCAATGCCTTGGTCAAGAGATGAAAACATTAGATATTTCCCAAAAATTTAAACGTGATCATTGTACTGTTAAGAGATTTGTGGTTGATTCTGAGCACAGACATGTTTGTGCTGATAAAGGCAGAATGAGGAAGGTTTCTGCCAGGCAAGTTCATTGGATTAAGAGAGTGGCTGCTAAAAAGCCATTACAAACCAGCAAACAGATATTTAAAGCTGCTGGTGCCTCTGGAGTCCCTCGAACCTCAAGGTGTAGGATCCTTCAAAGGCTTGCTGTGGTGCATAAATCTACTATTCGGCCACCCCTAAACAGTGTTCACAAGCAGAAATGGTTGCAGTGGGCCCAGACATACATGAAGACTAATTTTCAAACAGTCTTGTTTACTGATGAGTGTCGAGCAACCCTGGATGGTCCAGATGGATGGAGTAGTGGATGGTTGGGGGATGGCCACTATGTCCCAACAAGGCTGCAACGTCAGCAAGGAGGTGGAGGAGTCATGTTTTGGGCCGGAATCATGGGGAAACAGCTGGTAGGGCTCTTTAAGGTTCCTGAAGGTGTGAAAATGACCTCTGCAAAGTATATAGAGTTTCTGGCTGACAGCTGTCTTCCATGGTATAAAAAGCAGAAACGTGCCTTCAGGAGCATCTGCATTCCCCTGTAGTCTGCCTGCACGATGTTCCACTGAAAACTTAAAATTTTGCAGGGACAGGAACCACCTGGTGACTCGGGCATTCCTCTCCTTAGCTTGACTCGTCCACGTAAGAGGGGAATGATCTGTCACCCACCGAAATGTTCTCCCCAGCAAATAGTAGTGCAACGATTCCAGTGCCCACTTGATGGCCAGGCACTCTCTCTCCACAATACTGTACCGGGTTTCAGCTGGGGTTAGTTTCTGGCTTAGGAAGCTAACGGGATGCTCTTCCCCGTTAACTTCCTGAGACAGCACGGCACTGAGGCCTATTTGAGAGGCATCAGTCTGCACCACAAACTCTTTTTTGAAATTTGGAGTGATCAGGACTGGTGTACCACACAGTACCCCTTTTAATTTTGTAAAGGCCTCCTCTAACTGATCATTCCAGTGGACCATCACAGATTTTTTTCCTTTTAAACAATCTGTTAAAGGCGTGGACAGGGTTGCAAAGTTGGGAATGAATCGCCTGTAATATCCCACCAAACCCATAAAGGCCTTTACCTGCTTTGTTGTGAGGGGACGGGGCCAGTTCTGAATTGCCTCTACCTTGTTCACTTGGGGCTTGAGAACTCCCCTCCCAATGACATAACCCAAGTACCGGGCTTCCTCCAACCCTATGAAACACTTCTTTGGGTTGGCAGTTAACCCTGCTTGTCGCAGGGAGTCTACCACTGCCTGTACGCTAAGTGGCTTTCCCAATCGGTGCTGAACACAATAATATCATCTAGATAGGCTGAGGCATAGCGGTGATGGGGACGGAGAACAATATCCATTATCCGCTGGAACATTGCTGGAGCGCCATGCAACCCAAAGGGTAACACCTTATACTGGAACAGCACCTCAGGTGTTATAAACGCCGTCTTTCCCTTCGCCGCCTCTATTAGGGGTACCTGCCAATAACCTTTTGTGAGGTCCAGAGTTGTAAAATACCATGCTTGCCCAAAGCGCTCTATCAACTCGTCAACCCGGGGCATGGGGTAGGCGTCAAACTTTGAAATGTCATTGAGTTTTCTAAAATCATTACAGAATCTTAGAGACCCATCAGGCTTGGATATTAGAACTATTGGGCTGGCCCACTCACTCTGAGACTCTTCTATGACCCCTAACTGTAGCATCATTTTTACCTCTTCCGAGATGGCTTGTCCGGGCCTCAGGCACTCGATATGGCTTTAGTCGGACCTTTTCCTGTGGCTCTATGACAATGTCATTTTGGATTAGGGAGGTGCGTCCTGGGAGCTCTGAAAAAACATCTGTATTTCGGCTGATGAACTCCCAGACCTCCTGAACCTGTTTAGGAGACAAAGTATCTGCAATTTTCACCATGGGTTGGGCTTCTCCTGCCTCGCCCTGAGGTAACGGAGCCTTTTCCATCTGAAACGCTGGCAGCGGACTACCAAGGTGCTCTCTATCTTTCCAGGGTTTAAGCAAATTAATATGGTAAACCTGTTCTGGCTTTCTCCATCCTGGTTGGTGTACCTTGTAGTCAACTGGCCCCACCTTCTCCATGATCTCGTAGGGTCCCTGCCACCTTGCGAGAAATTTGCTATCTACGGTAGGCACAAGCACCAAAACCCGATCCCCAGGGCTAAAGGTTCTTACCCGAGCCTCCCGGTTATAGACCCGACTCTGTGACCGATGTGCTACCTCCATATGTTCCCGGACCAAGGGTAGGACTGTCTCCATGCTCTCTTGCATTTTTGCAACATGTTCTATCACACTTTTGTGGGGAGTAGGTTGGTCCTCCCAGGCCTCTTTGGCTATATCTAGTAAGCCCCGTGGATGTCTGCAGTACAATAGTTCAAAAGGCGAGAACCCCGTAGATGCCTGAGGTACCTTCCGCACTGCAAATAACAAATATGGCAATAAAAGATCACAGTCCTTCCTATCTTTGGAAACTGCCTTTTTAACATGCTCTTCAGTGTCTTATTGAACCTTTCTACCAGACCATCTGTTTGAGGATGATAGACCGAGGAACGCAACTGTTTAACATTTCACAACCGACAGAGTTCCTTCATAATTTTTGACATAAAGGGGGTTCCCTGGTCTGTTAAAATCTCTTGCGGAATTCCCACCTGTGAAAACATACCCATGAGTTCCTTTGCTATAAGCTTAGCTGATGTGTGGCGCAATGAAATGGCCTCAGGATATTGGGTAGCATAGTCTAGAACTACAAGAATGTGTTGGTGTCCCCTTGCCGACTTATTGAGAGGCCCCACCAGGTCCATGGCTACTCTCTCGAAGGGTACCTCTATAATTGGCAAAGGCAACAAAGGGCTCCGAAAGTGAGCCTGGGGACTGGTTACCTGGCATACTGGACAGGAGCTACAGTACCGTTTAACTTCTTCATGAACCCCTGGCCTGTAAAATCGCTGCAGAATTCGGTCTTCTTTTGGCCCAAATGCCCCCCAAGTACATGCGCATGCGCTAAATCCATTACCAGCCTTCGATACGTCTGAGGTACCAGTAACTGTTCTACCATTTCCCCACATATTTTCTCCACTCGGTACAACAAATCCTGGTTCAACTCAAAGCGTGGAAACACCCTATCTGCCCCAGGTTGTTGGGGTTCCCCATTGACAAACAGTACATTTTCTCTGGCCTGGGTTAAAGTAAGGTCTCGGAGTTGCGCTGTACCAAAATTATCACCTGATACATTCAGGTCTGACGACTCGGGTCCCAGCGGTAAGTCTTCCACCTCTCCAGCCAATACTTCTATGGGAGAACTCTCCCCCTCCTCCACCGAAGGGAAGGTTATTCCTACCACCAACACTTCTTCCTCCGGGCCACCAAGTTCATTCCCCCCTTCTGGAGAATGTAACCTGGTTGCCTCTGGTGCTGGCAGTTGCTCAGTGGATGGGACAACAGACGGCCACAGCACAGAAAACAACGGAAAGTCTCTTCCAATTATCACTTCATAATGTAAATTAGTAACCACCCCCACCTCGTGGCACCGCCTCCCTGCTGGCTTGCTGATTACCACTAGTGCGGTGGGATAGTCTTTTAAATCTCCATATATACACAACGCCCCAATTTCCCCACCCGTATACTCGCTGGTGTGTACCCAACTGGCTCGTACCAGGGTTACAAGACTCCCTGAGTCCAATAGGGCCACAGCCGGGGTGCCCTCCACTTCCACCTGACACAAATGTTCCATATTGGGGCCTTTCGGGGTGCCCATTGCACACATTGGTTCAGCATAATGGGACTGGCGGTACCAAAAATTGGTGTCCATGGGCTCAGTCAGGTGGGGGCAATCAGCTCTCATATGACCTGGTTCCTGTCACCGCCAGCAGATTATGGGGCTCCTTACTTCCCCAGATAAGTCCTGAGCGGCCTTCCTGGGCTCCGCTCGCCGAACCAGGGGCGGGGACTTAGAGAACCTTCCTGTTACCTTTCGAGGGGTCCCTCCCTGTAAGTCTTTGGTAGCCCCATACCTTTCTATGAGGTCTATCATCTGCATGGCATTAGTAGGGCATGCCTGACCTACCCATGTCTGGAGGGAGTGGGGCAAAGCCCTCCAAAATTTATCACTCACTATGCGGTCCAGCATGGCCATGGGGGACAACACCTCAGGCTGCAACCACTTTTGTAACAGGTGCAACAGGTCATAATACTGGGACCGGGCCGGCTTGGAGGGGGTAAACTCCCACTGGTGTACCCGCTGGGCCCACACTAACACATCTACTCCAAGACGAGCCAGTATCTCACCCTTGACGACCGTGTAGTCCGCCCTTTGCTCGGGGGGTAGGTCCTGATATGCCTTCAAAGGTCCTGGGGTCAGAAACGGAGCGAGGACATCCGCCCAATGGTCCCGGGGTAGCTTCTCTCTCTCAGCGACTCCTTCGAACATCTCCAGGTATGCCTCCACATCGTCCGATTTCTCCATCTTGGGAATCGCTATACGAACCACTTTCCGGACATCATGGATTCCCCGGTCAGCTCCTTTTGTCTGCGCTGCCGTGATATGCTGTATCAACAGCTGATTGGTTTCCTGCTGCTGCTGCATAGCCTGCTGCTGCATAGCCTGCTGTCGCATGGCCTCCTGTTGCTGCTGCCACATGGCCTCCTGTTGCTGCTGCATAGCCTGCTGCTGCTGCGTAGCCTGCTGCTGCATAGCCTGCTGCTGCTGTCGCATGGCCTCTATGAGCGTTTTTACCGTGGCCTCCATTTCTGGAAAGTTCCCCGCCTGGGTCTCTGCCACTTGTTTCACCCAGGGCATAGGCTGGGGTGCAAATCAAAAATAAAAACAGCCAACCTCCATTACACCAACCTCCATTACATAGGGCCTAACCCCTCCCACCAGTGAGGTAGACATCACATGGGCTGATCACGTGACCCTGACATTATTGCAGGTCCCGTCTTTAAGGAAAAACCCTGCCAAACATTAATCTGCTAGGCGAAACATATCTTCCATCCAGTAAAACACCCTTTACTGTACCACATTGCTTTCGCCTGAGCTAAAGGCTATTCCTTGTGTTGTGTGCTGCTTTATGGGTTATGAAGCAATAAACCCTATGAACTTTTAAAGGATCGTGCCTCCTGATTGACTCCCGTTGCTCTTGGGCGAGTCGAATCCCTACTATATATATATATATTAGCTGAAGAGCCCGGCATTGCCTGGGCATAGAAACCAACTGTGTTTAGCTATAACAAATTATAATGATTATATTGCACATAAAAACCATGCATCTAATCCTATCCTGTGTGATACTGACTGTTGAGCCGTGAATCTAATCCTATTCTGTGTGATACTGTCTGCTGAGCCGTGTATCTAATACTATTCTGTGTGATACTGTGTGCTGAGCCGTGTATCTATTCCTATCCTGGGTGATACTGACTTCTGAGCCATGTATCTAACCCTATCCTGTGTGATACTGACTGCTGAGCTGTGTATCTATTCCAATCCTGTGTGATACTGACTGCTGAGCCATATATCTATTCCTATCCTGTGTGATACTGACTGCTGAGCTGTGTATCTATTCCTATCCTGTGTGATACTGACTGCTGAGATGTGTATCTAATCCTATCCTGTGTGATACTGAATGCTGAGCCGTGTATCTAATCCTATCCTGTGTGATACTGACTGCTGAGCCATGTGTCTAATCCTCTACTGTGTGATACTGACTGCTCATCTGTGTCTCTAATCCTATCCTGTGTGATACTGGGCTCCCCATGCAGTCTGTGTCAGAGGGTGGCCTGTGTTGGCACGGTAATAAATTGTGTTATTTCCAGCTTTACAGAAGGACGATAACACCATAGAAATGATAAGATTAATAGGCCTCGGTTACCACTACTGTCTAAAAAGAAAACTGTTGCTGATAGCAACCAATCACAGCTCAGTTTTCATCTTTTAAACAGCTCTGGGACAGCGTGGCGAGTTTTGAGTGGCGACTTTTGTGTTTCGACTTTTATGTGGTGAGGTTGGTGTATGTGTGGTGAAATGAGTGCTGAGGGTGGTATATGTGCTGAAGCACGTGGTAGTGTGTGGTGCATTTTGTGTGTGTGTGTTCATATCCCCGTGTGTGGTGAGTATCCCATGTCAGGGCCCCACCTTAGCAACTGTACGGTTTATACTCTTTGGCGCTATCGCTCTCATTCTTTAAGTCCCCCTTGTTCACATCTGGCAGCTGTCAATTTGCCTCCAACACTTTTCCTTTCACTTTTTCCCTATTATGTAGGTAGGAGCAAAATTGTTTGGTGAATTGGAATGTGTGGGGTTAAAATTTTGCCTCACAACATAGCGAATGAGGGTCTCGGGGTCCAGACATGTGACTGTGCAAAATTTTGTGGCTGTAGCTGCGACAGTGCGGACGCCAATCACGGACATACATACATACATGCACACACACATTGAGCTTTATATAATATAAATATATATATATATATATATATATATATATATATATAAATTCAAAATTTAAAAGTAAATTTCAAAATGTAAAGGTTGGCAGGCCACAAGAGGGTGACAATGTTTCAAAATAGCCATCATTGAGTCAGGAAAGTGTTAGAAATTGAATAACTTAACCCTGCTGTTCTGTTCGGTCAAAAATGACCGTTTTTGAACTTTGATATTTTTTAATAAATTCATTCTGCGGTTCTGAAACTTGTGGTTACTTCTATTTTCCTAATTTGAGGGGTTCTTTCTAAGGGTACTTTTTTTTTTTTTTGGTTTAGTTTTTGCGCCACATTTTTTTTTACACTTGTACTGTTCCCGGTCAAAAATGACCTAATAACATTTTATGTTAATTTCAGCCATTTTTTGAGTAAAACAAATGAGTTATAATTTCTTTAGAGACTACTTATTGCATCTACTATTGTTTATGAAGTAAACAGTTGCTTTAGGTGCAGCTATTCTACCAAAATTGTATAATGTTGGTAAAAATATAACGGTTGATGAACAACTGGTTGCATTCAGAGGAAGGTGCCCATTCCGCCAATATATCCCGAGTAAGCCAGCAAAGTATGGCATAAAAATATGGACAGTTTGTGACAGTAAAAGTTCCTATGCCGTAAATGTTCAAGTTTATACAGGAAAAAAGCATGGAGAAAGACCTGAAAAAAATCAGGGCATGCGAGTTGTTCTTGACTTGACACAAGGAATGAAAGGGCAAAATGTGACATGTGACAACTTCTTTACATCGTACCAACATGGGCAGATATTGCAAAAAAGAAAAATGACATTGCTGGGAACAGTAAGAAAAAACAAGCCTGAGCTTCCACAAGGTATTCTCCGCAAAAGAGTTGTACATAGTTCCATGTTTTATTTCACTCAAGACACAACAGTGTTTTCTTATGTTCCAAAAAAATTAAACAAGTGATACTTATGAGCACAATGCACAATGATGATGCAATAAGCAATCGAGAAGATAGAAAGCCAGACATGATAATGGACTACAATGCAACAAAAGGGGCCGTAGATACACTTGACCAACTAATAACTACTTATACTTGCAAATGAAAAACTAATCGGTGGCCAATGATTATTTTTTATAATATTCCTGAATCAACATCCTCCACCAGCACAGCTGCCAGCCTAAAAAGAAAGAGATGCTGCTTTTGCCCTCCTTCGAATGACCACAAGTCAAGCATGACTTGTTTTCATTGCGAAAAATATATGTGCAAGAGACATGTGTATTATTGTTGTCCTGAAGGCAAACAATAGAATTATGTGAAGATTTTCTGAAAAAAACTGATTTTTTTATTTTTTTTATTATTTTTACTATTTTTTTCAAAATGTTTGCACGCTGTTAAATTTTAGACTATAGTTAATTTTAGTTATAGTTAGTTATAGTTGTTATAGTAGTAGTAGTAGTAATTGTATTAGGCTACTTTCACACATCAGGTTTTCGGCGTCAGGCGCGATCCGGCGTCGTGCCGGAATGCCGAATCCGGCAAATGTTTTGTAAAACCTGAAGTGCCGGATCCGGTTTTCTGCCGGATCCGTCTTGTTCTTGACAGACAAAACCGGATCCGTCTCATCCGGTTCATCCGTTTTTCTATCCGTTTTTCTATCCGTTTTTCGACGGATTACGCCGGATCCGGTTTTTAAAATTGACCCTTGTGGCCTTCCGAATGGGATTGGCTACTGGAAAACTAGATATAGCATGTTCCTACAGCCCTTCTTTGACAGGTTGTAGAGAAGAAAGTGCAGGTTGGAGAGAAGAGCAAGTTACTGGCGAAGATGGATGTTGTCATTGGAAATATTACCACTAGAAGTTCTGTGACGGTTTCAGGGACAATTTTCCACTATACTTTATGTCACCTCAAGGCAGAGTACACTGGGATGACAGAGTGTGAAAGATTTGTGCCCTAAACTTGTGTACCTTCTGGACCAACAGTATATACCTTTGCCAACCAAAGTTGGCTATCTTGTCATGGTCTTACTATTTTTACCTTTAGGCCACAGGTGTGTACCTGGTTGTGTTTTATGCAAAGTATTTCACCTTTTAACAAAAGTTGTGTACATTGTTAGGAAATCACCAACAATAAACACAACTTTTTAGGTGAAATACTTTGCTTCAAACACAACCAGGAACACAACTGTGGCAAAAAGCTAAAATTTACCCACAGTTATATACCTGGTTTTGAATACCTTTTTACCTTTGAAATACCCTGTATTTAACCTTTTTTTAAAACATAGTTCGCCGCAGAAAGAAATGACAGACAACCATTGTGAAACGATAATTTAACTTTTATTTACATTTTTTTTTTTTTGTTTTTAAAGTGCAAAAAACTTTTTTAATAAAGGTTTTAAACCCAATGGGCATTTTTATTACAAAAAAAAAACATTACAAATCGGTATACTGTGGGGTGGAAATACTGCTGGAGGGGCTGCGGGACACTTCGACACTGGGTGTGTGGAGAGAGGACTGGGATCGTGGTGGGGAAGGAACAGTTAGAGGTGAAGGTGTGGAAAAAGCTACAGAAAGGGTGGACATGTGGGAGGCAGAAGAGGTGGTGGGCGGTGGAGTGGAGGGTTGGGCAGGGACTGTAGGAGCAGATGATGTTGATGGAAAGTTGTATGGGGAAGGAGTTTGGTATGGGGAAGGAGTTTGGTACGGGGAAGGAGTTTGGTACGGGACAGGTTGCTGGTATGTAATAGGAGGGGAAGGATGGAAAGTGGCTGGAGGGGGTGCAGATGTAATAGGAGGGGGAGGATGGAAAGTGGCTGGAGGGGGTGCAGATGTAATAGGAGGGGGAGGATGGAAAGTGGCTGGAGGGGGTGCAGGTGGAGGAACTACAGTGGTGGGAGGTGGAGGTTGGGAGGTAACCTGCTGTAGAGCACCGTGGCACGAATGCATTACATGCATCTGCTGGGTAGGAGATAGTGTTGCCATGCGCTCCACAACAGACCTGAAAAAGGTGTGGTTTGGCGAAGATCTTGCTTCTGAATGCATGGTTTGCAGAAGTGTCTTCACCTCCAGAATGCTGGAGTTGATCTGCTGAAAGCCTGCGGAGATTTGCTCTGACAAGACTTTGAGACAGTTCTGGAAAGATGCATTCAGATGCAAGAACTCTTGCGCATAACTCTTTTCCTGACCCCTCTGCCGCTGCCGCCCAGTACCCGCAGGTGTACTAGAGGTGGCAGGGGCAGAAGGGTGGGGTAAAGGGAAAGCGATCTCCTCACCAGCAGCTTCATGTAATGTAGGCGGCCACGATGCTCCTGTGCTGGTGGATGGGACAGATGGGTCGAATGTGTGGGAAGGCTGGGAAGGTGCTGATGTACCGGGGCAGTCGAAGTGTCCCTCGGTGCCGGTCTCCTCAGGGATCACCTCAGAAGGGTCCAATCGTGCAGGCTCCTGAGTGCTGCTCACCGTGCTGTGTAATAAAGAGAAAAAAAAACAATTAAAATACTGACATGGTATGGCCCTGGCTGAAAAAAAAAAGTTACATCTAACATTTTTTTCACATGTGGTGTGTAATATTTACCTTCTGGTGAGCATTGTTTCCCGGAGGAACGACAGGGCTTGTGCGTACTTGTACTTGCTCCTGCGTCCTCCAGATCCACTCGGGGCCCGCATCTCTTTATTGAACTCCTTCTTGAAACGATCCCTCACAGACCGCCACCGATTCACAATTCTGTTCCCTGAAACGATAAAGGAGTGGTTAGTATACAACATCAGTGTTTCACAAACTCCAGTCCTCATGGTCCCCAGGGGTCATGTTTTCAGGATTTCCATAGTAAATAGAAATCCTGAACACATGATCCGTGGGGACCACGAGGACTGGAGTTCGGGAAACACTGGTTTACATCAAGCAACCGGTACTGTATATACTTACGCTCTTTAATCTGGGCCCGAGCTTCAGGTCCTCCCAGCGGCCCACAAGGAGAGAACAGATTTCCTCCCAGAGTCGTCGGGTAACAATCAGGTCAGCGTGGCGGCGGTCAGCCATATTCCAGAGCGGCTCCCTTTCTCTGACGAGATCGATGAGGCGGTCCACATCAATCCCTCCATCCTCACCGTCAGAGTCGGGAGCACGCTGTGAAGGCTGTTAAAGAAAAAGACAAAAATAACATAATTAGCCTCCACAAAAGAAATGAAATAAAAAGTGCAAAAAAACAAAGCAAAAATATTTATACTTACACGCTGGTGACCGCCGCGTTGCTGTCGCCGACGACCCTGGGAGGCACTGCGAGGACCTCTTGGCCAAGCACCAGATTGGGAAGACTAGAGAAGAAAACAAAAAATGTTATGTCTTTGGATGTAGGCATTAGTTTGCTGTGTGTGGTCTGCAGAACATTGTTTTCTATGTGTTGTGTGTAGTGTGATGTTGTGTTTCTGCGTTTGATGCAAAAAACTTACGAATTGTGAGCCCACTCCAGGTGTCTGTCCACCCCTTCCTTCTTCTTCTGGGAGCTCCTCTTCATCTTGTGATTCCTGTTTTGAAATAAAAGGCAATGAATAGACATATATTACAGAGATGATGGATTTTGGAAATAAAAACTTACCGTCAAACGCTGACGATGCGAGGGAGGGCTCCCAGAAGAAGATGTGCTGTCCTGTTGATGGCCAGACTCCATGGCTGTGGGTATTGCTGCTGCCAGTGATGCCATTTCTGCTGCTGCTGCTGCTGCTGCATCTCTTTGGCGGCTGTTGAATAAAGAGAAACAAAGGGCCAATGAATATCTTGATATTCCATGGCCCTAGTTTGGAGGAATGGGGGATTTGATAATTACCGTCTCTCATCTGCTTCTGGACTCCCCTCCCGTTGTTCAGCATGCTGCTCCATTTGGGGTGGTGCTGATGGTGCTGCTGCTGCAGATGTCTGCTGCCTTCTCCTGCTCCTGGTTCTTGGCTTGGGTGGCATGTTGGGTGTGGCTGAGGGTCCCATTGTCTTGCTTTTATATATCTCCTGTGGGCAGAGCTACTGAGCATGCTCAGACCAAAAAACCGGATCCGGCCGCCGGATCAGGCTTTCGCCGGATCCGGCGCATTGCGGCGCTCATAGGCTTTCATTGTGTGAAAAAGCCGGACGCGCCAGATCCGGCGGGTACGGCTTTTTCGCCGGAGACAAAAAACGTTACAGTAGACGTTTTTTCCAGACGCCGGATCGCGACACATTGCGACACATTGCCGGATCCGGCGAAAACCGGATGAAACGCATGGCCATCCGGCGCGATCCGGCGCAAATGCAAGTCAATGGGGGGGAAACCGGATCCGGCATTGCATTTCGCCGGATCCGGTTTCTGTCAAAAGCGCCGGATCGCGCCTGACGGCGAAAACCTGATGTGTGAAAGAGGCCTTAGTTAGTTAGTTAAGCTCAAATTTGTAATTTCTGTGCAGAATTCAATAAGCCCTTGTAACTAGAGTTGAGCGACTTTGGTCGGATCGGGTTTCGTGAAACCCGAATGAAACAAAATAAGTTTCAGATGAAACTCGTCCAACTAGAGCAAAACAAAGTCGGAGTTTCGTCCGAAACCCGACCCCAATGCAAGTCAATGGGAAATAAAAGTCGGACGAAACTCCGACTTTTTTTGCTCTAGTCGGACAAGTTTCATCTGAAACTTATTTTGTTTCATTCGGGTTTCACGAAACCCGATCCGACCAAAGTCGCTCAACTCTACGTAACCTTTATAAACACAAAATAAATAAAAAAAATTGAGTTTTTTACACATTTTTTTTTATAATGACCAACCATGTTCACATACAGTATAACAATGCAAATACAAAAGACCTTGGTGGCAAGAAAAAAAGCCAATTGGTACCATGCCAAAAGTCCCTAAAGAGGGGAAAAGCATACCCACTCAACCTAACCATATGTGAGAGGAGAAAAAATGAGCTACTAGGTAATCAAGTATAAATAGAAATATAATTTTATTGAATAAATAATCAAGACTTACAACACTTAATTTCAAGGGTGAACACAATGAGGCTGTAGCAGGATAAGCCAGGTGCAAAAGAAGGGGGAACACCACTGCCCATTAGATGCATAAGTACCATACAGAAAAAGTTGATAACAATTGTGTATACTAGTGAAAGGTATATATGCAATGGGAGATCTCAAAAGATGAGCGGTCTCAATATATCTGGCAGCAAGCGAGTGCACATGAGAAAAAGCCATATGTATGTGCAAAATAAAGCCACAATGGGCTGGCTACCTTTAAGAAGATCTCATGACAAACATGTGCCATATAGAGACCGAATGAAGGAAACTCACCAGTAGATGTATAGGGTAGCGGAGACGACCCCAAAGCCAGGGGTGAGGGCCCCAACGCACGTTTCACATGCACAAAGCACCGCTTTCTCAAGGGGAGTATCTTCAGGAAGTGTGGAAGGACCTTAAGAGCACATGTGACCAGGTCAGCTGCTCATCACTGGGCCAATCGCAGCGCTGAAGTCGGCGCATGCGCACTGCGCACGACGGGACCCAGCAGGAGCAGGAAGACGTCAAATCCCCAGACGCACGCGCAGAGGGAAGGAAGTTCCCAATGAGCACGCGAGGGACATGGGAGACGCCCCCCGCACCCCCGGAACCCCGGCGCACAGGGCGCACACGCACACAGAGCTGCTATGTCACCAGCATAATGATAAAAATATCAATGGCGGCAGTGATCACAGTAATGAACCCTATCTAACAACTATACCCACAGTGATTTAACCCAATTGGGGGGTATCAGAATAATGTTAATATGTAGTCCATAGTAAATATTGCACATAGACATATGGTACAGCAAAAGGTGCAAAGTGCATTGAAAGATATATAAATGAATGCATAGGACACAATAACGGCTGTACATGAACGTATAAATGCATATGTGATAAGTATTGCCACCAACACAATAGTGGAAAATCCATAATAACGATATCCACAACAATTTAACCCAATTAGGGAGTATCAGAATGGTATAGCATACAGTCCATGGTCAATATTGTACATAAACATATAGTACGACCAAGAGTACAAAGTGCATAAAGCAATATATGTGTGAAATACATAGACCGCAACATGAACCTTAGGCTACTTTCACACATCAGGTTTTCGGCGTCAGGCGCGATCCGGCGTCGTGCCGGAATGCCGGATCCGGCAAATGTTTTGTAAAACCTGAAGTGCCAGATCCGGTTTTCTGCCGGATCCGTCTTGTTCTTGACAGACAAAACCGGATCCGTCTCATCCGGTTCATCCGTTTTTCTATCCGTTTTTCTATCCGTTTTTCGACGGATTACGCCGGATCCGGTTTTTAAAATTGACCCTTGTGGCCTTCCGAACGGGATTGGCTACTGGAAAACTAGATATAGCATGTTCCTACAGCCCTTCTTTGACAGGTTGTAGAGAAGAAAGTGCAGGTTGGAGAGAAGAGCAAGTTACTGGCGAAGATGGATGTTGTCATTGGAAATATTACCACTAGAAGTTCTGTGACGGTTTCAGGGACAATTTTCCACTATACTTTATGTCACCTCAAGGCAGAGTACACTGGGATGACAGAGTGTGAAAGATTTGTGCCCTAAACTTGTGTACCTTCTGGACCAACAGTATATACCTTTGCCAACCAAAGTTGGCTATCTTGTCATGGTCTTACTATTTTTACCTTTAGGCCACAGGTGTGTACCTGGTTGTGTTTTATGCAAAGTATTTCACCTTTTAACAAAAGTTGTGTACATTGGTAGGAAATCACCAACAATAAACACAACTTTTTAGGTGAAATACTTTGCTTCAAACACAACCAGGAACACAACTGTGGCAAAAAGCTAAAATTTACCCACAGTTATATACCTGGTT
The DNA here is from genome assembly GCF_039654945.1 of Dendrobates tinctorius. NCBI lineage: Eukaryota > Metazoa > Chordata > Amphibia > Anura > Dendrobatidae > Dendrobates > Dendrobates tinctorius. Next base: position 19,125,243 of record NW_027361770.1, read on the forward strand.
TTGAATACCTTTTTACCTTTGAAATACCCTGTATTTAACCTTTTTTTAAAACATAGTTCGCCGCAGAAAGAAATGACAGACAACCATTGTGAAACGATAATTTAACTTTTATTTAAAATTTTTTTTTTTTTTTGTTTTTAAAGTGCAAAAAACTTTTTTAATAAAGGTTTTAAACCCAATGGGCATTTTTATTACAAAAAAAAAACATTACAAATCTGTGTACTGTGGGGTGGAAATACTGCTGGAGGGGCTGCGGGACACTTCGACACTGGGTGTGTGGAGAGAGGACTGGGATCGTGGTGGGGAAGGAACAGTTAGAGGTGAAGGTGTGGAAAAAGCTACAGAATGGGTGGACATGTGGGAGGCAGAAGAGGTGGTGGGCGGTGGAGTGGAGGGTTGGGCAGGGACTGTAGGAGCAGATGATGTTGATGGAAAGTTGTATGGGGAAGGAGTTTGGTACGGGGAAGGAGTTTGGTACGGGGCAGGTTGCTGGAAGTGGGGAGATGTCTGGTACTGGTGAGGTTGCTGGTATGTAATAGGAGGGGGAGGATGGAAAGTGGCTGGAGGGGGTGCAGATGTAATAGGAGGGGGAGGATGGAAAGTGGCTGGAGGGGGTGCAGATGTAATAGGAGGGGGAGGATGGAAAGTGGCTGGAGGGGGTGCAGGTGGAGGAACTACAGTGGTGGGAGGTGGAGGTTGGGAGGTAACCTGCTGTAGAGCACCGTGGCACGAATGCATTACATGCATCTGCTGGGTAGGAGATAGTGTTGCCATGCGCTCCACAACAGACCTGAAAAAGGTGTGGTTTGGCGAAGATCTTGCTTCTGAATGCATGGTTTGCAGAAGTGTCTTCACCTCCAGAATGCTGGAGTTGATCTGCTGAAAGCCTGCGGAGATTTGCTCTGACAAGACTTTGAGACAGTTCTGGAAAGATGCATTCAGATGCAAGAACTCTTGCGCATAACTCTTTTCCTGACCCCTCTGCCGCTGCCGCCCAGTACCCGCAGGTGTACTAGAGGTGGCAGGGGCAGAAGGCTGGGGTAAAGGGAAAGCGATCTCCTCACCAGCAGCTTCATGTAATGTAGGCGGCCACGATGCTCCTGTGCTGGTGGATGGGACAGATGGGTCGAATGTGTGGGAAGGCTGGGAAGGTGCAGATGTACCAGGGCGGTCGAAGTGTCCCTCGGTGCCGGTCTCCTCAGGGATCGCCTCAGAAGGGTCCAATCGTGCAGGCTCCCGAGTGCTGCTCACCGTGCTGTGTAATAAAGAGAAAAAAAAACAATTAAAATACTGACATGGTATGGCCCTGGCTGAAAAAAAAAAGTTACATCTAACATTTTTTTCACATGTGGTGTGTAATATTTACCTTCTGGTGAGCATTGTTTCCCGGAGGAACGACAGGGCTTGTGCGTACTTGTACTTGCTCCTGCGTCCTCCAGATCCACTCAGGGCCCGCATCTCTTTATTGAACTCCTTCTTGAAACGATCCCTCACAGACCGCCACCGATTCACAATTCTGTTCCCTGAAACGATAAAGGAGTGGTTAGTATACAACATCAGTGTTTCACAAACTCCAGTCCTCATGGTCCCCAGGGGTCATGTTTTCAGGATTTCCAAAGTAAATAGAAATCCTGAACACATGATCCGTGGGGACCACGAGGACTGGAGTTCGGGAAACACTGGTTTACATCAAGCAACCGGTACTGTATATACTTACGCTCTTTAATCTGGGCCCGAGCTTCGAGGTCCTCCCAGCGGCCCACAAGGAGAGAACAGATTTCCTCCCAGAGTCGTCGGGTAACGATCAGGTCAGCGTGGCGGCGGTCAGCCATATTCCAGAGCGGCTCCCTTTCTTTGACGAGATCGATGAGGCGGTCCACATCAATCCCTCCATCCTCACCGTCAGAGTCGGGAGCACGCTGTGAAGGCTGTTAAAGAAAAAGACAAAAATAACATAATTAGCCTCCACAAAAGAAATGAAATAAAAAGTGCAAAAAAACAAAGCAAAAATATTTATACTTACACGCTGGTGACCGCCGCGTTGCTGTCGCCGACGACCCTGGGAGGCACTGCGAGGACCTCTTGGCCGAGCACCAGATTGGGAAGACTAGAGAAGAAAACAAAAAATGTTATGTCTTTGGATGTAGGCATTTGTTTGCTGTGTGTGGTCTGCAGAACATTGTTTTCTATGTGTTGTGTGTAGTGTGATGTTGTGTTTCTGCGTTTGATGCAAAAAACTTACCAATTGTGAGCCCACTCCAGGTGTCTGTCCACCCCTTCCTTCTTCTTCTGGGAGCTCCTCTTCATCTTGTGATTCCTGTTTTGAAATAAAAGGCAATGAATAGACATATATTACAGAGATGATGGATTTTGGAAATAAAAACTTACCGTCAAACGCTGACGATGCGAGGGAGGGCTCCCAGAAGAAGATGTGCTGTCCTGTTGATGGCCAGACTCCATAGCTGTGGGTATTGCTGCTGCCAGTGATGCCATTTCTGCTGCTGCTGCTGCATCTCTTTGGCGGCTGTTGAATAAAGAGAAACAAAGGGCCAATGAATATCTTGATATTCCATGGCCCTAGTTTGGAGGAATGGGGGATTTGATAATTACCGTCTCTCATCTGCTTCTGGACTCCCCTCCCGTTGTTCAGCATGCTGCTCCATTTGGGGTGGTGCTGATGGTGCTGCTGCTGCAGATGTCTGCTGCCTTCTCCTGCTCCTGGTTCTTGGCTTGGGTGGCATGTTGGGTGTGGCTGAGGGTCCCATTGTCTTGCTTTTATATATCTCCTGTGGGCAGAGCTACTGAGCATGCTCAGACCAAAAAACCGGATCCGGCAGCCGGATCCGGCTTTCGCCGGATCCGGCGCATTGCGGTGCTCATAGGCTTTCATTGTGTGAAAAAGCCGGACGCGCCGGATCCGGCGGGTACGGCTTTTTCGCCGGAGACAAAAAACGTTACAGTAGACGTTTTTTCCAGACGCCGGATCGCGACACATTGCGACACATTGCCGGATTCGGCGAAAACCGGATGAAACGCATGGCCATCCGGCGCGATCCGGCGCAAATGCAAGTCAATGGGGGGAAACCGGATCCGGCATTGCATTTCGCCGGATCCGGTTTCTGTCAAAAGCGCCGGATCGCGCCTGACGGCGAAAACCTGATGTGTGAAAGAGGCCTTACAGAAATCTAGGGTAAAACACAAATACAAAAATAATATATGACAAAAATACAAAAAAAGAAAATAAATAAAATCATAATAGAAAAATTCTTCACAGAGGAAGGTGACAGAAAACTGGCCCAAATAATGATGAGTCCAAAGAAAGCAGATACAGTATGTCGACAGGTCCAACTAAAATAGAGATTAAAAAAAGGGAATGTTAAAAAGAATTAAAAACGTTCTTGTACAGCCGTTATTGTGACCTCTGCATTCATTTATATATCTTTCAATGCACTTTGCACCTTTTGCTGTACCATATGTCTATGTGCAATATTTACTATGGACTACATATTAACATTATTCTGATACCCCCCAATTGGGTTAAATCGCTGTGGTTATAGTTGTTAGATAGGGTTCATTACTGTGATCACTGCCGCCATTGATATTTTTATCATTATGCTGGTGACATAGCGGCTCTGTGTGCGTGTGCGCCCTGTGCCCGGGTCCCGGGGGTGCGGGGGACGTCTCCCATGTCCCTCGCATGCTCATTGGGAACTTCCTTCCCTCTGCGCGTGCGTCTGGGGATTTGACGTCTTCCTGCTCCTTCAGCTCTGCGATTGGCCCAGTGAGGAGCAGCTGACCTGGTCACATGCGCTCTTAAGGTCCTTCCACACTTCCTGAAGATACTCCCCTTGAGAAAGCGGTGCTTTGTGCACGCGAAACGTGCGTTGGGGCCCTCACACCTGGCTTTGGGGTCATCTCTGCTGCCCTATACATCTACTGGTGAGTTTCCTTCATTCGGTCTCTATATGGCACATGTTTGTCATGAGATCTTCTTAAAGGTAGCCAGCCCATTGTGGCTTTATTTTGCACATGCATATGGTTTTTTCTCATGTGCACTCGCTTGCTGCCAGATATATTTGTCATGATCTGAAGTGATCTGACAGTTTTAAAAGCACAGAGTGAACTTTTTTTCCTTTTGGCAAGTTGCCAAGGTGACTTGACTGTCCCCGGTGGTGGTTAGTGGTATCGCACCTTAGGTTTTCAGTTTAAAGTTCTCTGTAATTATGATTCAGGTGTGGGGCTCTATAAATGAGTCTCAGGGTGTGCAATCACGGCGGGTGATATTGATTCTTTCATTTGAGTTGGTGAGAGCCTGGTGGAAGGATGGAGCTGAGGAGGAGTCCTGTGCAGCTTAGCCAGGGGGGACGTGTGTCAGCTATGGTGTCTGGACGAAGGGCTGGCATGGCGTGGTGGGGTCGCAGTGATGGTGTTGGCAGGAAGTGTCTGCATGGACTGTTGGAGTGGCTACTATGGAGAGTGGCACTCACCATGTGGGACTTGGCTGCTGAGCTGGACTCAAGCATGCTTGCCTTCGTGGCAGAAGCTGAACTCATCCTTGGGACTCAGTTACTAAGCAGCAGCAACTGGTGGTGGACTCTGCTCCAAGGCTGCACCGAGGTGAAGGATCCTGTTATGGTGATGGATCCGGGTGGGAGAAGACGCACGCAGGTGGAGGGCTCTGTTGCAGGAGCATAAGCACAGAGCATAAAGCTAAGTGGTGTCCCCCTGTATTGTCTCTTTCCTCATGTGTGTTGTTAGTTCAGTGGTGGGATTAGTTTCCGCACCGACCAATTCCCTAGTGAGGGTTTAGGGTCAGGGCGAGCAAGGGCTTTGAGGTACGCATGCGGCGCCCGGTGCGGAACCGGCATAGGGAACGTTAGGAGTGCAGGGACACTGGCTCAGGGGAGCTCAGGGGGTCTCCACTTCCCTTTTCCCTATTGCAGGGCCCACCATTGTTAATGTTTCCCAGGTCCCCCTTATTATTTAAATTCGCCTTACTGGAGGCGGGGTTTCCAGAATGTACGTATAACGTGTAATTCCTAAATTCGCCAGGTGGAGGCGGCGTATCCATCTGCACGTTTTATTATTTAAATTCGCCCCACTGGAGGCGCTGTGTCCAGGGTCACGTGTGTTATGGGTTCGCCTTGTGGAAACATCTGCATCCAGACACACGGAGACTATGACATTATCACCAGTCATCTCCACAGTTTTTTATTTCTGGTGAGCTTTGGCTATGTGGAGACCCGTGAGTAATTGCTGCCGGGCCTCACTGAGGTTAGTGAGGAGCGGCATGGTGTGTTAGAGCCGCTGCAGCAGCAGTTATCAGGGTCTGGGGCCTCTGCTCAGACAACCAGGAAAAATTTAAAAAAAAAGCGGCTGTGATCTGGCTAAAAGCCCCTAGAGTCACTGCTGGGGAGCGGGACTTGCTCATGCACGCGGGCGTACCCAGGCAGGTGGGAGGAATGGTGCCCCACGGAGCTGCTTGGTATTCCCCGAGGTGAAGGGGTACGTTCCAGTGATGAGCAGACTGGTGTAGAGTCCGTGGGGCTCACGCCAAATCTTTAATGCCGCCCCCTCCTGGTCGTGTGGAGGTGACCAGCGAGTGTATATTTCCTCCATATCCCGGTCCCTTCACCTCCAGGTGTGAGCAGCAGGTGTGCTGCGGGGGAGTAGGGACAAATCTCACCCCTCGCCATTAACCAACCCTGGAGGTGCAGACCTCATGGTGAAAGGGTTGGAGGGTGGTGTCCCTTGGTGAATAGCGGGGGGTGTGAGTGTGGTGACAGCGGAGGGACGTCCCTGTTGTCGAGTCCAGAGTGAGTTCACCAAATTTATGACTAACGAATGTGTGCAATAAACGTTCAGGTTTGGACCTGTGTGTGAACGAGCGTGTATGGGTGCCACCAAAAAACATCTTGTGGAAGTGTGTTGTGGAGCCTGATCAGCTCATAACAAACATACACATACATAAACTCGTTCCCCAGGTCGGCGCTGTGGAGATGAGTATTGCCTCCAAAATGAACTGTATTGCCAATACCAGCGGTGTGTTTGTCATAAACCTGAAGTGTCAGGTAGTGGTGGGGTGAACTCAGGATCTGGGCGTCCCCGCTGTAGGTGTTTCCCTAATGAGGAGTGGTCTTGAGGGTCCAGAGGCCCCTCATTAAGGAGGGGGTACTGTCATGATCTGAAGTGATCTGACAGTTTTAAAAGCACAGAGTGAACTTTTTTCCTTTTGGCAAGTTGCCAAGGTGACTTGACTGTCCCCGGTGGTGGTTAGTGGTATCGCACCTTAGGTTTTCAGTTTAAAGTTCTCTGTAATTATGATTCAGGTGTGGGGCTCTATAAATGAGTCTCAGGGTGTGCAATCACGGAGGGTGATATTGATTCTTTCATTTGAGTTGGTGAGAGCCTGGTGGAAGGATGGAGCTGAGGAGGAGTCCTGTGCAGCTTAGCCAGGGGGGACGTGTGTCAGCTATGGTGTCTGGACGAAGGGCTGGCATGGCGTGGTGGGGTCGCAGTGATGGTGTTGGCAGGAAGTGTCTGCATGGACTGTTGGAGTGGCTACTATGGAGAGTGGCACTCACCATGTGGGACTTGGCTGCTGAGCTGGACTCAAGCATGCTTGCCTTCGTGGCAGAAGCTGAACTCATCCTTGGGACTCTGTTACTAAGCAGCAGCAACTGGTGGTGGACTCTGCTCCAAGGCTGCACCGAGGTGAAGGATCCTGTTATGGTGATGGATCCGGGTGGGAGAAGACGCACGCAGGTGGAGGGCTCTGTTGCAGGAGCATAAGCACAGAGCATAAAGCTAAGTGGTGTCCCCCTGTATTGTCTCTTTCCTCATGTGTGTTGTTAGTTCAGTGGTGGGATTAGTTTCCGCACCGACCAATTCCCTAGTGAGGGTTTAGGGTCAGGGCGAGCAAGGGCTTTGAGGTACGCTTGCGGCGCCCGGTGCGGAACCGGCATAGGGAACGTTAGGAGTGCAGGGACACTGGCTCAGGGGAGCTCAGGGGGTCTCCACTTCCCTTTTCCCTATTGCAGGGCCCACCATTGTTAATGTTTCCCAGGTCCCCCTTATTATTTAAACTCGCCTTACTGGAGGCGGGGTTTCCAGAATGTACGTATAACGTGTAATTCCTAAATTCGCCAGGTGGAGGCGGCGTATCCATCTGCACGTTTTATTATTTAAATTCGCCCTACTGGAGGCGCTGTGTCCAGGGTCACGTGTGTTATGGGTTCGCCTTGTGGAAACATCTGCGTCCAGACACACAGAGACTATGACAATATTGAGACCGCTCATCTTTTGAGATCTCCCATTGCATATATACCTTTCACTAGTATACACAATTGTTATCAACTTTTTCTGTATGGTACTTATGCATCTAATGGGCAGTGGTGTTCCCCCTTCTTTTGCACCTGGCTTATCCTGCTACAGCCTCATTGTGTTCACCCTTGAAATTAAGTGTTGTAAGTCTTGATTATTTATTCATTAAAATTATATTTCTATTTATACTTGATTACCTAGTAGCTCATTTTTTCTCCTCTCACATATAGTATAATAATGCAAGAGGTATTCAAAAAAAATTTTTTAAGTAGCTAAAACAGCATTTTAATAGGTCCGGTCAAAAATGACCGGAGCAGTACAAGTATATAGTGGAAACGAACAGAACAGCAAGGTTAACTACACATGGGACACTTGAATTAAGGTGGAAAGTAATGATGGAAAGGGTCTGCAGGCCTTGTGGCAGTTGGGTGTGCAGAAATGTATCTATCCAAAGCAAAACACGTTACTGCAGCTTATCACACCTGTACCTACCATGCAGCAAAGGCCGAGATAGATCATTATTTAAATTACAGATTGAATACAATACAATGCCTTCCATATAGAGGTGAATAATACTTGATCTAGCAGAGTTGGTCAAGTTAAATCAAGCCAAAGGAAATTGAAATGTGCAACGTGGACCAAGAAAAAGCTAATGCAGAGCAACCAAAGTTGAAAAAGCATTCAAATATTGCTTTGAAAAGACAACTTGCTTTGGTTTCAATTCAATTCAGTCTGTTTTTGGAAACCGGTAGAGAGAGCGCACCATCCTCTAAGATACTGCAATTACGGGGCGATACAAGGAGTGAATAGAGCAGGCTCTTTTTCCATCTCCCAGTTCTAAAAATCCATTTAAGATATGGTCCCCAGATAGGGGACGTATCAGATATTAAACTGAAAAGAACGAGAGTGGTTTCCCCCCACCCCCCAACTGTCTGCTGAGGCACCCTCAGCAGGCTGAAGCTGGCTGCTGCCGCGCAGCTGTTAAATACTCTGGGCTGCCCATTGTGACATGTGATCCAATTTTTCCATTGGCCCATTGTGACATGTGATCCAATTGTTCCATTGGCCCATTGTGACTTGTCAAAGTGTTCCATGAATAGAATATATTCTATCACAGTATTCCATGAATGGAACACATTCTTTTTACTGCAGGCAGGCAGCGCACATAGCTGCTACAAGCCACTAGATTAATCTCAGACAGGTGAACATAGGCTGAACATTCAATTAACACGCCAGATAAATTGTTTCTTTTTTATTGAATTCATATAAAAATACACAATCCACAAAATACACATTGACCCATTGTGACACGTGATCCAATTGTTCCATTCGTCCATTGTGACACGTTATCTAATTGTTCCATTGGCACATTGTGACGCGTCAAAGTATTCCATGAATATAATACATTCTATCACAGTGTTCCATGTATGGAATACATTCTATTTACTGCAGGCAGGCAGCACACATAGCTGCTACAATCCACTAGAATACTCTCAGACAGGTGAACATAGGCCGCGCATTCAATTAACACACCAGATAAATTGTTTCTTTTTTATTGAATTCATATAAATATACACAAATACATATATATATATATTCAAAATTTGAAAGTAAATTTCAAAATGTAAAAGTTGGCAGGTCACAAGAGGTTGACAATGTTTCAAAATAGCCATCATTGAGTCAGGATTGTGTTAGAAGTCGAATAACTTAGCTACACATGGGATACTTGAATTAAGTCGGGAAGTAATGAGGGCAAGGGGTTTCAGGCCTTCTAGCAGGTGGGGGTGCAGAAATGTATCTATTCAAAGCTAAACACATTACTGCAGCTTAACACACCTGTACCTACCAAGCAGCAAAGGCCAAGATAGATCATTATTTAAATTACAGATTGAAAACAATACAATGCCATCCATATAGAGGTGAATAATACTTGATGTAGCAGAGTTGCTCAAGTTAAATCAAGCCAAAGTAATTTGAAATGTGCATTGTTGACCAAGAAAAAACTAATGCAGAGCAACCAAAGTTGAAAAAAGCATTCAAATATTGGTTTAAAAAGACAACTTGCTTTGGCTTCAATTAAAATCAGTCTGTTTTTGGAAACCGGTTTTGAGAGAGCGCACCATTCCCTAAGATACTGCAATGATGGGGCGATACATGGAGTGAAAAGAGCAAGCTCTTTTTCCATCTCCCTGTTCTAAAAATCCATTTAACATATGGTCCCCAGATAGGGGACGTATCAGATATTAAACTGAAAAGAGCGAGCGTGGTTCCCACCACCACCCCCCACCCCCCCAACTGTCTGCTGAAGCTCCCTCAGCAGACTGAAGCTGGCAGCTGCCACACAACTGTTAAATACTCTGGGCTGCCCATTGTGACACGTGATCCAATTGTTCCATTCGCCCATTGTGACAAGTGATCCAAATGTTTCATTGGCCCATTCTGACACGTGATCCATTTTTTCCATTGGCCCATTGTGACGCGTAAAAGTGTTCCATGAATAGAATACATTCTATTACAGTGTTCCATGAATGGAACACATTCTATCTACTGCAGGCAGGCAGCGCACATAGCTGCTACAATCCACTAGAATACTCTCAGACAGTTGAACGTAGGCCGAACATTCAATTAACATGCCAGATAAATTGTTTAATTTTTATTGAATTCATATAAATATACACAAATACATATATATATATATATATATATATATATATACCGTATATATATATATCTTTAAAATTTGAAAGTAAATTTCAAAATTTAAAAGTTAGCAGGCCACAAGAGGGTGACAATGTTTCAAAATAGCAATAACCATCATTGAGTCAGGAAGGTGTTATAAATTGAATAACTTAACTACACATGGAATACTTCTCTTGCTGACAACTTTATCTTCCAAAAGGTAGGGGAGAAAACAAGGGGAACTGCTACCTTGGATCTAATCCTTATAAACAGGGAGGAAATGGTTGAGGAGGTAATAGTGGCTGGGACCCTAGGAGGTAGCGACCATGCTATTTTAGAATTTTGGATAACTAGAGGCGGAAGACCTGTGAAGACTCAGACGTCAAGGTTAGATTTCAGAAAGGCAGATTTTAAGGGATTCAGAAAGAGAATTGGAGGGATCCAATGGCTGGATATCCTTAAAGACAAAAATGTCCAGGAAGGATGGGAAATCTTGAAAAATGAAATTCTCAAAGCACAGTTGTTAACAATTCCGAAAAGAGGGAAGAATAGGAAGCATTTAAGGAAACCAGGATGGATGAACACAGAACTTAAGCACATGCTAAAAAGGAAGAAAAAAATGTTTATAAAATGGAAAGAGGGAGGCATATCTAAAGAAGAATATAATGCTGTCTGCAGAACCTGCAGGGCACAAATCAGATTAGCTAAAGCTGAAAATGAATTGAGGCTTGCAAGAGATGTCAAAAGCAATAATAAAGGATTTTGGGGATATGTCAAAAGTAAAAGAAAAGTCAAAGATGCTATAGGATTTTTACAGGATGAAAATGATGAAATGGTAAGACAGGATGTTGAGAAGGCTGAACTTTTAAATTCCTATTTTGCATCTGTTTTCTCTCAGAAAGGAAATGTAACATCAACTGTTATTCATTGTCCTATTAAGGGAATAGAAGAATCCAGGATATCTATAAGCAGAAAGATAGTGAGGAAACACTTAGCTAACCTAAATGAATTCAAGTCTCCAGGTCCAGATGAATTACACCCCAGAGTACTGAAGGAGATAGCAGAAGAAATTTTTGAACCCCTCTCCATAATCTTTGAAAATTCTTGGAGAACAGGAGAAGTACCAGAAGACTGGAGAAGAGCAAATGTTGTTCCTATCTTCAAAAAGGGGAAGAAGGTGGACCCAGGCAACTATAGGCCGGTGAGTCTGACTTCTATACCAGGAAAGATCTTTGAACAAATTATTAAACAACATGTATGTCAATACCTGGATAAGAATGAAGTGATTAAACAGAGTCAACATGGGTTTGTAACTAATAAGTCATGTCAGACTAACTTAATTTCCTTCTATGACGGTATCACTGATTGGGTGGATCAAGGAAATGCTGTAGATATAGTATATCTTGACTTCAGCAAAGCATTTGACAAAGTCTCTCATACAATCCTTATTGAAAAAATGACTAAGTATGGAATGGACAAGGCAACTGTTAGGTGGATTCATAACTGGCTTAGTGATCGGACCCAAAGAGTGGTCATAAATGGCTGCACATCCAGTTGGAAGAATGTCTCAAGTGGGGTACCACAGGGCTCTGTCCTGGGCCCTGTATTGTTCAACATCTTTATCAACGATTTAGATGAAGGAATTGAGGGTAAACTGATTAAATTTGCTGATGACACAAAGCTAGGAGGGATAGCTAATACTAGAGAAGAGAGAGAGAGGATTCAAAAAGATTTAAATAAACTGGAGAAGTGGGCAGCAACTAACAGAATGGTTTTTAACAGGGAGAAATGCAAAGAACTACATCTGGGCAATAAAAATGAAAAAAGCATATATAGAATGGCAGGAATAGGGCTAAGTGACAGCACTTTTTTTTTGTGAAAAAGACTTGGGTATACTAATAGATCACAGACTGAATATGAGTCAACAGTGTGATGCAGCAGCAAAAAAGGCAAGTGCAATTCTAGGATGTATTAACAGAAGCATACAGTCTAGATCACGTGAAGTCATTATTTCCCTCTACTCCTCTTTGGTCAGACCTCATCTGGAATATTGTGTCCAGTTTTGGGCACCACATTTTAAAAAAGACATCAACAAACTGGAGCAAGTTCAGAAAAGAGCGACCAGAATGGTGACCGGTCTGCAAACCCTGTCTTATGAGGAAAGGTTGCAGGATTTAGGAATGTTTAGTTTGCAAAAGAGAAGACTGAGAGGAGACTTAATAGCTGTCTACAAATATCTAAAGGGCTGTCACATTGTAGAAGGATCAACTTTATTCTCATTTGCACAAGGAAAGACTAGAAGCAATGGGATGAAACTGAATGGGAGGAGACACATTAGATATTAGAAAAAACTTTTTGACAGTTAGAGTGATCAATGAGTGGAACAGGCTGCCACGAGAAGTGGTGAGTTCTCCTTCAATGGAAGTCTTCAAACAGAGGCTGGACAGACATCTGACTGGGATGATTTAGCGAATCCTGCTTTGAGCAGGGGGTTGGACCAGATGGCCCAGGAGGTCCCTTCCAACTCTACGATTCTATGATTCTACTTGAATTAAGAAGGGAACTAATGAGGGGAAGGGGTTGCAGGCCTTGTAGCAGGTGGGTGTGCAGAAATGTATCTATCCAAAGCTAAACACATTACTGCAGCTCATCACACCTGTACCTACCAAGCAGCAAAGGACGAGATAGATCATTATTTAACTTACAGATTGAATACAATACAATGCCTTCCATGTAGAGGTGAATAATACTTGATGTAGCAGAGTTGGTCAAGTTAAATCAAGCCAAATGAATTTGAAATGTGCAACGTGAACCAAGAAAAAACTAATGCAGAGTAACTAAAGTTGAAAAAAGCATTCAAATATTGCTTTGAAAAGACAACTTGCTTTGGTTTCAATTCAATTCAGTTTGTTTTTGGAAACCGGTTATGAGAGAGCGCACCATCCCCGAAGATACTGCAATGATGGGGTGATACATGGAGTGAATAGAGCAAGCTCTTTTTCCATCTCCTTGTTTTAAAAATCTATTTAATATATGGTCCCTAGAGAGGGGCCGTATCAGATATTAAACTGATAAGAACGAACGTGTTTCCCCCCACCCCCTAACTGTCTGCTGAGGCTCCCTCAGCAGACTAAAGCTGGCTGCTGCCGCGCAGCTGGCTGCTGCCGTGCAGTGCCTTTAAATACTCTGGGCTGCCCGTTGTGACACGTGATCCAATTGTTCCATTGGCCCATTGTGACACGTGATCCAATTGTTCCATTGGCCCATTGTGATACGTGATCCAATTGTTCCATTGGCCCATTGTAACGCATCAAAGTGTTCCATGAATAGAATACATTCTATCTACTGCAGGCAGGAAGCGCACATAGCTGCTACAAGCCAATAAATTACCCTCAGGCAGGTGAACGTAGGCCGAAAATTCAATTAACACGCCAGTTAAATTGATTCTTTTCTACTAAATTCATATTAATATACTCAAATACACACACACACACACATATATATATATGTATATATATATATATATATATATATATATATATATTCAAAATTTGAAAGAAAATTTCAAAATTTAAAAGTTGGCAGGCCACAAGAGGGTGACAATGTTTCAAAACAGCCATCATTTAGTCAGGAATGTGTTAGAAACTGAATAACTTAACTACACATGGGATACTTGAATTAAGGCGGGAAAGATATATATCTTTGTACCGTGTTAGCCAGTAGATAGAAAAATATTCAGGATTGAGAGTCCTCAGTAGTTGATACCTTTTAATGGCTAACTGAAAAGATGGTAACACATTGCAAGCTTTCGAGACTACTCAGGTATCTTCATCAGGCATAGACTAATACAAAATCTGAAGTGTCACATATTTATGCACAATACAGCCTAGAAAAAATGCAATAGATAAGACAAGTGACGTGAAGCAGAACTATCAATATGGGAGAGGGAGAAACATAAATATAAACATTGGACCAGTTCATAGATAAGGAGTCTGGATGTTTTATTTTCCTCTGATTGGGGTCTCCTAATGTGTTGAGATGCCCCCACACGGTTTTAAAAGGAAATTCCTTAATTGATGTAAAAAGTCATAAATCCATGCGACACATTCATTCCAGGCATCACAACACATTAGGAGACCCCAATCAGAGGAAAATAAAACATCCGGACTCCTTTTCTATGAACTGGTCCAATGTTTATATTTATGTTTCTCCCTCTCCCATATTGATAGTTCTGCTTCACGTCACTTGTCTTATCTATTGCATTTTTTCTAGGCTGTATTGTGCATAAATATGTGACTTCAGATTTTGTATTAGTCTATGCCTGATGAAGATACCTGAGTAGTCTTGAAAGCTTGCAATGTGTTACCATCTTTTCAGTTAGCCATTAAAAGGTATCAACTACTGAGGACTCTCAATCTTGAATTAAGGCGGGAAGTAATGAGGTCAAGGGGCTGCAGGCCTTGTAGCAAGTGGGTGTGCAGAAATGTATCTATCCAAAGCGAAACACTTTACTGCAGCTTATCACACCTGTACCTACCAAGCAGCAAAGTCCGAGATAGATCATTACTTTAACCCCTTCACCCCCAAGGGTGGTTTGCACGTTCATGACCGGGCCAATTTTTACAATTCTGACCACTGTACCTTTATGAGGTCATAACTCTCGAACGCTTCCATGGATCCCGGTGATTCTGACATTGTTTTCTCGTGACATATTGTACTTCATGTTAGTGGTAAAATTGCATTCAAATAACTTGCGTTTATTTGTGAGAAAAACGGAAATTTGGCGAAAATTTTGAACATTTCGCAATTTTCCAACTTTGAATTTTTATGCCCTTAAATCACAGAGATACGGCACACAAAAAACTTGATAACTAACATTTCCCACATGATTACTTTACATCAGCACAATTTTGGAACCAAAATTTTTTTTTGTTAGGAAGTTATAAGGGTTAAAAGTTGACCAGCGATTTCTCATTTTTACAACACCATTTTATTTTTAGGACCACATCACATTTGAAGCCACTTTGAGGGGTCTATATGATAGAAAATACCCAAAAGTGACACCATTCTAAAAACTGCACCCCTTAAGGTGCTCAAAACCACATTCAAGAAGTTTATTAACCCTTTAGGTGCGTCACATGAAATTTTTTGAATATTTAAAAAAAAATGAACATCTAACTTTTTTTCATAAAAAAATACTTCAGGTTCAATTTTTTTTATTTTACCAAGGGTAACAGGAGAAATTGAACTGCAAAAGTTATTGTGCAATTTGTCCTGAGTACGCAGATACCTGATATGTGGGGGGGAACGACTGTTTCGGCGCATGGCAGAGCTCAGAATGGAAGGAGCGCAGTTTGACTTTTTCAATGCAAAATTGGCTGGAATTCAGATTGGACGCCATGTCACGTTTGGAGAGTCCCTGATGTACCTAAACAGTGGAAACCCCCTACAAGTGACCCCATTTTGGAAACTAGACCCCCCAAGGAACTTATCTAGATATGTGGTGAGAACTTTGAACCCACAAGGGCTTTACAGAAGTTTATAACGTACAGCGGTACAATTAAAAAATCATATTTTTTCCACAAAAATGATCTTTTCACCCCAATTTTTATTTTCCCAAGGGTAACAGGACCCTAAAAGTTATTGTGCAATTTGTCCTGAGTACGCTGATACCCCACATGTGGGGGTAAACCACTATTTGGGCGCATGGCAGAGCTCGGAAGGGAAGCAGCGCCATTTGACGTTTTTGGCTGGAATTGAGATTGGACACCATGTCGCGTTTGGAAAACCCCTGATGTACCAAAACAGTGGAAACCCCCCACAAATGACACCATTTTGGAAAATAGACCCCCTAAGGAACTTATCTAGATGTGTGGTGAGAACTTTGAACCCCCATGGGCTTCACAGAAGTTTATAACATAAAGCCATACAATTAAAAAATCATATTTTTTTCCACAAAAATGATCTTTTCACCCTCAATTCTTATTTTCCCAAGGGTAACAGGACCCTAAAAGTTATTGTGCAATTTTTCCTGAGTACGCTGATACCCCACATGTGGGGGTAAACCACTATTTGGGCGCATGGCAGAGCTCGGAAGGGAAGCAGCGCCACTTGACGTTTTTGGCTGGAATTGAGATCGGACACCATGTCGCGTTTGGAAAACCCCTGATGTACCAAAACAGTGGAAACCCCCCACAAATGACACCATTTTGGAAACTAGACCCCCTAAGGAACTTATCTAGATGTGTGGTGAGCATTTTGACCCCCCCAGTGCTTCACAGAAGTTTACAACGCCCGGGCGTGAAAATAAAAAATTCGTATTTTTTCCACAAACATGATCTTTTAGTCACCATTTTTTTATTTTCCCAAGGGTACCAGGAGAAATTGGACCCCAAAAGTTGTTGTCCAATTTGTCCTGAGTATGCTGATACCCCATATGTGGGAGAAAACTACTGTATGGGCACACGTCGGGGCTCGGAAGGGAAGTAGTGACGTTTTGGAATGCAGACTTTGATGGAATGGTCTGCGGGTGTCATGTTGCCTTTGGAGAGCCCCTAATGTACCTAAACAGTGGAAACCCCCCACAAATGACACCATTTTGTAAACTAGACCCCACAAGGAACTTATCTAGATGTGTGGTGAGCACTTTGACCCCCCCAGTGCTTCACAGAAGTTTACAACGCCCGGGCGTGAAAATAAAAAATTCGTATTTTTTCCACAAACATGATCTTTTAGTCACCATTTTTTTATTTTCCCAAGGGTACCAGGAGAAATTGGACCCCAAAAGTTGTTGTCCAATTTGTCCTGAGTATGCTGATACCCCATATGTGGGAGAAAACTACTGTATGGGCACACGTCGGGGCTCGGAAGGGAAGTAGTGACGTTTTGGAATGCAGACTTTGATGGAATGGTCTGCGGGTGTCATGTTGCCTTTGGAGAGCCCCTAATGTACCTAAACAGTGGAAACCCCCCACAAATGACACCATTTTGTAAACTAGACCCCCCAAGGAACTTATCTAGATGTGTGGTGAGCACTTTGACCCCCCCAGTGCTTCACAGAAGTTTACAACGCCCGGGCGTGAAAATAAAAAATTCGTATTTTTTCCACAAACATGATCTTTTAGTCACCATTTTTTTATTTTCCCAAGGGTACCAGGAGAAATTGGACCCCAAAAGTTGTTGTCCAATTTGTCCTGAGTACGCTGATTTCCCATATGTGGGAGAAAACTACTGTATGGACACACGTCGGGGCTCGGAAGGGAAGCAGTGACGTTTTGGAATGCAGACTTTGATGGAATGGTCTGCGGGTGTCATGTGCGTTTGGAGAGCCCCTGATGTACCTAAACTATTGAAACTCCCCACAAGTGACCCCATTTTGGACACTAGACCCCCCACGGAACTTTTCTAGATGTGTGGTGAGCACTTTGAACCCCCAAGTGCTTCACAGAAGTTTATAACGCTCGGACGTGAAAATAAAAAAATCATTTTTTTCCACAAAAATTATATTTTTGCCCCCAATTTTTTATTTTCCTAAGGGTAACAGGAGAAATTGGACCCCAAAAATTGTTTTGCAATTTGTCCTGAGTAGGCTGATACCCTACATGTGGGGGTAAAACACTGTTTGGGCGCATAGCAGAGCTTGGAAGGGAAGGAGCACCATTTGACTTTTTCAACTCAGAATTGGCTGGAATTGAGATCAGACGCCATGTTGCATTTGGAGAGCCCCTGATGTGCCCAAACAGTGGAAACCCCCAATTCTAACTCCAACCCGAACCCCAACACGCCCCTAACCCTAGCCCTAACCCTAGCCCTAACCCTAGCCCTAACCCTAGCCCTAGCCCTAACCCTAGCCCTAACGCTAGCCCTAACCCTAGCCCTAGCCCTAACCCTAACCCTACCCTAACCCTACCCCAACACACCCCTAGCCCTAACCCTAGCCCTAACCCTAATGGAAAAATGGAAATAAATACATTTTTTTTATTTTATTATTTTTCCCTAACTAAGGGGGTGATAACGGGGGGTTTGATTTACTATTTATGGCGGTTTTTATGTTTGGCGGCTGTCGCACGCTAAAAGACGCTTTTTATTGTAAAAATAGTTTTGCATCACCACATATTGAGAGCTATAATTTTTCCGTATTTTGACCCACCGAGTCATGTGAGGTCTTATTTTTTGCGGGACGAGTTGACGTTTTTATTGGTACCATTTTCGAGCACGTGAAATTTTTTGATCGCTTTTTATTCCGATTTTTGTGACGCAGAATGAACAAAAACCAGCGTTTCATGAATTTCTTTTGGGGGGGGTGCGTTTACACCGTTCCGCGTGCGGTAAAATTGATAAAGCGGTTTTATTCTTTGGGTCAGTACGGTTACAGCGATACCTCATTTAGGTCGTTTTTTTATTTTTTTGTCGGTTTTATGCAATGAAAACTATTTTATATAAAAAATAATTATTTTTGCATCGCTTTATTCTGCGAGTTATAACTTTTTTATTTTTTCACTGATGATGCTGTATGGCGGCTTGTTTTTTGCGGGACAAGATGACGTTTTCAGCGGTACCATGGATATTTATATGCGTCTTTTTGATCGCGCGTTATTGCACTTTTTGTTTGGCGGTATGATAATAAATCATTATTTTTTGCTTCGTTTTTTATTTTTGTTTTTTAAGGGGTTCGCTAAAGGGGTTAACTATTGGGACAGTTTTATAGGGCAGGTCGTTACGGACGCGGCGATACCTAATATGTGTACTTTTATTGTTTTTTTTTTTTATTATTTTCAAAAAATGAATTTATTGGGGAATATTTTTTTTTTTTTTTACTAATTTATTTGGCGATTTTTTTTAATTTATTTTTACACTTTTTTTTAATTTTTTTTTACTTTATTACATAGTCCCAGGTGGGACATCACTGTCCTGTGACAGATCGCTGATCTGTCACATCACAGATCACTGTGACAGATCAGCAATCTGTCACAGGCAGTGCACAAGGCTTCCTCATGCCTGCGCTTTGCAGGCACTGAGGAAGCCAGCTTCCCCAGGCCCCCGAAGGCCCCCGTCGCCATCTTGGATTCGGGGGCCTGGAGGAAAGGAGCCCCCCGCAGCAGCGCTGCACATTGCGCTGCCGTGGGGGGCTCAGGGAAGCACGGAGGGAGCCCCCTCCCTGCCGATGCTTCCCTTTAACCCCCGGTACACCGCGATCATGTTTGATCGCGGTGTGCAAGGGGTTAACGTGTCGGGGGCGATCCGTGACCGCCCCTGACACATTGTGCCGGGTGTCAGCTGTGATAATCAGCTGACACCCGGCCGCGATCAGCGGCGCTCACCACGTGGGCGCCGCTGATCGCGGTAGACGTACTATCCCGTCCCCGGTCATACGGGCCCGGGTACCGTGGACGGGATAGTACGTCTCATGTCAGGAAGGGGTTAAATTACAGATTGAATACAATACAATGCCTTCCATGTAGAGGTGAATAATACTTGATGTAGCAGAGTTGATCAAGTTAAATCAAGCCAAAGGAATTTGAAATGTGCAACGTGGACCAAGAAAAAACTAATGCAGAGCAACCAAAGTTGAAAAAAGCATTCAAATATTGCTTTGAAAAGACAACTTGCTTTGGTTTCAATTCAATTCAGTCTGTTTTTGGAAACCGGCTTAGAGAGAGCGCACCATCCTCTAAGATACTGCAATGACCGGGCGATACAAGTGTGAATAGAACAAGCTCTTTTTCCATCTCCCAGTACTAAAAATCCATTTAGTGTATGGTCCAAAGATAGGGGACGTATCAGATATTAAACTGAAAAGAACGAGGGTGATTCCCCCCCACCCCCCCAACTGTCTGCTGAGGCTCCCTCAGCAGACTGAAGCTGGCTGCTGCTGCGCAGCTGTTAAATACTCTGGGCTGTCCATTGTGACATGTGATCCAATTGTTCCATTGGCCCATTGTGACATGTGATCCAATTTTTCCATTGGCCCATTGTAACGCATCAAAGTGTTCCATGAATAGAATAAATTCTATCACAGTATTCCATGAATGGAACACATTCTTTCTACTGCAGGCAGGCAGCGCACATAGCTGCTACAAGCCACTAGATTACTCTCAGACAGGTGAACGTAGGCCGAACATTCAATTAACACGCCAGATAAATTGTTTCATTTTTTTTAATTCATATAAAAATAAACAATACACAAAATACACATTGGCCCATTGTGACACGTGATCTAATTGTTCCATTGTCACATTGTGACGCGTCAAATTGTTCCATGAATAGAATACATTCTATCACAGTGTTCCATGAATGGAATACATTCTCTTTACTGCAGGCAGGCAGCACACATAGCTGCTACAATCCACTAGACTACTCTCAGACAGGTGAACATAGGCCGCGCATTCAATTAACACACCAGATAAATTGTTTAATTGTTTCTTTTTTATTGAATTCATTTAAATATACACAAATACATATACTGTATATATATTCAAAATTTGAAAGTAAATTTCAAAATTTAAAAGTTGTCATGTCATAAGAGGTTGACAAAGTTTCAAAATAGATATCATTGAGTCAGGATTGTGTTAGAAATTGAATAACTTAACTACACATGGGATACTTGAATTAAGTCGGGAAGTAATGAGGGCAAGTGATTTCAGGCCTTCTAGCAGGTGGGGGTGCAGAAATGTATCTATTCAAAGCTAAACACATTACTGCAGCTTAACACACCTGTACCTACCAAGCAGCAAAGGCCAAGATAGATCATTATTAAATAACAGATTGAAAATAATACAATGCCTTCCATATAGAGTTGAATAATACTTGATGTAGCAGAGTTGCTCAAGTTAAATCAAGCCAAAGGAATTTGAAATGTGCAATGTTGACCAAGAAAAAACTAATGCAGAGCAAGCAAAGTTGAAAAAAGCATTCAAATATTGCTTTGAAAAGACAACTTGCTTTGGCTTCAATTAAATTCAGTCTGTTTTTGGAAACCGGTTTAGAGAGAGCGCACCATCCCCTAAGATACTGCAAAGATGGGGCGATACATGGAGTGAATAGAGCAAGCTCTTTTTCCATCTCCCTGTTCTAAAAATCCATTTAATATATGGTCCCCAGATAGGGGACGTATCAGATATTAAACTGAAAAGAGCGAGCATGGTTTCCACCACCACCCCCCACCCCCCCAACTGTCTGCTGAAGCTCCCTCAGAAGACTGAAGCTGGCAGATGCCGCACAACTGTTAAATACTCTGGGCTGCCCATTGTGACACGTGATCCAATTGTTCCATTCGCCCATTGTGACACGTGATCCAAATGTTCCATTGGCCCATTGTGACACATGATCCATTTTTTTCCATTGGCCCATTGTGACGCGTAAAAGCGTTCCATGAATAAAATACGTTCTATCAAAGTGTTCCATGAATGGAACACATTCTATCTACTGCAGGCAAGCATCGCACATAGCTGCTACAAGCCACTAGAATACTATCAGACAGGTGAACGTCGGCCGAACATTCAATTAACACGCCAGATAAATTGTTTCATTTTTATTGAATTCATATAAATATACACAAATACGTATGTATATATATATATATACACTCACTGGCCACTTTATTAGGTACACCTGTCCAACTGTGTGTTAAGACTTAATTTCTAATCAGCCAATCACATGGCGGCAACTCAGTGCATTTAGGCATGTAGACATGGTCAAGACAATCTCCTGCAGTTCAAACCGAGCATCAGTATGGGGAAGAAAGGTGATTTGAGTGCCTTTGAACGTGGCATGATTGTTGGTGCCAGAAGGGCTGGTCTGAGTATTTCAGAAACTGCTGATCTACTGGGATTTTCACGCACAACCATCTCTAGGGTTTACAGAGAATGGTCCGAAAAAGAAAAAAAATCCAGTGAGCGGCAGTTCTGTGGCCGGAAATGCCTTGTTGATGCCAGAGGTCAGAGGAGAATGGGCAGACTGGTTCGAGCTGATAGAAGGGCAACAGTGACTCAAATTGCCACCCGTTACAACCAAGGTAGGCAGAAGAGCATCTCTGAACGCACAGTGCGTCGAACTTTGAGGCAGATGGGCTACAGCAGCAGAAGACCACACTGGGTACCACTCCTCTCAGCTAAGAACAGGAAACTGAGGCTACAATTTGCACAAGCTCATCGAAATTGGACAGTAGAAGATTGGAAAAACGTTGCCTGGTCTGATGAGTCTCGATTTCTGCTGCGACATTCGGATGGTAGGGTCAGAATTTGGCGTAAACAACATGAAAGCATGGATCCATCCTGCCTTGTATCAACGGTTCAGGCTGGTGGTGGTGGTGTCATGGTGTGGGGAATTTTTTCTTGGCACTCTTTGGGCCCCTTGGTACCAATTGAGCATCGTTGCAACGCCACAGCCTACCTGAGTATTGTTGCTGACCATGTCCATCCCTTTATGACCACAATGTACCCAACATCTGATGGCTACTTTCAGCAGGATATTCGCCATGTCATAAAGCTCGAATCATCTCAGATTGGTTTCTTGAACATGACAATGAGTTCACTGTACTCAAATGGCCTCCTCAGTCACCAGATCTCAATCCAATAGAGCATCTTTGGGATGTGGTGGAACGGGAGATTCGCATCAGGGATGTGCAGCCGACAAATCTGCGCCAACTGTGTGATGCCATCATGTCAATATGGTCCAAAATCTCTGAGGAATGCTTCCAGCACCTTGTTGAATCTCTGCCACGAAGAATTGAGGCAGTTCTGAAGGCAAAAGGGGGTCCAACCCGTTACTAGCATGGTGTACCTAATAAAGTGGCCAGTGAGTGTATATATCTTCAAAATTTGAAAGTAAATTTCAAAATTTAAAAGTTAGCAGGCCACAAGAGGGTGACAATGTTTCAAAATATCAATACCCATCACTGAGTTAGGAAGGTGTTAGAAATTGAATAACTTAACTACACATGGAAAACTTGAATGAAGGAGGGAACTAATTAGAGGAAGGGGTTGCAGGCCTTGTAACAGGTGGTTGTGCAGAAATGTATCTATCCAAAGCTAAACACATTACTGCAGCTTAACACACCTGTACCTACCAAGCAGCAAAGGCAGAGATAGATCATTATTTAAATTACAGATTGAAGACAATACAGTGCCTTCCATATAGAGGTGAATAATACTTGATGTAGCAGAGTTGGTCAAGTAAAATCAAGACAATGGAATTTGAAATGTGCAACGTGGACCAAGAAAAAACTAATGCAGAGCAACCAAAGTTGAAAAAAGCATTCAAATATTGCTGTGAAAAGACAACTTTCCTTGGTTTCAATTCAATTCAGTCTGTTTTTGGAAACCGGTTTAGAGAGAGCGCACCATCCTCTAAGATACTGCAATGACGGGGCGATACAAGGAGTGAATAGAGCAAGCTCTTTTTCCATCTACCTGTTCTAAAAATCCATTTAATATATGGTCCCCAGATAGAGGACGTATCAAACATCAAACTGAAAAGAACCAGCGTGTTTCCCCCCCACCCCCCCAACTGTCTGCTGAGGCTCCCTCAGCAGACTGAACCTGGCTGCTGCCGCGCGGCTGTTAAATACTCTACAGTAGGCTGCCCATTTTGACACGTGATCCAATTGTTCCATTGGCCCATTGTGACACGTGATTCAATTGTTCCATTGGCCTGTTGTGGCGCGTCAAAGTGTTCCATGAATAGAATACATTCTATCACAGTGTTCCATGAATGGAACACATTATTTCTACTGCAGGCAGGCAGCGCACATAGCTGCTACAAGCAACTAGAATACTCTCAGACATTTGAACGTTGGTCGAATATTCAATCAACACGCCAGATAAATTGTTTCTTTTTTATTGAATTCATATAAATATACACAGATACATATATATATATATATATATATATATATATAATATATATTCAAAATGTGAAAGTGAATTTCAAAATGTAAAAGTTGGCAGGTCACAAGAGGGTGACAATGTTTCAAAATAGCCATCATTGAGTCAGGATTGTGTTAGAAATTGAATAACTTAACTACACAAGGGATACTTGAATTAAGTCGGGAAGTAATGATGGCAAGGGGTTTCAGGCCTTCTAGAAGGTAGGTGTGCAGAAATGTATCTATTCAAAGCGAAATACATTACTGCAGCTTAACACACCTGTGCTTACCAAGCAGCAAAGGCCAAGATAGATCATTATTTAAATTACAGATTGAAAGCAATACAATGCCTTCCATATAGAGTTGAATAACACTTGATGTAGCAGAGTTGCTCAAGATAAATCAAGCCAAAGGAATTTGAAATGTGCAATGTTGACCAAGAAAAAACTAATGCAGAGCAACCAAAGTTGAAAAAAGCATTCAAATATTGCTTTGAAAAGACAACTTGCTTTGGTTTCAATTCAATTCAGTCTGTTTTTGGAAACCGGTTTATAGAGAGCGCACCATCCCCTAAGATACTGCAATGATGGGGCGATACATGGAGTGAATAGAGAAAACTCTTTTTCCATCTCCCTGTTCTAAAAATCCATTTAATATATGGTCCCCAGATAGGGGACGTAAGAGATATTAAACTGAAAAGAGCGAGCGTGGTTCCCCCCACCACCACCCCCCACCCCCCCAACTGTCTGCTGAAGCTTCCTCAGCAGACTGAAGCTGGCAGCTGCCGCGCAACTGTTAAATACTCTGGGCTGCCCATTGTGACACATGATCCAATTGTTCCTTTCACCCATTGTGACACGTGATCCAATTGTTCCATTGGCCCATTGTGACACGTGATCCATTTTTTCCATTGGCCCATTGTGACGCGAAAAGTGTTCCATGAATAGAATACATTCTATCACAGTGTTCCATGAATGGAACACATTCTATCTACTGCAGGCAGGCATCGCACATAGCTGCTACAATCCACTAGAATACTCTCAGACAGGTGAACGTCGGCCGGTCATTCAATTAACACGCCAGATAAATTGTTTCATTTTTATTGAATTCATATAAATATACACAAATACATATACAGTATATACAGTATATATATATATATATATATACATATCTTCAAAATTTGAAAGTATATTTCAAAATTTAAAAGTTAGCAGGCCACAAGAGGGTGACAATGTTTCAAAATAGCCACCATTGAGTCAGGAAGGTGTTAGAAATTGAATAACTTAACTACACATGGGATACTTGAATTAAGGAGGGAACTAATGAGGGGAAGGGGTTGCAGGCTTTGTAGCAGGTGGTTGTGCAGAAATCTATCTATCCAAACAAAATACATTACTGCAGCTTATCATACCTGTACCTACAAAGCAGCAAAGGCCGAGATAGATCATTATTTAAATTACAGATTGAATACAATGGAATGCCTTCCATATAGAGGTGAATAATACTTGATATAGCAGAGTTGATCAAGTTAAATCAAGCGAAAGAAATTTGAAAAGTGCAACGTGGACCAAGAAAACACTAACGTAGAGCAACCAAATTTGAAAAAAGTATTCAAATATTGCTTTGAAAAGACAACTTGCTTTGGTTTCAATTCAATTCAGTCTGTTTGTGGAAACGGGTTTAGAGATAGTGCACCATCCCCAAAGATACTGCTATGATGGGGCGATACATAGAGTGAATAGAGCAAGCTCTTTTTCCATCTCCCTGTTCTAAAAATCCATTTAATATATGGTCCCCAGATAGGGGATGTATCAGATATTAAACTGATAAGAAGGAGCGTGGTTCCCCCCCACTCCCAACCTCCAACTGTCTGCTGAGGCTCCCTCAGCAGACTGAAGCTGGCTTCTGCCACGCAGCTGTTAAATAATCTGGGTTGCCCATTGTGACACGTGATCCAATTGTTCCATTGGCCCATTGTGACACGTGATCCAATTGTTCCATTGGCCCATTGCGACACATGATCCAGTTGTTCCATTGGCTCATTGTGATGTGTCAAAGTGTTCCATGAATAGAATACATTCTATCACAGTGTTCCATGAATAGAATACATTCTATCACAGTGTTCCATAAATGGAACACATTCTATCTACTGCAGGCAGGCAGCGCACATAGCTGCTTCAAGCCACTAGAATACTCTCAGACAGGTGAACGTCCGCCGAACATTCAATTAATGCGCCAGATAAATTGTTTCTTTTTTATTTAATTCATATAAATATACACAAATACATATATACATATATTCCATAAAGAAGAAAAGGGTCGCACTCATCGGGATAAGTTTTTGCTGCTTTATTGACACATGAAATACATGTCAAGTCGGGATCGTGACAAAAAAGTGTGCGGATAGGCTGACAACTGCCGTTTCGCACTGTTAAAGCACTTCTACGGGTCGACGAGAAGGAGGAAATGACGGATTCATATACTAATCACATCTTGCTGTCTCTCCTCCTACCACAGCTGTTATCTAAGTGACAAGTGAAATTAAAACCATGTGAAGATGCATAAAACAAATTAAAAATAAAAGAACTATACATGTTCTACTTTATCTGGGGAGATTGATAACCGTGTGCTACTCCCTGTCTATCTGTTTTTTACTATATATATGCTTTTTTTACACAGGACTAATTTTGTCATGTGAAAAAAGGAAATATTATTCCAACTTCTTTATTTTTTCAGAAAGTATTTTCATCGAAAATTACCTACTACAAGAGAGAGAAAATATATTCATTCGACTTATACTTGTATGTGTGGTCGTTTCTGCTGGAATATTTGTCTATCCACACTACCAGTTCATTAACATGACACCAATTAGATCTGAACTACTAAATACGAGTAAACATAATCTTAGACTCTCATTAAAGCTTGTTCAATAACGAATTTACTATACTAATTCTGGACTAAAAGTTGTGTATTCAACATCTATCGAACTATTATTAAGGAACGCTTCCAAAATGTGTAGAGAACACTGCTATATGTGTATACATCTCTAGTATTATTTCCATTACGTCTGTGAATACCAACAAGATCGCTATAAAAAACACACTAATAGAACATACAACTATTTATCTAATGTCTTAGAAAATGAACACTCCAATGACGTTGTATCTAAAAGATCATTATACAAAAAGGGGTCACTATAAAAAAATTGCCATATCGACCCTGTCATTGAAACCTAATGGACCAATCGCTTGTGTGTTCAGAATCCATTTAGATTCTCGTCTCAACAAAATTTTATTGAGGTTCCCCCCTTGAGGGGGTAACACTACCTTTTCAATTCCCACAAAGGAAAGAACTCCAGGGTCCATTCCATGAACGTTCCTAACATGGCTAATTAGATGTGGGACTGCTTTTCCTGTTTTTATTGATTTAAAATGATCCCGAAATCTAACGTACAGAGGGCGTATAGTTTTACCTATATAGAAAAAATGGCATGTGCAAAAGATCACATACACGACATGATCCGTTTTGCATGTGATCAAATCCATCACTATGTGTGTAATCGCCCCTATTTGTAGTATCCGGTCAGTACAATGGTACTTACAGTATTGACAATGTCCACACCTATAATTTCCCTTAGGGGTTCCTCTACTAAGCCACGTATCTCGTTTTGTCATGAGTGTATTCTGTACCAAGATATCCCTTTGCCTAGTGCTGCGTTTGCACAAAATGAGAGGTCCTCTAGATACTATGTCACCCAGGTCCCTATCCTGTTCTAAAATATGCCAGTTTTTTCTAATTGCTGATTTTATTTGCCGATCCATCGGACCATAACGAAAACAAAAGTAAATCTTTTTTCTTTCTTATTCTGTCTATGTTGTTGTGACATTATACTAACATTTTTCTCCTCAATTTGAGATTCAACTTTTTTGAGTGTAGTATCCAACAACCTATTTGGGTATCCCCGTTGTTTTAATCTATCATATAATTCACTAGATTGTTTTTCAAAACCCTCTTTGGTATTATTCAAATGCTGTACTCTCAAAAACTGGCTATATGGTAACGAATTAACTGTGTGTGGAGGGTGAAAGCTATCATATCGTAATATAGAATTAGTTGCTAACGGTTTCCTGTACACTGATGTACAAATGCTGTCATCTTTAATTTCCAATAGTACATCAAGAAATTCTAATCTCATACCTCCAAACTTGTATGTAAAAGCCATATTCATTTGGTTCACTTCATTAAGATAGGTGACAAACTCCTCAAAAATTTCCTTTGTACATTCCCAAATTATGAACACATCGTCCACATATCTGAGATATAATCTGATATGTCTAAAGTAATCATTTGCATTGTAAACATATTTTTCTTCGAAGGCTTCCAAGAACAGATTCGCAAATGTACATGATACTGGAGTACCCATCGCTGTACCCACATTTTGACAGTACCATGTAGCATCAAATGTAAAAGCATTATGGGTTAATATGAAGCTCATGGCTTCACACACAAAATCAACAAAACTCCTTTCCTTTCCTGTAGTATGAAGTATCTCCCTAATTGTTGGGGAATTCTCGTGTAGAGACTCTCTACATCTATAGATGTTAACATGAAGCCCGATTGCCAACTGAAATCCTGTATTACTTGTAATAAGGAATTGGTATCTTTTGTATATGAGGGGATTTGGTTTAATAATGGTCGTAATAGCCAGTCCACATACTGTGAAAGTGGCTCTGTAACTGATCCGATCCCCGATACAATTGGGCGTCCCGGAGGACAGGACAAAGATTTGTGTATCTTAAGGACATGGTACCAATGGGGACGCGCGGGAAATTCTGGTAACAATTTTTCTGCTTTCTTCTCAGAAATAACACTATTCATGACATATTTCCTAAGTAAATATCTCAATCCTGTAATGTATTTAGAAGTGGGATCTGCATTCAATTTTGTATGTTATACTATCAGACAACTGTCGGTATGCTTCTGAAAAATACATCTCTCTAGGTATTAAAACCGTGTTTCCTCCTTTGTCTGATGGTCTCACTACGGTATCTGACCATTCTCTAATTTCTCTCATAGCTTGTCTTTCTATCACCGTCAAATTTGAAGGAACCTCCGGATATACTACCGATTCAACATCTTTTATAACTTGCATCTCAAATACATCAATAAGATTACCAGGGGAAATTGGAGGCATGTACTGCGAAGACACCCCACCTGTAAAAGGACCATATGTCTCCTGTGAACTTTTACTTCTAATCCTGTCAGGTTCTGTAATACTCAATAAGAGAGCAGCATCTTTATGGACATCTGCTAATGTCTCTAGTCCAGGCATAAATCCAAGGGGACCTACCTTACACTGTATTTCACCTGTCAATACTGTGTCATTAGATGGTTTAGTTAGAAAATGTTTATATAAATGAATCTTTCTGATAGATTTAAATAAATCAATTTTAAACTCTGCCAAATCAAAAGTATCTGGCATACAATAATTGAGACCTTTCGCTAGTAATGTGTGGTGTGAATCTTTAAGGACATGTTCGGTTAGATTAATAACAGTAAAAGACGGAATGTCTGTTAATGCCTCGGTCTCCACGAGACCTGTTTTCTCTTGTGATTTCGCCCAACCTGTCTTCTTCCTTCCTCTTCCGATTCTCCGCCTAAAGGGAAACTTGGTCCAGGTGAAGTTACGTCATGGAGTAAATGCTGATCCCGTGGAGCTGTGGACTGATTACTTCCCTCCCCTACACTTGAATCAGAGTCCATGGTCAAATAATCTTTCCTGGCTGAAGTATGTTTTTTCTTCTCATGAAAATACTTGTACTTTCCTTTACCGGACTGTCCAGTATTGGCATTAAAACGCTGTTTATTCCAATTAAATATATAGCCACTGGCAAAATCATTTTTATCCCATAAAAATGTATCTCATTTCCTTGCTTTAGTTTCTGCTTGTATTGGTAACAGTTTATTGTCCATCTTTTTATTGAACGTAAGCCATTGGTTCTCCGTCAACCTCGATTTTAATTCTTCTTGTGGCTTAACCAACTCGTCTTTGACTGTATCATAATTACTCAAATTAGTAGCCAAACCAATTGCAATAAATCCTGTGAGCATTTAAGGAGAATCTTCTCCCACTCTAGATGAAAAGAAACATTATCATTGTAGTTAGAAATATCTTTCCACACCCTCAGTCCTTGGGGTACATGTCCACAATCACTGTAGGACTTCAATGAATTATTAGTCCAGAACAGTTTAATCTCTCTTTCAGCCAGATTCATTATTTTAAATTCCAAAGCTTTTGTGCTCAGAGTGTGCACTTCATCACACATTTCGCACTCTTTAAAGTAATTTTCCACATTTTCCCGACCTGCCTGTAGGCTATTTCCAGGTGTAACTGCTTCTGCTTCCATGTTCATCGACCTGGCTACATGTGATCTACAACAGCCGTATATGTATCTCCCAACCAGTCTGGAAAACAAGCGTGCTCAGTCCAGAAACAAATTCAATGCAAATTTACTCAATGTAAGTGAAAGCGGGCGGCACCGCTGTTACCGTGCTTATACTGGCAGTGTGTGGCTGGCAGAAGGAATACACCAAAGTTCCCAGGTGCTTGACCTCGTAGTAATCAAATCTTGAATTCCATGAAGAAGAAAAGGGTTGTACTCATCGGATAAGTTTTTGCTGCTTTATTGACACATGAAATAAACCAAATCCCCTCATATATAAAAAAGATACCAATTCCTTTTTACAAGTAATACAGGATTTCAGTTGGCAATCGGGCTTCATGTTAACATCTATAGATGTAGAGAGTCTCTACACGAGAATTCCCCAACAATTGGGCGTAGACTAGTGTTGAGCACTATCGGATACCGGAATCGGAAGTTCCCATAATGCTATGAGCCCGCTCGCTTTGATTCAGCCAATGGGAGTCCTCAGAAGTGTGGGCACATCCTGTTAGGCATGTAGGCATGTTAACTATTGGCATGGCTGTGATTGGCTGCTGAAATGATGTCATGATGCACTATAAAAGTCGCCGCCGCCGCCATTTCTGGTCACTCTGCTGTGAATTCAGTTAGGGACAGGCTGCTGTTGAAGACTGTGAAGGACAGTTAGAAATAGCGATTCTACCAAACATATTGTGCTTTAACCAGGCTACATAAACCACCACTGTAGCTTTCTTTTCCCTAGCAGCAGTGTTCACAGCTGTCTGCAAGGGCTGTGTGAGTGCAGCTCACGCTGTGGAGTGGGTCCTGCAGCCACGTCTGGTTGTAGGCCGCCCAGCGTGCCTCACTGCTGCCTCATCCATTTTTTTCTTTTTGAGCTGCTTATTTTTCAAAAATTCTATCTTGTGTGCTTCCATCCGTATCCATATACGTTGGTTGCAAACACTAGTAGTAGACTAGTAGACAGCTGAGACTTTCTGCAGCCTTTCAGTGCTAGTGCCCACTTAGCTGCACTGTTCACGGCTGTCTGAGAGGTCTCTGACTGTGTGTGAGTGCAGCTCACGTTGAGTAGTGTGTCCTGCAGCTATGTCTGGTTGTAGGCCGCTCAACGTGCATCACTGCCTCACACATATTTTTCTTTAATTGCAGCTCATTGTTTCTTCTCCTATTAATGTGCATCCATCCGTATCCATCTACATTGGTTGGTTGCAAACACTATATAGGGAGCCTTTTTTTTGGCTTGTGCCCTTCATCTGCAGCCAGATTAGTATTACCCAATTTTTTTGGAGCCTCATCTTTTGCATTGTAGGTTACCTGCCTGCATTGTAATAGCTCCAAAAAGTTGGTGATACTATCACTTTCAAATCTTTGGTCACATCCTTTTAGTTTTTTTTCACAAAAAAAAACAATAAAGTTCACCAAACACTACATTTGAAAGTTGTGTAGGCCACATTATCTCCTATTAAAGTGTAGTCCACACACACACTTCATAAAATTAGTGTTTCTTCTACCTGTAACCAGATGTTCAGGAATAAGCACACTAAGCCCCCCCTTTGTACTTTTCTGCCTATCCTTATCAGTCTAGCAAGATGAAGAAGGCAGGGAGTAAGGCACGTGGTCGTGGGCGTGGAGTTTCAGCAGGGAGAGGATGTGGGGATTCTGCAGGGAGAGGACGTGGGGATTCTGCAGGGAGATGACGTGGGGATTCTGTGCCTGCTGCGGGCACCAGTGAGTCAGCAGCCCCCAGTTTTAGCAGGCAACAGTCCTTTATGCGCAGCTTTGTAGGACCTCGCCGTACCCCACTGCTGCGGGAGGAACAAATTGAAGCCGTTGTCAGATGGATGGCTGCTAACGCATCGACTTCAATGACTTCCACATCCTCTCAGGGCCAGAGCACCGAAGAGCAACCATCTATCTCTTCACGACCTGCCAAAGTGCCCAGGCAGTCAGAGAGCCCTGGACAGGAGCCATCACAGTCTCTGAATCTGTTGGCTTGGAAAGAGGGGGCCAGCCAAGCAGCATTCCAGAATGTGAAGAAGAGGGAGTATGCAGTGATGCGCAACTTCTTTGTCCCTCTGAATCTGAAGAGGTGGGTGGGCCAGTGCCTATGGTCAGCACACCTCAGTATGCATCAGATGATGACGAGACACAGGTGCCACTTTCTGGTGCGTACGGTGCTGGCGAGACAACCCAGGAGAAGCAGGTGTTTGAAGAGGGGAGTGTAGATGATGAGGTCCTTGACCCATCATGGCGTGAGGAACAGGAAGGTGGTGGGAGCAGCCCTGAGGAAGAGATTCCCTGAATGGCCAAAACAGGAGGGAGAGGGAGGGGGCAGACTTGGTTGCCTGTAGCCTCCACTTCGGCACCCGTTAGGAGCATTCCTCTTTCAAAAGGCAAAACGGGCGCTCCCAAGACTTGCAGTGCATGGTCCTTTTTTGACACAGTTGCAGATGACATTTGCTTTGTCAAATGCAAGCTGTGTCATCAGAGAGTCAAAAGAGGGAAAAATGTCAGCAACCTCAATACTACTAATATGTGGAAACATGTGCAGACCAAGCACGAGGTGAAGTTACACAGACACACTGAAGACGTAGGCCAACGTACAGCACCACCTAGCACCTCTTCAGCTCATGTTGGGGCCTCTTCCTCCAGCTCATACACAGCTGGTTCGGCTTCCTCACAGGATCGCCAAGGAAGAACCTCTGGCACTGTTGTCCGGAGACCCTGTGACACTCCACCCACAGCACCATGTTCCCAGTCATCCTCACACTCCCAGGCCACTCGACAGCCATCGGTAGCACAGGCATGGGATAAAAGGCGGCCATACTCGGCAAACCATCCCCGAGCAAAGGCTCTGAATGCTGGCATTGCCAAACTACTGGCACTTGAAATGCTGTCATTCAGGCTGGTGGAGACTGACATCTTCCGGGACTTCATGGCATTGGCAGTCCCACAATACACCGTGCCCAGCCGCTTTTATTTCAGCAGGCAAGCCGTCCCTGTCCTGCAGAAACATGTGGAAGGAAAAATAAAACATGCGCTACTAAACGCCGTTAGTAGCAAGGTCCACCTGACCACCGATGCGTGGACCAGTAACCATGGACAGGGACGATACCTTTCCCTCACTGCCCATAGGGTCAATGTTGTGGAGCCTGGTACAGATATGGAGAGTGGCGCTGTACGTGTTCTGCCAACTCCACGGATTGCAGGAATCCAATCTGTACACATAGTCTCCTCCTACTACTCAAGTTCCTCAGAAACAGCGCAGCAGGAGCCTGTTACGACCGATATGAGCACAGCCATGGCCAAACGTCAACAGGCCATACTCAAATTAATTTCTTTGGGGAATCAAAGCCACACAGCGCAGGAGCTCTGGAATGCCATCAAGCAGGAGAGCGACGTGTGGTTTGTGCCAGCGAATCTCCAGCCGGGGTTGGTAGTGTTGATGATTCTGTCACATTAAGGTGCGACCCGTCTTAATTGTCTGTGGCCGAATTGTAGCTTTGGCACAAGGTATACGTATACTCGAGAAAAGAATACACAAGACAAGAGGGTATCGTGTCAGTATGATTCTTCTCTGTCTTTAATCAAACGTGTACAGCTTTTATAACAGAATTTGAGCTACATCATCAGTTACATCATGGACATGTTTCCAGTTACTATTTGCTTTTCCCAGGTCGCTACACAATCATTATGTACATTTCTGGGTTACCGTTTACTGCTCCCATATTGCTAAACAATACTTATATACACAAGTATTGTTTTCTAGCTTGGCTTACCCTGGTCCACCCAGTTTATTCAATATTTGATGAAGCTTAGGTGAGTGATACCATACAGAAACAACTCTAAGAAAATATAAGAAAATCAGAAGTATCTTAAAGCAACATGATCCCAATATCCAGCAAAGCGTCCATATAGTGATACAGTTTTGATTCTTGTATATATTCATGTGCCATATATTCTTCCCTTAACAGTGTGTGACAATGGCCGAAATCTGGTGGCAGCTCTTGGTCTAGGCAACCTCACTCACATCCCATGTCTGGCAAAATGTGCTGAACTTGGTCGTGCAGAGCTTTCTGAGGGACTATCCGGAACTTGCTGCACTGCTGCACAAGGTCCGCATAGAGTGTGCTCACTTCCGGCGTTCCAGCACGGCAAGATCACGCATTGCAGCTCTGCAGCTCCGATTACCCCTTCCGGAACATCGCTTCATATGTGACCTACCCACCAGGTGGAATTCAACGTTACATATGTTGGAGCGGTTGTGTGAGCAGCAGGCAGCAGTTATGGAGTACCAGCTGCATCAGGCGCAAACAAGTCGCATTGTGCGCCTGTCACACTTCAGCACCACTGAGTGGGGCTCTATGAAGAACATCTGCCTCATTTTGCGTGCCTTCGATGATTCCACGCGGATGGCGAGTGCAGATGATGCACTAGTCAGCAGGACTGTCCCCCTTATCTGCCTGCTTCAAAAAACACTGCAAGCACTAAGGGATGAGGTTTTGGAAGAGGTTGAGGATGAGGAGTCCCAAATGCCATCTGCTTCTGGACAGTTTGTGCTATGTGGTTCCTCACAAAGGCCTAGGCAGGGGACACTTTGTGAGGAGCATGAGGAGG
This sequence comes from Dendrobates tinctorius, assembly GCF_039654945.1. Taxonomy (NCBI): domain Eukaryota; kingdom Metazoa; phylum Chordata; class Amphibia; order Anura; family Dendrobatidae; genus Dendrobates; species Dendrobates tinctorius. Next base: position 19,160,169 of record NW_027361770.1, read on the forward strand.
AGTCGATGGAGGAGGAAGACATCTCTCCAGAGGAGGGAGGTACACATAGCTCTAGTCAGTATGTACAGCGAGGGTGGGGTGATGCAGAGCAGGCAGAGATCACGCCTCAAGCAGGGGACAGCAGTTCTTTGGCAGTTGGGAGTCTGCAGCACATGGTTGATTTCATGCTGCAGTGCCTGAGAAACGACCGCCGCATCGCCCACATTCTCTACACGACTGATTATTGGATGTACACCCTCCTAGATCCTCACTACCGGGACAACTTACAAAGCCTCATATCAACGTTGAACCGGGAGTGTAAACTGCGGGAGTACCAAGACACACTGGTGCAGTCCATCATGTTTTCCATTCCACCCGACAGCAGTGGTGCTAGTGCTTTACAAAGCAGCTCTGTGCGTCGAGGCAGTGGAGGAAACTCGGCACAAAGAGGGAGCAGAGGCATCGCCTCAGCAAAAGGCAAGACCAGTATGGCCCAAATCTGGCAAAGTTTTGGGTCTGTAAGCTGGATACATGGCCAGAGCTTAGCCAGTATGCATTGGAGGTGCTGGCTTGCCCAGCTGCCAGTGTATTATCGGAACGCGTCTTTAGTGCCGCAGGTGGTGTACTAACAGACCGTCGCACGCGACTATCCTCCGATAACGTTGACCGGCTTACTTTTCTGAAAATGAACAAGGCCTGGATCTTGCCTGAATTTGCCAGTCCTCTTCCAGAATAAATAATTGGTTGGCAACAGTATCCATTTCTCCTGTTGTGTTCATGTTTCTACCACCTGAACTGTAAACTAGTAGTGTGAATGAGGACAGAGCAGGAGACCTTGCCGGACACACATCAGGGGATCAACTGACGTGACAGAGCCCCAGTAACACAGGAACAAGTGTGGATTGTGCAGGCGCCACTTCTGAGCAGCAACTGGCGGGGTTGGAGGCCAGGGGAAATACTAGAGACAGTGGAGCCAGAGGCCTATGTGGAGCACGGTTACAATCAGTAGTAGTATACAACCTATATAAAACTTGCTGCAATTAGGTCCCAGCCTGCTGCATGATTGATCCTGGGCTTCAACACAGCCAGTTGTCGCTTGGAAGTGCTGTCCGCACAGAGAAAAACACTAGCTCCTGTGTTAGTGGGGTTCAGTAACGTCAGCTGCTCCCCTGCTGTGTGGACGGCAAAGTCTCCTGCTGCCTTCACATTGACACTACATCCGATTTTCTACTTGCTGCTATTAGGCCTCAACCTGCCGCATGATTGATCCTGGGCTTCAACACAACCAGTTGTCGCTTGGAACTGCTGTCCGCACAGAGAAAAACACTAGCTTCTGCGTTAGTGGGGTTCAGTAACGTCAGCTGCTCCCCTGCTGTGTGGGCTGCAAAGTCTCCTGCTGCCTCCACATTCAAACTACTACTGATTTTTAACCGCGCTCCACTAAGGCCTCTGGGTCCACTGTCTCTAGTATTTCCCCTGGCCTCCAACCGTGCCAGTTGCTGCTCAGAAGTGGCGTCTGCACAATCCACACTTGTTCCTGTGTTACCGTGGCTCAGTCACTTCAGTTGATCCCCTGATGTGTGTCCGGCAAGGTCTCCTGCTCTGTCCACATTCCCATTACTAGTAGTGGGAATGTGGACAGAGCAGGAGATATTGCCGGACACACATCAGGGGATCAACTGACGTGACTGAGCCCCAGTAACACAGGAACAAGTGTGGATTGTGCAGACGCCACTACTGAGCAGCAACTGGCGGGGTTGGAGGCCAGGGGAAATACTAGAGACAGTGGAGCCAGAGGCCTATGTGGAGCACGGTTACAATCAGTAGTAGTCTACAACCTATATAAAACTTGCTGCAATTAGGCCCTAGCCAGCCTGCTGCATGATTGATCCTGGGCTTCAACACAGCCAGTTGTCGCTTGGAAGTGCTGTCTGCACAGAGAAAAACACTAGCTCCTGTGTTAGTGGGGTTCAGTAACATCAGCTGCTCCCCTGCTGTGTGAACGGCAAAGTCTCCTGCTGCCTTCACATTGACACTACATCCGATTTTCTACTTGCTGCAATTAGGCCTCAGCCTGCCGCATGATTGATCCTGGGCTTCAACACAGCCAGTTGTCGCTTGGAAGTGCTGTCCGCACAGAGAAAAACACCAGCTCCGGTGTTAGTGGGGTTCAGTAACGTCAGCTGCGCCCCTGCTGTGTGGACGGCAAAGTCTCCTGCTGCCTCCACATTGACACTACATTCGATTTTCTACTTGCTGCAATTAGGCCTCAGCCTGCCGCATGATTGATCCTGGGCTTCTACACAGCCAGTTGTCGCTTGGAAGTGCTGTCCGCACAGAGAAAAACACTAGCTCCTGTGTTAGTGGGGTTCAGTAACATCAGCTGCTCCCCTGCTGTGTGGACGGCAAAGTCTCCTGCTGCCTACACATTGACACTACATCCGATTTTCTTGTTGCTGCAATTAGGCCTCAGCCTGCCGCATGATTGATCCTGGGCTTCAACACAGCCAGTTGTCGCTTGGAAGTGCTGTCTGCACAGAGAAAAACACTAGCTCCTGTGTTAGTGGGGTTCAGTAACATCAGCTGCTCCCCTGCTGTGTGAACGGCAAAGTCTCCTGCTGCCTTCACATTGACACTACATCCGATTTTCTACTTGCTGCAATTAGGCCTCAGCCTGCCGCATGATTGATCCTGGGCTTCAACACAGCCAGTTGTCGCTTGGAAGTGCTGTCCGCACAGAGAAAAACACCAGCTCCGGTGTTAGTGGGGTTCAGTAACGTCAGCTGCGCCCCTGCTGTGTGGACGGCAAAGTCTCCTGCTGCCTCCACATTGACACTACATCCGATTTTCTACTTGCTGCAATTAGGCCTCAGCCTGCCGCATGATTGATCCTGGGCTTCTACACAGCCAGTTGTCGCTTGGAAGTGCTGTCCGCACAGAGAAAAACACTAGCTCCTGTGTTAGTGGGGTTCAGTAACATCAGCTGCTCCCCTGCTGTGTGGACGGCAAAGTCTCCTGCTGCCTTCACATTGACACTACATCCGATTTTCTACTTGCTGCAATTAGGCCTCAGCCTGCCGCATGATTGATCCTGGGCTTCAACACAGCCAGTTGTTGCTTGGAAGTGCTGTCCGCACAGAGAAAGACACCAGCTCCTGTGTTAGTGGGGTTCAGTAGCGTAAGCTGCTCCCCTGCTGTGTGGACTGCAAAGTGTACTGCTGCCTCCACATTCAAACTACTACTGATTTTTAACCGCGCTCCACTTAGGCCTCTGGCTCCCGTCAGCTGGTCCACGGTTGTGCCATTGGCTCTTGTTCCTTTTGCTGCCCCTCCGGGTTCCAGCACCGTCAGCTGGTCCACGGTTGTGCCATTGGCTCTTGTTCCTTCTGCTGCCCCTCAGGGTTTCAGCACCGTCCGCTGGTCCTCGCTAGTTCCATTTGATCTTGCAACTTCTGCTACCCATCCGGGTTCTAGCACCGTCAGCTGGTTCTCGGTAGTTCCATTGACTCTTGTAGCTTCTGCTACTCATCCGGGTTCCAGCACCATCATCTGGTTCTCGGCAGTGTCTTTGGCACGGGTACTCCCTCCTGCCCAGCCTGGGTCCAGCACGCCTGCTGTTTCCGGGTAGTGTCAAAGTCACTTTGCCACCAATACGTTGTCCTGTCGTGTTGTGGTCGGGTTAGCCAAGCCTATGATGCCTGCTGTTTAGGTGCTTCCTATGTGGGCTGCGGGTTCTGGTAATAAAAGCTGGTTCCGTAGTGCCAAAAGGACAAGCACCCCCTGTAGGACTGTGGGTTTCGGTAACTGCTGCCGGCTCGCGGCCTTACAACTTTGTTTTTCATGGGTACCTTCTGCTACCCATCTGGGTTCCAGCACCGTCAGCTGGTTCTCGGCAGTGCATTTGGCCTAAGTGCCTCCTTCTCGGTATCCGAGTTCCAGCAACGTCTGCTGGTCCTTGGTAGTGCTTTCTAGCACAGGTACCTCCTGCTTAGTATCCAGGTTCCAGCACCGTCAGCTGGTCCACGGTTGTGCCATTGGCTCTTGTCCCTTTTGCTGCCCCTCCGGGTTCCAGCACCGTCAGCTGGTCCACGGTTGTGCCATTGGCTCTTGTTCCTTCTGCTGCCCCTCAGAGTTTCAGCACCGTCCGCTGGTCCTCGCTAGTTCCATTTGCTCTTGCAACTTCTGCTACCCATCCGGGTTCTAGCACCGTCAGCTGGTTATCGGTAGTTCCATTGACTCTTGTAGCTTCTGCTACCCATCCGGGTTCCAGCACCATCATCTGGTTCTCGGCATTGTCTTTGGCACGGGTACTCCCTCCTGCCCAGCCTGGGTCCAGCACGCCTGCTGTTTCCGGGTAGTGTCAAAGTCACTTTGCCACCAATACGTTGTCCTGTTGTGTTGTGGTCGGGTTAGCCAAGCCTATGGTGCCTGCTGTTTAGGTGCTTCCTATGTGGGCTACGGGTTCTGGTAATAAAAGCTGGTTCCGTAGTGCCAAAAGGACAAGCACCCCCTGTAGGACTGTGGGTTTCGGTAACTGCTGCCGGCTCGTGGCCTTACAACTTTGTTTTTCATGGGTACCTTCTGCTACCCATCCGGGTTCCAGCACCGTCAGCTGGTTCTCGGCAGTGCATTTGGCCTAAGTGCCTCCTTCTCGGTATCCGAGTTCCAGCAACGTCTGCTGGTCCTTGGTAGTGCTTTCTAGCACAGGTACCTCCTGCTTAGTATCCAGGTTCCAGCACCATCAGCTGGTCCACGGTTGTGCCATTGGCTCTTGTTCCTTTTGCTGCCCCTCCGGGTTCCAGCACCGTCAGCTGGTCCATGGTTGTGCCATTGGCTATTGTTCCTTCTGCTGCCCCTCCGGGTTCCAGCACCATCAGCTGGTCCTCGCTAGTTCAATTTGCTCTTGCAGCTTATAATAATAATCTTTATAATAATCTTTATTTTTATATAGCGCTAACATATTCCCCAGCGCTTTACAGTTTTTGCACACATTTTCATCACTGTCCCCGATGGGGCTCACAATCTAAATTCCCTATCAGTATGTCTAGGAGTGTGGGAGGAAACCGGAGTACCCGGAGGAAACCCACGCAAACACGGGGAGAACATACAAACTCCTTGCAGATGTTGTCCTTGGTGGGATTCGAACCCAGGACTCCAGCGCTGCAAGGCTGCAGTGCTAACCACTGAGCCACCATGCTGCCCATCCGGGTTCCAGCACCGTCAGCTGGTTCTCGGTAGTGCCTTTAGCCTAGGTGCCTCCTTCTCGGTATCCGAGTTCCAGCAACGTCTGCTGGTCCTTGGTAGTGCTTTCTAGCACAGGTACCTCCTGCTTAGTATCCAGGTTCCAGCACCGTCAGCTGGTCCACGGTTGTGCCATTGGCTCTTGTTCCTTCTGCTGCCCCTCCGGTTTCCAGCACCGTCAGCTGGTCCACGGTTGTGCCATTGGCTCTTGTTCCTTCTGCTAACCATCCGGGTTCCAGTACCGTCAGCTGGTCCATGGTTGTGCCATTGGCTATTGTTCCTTCTGCTGCCCTTCCGGTTCCAGCACTGTCAGCTGGTCATCGCTAGTTCCATTTGCTCTTGCAGCTTCTGCTACCCATCCTGGTTCCAGCACTGTCAGCTGGTTCTCGGCAGTGCGTTTGACCTAGGTGCCTCCTTCTCGTTATCCGAGTTCCAGCAACGTCTGCTGGTCCTTGGTAGTGCTTTCTAGTACAGGTATCTCCTGCTTAGTAACCAGGTTCCAGCACCGTCAGCTGGTCCACGGTTGTGCCATTGGCTCTTGTTCCTTCTGCTGCCCCTCCGGGTACCAGCACCGTCAGCTGGTCCACGGTTGTGCCATTGGCTCTTGTTCCTTATGCTGACCCTCCAGGTTCCAGCACCATCAGCTGGTCCTCGCTAGTTCCATTTGCTCTTGTTCCTTCTGCTAACCATCCGGGTTCCAGTACCGTCAGCTGGTTCTCAGCAGTTCCTCAGCCTTCCTGTACCTTCTGCTACTTTTCCAAGTTTGAGCTTGTGGAAATGGTTTTTGGATCTCACTCTGGATCTCCCTGATGATGACCCTGAAGACTATGACCCTGAAGACCACACCAAAGAAGACCGAAAAGATGACCCTGAAGAAGATGACCAAGAGGACAGAGAACATGAAGTCAACCACCAAGATGCAGAACAACAAGAGACAGAAGACCAAGAAGCAGAAAAACCAAAAGCAGAAGAACATTAAGCATAAGACTAAAAATCAGAGCAAATGATATTATCTAAATTATAAACAGAAGAAGACTAAGCAGTGTATGGGTGTGAGTCCATTCCTCCTCGTGGTGCCCCTGGAAAATGCCTGCTGCTGCAGGCCAAACTGAACGCAGACAAATCCTGTTGTAAATCTTTTGTGACAGGCAGAACGGAAGGTGTAATCTTCAAACTTTTATAGATAACAACTACAGGAATGACAGTCACAAATAAGAATATGATGAAGAAGAAGAATAGGAAGAAGATGAAGAAGTAGAATATGTAGAAGAATAATAGTTGAATAAGACGAATATGAAGAATGTAAAAAAAAAGAATAATAGGAAGAAGGTGAAGAAGAAGAAGATGAAAAAGGTGAAGAAGAAGTTGATGAAAAAGATGCTGTTGCTGCTGAGGATCATGAAGGAGAAAGTGTGGGAGAAGCAAAAAAGAAGATGAAGAGCATGGAAGTAGTGAAACATACATATCTGACAAAATATAAACGAGGTTAACATAGTCAATATCTTTGTAACTCCGAACGTCTTAAAAAAAAAATTAATTCCTGCTATTCCATTTGATTGGGCTAAACCTCTATGCGTTTAATGTCTCCTCCACCTCCCCCAATACATTCTACATTATTCTTAGTTGTTTTTCTTCATGTAGAATTAACCTACATGGAAAGAAAGGGTTTTTTTAATTCCAATATTTCGGTCCCATTGACTTGAATGGGACTTCCGGGATCGGAATCGGCGATACCCGATACTTTTTGGATATCGGCTGATCCAATCCGATCCAATATTTCTCAATATCGGACGGTATCGCTCAACATTATTTATGAAGGATCGCTCCTGTCAAACTAACCTGATCAGCTTCTATGAGGATGTAAGCTCTCAAATGGACCAAGGAGAATCATTGGATGTCATTTATGTCGATTTCTCTAAAGCATTTGACACTGTCCCACATAAAAGATTGGTACGTAAGAGGAGAAAGCTTGGGCTAGGGGAAAATGTGTGTAGATGTGTAGGTAGCTGGCTTAGTGATAGAAAACAAAGAGTGGCTATTAATCGTGCATACTCAGATTGGGCCAGGGTTACTAGTGGGGTACCACAGGGTTCTGTATTGGGCCCCCTACTATTTAATATATTTATTAATGATCTAGTGGATGGCTTACACAGTAAAATATCAGTATTTGCAGATGATACAAAACTATGTAAGGTAGTTAACACAAAGGAGGACAGTTTGCAACTACAGACAGATTTGAGTAAATTGGAGAATTGGGCTGAAATATGGCAAATGAGGTTTAACACAGATAAGTGTAAGGTTATGCACATGGGAAGGAGAAACAGATGCTACAATTACTTACTAAATGGGAAACTGCTGGGGAAATCAGACATGGAAAAAGACTTAGGCATCTTAGTCAATAAGAAGCTAAATTGGAGTGCCCAGTGTCAGGCAGCTGCCACCAAAGAAAACAGGGTCATGGGATGCATTAGAAGAGGTCTGGGGACACGAAATGAAAACATAATTCTCCCTCTGTACAAATCACTCGTCAGACCAAACTTGGAGTATTGTGTGCAATTTTGGACGCCGGTGCTCAAGAAAGACATTACTGAACTTGCAAGGGTTCAAAGGCGGGCTACTAAAGTGATAAATGAAGTTGTTTCACTACAATACCCAGAAAGGTTATCAAAATTAGGTCTATTTACTCTAGAAAAGAGAAGACTTAGGGAGACCTAATATATATGTACAAGTATGTCAGAGGGCAATACAGAGATCTCTCCAATGAACTGTTTGTACCAAGGACTGTGACAAGAACAAGGGGGCATTCTCTTTGTTTGGAGGAAAGATAATTTCTGCACCAGCATTGAAGAGGGTTCTTCACGGTAAGAGCAGTGAGGCTCTGGAATTCTCTTTCTGAGGAAGTGGTGATCGCCAACTCACTGAATGAATTTAAGAAAGGAATGGATGCTTTTCTTGTGAGTAACAGTATAGAAGGTTACAAATAGCATAATATTATAGGGAGATGGTTGACCCAGCTTAGAGGAAGGAATTTTTTTCCCTATGGAGAAAATTGGCTTCTACTCTGTGGGTTTTTTGCCTTCCCCAGGATCAACAATGCAGAACAGCTGCACTAAAAATAGGCTGAACTAGATGGACATAAGGTCTTCCTTCAGCCTTCAAAACTATGTTACTATGTTACTATTTAGCGGGTGCATTTTCTCTGTACCCCTGCACCCTGACTGTCAGTATCTTTTACCTTTACTCATAAAGCTAAACAATATTGTTGGACAGTCCTCCCTCAAAGGGGGAAAGAAATCCCCTACCATCTATTCAACCGCAATGGCAGGGATCCTTGAGTAGTGGCAATCACCTCATCCGCAGATTGTACTATTACAGTACGTGGATGACCTCTTGCTGTTCTGCCTGGACCAGAGGTCCTGCAGGGAAGCTACAGGTTATGTTTTTGCTATGTTTTTGCTATGTCAGCCCCGACCTTAGGCATTCTAAACTATGGCCAGCCATTTTTCTTGTTTTGCACAGAGCAGGGAGGACATGCTATCGCAGTACTGACACAACAAAATGGAGGGAAACAGACACCAATAGCTTACAACTCAGCACAATTAGACCCTACTAGGAAAGGCATGTGAGATCACACTGACGTTTCCTTTGACAATCTATTCCCCACATGATATCCATTCCATACTCGTACAAGTTCAACCAAAACATCTGTCTATGGCCAGACAGCTCTGACTTGAGTGTGCTCTTCTAATTCCTGAGTATGTCACCCTCAAAAGATGTAACGCTCTGAATCCAGTCACCCTCCTGCCTGTGGATTCAGAAAAGGGGGAATTGGTGACCGAATTAGCAAGTGAGGAGGAATACTTTTACATGACACATGAACATGACTGCATAGAACTGAAGAGTCAGGAGACAGTTGGGTTTGCACACGTTCATGAAAAACCTGTTCCTAATGCAGATTTTGAGTTTTTTGTAGATGGCTCCAGATACCACCAGGATGGACGATTCTACACTGGATATGCAGAAGAATCCTCACATGAGGTAATCCGAGTGGAACCACTCTCTCCTCACATGTCGGCACAGGAGGCAGAGTTGAAGGCACTCACTGAGGCGTGTAGAGCTGCTACAGGTAAAGTCGCTAATATTTATACAGATTCAAATTATGTATGGGGAATAGCCCATGATTATGACCCTATCTGGAGAAGCAGAGCGTTCCTTACATCAGCTGGTAAGCCCATTAAAAATGCAGAGCTGGTGAAACAATTAATGGAGGCATTGATGTTACCAGTCCAGGTTGGCATTGTCAAGGTAAAAGCACACACAAAAGGGGGTTCTGTGGAGGTAGAGGGCAACAGAAGGGCGGACGAGGCTGCTAAAGTAGCAGCAAGGCAGCCTAGGGAGCAGTGGACAGGTGGCGGTGAGTCAGCGTATTCCAGCCACAGTGAGCCTAGATGTCCTGAAATCTCTCCAGCAACAGGCTGCCCAAACAGAGAAGGAACACTGGGGGAGACTGGGAGCTGAGCTGAACTTGACCGGAGTATGGGAGAATAAGAATAAATTGTGCCTACCAAAGTCCCTGTTCCCAATCATGGCGCAAGCAACACATGGCCCCACTCACGCCTCAAAAAGTCACATGTGTGCAATGGTAGATGCCTTCTGGATCACTCTTTGTTTCAGTTACGCAGCCGTGAAACTTGTACAATCATGCCTCATCTGTGCACAGCACAACCCAGGTAAAACAGTTAAAGTCCATAAGAAAGTGACACCTTGGCCTCTCTACCCGTTTCAGAGACTGCAGATTGACTTCATACAGCTACCAAGGTAGGAGTTTATGAATACATCCTAGTATGTGTAGATCTCTTCTTTGGTTGGCCGGAAGCCTATTAGGTAAAATGTGCAAATGCTAAAACGACTGCAGACAAACTGATGAAAGAACTGATCTGCAGGTATGGTGTCCCAGAAACCATAGAAAGCGATAGGGGTACACACTTCACTGGAGAAATAATGAGGGAAGTCATGCAGGCCCTGGGTGTACAGCAAGCATTTCATACACCATATAGGCCACATAGTGGGAAAGTGGAAAGACTAAATGGGACACTTAAACTGAAAATTCAAAAGGACATGGCAGACACAGGAAAGAGCAGGGTAGAGTCCTTGTCTCTTGCACTCTTTTCAGTCAGACATACTCCAAATAGAAACATAGGTTTGTCTCTTTTTGAAGTCCTGTTTGGAAGTGCACCAAAGACTGGTCTGTATTTCCCACAGGTGCTACAAATGCAACATGGTGCTGTGAAAGCCTATGCCCAGGCCTTGCAGAAAAGACTTAATGTGGTGCATAAACATGAGTTCTCATCTATTTCAGATCCTAATGCCAGTGCAGATGTGCATCAGCTGAATCCAGGTGATTGGGTGGTTATACGCAGACAAGTAAGAAGGAGCCTGGACCCACGATTTGAGGGCCCCTTCTAAATCCAGCTGACCACATCCACCTCAGTAAAACTTGAGGTAAAGCCCACCTGGATCCACGCCAGTCACTGCAAGAAGGTCCTTTCAACAGCAGAATGACTGTTCTCCTAATCACCTTGCTGGCAGTGACAGGGTTACTGCACTCTACAGGGACAAAGGACAAACTCTTAAATGCTGACTGGGACAACCAACTTATTCGGCATCATGCTCTTCTCATAAAGGACATGGAAGGACAGAAACCAAAAGACTGTTGGATCTATACACACAGCCCAGTATCTGCAAGGACTATGCCGTACTTAGCCTTACCTCTGGAGCCATGGGAGGTATTAACGCCACACTGCATATACAATGAGACTTGGACTCAATATAGGTTTCGGGGAAAAGATGTGCCCCGTGATATATCTGCCTCATTGGCTATAATCGGATGGGCCGCTTATCCCTGGTTTCAGTGTAATATAACGCGGCCTAGGGTACAAATGTGAAGGAGGAATGTGTCAGATAATTGGTCCCACGTGTTGTAATTATATCGACCCTGCTGGCATACCTCCAGATCAGGGCCAGTATAGACAAAATAGGTGAACTTAGAGACCAATGGTTAAAACAACACAGTGCAAACAGAGACTCCTGGTGGGGTAACACATTCTCTTTTCTAAATCCAGCAAATTGGTTTAACGGCCTTTTAGGATGGATTTTTGGCATTGTACAGGCTGGTATGCAAATTTTGTTGTTTTGCTTATTGTTTTATGTAGCCATAAAAGCGCTAATATAAGTATTACTTAAGCTACTGGATAATGTATGTGTGAAAAAAGAATCTAAGGCTGAACCTTTTGTAGTGTATCATAGACCCCAGATAGCCATTGCTGATGGGGAAAGTGAGTGTCCACACTGAGGGTGGATGGGCGAAGCAGGTAGGAAGCCCCCTTATGGGTACTAGACCCATGAGACAGTAGCTCCTCTGTGGATATCAGCTGACACTGTGGCAAAGGTTATACCATTTACAAAAGGGGAAATTGATATAGAAGGGTTAATGATTTGCCTTTAAAAGCCTAACTGCCTTAAATTCTTGATTTGCCTTTTTCCTTTCATTTATTCTTATGACGCTGCAGTTTTCCTGTCTCCTTTTCAAGGGAAAAATGCTTCTTATCATATTCTAGCTGAAGAGCCCGGTGCTGCCCGGGCATACTAACTAACTGTGGATAGTTAAAACAAATTATAATTATCCTCCATCCCATAGCCCCATGCCTATATACCCATCATACCTATCCTCCATCTCATAGTCTAGTGCCCATATACCCATCACACATCCTCCATCCCATAGTCCCATGCCCATATACCCATCATACATATTCTCCATCCCATTGTCCCATGCCCATATACCCATCATACATATTCGCCATCCCATAGTCGAGTGCCCATATACCCATCATACATATCCTCCATCCCATAGTCCCATGCCCATATACCCATCATACATATTCTCCATCCCATAGTCCCATGCCCATATACCCATCATACATATCCTCCATCCCATAGTCCCATGCCCATATACCCATCATACATATTCGCCATCCCATAGTCGAGTGCCCATATACCCATCACACATCCTTCATCTCATAGTCCCATGCCCATATACCCATCATACATATTCTCCATCCCATAGTCCCATGCCCATATACCCATCATACATATTCTCCATCCCATAGTCCCATGCCCATATACCCATCATACATATTCGCCATCCCATAGTCGAGTGCCCATATACCCATCACACATCCTTCATCTCATAGTCCCATGCCCATATACCCATCATACATATCCTTCATCCCATAATCCCGTGCCCATATACCCATCATACATATCCGCCATCTCATAGTCCAGTGCCCATATACCCATCACACATACTCCATCCCATAGTCCCGTGCCCATATACCCGTCATACATATCCTCCATCCCATAGTCCCATGCCCATATACCCATCATACATATTCGCCATACCATAGTCGAGTGCCCATATACCCATCACACATCTTTCATCTCATAGTCCCATGCCCATATACCCATCATACATATCCTCCATCCCATAGTCCCGTGCCCATATACCCATCATACATATCCGCCATCCCATAGTCCCGTGCCAATATACCCGTCATACATATCCTCCATCCCATAGTCCAGTGCCCATATACCCATCACACATCCTCCATCCCATAGTCCCGTGCCCATATACCCATCATACATATCCTCCATCCAATAGTCCAGTGCCCATATACCCATCACACATCCTCCATCCCATAGTCAACCATTATGACATCATAATGAGCGGCGCGCCTTGCAACTTATGATGACATCAGCATCGCCATGGCAACCATTATGACATCATAATGAGGGGCGGGGATTGATACACACACACTTTTTCCCCTTTATGTAGATAAGGGCAAAATTGTTTGGTGAATTGGAACGCGCGGCGTTAAAATTTCACCTCACAACATAGCCTAGGACATTCTCGGAGTCCAGACGTGTGACTGTGCCAAATTTTGTGGCTGTAGCTGCGGCGGTGCAGATGCCAATCCAGGACATACACACACATATACATACACACGTACATACATACAGTTGTGGCCCAAAGTATTGACACCCCTGCCATTCTGTCAGATAATCCTCAGTTTCTTCCTGAAAATGATTGCAAACACAAATTCTTTGGTATTATTATCTTCATTTAATTTGTCTTAAATGAAAAAACACAAAAGAGAATGACGCAAAAAGCAAAACATTGATCATTTCACACAAAATTCCAAAAATGGGCCAGACAAAAGTATTGGCACCCTCAGCCTAATACTTGGTTGCACAACCTTTAGCCAAAATAACTGCGACCAACCGCTTCCGGTAACCATCAATGAGTTTCTTACAATGCTCTGCTGGAATTTTAGACCATTCTTCTTTGGCAAACTGCTCCAGGTCCCTGATATTTGAAGGGTGCTTTCTCCAAACTGCCATTTTTAGATCTCTCCACAGGTGTTCTATGGGATTTAGATCTGGACTCACTGCTGGCCACCTTAGAAGTCTCTAGTGCTTTCTCTCAAACCATTTTCTAGTGCTTTTTGAAGTGTGTTTTGGGTCATTGTCCTGCTGGAAGACCCATGACCTCTGAGGAGACCCAGCTTTCTCATACTGGGCCCTACATTATGCTGCAAAATTTATTGGTAGTCTTCAGACTTCATTATGCCATGCACACGGTCAAGCAGTCCAGTGCCAGAGGCAGCAAAGCAACCTCAAAACATCAGGGAACTTCCACCTTGTTAGACTGTAGGGACCGTGTTCTTTTCTTTGAATGCCTCTTTTTTTCTCCTGTAAACTCTATGTTGATGCCTTTGCCCAAAAAGCTCTACTTTTGTCTCATCTGACCAGAGAACATTCTTCCAAAACGTTTTAGGCTTTTTCAGGTAAGTTTTGGCAAACTCCAGCCTGGCCTTTTTATGTCTCGGGGTAAGAAGTGGGGTCTTCCTGGGTCTCCTACCATACAGTCCCTTTTCATTCAGACGCCGATGGATAGTACTGGTTGACACTGTTGTACCCTAGGACTGCAGGGCAGCTTGAACTTGTTTGGATGTTAGTCAAGGTTCTTTATCCAACATCTGCACAATCTTGCGTTGAAATCTCTTGTCAATTTTTCTTTTCCGTCCACATCTAGGGAGGTTAGCCACAGTGCCATGGGCTTTAACCCCTTAAGCCCGAAGGGTGGTTTGCACGTTAATGACCGGGCCATTTTTTACAATTCTGACCACTGTCCCTTTATGAGGTCATAACTCTGGATCGCTTCAATGGATCTAGGCGATTCTGAGAATGTTTTCTCGTGACATATTGTACTTCATGTTAGTGGTAAAATTTCATTCATATAAATTGCGTTTAATTGTGAAAAAAATGGAAATATGGAAAAAATTGTGAAAATATTGCCATTTTCAAACTTAATTTTTATGCCCTTAAAATAGAGAAATATGTGAAACAAAGTAATTACTAAATAACATTTCCCACATGTCTACTTTACATCAGCACAATTTTGGAAACAAAATTTTTTTTTATTAGTAAGTTATAAGGGTTAAAATTTGACCAGCGATTTCTCATTTTTACAACAAAATTTACTAAACCATTTTTTTTAGGGACCACCTCACATTCAAAGTCAGTTTGAGGGGTCTATATGGCAGAAAATACCCAAAAGTGACACCATTCTAAAAACTGCACCCCTCAAGCTACTCAAAACTACATTCAAGAAGATTATTAACCCTTCAGGTGTTTCACAGGAGCAGAAGCAACGTGGAAGGAAAAAAATAACATTTAACTTTTTAGTCACAAAAATGTTTTTGCAACATTTTTTTTTATTTTCCCAAGGGTAACAGGAGAAATTGGACCCCAAAAGTTGTTGTTCAATTTGTCCTGAGTACGCTGATACCCCATATGTGGGGAGGAACCACTGTTTAAGCACATGGCAGGGCTCAGAAGGGAAGGAGCGCCGTTTGACTTTTTCAACCTAAAATTGGCTGAAATTGAGATCGGACGCCATGTTCCGTTTGCAGAGCCTATGATGTGCCTAAACAGTGGAAACACCCCACAAGTAATCCCATTTTGGAAACTAGACCCCCTAAGGAACTCATCTAGATGTGTGGTGAGCACTTTGAACCCCCAAGGGCTTCACAGAAGTTTATGACGCCCGGGCGTAAAAATAAAAAATCATATTTTTTCCACAAACATGATCGTTTAGTCCCCAATTTGTTATTTTCCCAAGGGTATCAGGAGAAATTTGACCCCAAAAGTCGTTGCCCAATTTGTCCTGAGTGTGCTGATGCCCCATATGTGGGGGAGAAACACTGTTTGCGCACACGGCAGGGCTCGGAAGGGAAAGAGCGCCGTTTGACATATTCAACCTAAAATTGTCTGAAATTGAAATCTGATGCCATGTTCCGTTTGGAGAGCCCATGATATGCCTAAACAGTGGAAACCCCCGACAAGTGACCCCATTTTAGAAACTAGACCCCCTAAGGAACTCATCTAGATGTGTGGTGAGCACTTTGAACCCCCAACGGCTTCACAGAAATTTATAACGCCCGGGCGTAAAAATAAAAAATCATATTTTTTCCACAAACATGATCGTTTAGTCCCCAATTTGTTATTTTCCCAAGGGTATCAGGAGAAATTGGACCCCAAAAGTTGTTGTCCAATTTGTCCTGAGTGCGCTAATACCCCATATGTGGGGGAGAAACACTGTTTGGGCACACGGCAGGGCTCGAAAGGGAAGTAATAACGTTTTGGAATGCAGATTTTGATGGAATGGTCTGCGGGCGTCATGTTCCGTTTGCAGAGCCCCTGATGTGCCTAAACAGTGGAAACCCCCACAAGTGACCCCATTTTGGAAACTAGACCCCCTAAGGAACTTATATAGATGTGTGGTAAGCACTTTGATCCCCCCAAGTGTTTCGCTAAAGCTTATAATGTCCGGGCATGATAAAAAAATATTAATTTTTTTTTCCACAAAAATGATCTCTTAGTCCCCAATTTGTTATTTTCCCAAGAGTATCAGGAGACAGACATTGGACCCCAAAAGTTGTTGTCCAATTTGTCCTGAGTGCGCTAATACCCCATATGTGGGTGAAAAACACTGTTTGGGCACACGGCAGGGCTCGAAAGGGAAGTAATGACGTTTTGGAATGCAGACTTTGATGGAATGGTCTGCGGGCATCATGTTCCGTTTGCAGAGCCCCTGATGTACCTAAACAGTGGAAACCCCACACAAGTGACCCCATTTTGGAAACTAGACCCCCTAAGAAACTTATCTAGATGTGTGGTGAGCACTTTGAGCCCCCAAGTGCTTCGCTAAAGTTTATAATGCCCGGGCGTGAAAATATAAAATCCTATTTTGTTTCCACATAAATTATTTTTAGTCCCCAAATTTTAATTTTCCCAAGAGTAACAGGAGAAATTGGACCCCCAAAGATGTTGTTCAATTTGACCTGAGTACGCTGGTACCCCACATGTGGGAAAAAACTGTTTAGGCACATGTCTGGGCTCGAAAGGGAAGTAGTGACGTTTTGGAATGCAGACTTTGATGGGTCTGCTGGCGTCATGTTCCGTTTGCAGAGCCCCTGATGTGCCTAAACAGGAAAAAAACTCACATGAGACATCATTTTGTATACTAGACCCCCAAAGAACAAATGTAGATGTGCCCCCAACTACACTAATGTAAATTAGTAGTGCATGGAGGTGTGGTACAATTTGAAGCAATCCTTCATACACAGGCCAGGTTTTTAGGGGCAGGTGTCGCACTGGTAAATGGTGTCCTTGTGTATTCCCTTTTTGTAACACACTCGGCACCTTTTTTGCGGCTTACCTTTTCTACCAGTTGGCGGGACCACCCCCGGAAAATGCTGACCTGGTACGATACGAGCACCTTCAGTTCCGGAAGTACTGGGACCCGCTCCTTCCTGAGCGCCAAACATCAGGGCCTTAACCACTACCTCAAGGAAATGAAGGTATGACGTATCAGTGGGGTGTGCACATTGTGACAGCAGGAATGCATTGAGCATTGCCATTTGTACGATGTGCACGGCCAGCTTTTTGTACCATGCCCTTGCCTTTCTGAGAGCATTGTACGGTTGGAGGTATTGATCGGAGAGATCAACGCCCCCCATGTTTTTGTTGTACCCCACTACACAGGTCGGTTTTCTGACCTGTGTGGAGGTACCCCGGACAGTGCAGAGGGTGCTGCCATCACCGTGTATGGTGGTAAAGAGATGGACATCCCTCTTGTCCTTGTACTTGACCACCAGCAGTTGGTCGCTACATTGGGCTCTGCTCTCACCTTTTCTGAGCATCTGCCCAAGTAGCGTCTTCGGAAGGCCTCTCTGATTTTTGTGGACAGTACCGCAGGCTGCGGTACCTCGCGCAGAGAAGGATTTTTAGAGTGGTATGCTGGTATAAAAGATATCAGTGTAGAGGTGATAACCTTTATCCAGCAGTGGGTGAATCAAATCCCACACAATTTTCCCACTCACTCCCAGGACAGGGGGACACTTAGGGGGTTCAATCCTGGTGTCCTTTCCTTCATAGACTCTAAACCTGTGAGTGTACCCTGAGGTACTCTCACAAAGTTTGTAGAGTTTGATTCCGTACCTGGCCCTCTTACTGGGCAGGTATTGACGGAATCCGAGCCTTCCCTTGAAATGGACCAAGGACTCATCCACGCTGATGTTCCTTTGGGGCACGTACACTTCAGTAAACTTTTTGTTGAAGTGTTCGATGACCGGCCAAACTTTGAACAGACGGTCAAAGTTGGGGTCATCTCGTGCGGGACACAGTGCATTATCGGTATAATGCGGAAACTGGTGGATGGCCTCAAAACGCCGTCCAGACCATGACCATTCGGAACACTGGAGTGTTTTATAAAATATCTACACTCCAATATTGCCGAATTTCCGGCTTCTTCAGTATCCCCATGTGGAGGACCAGGCCCCAAAACTGCATTATTTCAACTGCGTCCACAGGAGACCAGTTGGAATATGTTGAAATCGGGTTTTCCGCCAAAAATTGACGAGCGTACAAATTAGCTTGCTCCACCATGAGGTTAACAAAATCCTCAGAGAAAAAGACTTTGAAAAAGTCTATTTCTGTGAGGCCGGTGGTGTCCATCTTGATTCCTGATTCTGCCACAAAATCAGGAATCAGTGGCTCGTAATTTTCGGGGGGCGAAGTCCATACAGGGTCTACTTAATCAGCTTCGGGCATGGTGGGCGCTGCCTCATCTTCTGTCCTGGAGCGTCTGCGTGGCGGTTCCGCAGGACCCGAGGAGGACGATGAGGAGGGGGAAGAGGAAGGGGATGAAGAATCCAAAAAATAAAGAAAAGTCGGATCGTCATCCTTGCTATCAGTGTCGGAGGCAAGGTAAGAATATGCTTCCTCCATTGAATAGCGCTGTTGGGACGAACGCAATGGGCGGGACATTTTTTGTGAAAGTGGTGCTTGGGTGTACTTTATTTACAACTATGTGTAGGTGTGGGGGGCTAGTGATTGGTGCACACTATCCTGTAAAGCAAAAGCTAAAAGAAAAAAGGAAATGGGGAGAAAAATACCTGTGAAAAGAAAAGTCTAAAACAGCAGGCCCTAGCTCTGATAAGTGAACGGCGTCACTTATCAAAGTTCAGTGGCGGCTGCTGGGTGTGCGTACAGGTGTGGTGCAAGGGGGGGTGAAAAAAAGGAAATGAGCAGGCACAAGCTCTGATAAGTGAACTATGTCACTTATCACAGTTTGGCGGCTGTGCGATGCGAATAAGGAGTTGACGCTAAGGGGGCTGCTAAATGTGCGCACAGAGGGGGCGCAAAGGGGGATGGAGGGGGTAAAAAGTGGGGGAAGGGGGGATGAAGAGAGATCGGACAGGGATCAGGGATTAGCATTTACACTTGTAGTTAGGTGGCGCAAAGAGGGGGTTAAAAAAAAAGGAAATCAGCAGGCAGAAGCTATGATAAGTGAACTATGTCACTTATCACAGTTTGGCGGCTGTGGGATGCGAATACGGAGTTGCGCAAAGGGGGCTGCTAAATGTGTGCACAGAGGCGGCGCAAAAGGGGATTGAGGGGGTAAAAAGAGGGGGAAGGGGGAAGGGTGGGGATGAAGAGAGATCGGACAGGGATTAGCACTTACGCTTGTAGTCAGGTGGCGCAAAGAGGGGGTGAAAAAAAAGGAAATCAGCAAGCACAAGCTATGATAAGTGAACTATGTCAACTTATCAAAGTTTGGAGGCTGTAGGATGCGAATACGGAGCTGGCGCAAAGGGGGCTTAGGGAAAAAAAGCAAGCATGAGTGTTGATTGGTGAACTGCGTCACCAATCAACGCTCGGCGGCTGCTAAATGTGCGCACGGAGGTGGCGCAAAGGGGGGGTGGAGGGGGTAAAAAGAGAGGGTATGGGGAAGGGGGATTGGGGGGGATGAAGCTAGATTGGGGGGAATGAAGCTAGATTGGGGGTGAAGCTCGATTGGGCAGGGATCGGGGATCAGGCAATATTTACAGTTGTAGGGTTTTCTTTCTTCTTTCTTTAGCAGGTATTGTGATGCTACAAGCTGCTGTGGCACCACAATACTCAGCACACCAGGAGATCCAGACGTATGACTGCTCTCTAGGGAATCCTCAGCTAGTGTGAGGACCCCCTGCAGAGCTGTCATACAGGTCACAGGCAGGTCAGGGGCAGGTCACAGAGCGGTCACATCGTTGCTGTGACCTGCCATTGGTGGGATCGAATGATAATATCGATCCACCAATCCCTGCACTGCCTGGTGACCATGGCAACCGCCTAGGATCGGAGCTCACAGCTCCAATTCAAAGGCAGGTCATGCCCAGGTCATCAGGAGGGCACAGAGTGGTCATAGAGTGACAGCTGCTGTGCCCTGTGGTTGGCACGATCGCCGATCTAATCGATCGTGCCAACCAGCTCCTGCAGGCCCTACTGGGCCTGTATCAGGTCCCTGCCTAGGATTGGTGCTAACACAGCACCAATCCGGACCGATACTGGCAGGGCAGAGCGGCACTATAGCGCCGCTCTGCCCTGCGATTGGCGCGATCAATGCGATCGGCGATCGCGCCAATCCGGGGGGGGGGTTTGCCAGTGCCTGGCATTGCCAGGCATCGGATCCAGGATAGAGTACATCGGTACTCGATCCCAGCCTAGCACATCATTGTTTCAGCCGCGCCGATTGGCTGAAACAATGAGAAGCGCTGTGATTGGCTGTTTCGATTTCAACAGCCAATCATAGCGATCGGGAGGAAGGGAGGGTGGCGACAGACCCCTGGATGCTGAGGCCATCTACCATAAGGTAGGATGGCGTCGGAATTTTAGTGCGATCATCGCGACTGAAGTCGCGATGTCGCATTAAATGCCATGACGTACTATCCCGCCCCTGGGTATTAAGTCCCAGGGCACATGGACGGGATAGTACGTCTCATAGCAGAAAGGAGTTAAACTTCTTGATGACACTGCGCACGGTAGACACAGGAACATTCAGGTCTTTGGAGATGGACTTGTAGCCTTGAGATTGCTCATGCTTCCTCACAATTTGGTATCTCAAGTCCTCAGACAGTTCTTTGGTCTTCTTTCTTTTCTCCATGCTCAATGTGGTACACACAAGGACACAAAACAGAGGTTGAGCGAACTTTAATCCATGTCAACTGGCTGCCAGTGTGATTTAGTTATTGCCAACACCTGTTAGGTTCCACAGGTAAGTTACAGATGCTGTTAATTACACAAATTAGAGAAGCATCACATGACTTTTCGAACAGTGCCAATACTTTTGTCCATCCTCTTTTTCATGTTTGGTGTGGAATTATATCCAATTTGACTTTAGGACAATTCCTTTTGTGTTTTTTCATTTAAGACTAGTGTTGAGCATTCCGATACCGCAAGTATCGGGTATCGGCCGATATTCGCTGTATCGGAATTCCGATACTTAGTTCCGATACTTTTTTCATATCGAAAACCGAAATCGGAAGTTCCCATAATACTAGGAGCCAATGGGGATCCTCAGAAGTGTGGGCACATCCTGTTAGGCATGTAGGCATGTTAACTACTGGCATGGCTGTGATTGGCTGCTGAAATGATGTCATGATGCACTATAAAAACCGCTGCAGCCGCCATTTCTGGTCACTCTTCTGTGAATTCAGTTAGGGACCGGCTGCTGTTGAAGACTGTGAGGGACAGTTAGAAATAGCGATCATCAAACATTTCTATTGCTCTACCCAGGCTACATAATCCACCACTGTAGCATTTTTGTAGCCCAGCAGCGCTGTTTTAATAGCTGTCTGCAAGGGCTGTGTGCGTGCAGACCCACGCTGTGTAGTGTGTCCTGCAGGCACGTCTGCTTGTAGGCCGCCCAGCTTGTGTCTCTGCCTCATACACATTTTTCTTTTATTGCTGCTTTTTTTTTCTCCTGTATAGTGTGCTTCCATACGTATCCATATACGTTGGTTGCACAAACACAAAAGGAGTGGACAGCGGAGCCTTTCAGCAGCCTTTCAGTGCTATAGCCCATTTCTCTGCACTGTTTTTGGCTGTCTGATAGGTCTCTCTGTGTGTGAGTGCAGCTCACGTTGCAGTGTGTTCTACAGCCACCGCTCAGCGTGCGTCACTGCCTCATACATAGTCCTTTTTTTGCAGCTAATTTATCCAGATTTTTGTTCCTATATTAGTGTGCTTCCATCCGCATCCATTGTCATTGGTTGGTTGCAAACACTATATAGGATTAGATAGAGGAGCCTTTTTGCTGGCTTGTGCCCTTCAGGGCCATCCGGACTAGTATCACCCTATTTTTTGGAGCCTCATCAATTGCATTGTAGGTTAGCTTCCTGCATTGTAATCGCTCCAAAAAGTTTGTGATACTATAGCTTTCAAACTTTGGTGACATCCTTTTCTTCCCCCCCCCCAAAAAAAAAAGGAAATAAAGTTCACCAAACACTCCACTTTACACTTGTGTAGGCCACATTAGATCATATTAAAGTGTAGTACACACACTCTTAGCCAAATTAGTGTTTCTTATACTGGTTAGTAGGTGTTCAGGAATAAGAACACTAAGCCACCCCTTTTTTACTTTTCTGCCTATCTTTATCAGTCTACCAAGATGAAGAAGGCAGGGAGAAAGGCACGTGGTCGTGGCCGTGGAGTTTCAGCAGGGAGAGGACAGGGGGATTCAGCAGGGAGAGGACGTGGGGATTCGGTGTCTGCTGCGGCCACCAGTGACCCGGCATCCCCCACTTTTACCAGGCAACAGTCCTTCATGCGCAGCTTTGTAGGACCTCGCTGTACCCCACTGCTGCGTGACGAACAAATTGAAGCCGTTGTCGGATGGATGGCAGCTAACGCATCCACTTCAATGACTTCCGCATCCTCCCAAGGCCAGAGCACTGAAGAGCAACCATCTGTCTCTTCACCACCTGCCAAATTGCCCAGGCAGTCTGAGAGCCCTGGACAGGAGCCATCTCAATCTTTACTTCTGTTCTCAGAATCTGTTGGCTTGGAAAGAGGTGGCCAGCCAAGCAGCATTCTAGAGCATGAAGAAGAGGGAGTATGCAGTGATGCACAACTGCTTTGTCCCTCTGAATCTGAAGAGGCGTGTGGGCCAGTGCCTATTGTCAGCACACCTCAGTGCTCATCTGATGATGATGAGACTCAGTTGCCAATTTCTGGTGCGTACGGTGCTGGCGAGACAACCCAGGACCAGCCGGTGCTTGAAGAGGGGAGAGGAGATGATGAGGTCCTTGACCCATCATGGTGTCAGCCACAGGAAGGTGGTGGGAGCAGCTCTGAGGAAGAGATTCCCCGAATGGCCAAAAGAGGAGGGAGAGGGCGGGGGCAGACTTGGTTGCCTGTAGCCTCCACTTTGGCACCCGTGAGGAGCAATCCTCTTCCAAAACACAAAACGGGCGCTCCCAGGACTTGCAGTGCGTGGTCTTTTTTTGTCACAGTTGCAGATGACATTTGCTTTGTCAAATGCAAGCTGTGTCATCAGAAAGTTAAACGAGGGAAAAATGTGAGCAACCTCAATACCACAAATATGTGGAAACATGTGCGTACCAAGCACGAGGTGGAGTTACACAGACACACTGAAGATGTAGGCCAACCTTCAGCAGCACCTACCACCTCTTCAGCTTGTGTTGGGGCCTCTTCCTCCAGCTCACACACAGCTGGTTCGGCTTCCTCACTGGAACGCCATGGAAGAACCACTGCCACTGTTGTCCAGAGACCCAGTGAAATTCCACCCACTGAACCACGTTCTCAGTCATCAGCACACTCCCAGGCCACTCACCAGCAATCGGTAGCACAGGCATGGGAGAAAAAGCGGCCATGCTCGGCAAACCATCCCCGAGCACTGGCTCTGAATGCCGGCACTGCCAAACTACTGGCCCTTGAGATGCTGTCATTCAGGCTGGTGGAGACTGACACCATCCGGAACTTGATGTCATTGGCAGTTCCACAATACAATGTGCCCAGCCGCTTTTATTTCAGCAGGCAAGCCGTCCCTGCCCTGCAAAAGCATGTGGAGGGAAAAATTAAAAATGCGCTACTAAACGCCGTCAGTAGCAAGGTCCACCTGACCACCGATGCGTGGACCAGTAGCCATGGACAGGGACGATACCTTTCCCTCACTGCCCATTGGGTTAATGTTGTGGAGCCAGGTACAGATCTGGAGAGTGGCTCTGTACGTATTCTGCCAACTCCAAGGATTGCAGGAATGCAGTCTGTACATATTGAGTCCTCCTCCTACTCTAGTTCCTCGGAATCAGCACTGCATGAGCCTGTTAGGCCAGATATGAGCACAGGTGTGGCCAAACGTCAACAGGCCATCCTTAAATTAATTTATTTGGAGAATCGGAGCCACACAGCACAGGAGCTCTGGAATGCCATCAAGCAGGAGAGCGATGTGTGGTTTGTGCCAGCGAATCTCCAGCCAGGTTTGGTAGTGAGTGACAATGGCCGAAATCTAGTGGCAGCTCTGGGCCTAGGCAACCTCACTCACATACCATGTCTGGCACACGTGCTCAATTTGGTCGTGCAGAGCTTTCTGAGGGACTATCCGGATCTTGATGCACTGTTGCACAAGGTTCGCCTAGTGAGCTCACTTGCGGCGTTCCAGCATGGCAAGATCGCGCATTGCATCTCTGCAACGCCGATTCCGCCTGCCAGAACATCGCATCATATGTGACCTCCCCACCAGGTGGAATTCAACGTTACATATGTTGGAGCCGTTGTGTGAGCAGCAGGCAGCAGTAATGGAGTACCAGCTGCATCAGGCGCAAACAAGTCGCACTGTGCGCCAGACACACTTCACCACCACTGAGTGGGCCACTATGAAGGACATCTGCCAAGTTTTGCGTGCCTTCGATGACTCCACGCGGATGGCCAGTGCAGATGATGCAGTAATCAGCATGACTGTCCCCCTCATCTGTTTGCTTCAAAAAACCTTACAAGCACTAAGTGAGGAGGTTTTTGAAGAGGTCGAGGATGAGGAGTCAGAAATGCCATCTGCTTCTGGCAAGTCTGCGCAACGTGCTTCCACACAAAGGCCCAGGCAGGGGACACTTAGTGAGGAGGATGACGAGGAGTCAATGGAGGAGGAGGAACACATCTCTCCAGAGGAGGGAGGTACACAAGGCTCTAGTAGTCAGTGTGTACAGCGAGGGTGGGGTGATGCTGAGCAGGCTGAGAAGCTGCCTCAAGCTGGGGACAGCGTTTCCGGTCCAGTTGGCAGTCTGCAGCACATGGTTGATTTCATGCTGCAGTGCTAGTTAAATGACCGCTGCATCTCCAACATTCTCCACACGGCTGATTATTGGGTGTACACCTTCCTAGATCCTCGCTACCGGGACAACTTACAAAGCCTCATACCACAGTTGAACCGGGAGCGAAAAATGCGAGAGTACCAAGAAACACTTGTGCAGGCCATCATGTTCTCCATTCCCCCCGCAAGTGTTGCTGGTAGTGCTTTTCAAAGCAGCC
This sequence comes from Dendrobates tinctorius, assembly GCF_039654945.1. NCBI lineage: Eukaryota > Metazoa > Chordata > Amphibia > Anura > Dendrobatidae > Dendrobates > Dendrobates tinctorius. The sequence goes on from NW_027361770.1 coordinate 19,185,375, forward strand.
ATGTGGGTAGAGGCAGTGGAGGAAGCTCTGCACAAAGAGGTAGCAGAGGCAGTGCCGCAGGACAAGGCAAGGCCAGTGTGGCCCAAATGTGGAAAAGTTTTGTGGGACCGCCACAAACGGCTACATCATCACAGACGGCTCCAGTCAACAGGAGGCAACGTTTCCGTCAGATGGTGATAGACTACTTGTCTTGCCCTGTTAGTGTACTCCCAGACGGCTCTTCCCCGTTCAAGTATTGGGTCTCTAAGCTGGATACATGGCCAGAGCTTAGCCAGTATGCATTGGAGGTGCTGGCTTGCCCTGATGCCAGTGTATTATCGGAACGTGTCTTTAGTGCTGCAGGTGGTGTGGTAACAGACCGTCGCACGCGACTATCCGCCGATAATGTTGACCGGCTTACTTTTCTGAAAATGAACAAGGCCTGGATCTCACCTGAATTTGCCAGTCCTCTTCCAGAATAAATAATTTGCTGGCAACAGGATCCAGGTCTCCTGTTGTGTTCATGTTTCCATGACCTGAACTTTATTTCCTGGGCTACAGCAACGCCCGTTGTTGCTCAGAAGTGCTGTCCACACAGACAAAACACTCGCTCATGTGTAAGTGGGGTTCGGTAACGTCAGCTGATCCCCTGCTGTGTGTATGGCAAAGTGTCCTGTTCCCTCCACAGTCAAACAACCTCAGATTTACACCTGGCTCCAAGTAGGCCTCGGCCTACTACCTGATTTTCCCTGGGCTCCGACACCGCCAGTTGGTGCTCAGAAGTGCTGTCCGTACAGACAAAACACTCGCTCATGTGTAAGTGGGGTTCGGTACCGTCAGCTGATCCCCTCTGTGTGTACGGCAAACTCTTCTGCTGCCTACAACTTCTGACTACCTCTGATTTAATATGTTCTCTGATTTGCCCTCTGTCTCCACTCTGTTTTGAGTATTTCCTCCGGCCTACAACACCGCCTGTTTCTGCTCTCAAGTGCCATCTGCACAATCCACACTTTTTCCTGTGTTACCTGGGTCCTGTAACATCTGCTCATCTCCAGAAGTGAGTCCGGCAATGTCTCCTGCTTTGTCTACATTCCCACTACTTGTAGTGGAAATGTGGACAGAGCAGGAGACATTGCCTGACTCAACTCTAGGGAGAAGCTGCTGTTACAGAACCCCAGTAACACAGGAACAAGTGTGGGTTGTGCAGACGGCATTTCAGAGCAGCAACTTGCGTGAATTTAAGCCAGAGAAAATACTCGAAACAGAGTGAAGACAGAGGCCTAATTGGAGTACGTTGACAGTTAGTAGTAGTCTAGAAACAATTGAAAGCTGCCACCAAGTAGGCCTCGGCCTACTACCTGATTTTCCCTGGGCTCCGACACCACCAGTTGGTGCTCAGAAGTGCTGTCCGCACAGACAAAACACTAGCTCATGTGTAAGTGGGGTTCGGTAATGTCAGCTGATCCACTGCTGTGTGTATGGCAAAGTGTCCTGCTCCCTCCACAGTCAAACAACCTCAGATTTACACCAGGCTCCAAGTAGGCCTCGGCCTACTACCTGATTTTCCCTGGGCTCCGACACCGTCAGTTGGTGCTCAGAAGTGCTGTCCGCACAGACAAAACACTCGCTCATGTGTAAGTGGGGTTCGGTAACGTCAGCTGATCCCCTGCTGTGTGTACGGCAAACTCTCCTGCTGCCTCCAAATTCATACAACGTCTTATCTTAAACTGCCCCCAAGTAGGCCTCAGCCTACAAAATGACTATCCCTGGGCTCCAACATCGTCAGTTGTTGCTCGGAACTGCTGTCCACACAGAAAAAAACACTCGTTCATGTGAAAGTGGGGGTCAGTAACGTCAGCTGATCCCCTGCTGTGTTGAGGGCAAACTGCTGCTGCCTCCAAATTGTAACTATTTCAGATTTAAACATTCTCTGATTTGGCCTCTGTCTCCACTCTGTCTCTAGTATTTCCCCTGACCTCCAACACCGCCAGTTCCTGCTCACAGTTGCCGTCCACGCATTCCACACGTGTTCCTGTGTTCCTGGTGTTCTGTTACGTGAGCAGATCCCCCAATGTGTGTCCGGCACTGTCTCCTGCGCTGTCCACCTTCCCACTGCAAGAGGTGGAAATGTGGACAGAGCAGGAGACAGTGGCAAACACACATCAGGGGATCTGCTGACATTACAGAACCCCAGTAACACAGGAACACGTGTGGATTGGGCAGACGGCTACTGTATGCATAAACTGGCGGTGTTGGTGGTCACGTGAAATCCTGGAAACAGAGTGGAGACAGATACCTAATTGGAGCACGTTGACAGTCTGTTGTAGCCTACAAACAATCTAAAGCTGCCACCAAGTAGGCCTCGGCCTGCACCCTGATTGTCCCTGGGCTCCAACAACGCCAGTTGGTGCTCGGAAGTGCTGTCCGCACAGAAAAAAAACACTTGTTCATGTGAAAGTGGGGTTCGGTAACGTCAGCTGATCCCCTGCTGTGTGGAGGGTAAAGTGTCCTGCTCCCTCCAAAGTCAAACTACCTCCGATTTACACCTGGCTCTTAGTAGGCCTCGGCCTGCACCCTGATTGTCCCTGGGCTCCAACAACGCTAGTTGGTGCTCGGAAGTGCTGTCCACACAGAAAAACACACTTGTTCATGTGTAAGTGGGGTTCGGTAATGTCAGCTGATCCCGTGCTGTGTGTACGGCAAACTCTCCTGCTGCCTCCAAATTCAAACAACGTCTTATCTTAAACTGCCTCCAAGTAGGCCTCAGCCTACAAAATGACTATCCCTGGGCTCCAACATCGTCAGTTGTTGCTCGGAAGTGCTGTCCACACAGAAAAAAGCACTGGTTCATGTGAAAGTTTGGTTCGGTAACGTCAGCTGATACCCTGCTGTGTGGAGGGCAAAGTGCTGCTGCCTCCAAATTGTAACTACTTCAGATTTAAACATTCTCTGATTTGGCCTCTGTCTCCACTCTGTCTCTAGTATTTCCCCTGACCTCCAGCACCGCCAGTTCCTGCTCACAATTGCCGTCCGCGCATTCCACACGTGTTCCTGTGTTACTGGGGTTCTGTAATGTCAGCAGATCCCCCAATGTGTGTCCACCACAGTCTCCTGCGCTGTCCACCTTCCCACTGCAAGCGGTGGAAATGTGGACAGAGCAGGAGACAGTGGCAAACACACATCAGGGGATCTGCTGACATTACAGAACCCCAGTAACACAGGAACACGTGTGGATTGGGCAGACGGCTACTGTATGCATAAACTGGCGGTGTTGGTGGTCACGTGAAATCCTGGAAACAGAGTGGAGACAGATACCTAATTGGAGCACGTTGACAGTCTGTTGTAGCCTACAAACAATCTAAAACTGCCACCAAGTAGGCCTCGGCCTGCACCCTGATTGTCCCTGGGCTCCAACAACGCCAGTTGGTGCTCGGAAGTGCTGTCCACACAGAAAAAAACACTTGTTCATGTGAAAGTGGGGTTCGGTAACGTCTGCTGATCCCCTGCTGTGTGTACGGCAAACTCTCCTGCTGCCTCCAAAGTCAAAATATCTCCGATTTACACCTGGCTCCTAGTAGGCCTCGGCCTGCACCATGATTGTCCCTGGGCTCCAACAACGCCAGTTGGTGCTCGGAAGTGCTGTCCACACAGAAAAAAACACTCGTTCATGTGAAAGTGGGGTTCGGTAACGTCAGCTGATCCCCTGCTGTGTGGAGGGCAAACTGCTGCTGCCTCCAAATTGTAACTACTTCAGATTTAAACATTCTCTTATTTGGCCTCTGTCTCCACTCTGTCTCTAGTATTTCCCCTGACCTCCAGCACTGCCAGTTCCTGCACACAGTTGTCGTCTGCGCATTCCACACTTGTTCCTGTGTTCCTGGTGTTCTGTTACGTGAGCAGATCCCCCAATGTGTGTCCGGCACTGTCTCCTGCGCTGTCCTCCTTCCCACTGCAAGTGGTGGGAATGTGGACAGAGCAGGAGACAGTGGCAGACACACATCAGGGGATCTGCTGACATTACAGAACCCCAGTAACACAGGAACACGTGTGGATTGGGCAGACGGCTGCTGTACGCATAAACTGGCGGTGTTGGTGGTCACGTGAAATCCTGGAAACAGAGTGGAGACAGATGCCTAATTGGAGCACGTTGACAGTCTGTTGTAGCCTACAAACAATCTAAAACTGCCACCAAGTAGGCCTCGGCCTGCACCCTGATTGTCCCTGGGCTCCAACAACGTCAGTTGGTGCTCGGAAGTGCTGTCCACACAGAAAAACACACTTGTTCATGTGAAAGTGGGGTTCGGTAACGTCAGCTGATCCCCTGCTGTGTGGAGGGCAAAGTGTCCTGCTCCCTCCAAAGTCAAAATACCTCCGATTTACACCTGGCTCCTAGTAGGCCTCGGCCTGCACCATGATTGTCCCTGGGCTCCAACAACGCTAGTTGGTGCTCGGAAGTGCTGTCCACACAGAAAAACACACTTGTTCATGTGAAAGTGGGGATCAGTAACGACAGCTGATCCCCTGCTGTGTGGAGGGCAAAGTGTCCTGCTCCCTCCAAAGTCAAAATACCTCAGCTTTACACCTGGCTCCTAGTAGGCCTCGTCCTGCATCCTGATTGTCCCTGGGCTCCAACAACGCTAGTTGGTGCTCGGAAGTGCTGTCCACACAGAAAAAAACACTCGTTCATGTGAAAGTTTGGTTCGGTAACGTCAGCTGATCCCCTGCTGTGTGGAGGGCAAAGTGCTGCTGCCTCCAAATTGTAACTACTTCAGATTTAAACATTCTCTGATTTGGCCTCTGTCTCCACTCTGTCTCTAGTATTTCCCCTGACCTCCAGCACCGCCAGTTCCTGCTCACAGTTGCCGTCCGCGCATTCCACACTTGTTCCTGTGTTCCTGGTGTTCTGTTACGTGAGCAGATCCCCCAATGTGTGTCCGGCACTGTCTCCTGCGCTGTCCACCTTCCCACTGCAAGCGGTGGGAAAGTGGACAGAGCAGGAGACAGTGGCAGACACACATCAGGGGATCTGCTGACATTTCAGAACCCCAGTAACACAGGAACACGTGTGGATTGGGCAGACGGCTACTGTACGCATAAACTGGCGTTGTTGGTGGTCACGTGAAATCCTGGAAACAGAGTGGAGACAGATGCCTAATTGGAGCACGTTGACAGTCTGTTGTAGCCTACAAACAATCTAAAACTGCCACCAAGTAGGCCTCGGCCTTCACCATGATTGTCCCTGGGCTCCAACAACGCCAGTTGGTGCTCGGAAGTGCTGTCCACACAGAAAAAAACACTTGTTCATGTGAAAGTGGGGTTCGGTAACGTCTGCTGATCCCCTGCTGTGTGTACGGCAAACTCTCCTGCTGCCTCCAAAGTCAAAATACCTCCGATTTACACCTGGCTCCTAGTAGGCCTCGGCCTGCACTATGATTGTCCCTGGGCTCCAACAACGCCAGTTGGTGCTCGGAACTGCTGTCCACACAGAAAAAAACACTCGTTCATGTGAAAGTGGGGTTCGGTAACGTCAGCTGATCCCCTGCTGTGTGGAGGGCAAACTGCTGCTGCCTCCAAATTGTAACTACTTCAGATTTAAACATTCTCTGATTTGGCCTCTGTCTCCACTCTGTCTCTAGTATTTCCCCTGACCTCCAGCACCGCCAGTTCCTGCTCACAGTTGTCGTCCGCGCATTCCACACTTGTTCCTGTGTTCCTGGTGTTCTGTTACGTGAGCAGATCCCCCAATGTGTGTCCGGCACTGTCTCCTGTGCTGTCCACCTTCCCACTGCAAGCAGTGGGAAGGTGGACAGAGCAGGAGACAGTGGCAGACACACATCAGGGGATCTGCTGACACTACAGAACCCCAGTAACACAGGAACACATGTGGATTGGGCAGACGGCTACTGTACGCATAAACTGGCGGTGTTGGTGGTCACGTGAAATCCTGGAAACAGAGTGGAGACAGATGCCTAATTGGAGCACGTTGACAGTCTGTTGGTAGCCTACAAACAATATAAAACTGCCACCAAGTAGGCCTCGGCCTTCATCATGATTGTCCCTGGGTTCCAACAACACCAGTTGGTTCTCGGCAGTGTCTTTGGCATGGGTACTCCCTGTTGCCCAGCCTGGTTCCAGCACGCCAGCTGTTTCCAGGTAGTGTCAAGGTCACTATGCCACCAATCCGTTGTCCTGTCGTCTTGCGGCCGGGTTAGCTGACTCTACAGTGCCTGCAGTTTAGGTGACTCCTATGTGGGCTGCGGGAACTGGCACTGAAGGCTGGATCCATAGTGCCAATGGGACATGGACCCCCTGTAGGACTGTGGGTTTCGGTAACTGCGGCCGGCTTGCGGCTTAGCTACTTTGCTTTGGATGGGTACTTTCTGCTACCCACCCGAGTGCCAGCACTGTCAGCTGGTTCTCGCCAGAGCCTTTGGCCTAGGTGCCTCCATCTCGGTATCCGAAGGTCCAGCACCGTCAGCTGGTCCTTGATAGTGCTTTCTAGCACAGGTACCTCCTGCCTAGTAACCGTGGTCCAGCAACGTCAGCTGTTCCTCGGTAGTGCCATTGGCTCTTGTAGCTTTTGCTACCCATCTTGGTTCCAGCACCGTCAGCTGGTTCTCGGCAGTGTCTTTGGCACGGGTATTCCCTGTTGCCCAGCCTGGTTCCAGCACGCCAGCTGTTTCCGGGTAGTGTCAAGGTCATTATGCCACCAATCCGTTGTCCTGTCGTCTTGCGGCCGGGTTAGCCGACTCTACGGTGCCTGCAGTTTAGGTGACTCCTATGTGGGCTGCGGGAACTGGCACTGAAGGCTGGATCCGTAGTGCCAATGGGACATGGACCCCCTGTAGGACTGTGGGTTTCGGTAACTGCGGCCTGGCTACTTTGCTTTGGATGGGTACCTTCTGCTACCCACCCGGGTTCCAGCACTGTCAGCTGGTTCTCGCCAGAGCGTTTGGCCTAGGTGCCTCCATCTCGGTATCCGAATGTCCAGTACCGTCAGCTGGTCCTAGGTAGTGCTTTCTAGCACAGGTACCTCCTGCCTAGTAACCGTGGTCCAGCAACGTCAGCTGTTCCTCGGTAGTGCCATTGGCTCTTTAGCTTTTGCTACCCATCCGGGTTCCAGCACCGTCAGCTGGTTCTCGGCAGTGTCTTTGGCACGGGTACTCCCTGTTGCCCAGCCTGGTTCCAGCATGCTAGCTGTTTCCAGGTAGTGTCAAGGTCACTATGCCACCAATCCATAGTCCTCTCGTCTTGCGGCCGGGTTAGCCGACTCTACGGTGCCTGCAGTTTAGGTGACTTCTATGTGGGCTGCGGGAACTGGCACTGAAGGCTGGATCCATAGTGCCAATGGGACATGGACCCCCTGTAGGACTGTGGGTTTCGGTAACTGCGGCCGGCTTGCGGCCTGGCTACTTTGCTTTGGATGGGTACCTTCTGCTACCCACCTGGGTTCCAGCACTGTCAGCTGGTTCTCGCCATAGCCTTTGGCCTAGGTGCCTCCATCTCGGTATCCGAAGTCCAGCACCGTCAGCTGGTCCTTGATAGTGCTTTTTACCACAGGTACCTTCTGCTTAGTAACCGTGGTCCATCACCGTCAGTTGGTCCTCGGTAGTGCCATTGGCTCTTGTTCCTTCTGCTACCCATCCGGGTTCCAGCACTGTCAGCTGGTTCTCACCAGAGCCTTTGACCTAGGTGCCTCCATCTCGGTATCCGAAGTCCAGCACCGTCAGCTGGTCCTTGGTAGTGCTTTTTAGCACAGGTACCTTCTGCTTAGTAACCGTGGTCCATCACCGTCAGTTGGTCCTCGGTAGTGCCATTGGCTCTTGTAGCTTTTGCTACCCATCTGGGTTCCAGCACCGTCAGCTGGTTCTCAGCAGTGTCTTTAGCACGGGTACTCACTGTTGCCCAGCCTGGTTCCAGCACGCCAGCTGTTTCCAGGTAGTGTCAAGGTCACTATGCCACCAATCCATTGTCCTGTCGTCTTGCGGCCGGGTTAGCCGACTCTACGGTGCCTGCAGTTTAGGTGACTCCTATGTGGGCTGCGGGAACTGGCACTGAAGGCTGGATCCGTAGTGCCAATGGGACATGGACCCCCTGTAGGACTGTGGGTTTCGGTAACTGCGGCCGGCTAGCGGCCTGGCTACTTTGCTTTGGATGGGTACCTTCTGCTACCCACCCGGGTTCCAGCACTGTCAGCTGGTTCTCGCCAGAGACTTTGGCCTAGGTGCCTCCATCTCGGTATCCAAGGTCCAGCACCGTCAGCTGGTCCTTGGTAGTGCTTTTTAGCACAGGTACCTTCTGCTTAGTAACCGTGGTCCAGCACCGTCAGTTGGTCCTTGGTAGTGCCATTGGCTCTTGTTCCTTCTGCTACCCATCCGGGTTCCAGCACTGTTTGCTGGATCTCACAAGAGCCTTTGGCCTAGGTGCCTCCATCTCGGTATCCGAGGTCCAGCACCGTCAGCTGTTCCTCAGTAGTGCCATTGGCTATTGTTCCTTCTGCTGCCACTACGGGTTCCAGTACTGTCAGCTGGTTCTCGCCAGTTTCTCAGCCTTCTTGTACCTTCTGCTACATTTCCAAGATCAAGCTTTTTGAAATTGTCTTTGGTAATCCTTATTGATCTCCATGACGACGACCCTGATGACGACGACCCTGAAGACCACACCAAAGAAGACCAGAAATATGACCCTAAATAATAAGACCAAGAGGACAAAGAACATGAAGACAACCACCAAGATACAGAACAAAAGACAGAAGAACAAGAAGCAGAAGAAGCAAAAGCAGAAGAACAGAAAGCAGAAGAACATTAAGCATAAGACTAAAAATCAGCATAGAAGAAATCAAAATTATAAGCAGAAGAAGACTAAGCAGTAAATGGGGGTGAGTCCGTTCCTCCTCGTGGTGCCCCTGGAAAATGCCTGCTGCTGCAGGCCAAACTGAACGCGGACAAATCCTGTTGTAAATCTTTTGTGACAGGCAGAACATAAGGTGTAATCTTATAACTTTTATAGATAAGTACTACAGTTATGCCCATCACCATAAGAAAATGAAGAGAAAGAAGAATAGGAAGAAGATGAAGAAATAGCATATGAAAATTAATAATAGCTGAATAAAAAGAATATGAAGAATGGAAAAAATGGGAAGAAGGTGAAAAAGAAGAAGATGAATAAGGTGAAGAAAAAGTTGATGAAAAAAATGCTACTGCTGCGGACAATGAAGGAGAAAGTGTGGGAGAAGTACAAAAGAAGGAGAAGAACATGGAAGTTGTGAAACATACATATCTGACAAAATATAAAAAAATTAACATAGTCAATATCTTTTTAACTCCGAACGTCTTGAAAAAAAAAATTGGTATTAATGCTATGCCATGTGATTTGAATAAACCACTATGCCTTTAATGTCTCCTCCACCTCCCACAATACATTCTACATGACTCTTATTTGTTTTCAATTACGTAGAATTAGCCAACAAGGAAATAAAGGGCTTTTTTAAATTCTGATACCAGAAGTCCCATTGACTTGAATGGGACTTCCGGTATCGGAATCGGCGATACCCGATATTTTTTTCGTATCGGGCGATACCATCCGATACGATATTTTTGGGTATCGAACGGTATCGCTCAACACTATTTAAGACAAATTAAATGAAGATAATAATACCAAAGAATTTTGCAATCATTTTCAGGAAGAAACTGAGTATTATCTGACAGAATTGCAGGGGTGTCAATACTTTTGGCCACAACTGTACATACATACACACCCACATTGAGCTTTATATATTATATATTCAAAATTTAAAAGTAACTTTCAAAATGTAAAAGTTGGCAGGCCACAAGAGGGTGACAATGTTTCAAAATAGCCATCATTGAGTCAAGAATGTGTTAGAAATTGAGTAGCTTAACTGCACATGGGATACTTGAATTAAGGCAGGAAGTAATGAGGGCAAGGAGCTGCAGGCCTTGTAGTAGGTCGGTGTGCAGAAATGTATCTATACAAAGCAAAACATATTACTGCAGCTTATCACACCGCATCTACCAAGCAGCAAAGGCCGAGATAGATCATTATTTAAATTACAGATTGAATACAAGGCCTTCCATATATAGGTGAATAATACTTGATGTAGCAGAGTTGGTCAAGTTAAATCAAGTCAAAGGAATTTGAAATGTGCAATGTAGACCAAGAAAAAACTAATGCACAGCAACTAAAGTTGAAAAACACATTCAAATATTGCTTTGAAAAGACGACTTGCTTTGGTTTCAATTCAATTCAATCTGTTTTTGGAAACCAGTTGCGAGAGAGCGCACCATCCCTGAAGATACTGTAATGACGGGGCGATACATGGAGTGAATTGAGCATGCTCTTTTTCCATCTCCCTTTTCTAAAAATCCATTTAATATATGGTCCCCAGATAGGGGACGTGTTAGATATTAAACTGATAAGAACAAGCGTGGTCTCCCCACCTCCCCAACTGTCTGCTGAGGCTCCCTCAGCAGACTGAAGCTGGCTGCTGCAGCGCAGCTGTTAAATACTCTTGGCTGCCCATTGTGACACATGATCCAATTGTTCCATTGGCCCATTGTGACACGTGATCCAATTTCTCCATTGGCCCATTGTGACACGTGATCCAAATTTTTCCATTGGCCTATTGTGACGCATCAAAGTGTTCCATGCATAGAATACATTCTGTCACAGTGTTCCATGAATGGAACACATTCTACCTACTACAGGCAGGCAGCGCACATAGCTGCTACAAGCCACTAGAATACTCTCAGACAGGTGAACGTAGGTCGAACATTCAATTAACATGCCTGATAAATTGTTTTTTTTATTGAATTGATATAAATATACACAAATATATATATATATATATATATATTCAAAATTTAAAAGTAAATTTCAAAATGTAAAAGTTGGCAGGCCACAAGAGGGTCACAATGTTTCAAAATAGCCATCATTGAGTCAGGAATGTGTTAGAATTTGAATAACTTAACTACACATGGAATACTTGAATTAAGGCGGGAAGTAATGAGGGCAAGGGGCTGCAGGCTTTGTAGCAGGTGGGTGTGCACAAAATTTATCTATCCAATGTGAAACACATTGCTGCAGCTTATTACACCTGTGCCTACCAAGCAGCAAAGGCTGAGATAGATCATTATTTAAATTACAGATTGAATACAAGGCCTTCCATATATAGGTGAATAATACTTGATGTAGCAGAGTTGGTAAAGTTAAATCAAGTCAAAGGAATTTGAAATGTGCAACGTAGACCAAGAAAAAACTAATGCAGAGCAATAAAGCAATCAAAGCTGAAAAAAGCATTCAAATATTGCTTTGAAAGACAACTTGCTTTGGTTTCCGTTCAATTCAGTCTGCTTTTGGATCCGGTTTAGAGAGAGCGCACCATCCCCGAAGATACTGCAATGACCGGGCTATACATGGAGTGAATAGAGCAAGCTCTTTTTCCATCTCCCTGTTCTAAAAATCCATTTAATATATGGTCCCCAGATAGGGGATGTATCAGATATTAAACTTATAAGAACGAGTGAGGTTCCCCCCCACCCCCCCAACTGTCTGCTGAGGCTCCCTCAGAAGACTGAAGCTGGCTGCTGCTACGCAGCTGTTAAATACTCTGGGCTGCCCATTGTGACACGTGATCCAATTGTTCCATTGGCCCATTGTGACATGTGATTCAATTGTTCCATTGACCCATTGTGACTGGTCAAAGTGTTCCATGAATAGAATACATTCTATCACAGTGTTCCATGAATGGAACACATTCTATCTACTGCAGGCAGGCACCGCACATAGCTGCTTCAAGCCTCTAGAATACTCTCAGACAGGTGAACGTAGGCCAAACATTCAATTAACATGCCAGATAAATTGTTTGTTTTTTATTGAATTCATATAAATGTACACAAATACACACACACATATATATATATTTACACATATACTGTATATATATAACTATATATATATACAGTATATATTTATAAATTCAAAATTTCAAAGTAAATTTCAAAATTTAAAAGTTGGCAGGCCACAAGATGTTGCCAATGTTCCAAAATAGCCATCATTGAGTCAGGAATGTGTTAGAAATTGAGTAACTTAACTACACATGGGATACTTGAATTAAGGCAGGAAGTAATGAGAGCAAGGGGCTGCAGACCTTGTAGCAGGTGGGCGTGCAGATATGTATCTATCCAAAGCGAAACACATTACTGCAGCTTTTCACACCTGTACCTACCAAGCAGCAAAGGCCAAGATAGATCATTATTTAAATTACAGATTGAATACAATGCCTTCCATATATAGGTGAATAATACTTGATGTACAAAAGTTGGTCAAGTTAAATCAAGCCAAAGGAATTTGAAATGTTCAACGTGGACCAAGAAAAAAGTAATGCAGAGCAACCAAAATTGAAAAAAGCATTCAAACATTGCTTTGAATAGACAACTTGCTTTGGCTTCTGTGACGAAAGCGCACCCTGTGCCACCAATATGTCACGATCCCACCACTGACACTGGTATGCCAGCGGACGGAGGGACGCGATACACTGCCGGCACACAGCTATCACAGGCAGTGTGGGGGCTTATCTTAGTTATCCCACCACAGGCACCATGTGACAAATATATACAGCAAGCTAATTTGCCCTCACAATTTATCGCAGGGGGGTATTTTGGATGCTCCACCACTGCTAACAACCTTCCAAGAACTGCAGGGATTTACTGTATGTATATCCCACTTTCCCAGTTCCACTTTGGAACTCGCAGCTCTCCGGCGCCCCCCGTACCCTCAGTTCAGTCAGGATACTGCACCTAGGATAATTAGTCGCCGGATGGGCTGCTTGCTGTGCACGGGCAGTTAGACTACTGCAGTAAGGGAATTATCAATGCGTTGGCCTCAGCCACTGATTCAGCAAGATAATACCCTTCTGCACTGCCAACTAGCCTAACCAACTGCACACACCACGCTGCCACCAGCCACAATTCACTTAATCACAGAGTTAATTAAGAAGGTCCGTGGCAAACCCCCAAATTAGTAGCGATTATCTAAAAAAGGCGCTTAGTTTGTTTCTTAGAGCATGAAGGCAGACTGATAATTTTATCATTTATTCCCAAAAAGGTGGGCATTGATTACATAGATAAAGTTGTTATAAATTGAGACATTAGATATGTACATTGCGAATATTAAAAATAACATGGATGAAAAACAGAAATTACACTTACAGTTGCTTATGGTTCTTTAGGCATCCCATGTGGCTCGGGGGAGGGGCAGCCAACCACACATCCCTGGACATCTGCACGTCTTGTCAGCATCAAAACTCCAGCTTAACTGAGCGAATTTTGGGAGGGAATACCTTATCCCTTTGGGTTTGTGACCTCACGAATTGGGCGGTCTGGTGAGGTCCAACACCTCTACTCTGTAAGTTGTAATTTAGCTAAAAACTTATAATAACCATATCTTAACTAGGGAAGCTCGTATAAATGGTATCATGTTTCTCAGTTTACCGAATACTATAAGACAACATCAAGTATGCCATAATTAAGACACTCCATTTGGGAGCAATCCATATCTCAGTTTCTGGAGGGGTTAGACCCGTGAAAATTACGTGGTAGGAAGCTGGTTTCGTGCCCTTCACAGAAGTGTAATTATTATATCTCTGCCGCGAGGGAGGTGCACGCTAGAGCTTCTTTTTAATATTTCCTATACCTGTATCCAGCCTCATGTTTCAGAACAAAAGACATGCTCTCCACTCAGCTTAATTAACATTCCTTTCTGTGGAGAGGAGCCAAATGCATGTAACAGGAAGTGTCCCATTACCAATGAGGACACAAAGCTGTAAAGGAGGGGGGAAGGAGGATGCTGCAAACTTGTGACAGGCTACAATGTCCTCAGTAGAGTGAAATGGGAGATTTCTAGCATGTTACAGAAACATCATACTTTACAGACATATCTTACATTACACCTCCCCCTTTTAGAGGGTGCTAAGGAGGCTGGGCCTGTCGGCGCGCATCCGTGCGCACATCAGCGGGTCAGTCCTCGAAGGACAGCACCTGTTTCTTGGTCCTGGGGGTGCGCCAGGACACGATGGCATCCACCTTTTCTGGCTCCGGACTCATGGAACCCCCGCTTACCCGGTGCCCCAGGTAGTGGACCTCGCTCATGCCCATCTGGAACTTTCCCGGCTTGATAGTCAGGCCTGCCTGGTGAAGACGCTTGAGCACCTCCTGGAGATGCTGAAGGTGTTCCTCCCAGGTGGAACTGAAGATGGCGATGTCATCCAAGTACGCCACCGCGTACTCCTCCAGTCCCTGGAGCAGGTGGTTGACCATCTGCTGGAAAGTGGCAGGGGCATTTTTCATGCCGAAGGGCATGACTGTGGACTCGTACAGTCCAAAGGAGGTGATAAAGGCGGATTTCTCCTGCGCCTCAGGGCTCAGGGGGATCTGCCAGTATCCCCGACTCAAATCCATGATGGATATGTACCTTGCTTCCGCCAGCCGCTCAAGCAGATCCTCGATGCGTGGCATCGGGTGTGCATCGGAGGTGGTGATGGCGTTGAGCCCCCTGTAATCCATGCAGAACCAGGTGGTTCGATCCTTTTTAGGCACGAGGACTACAGGTGAAGCCCACATGCTTTTTGACCATAGAATCACCCTCAGCCTTAACATCTCATCGATCTCTTGGCGCATGACCTGTTGCACCTCCTCAGAGATCCGATAAAGTGTTCGCCGTAGTGGGGCGTGATTCCCGGTGTCCACCTCATGAACCACTAACTCCGTCCTCCCAGGTCGGGTGGTGAACATGGCCTGGAAGGATTCCAGGGTGGCCACCAACTGCGACTGCTGGGATACGGTTAACACATCACTTATCTCCATGTCCTCAGTGGACCCATTGGCCTTGGCTTGGGCCAGCATGTCCAGGAGGGGATCTTCCTCCCCATCCTCGGGCAGTTTGCTGACCGGTAGGACGCAAACTTCACATTTGTGGTGCACCTTCAGCAGGTTGATGTGAAAGGCCTTGCGCCTACCCCGAGCATGGTCAAGCGTGACCACGTAGGTGACCGGGTTGAGCTGTTGGTGGACGACGTATGGGCCTTCCCAGACTGTCTGAAGCTTATACATTGGTACGGGGACCAGCACCCACACCTTTTGACCCACCTTGTAGGTTCACTCCCAGACGTTCTGGTCGTACCAGTGCTTCTGGTCAGCCTGAGCCTGCGTCATGTTGTCATGCAGCAACTGCGTCAAGGTCTGCATCTTGTCACGGAAGCGCATGACATAATCCACGATGGACACTTCTGTGGGGTTTGGCTCATCTTCCCAGGATTCTCTTATCAACCCAAGGTGTCCCCGGACTCGCCTGCCATACAGGAGCTCGAAGGGGGAGAACCCGGTCGAGGCCTGCGGAACTTCTCTGTAAGCGAACAGCAGGTGTGGGAGGTACCGCTCCCAGTCGCGCCCTTGGGTCTCAACCAGCATGCGGAGCATCTGTTTGAGGGTACCGTTGAAGCGTTCACACAAACCATTAGTCTGTGGGTGATACGCACTCGATACCTGGTGCTTCTCCTGAATCTTCTCACAGAGAGCCTCCATTAGGCGAGACATGAATTGGGTCCCTTGATCGGTAAGCATCTCCCTGGGAAATCCTACCCTTGAAAAGATGGTCACCAGTGCATCAGCCACCTTATCTGCCCTGGTTGAAGACAGAGCTACTGCCTCTGGGTATCGGGTAGCGTAGTCTACCACGGTGAGAATGTATTGCTTTTCAGAGCTGCTGGGGATGGCCAGCGGGCCTACAATGTCCACCGCGATTCTCTGGAAAGGCTCCTCTATCACCGGCAAAGGAATAAGGGGAGCCTTAAGAGCAGGCCCCGCCTTACCCACTTTTTGACAGGTGTTACAGGAACGGCAGTATTGTGTTACATCTGTCCCCATCTTGGGCCAATAGAAGTGTTGAGACAGCCGTGCCTTTGTTTTGCTGATCCCCAAGTGTCCAGCGAGTGGAATCTCATGGGCAATCCGCAACAACTCAGTTCTGAACTGGAGGGGGGCGACCAGCTGTCTATCCCTCAACCACTCCTTTTAGGAATCTCCGGGTACTGTCTCCCGGTACAACCATCCTCGTTCCCAGAACACCCTCTCCTTATCAGACTTGGAGGTGGGTGTCTCGGCGAGATCTCTCAATTTCTCCAGGCTCGCTTCGGAGTGCAGAGCAGCCTGGAACTCCTTGCTGGAGGCTGCCAGAAGTGATGTCAGGGTTCCTTCCTCACTGGGACCCTCTGGAACCTACTCTGGGTTCACCTCTGGTTCTGTCTCTCCTGTAGCAGAAGAGGGTACAGAAGGCAGGGCACTACCTGCAATCTGGGTACTCTGACTGCGTGTGACAGCTGCTACGTATGCTGTCTCCCTGGGGGTTTCTACAGACCCACCATTCGGTGCTGCCATGGGCTCTACCTCCCCATCCACCCCCAACACTTCAGGAGCAGTGCTACTTATGGGCCAGTTACCTTCCTCGGTGGCACTGGTCAGTTGCATGGCATTACCTTGCTCATGTTTCTCATGCACCTCCCCATTTCCTTGAGCACCGTTGCTTGCTCC
The DNA here is from genome assembly GCF_039654945.1 of Dendrobates tinctorius. Classification (NCBI taxonomy): domain Eukaryota; kingdom Metazoa; phylum Chordata; class Amphibia; order Anura; family Dendrobatidae; genus Dendrobates; species Dendrobates tinctorius. Next base: position 19,201,955 of record NW_027361770.1, read on the forward strand.
TGCCAGGGGTTCCTCAGCCGTCTCACTCCGCAGAGCGACGGGACTGAGCACTTTGGTACCTGTGGACACATCTACCATTTTAAAGAACGGGTTAACAGGTTCAGTTGGCACAGATGCCTCATCATCATCATTCCTAGGAAAAGAATGGTTATCAAATTTCTTTTGTACAATTACATCATCATCAGCATCATTCCAGGGGAAAGGTTGTTAGTGGCATCATTACTCATCAAGTCATTAGCAGGTAACACATTCAGTTTCCCGCCATCATCATCATCATCATCATCATCAGGGTTAATGTTACCCTTATTATCAGATTGGGGAGAGGTGTCAGGGACATAGTATGCAACCATCCTCCCCAAGTCAGTACCCAATAAAACATCAGTGGGCAGGTTTTCAGACACTCCCACTTCCCTCACCCCGCTCCCAGCACCCCAATCAAGGAATATCCGGGCCACTGGCAAAGTACAGCGGGTAACCCCGATCCCGGTGACAGTCAGGGTTTTCCCCTCAACAAACTCTTCAGGGGCTGCCAGTCCAGGACAGATGAGGGTTTGTTCAGCCCCGGTGTCCTTGAGGCCTGTAGCAAGACGGGCCCCCACCTGGACGGGTTGAACGTTGTCGTCAATCTTCCCAACCACACCTCCCACCAAAAGAACAGAGGCGTTGGGCCCAGAGGCCTTGGCTTGAGGGTTCTTCAACTTTTCTGGACAGGTGAAACGGAGGTGACCAGTCCGATCGCAGTTGTAACACTTGCGACTGTCAGTAGTAGGCCTGGTGTTGGCAACAGGGACAGGGCCTCTGGAGGGACGGCTAACTGGGGCACTGGGGTTGGTTGCAGGCTTACCCCCTCTCCAGCTGGTGGTGACTGGCCTCCGCGTCTCTGGCTTCCGGTTGGCCTCATAATTGTCGGCGATCTGTGCCGCTTTGTCCACATTCGTTGGTTCGCGGTCCAGGATGAACTGTCGGACCTCAGCTGGGCAAAGATGCAGGAACTGGTCTTTGATCATCAGGTCCCATAGCAGCTCAAAGGAATCAATGGACAGTCCATGGATCCACTGGTCAAAGTAGGTCCTGAGTCCTTGCACCACATGGCTATAGCTATCGTGTGGACCACGTTGGAGGTTCCGGAACTTCTTTCGGTATACCTCAGGTGTCAGCCGGTATTTGGTGATCAGGGCCTGCTTTATGGCATCATAGTCGTCATCGTCTTCTGGCGGAAGAGAAAAAAACGCCTCCAGAGCTTTGCCCTTTAGCCCTGGGGTCAAGTACCTGGCCCATTGGTTCTTATCCAGCTGGTACTGTCTGCAGGCTTTCTCAAAGGCTCGCAGAAACGTGTCCAAGTCCCTGTCCTTTTCCATCATGGGAAAATGCTCTGGCCAGGGTTTAGGACTCTGGATGCTGCTGTTCTCACTGCTTTGGGCTGTGGAGGATATTCCCCCTTGTCGGAGCATCTCCAGGTCGTGGGCTCTCTGAGCTTGGGCTTGGCGCTCAGCTCTCTCTGCCTCCCGTTCGGCTCGCCTGCTCCGTTCTCTCCGCCTCCCGCTCGGCTCGCTGCTCCACTCTCTCCCGAGCTTGCTGGATCAGCTTCAGATGTCCATCATGGTCTTCGGCAGGGAGTGCATCCAAGGCCGCTTGCAGGTAGGGGTCCCGCTCGCTCTGGTTGAATGTGGGGCCAGCACTCAGGAGTGGAGCCTCTGCTGCAGCCCCATTGTCACTTGGGCCAGCTTTTGCATCCGCTAGACTCTGCCGCTAGACTCTGGGTGTTGTCCAACTGCACCAGAGCCGCAATCAGTTGGGCTCTGTTTTTGTTTACGGCGTCAAGGCCTTGGTACGTGCATAACTCAGCAAGAACTTCCTTAGTCTGCTGTTTGTACCAGGGTTCTCCTTTTGCCGCCATGGTTGCCAAATAAAAGATAGAAAAGAAAAATGAAGAAACTAATAACCACTGAGTCTGTTCTCCAAAACCTATGATGCAGGATTTCCCGCAGGAACCCTGCAGGTTTTTAGTGAGAGGGATGATTGCTCAAACCAAATCACTAATGCTCTATGATAATCCCACCGCTGCCACCAAATTGTGACGAAAGCGCACCCTGTGCCACCAATATGTCACGATCCCACCACTGACACTGGTATGCCAGCGAACGGAGGGACGCGATGCACTGCCGGCACACAGCTTTCACAGGCACAGTGGGGGCTAATCTTAGTTATCCCACCACTGGCACCATGTGACAAAAATATACAGCAAGCTAATCGTGCCCTCACAATTAATCGCAGGGGGGTATTTTGGATGCCCCACCACTGCTAACAACCTTCCAAGAACTGCGGTGATTTATGTATATTCCATGTCATGATCCAGTGTTGGATCTGGCGGTATTAAAAGCACAAAGTGAACTTTTTTTACTTTGGTTAAGTTCAAAGGTGTTTTGACTGACCCCGGTGGTGGTTGTGGTATTGCACCTTAGGTTAGGTTGCACTTAATTATGGTTCAGGTGTGACACTCTATAAATGGGTCTCAGGGTGTTCACTCACTGCTGGTGATATTTCTTGCTTAGTTGTTGGAGAGCCTGGTGGAAGGATGGAGCTGGATTGGAGTCCTGCGCAGTCAGCCAGAGAGAACGAGTGCCAGCTAATGGTGTCTGCAGGAAGGACTGGCATGGCCTGGAGGAGTCGCAGTTTATGGTGTCGGCAGGAAGTGCGGGCATGGCTTAGAGGAGTGGTGACTAGGAAGAGAGTTGCACTCAGCATGCTCGACTTGGTTGCTGAGAACTGGACTCGAGCATGCTTGGATTCTTGGCAGAGGCTGGACTCATCTTGGGACTCTGTGTACTGGACTGCAAAAAAGAGAAATAGGGGCACCACCGTCTATGAATAACAGCAGGATCCAACCCAGCCCATTTAAAGAACAGTACCGAACATAGCAAAAAACAAGAATGGGCTATACAAGGGGGATCACCACAGACAATTGGTTGGCATGTAGGTAGACATTTTTTATTTAAACATGTATAAACCACACAAAGAGTAAAAACATTAAAAAGTCACACATGTGACTAAACAAACACAGAACTGGCTCGCAATAGAGCCTTCACCCTGAGGGTGTACTCCACAAAGGACCTGCCTATATAAACAGCATACCAACAGGTGACTGAGTATACCAGATGAACCCTAAATAAGAGGGATTGTGAGTCCCTCAATCCCAACGTCTGGAAAGATTTGGAGGTAATTGTAATCCCTAAGGGTTAAATACATTTAGTCACCAAAACCCACAGTGCCTATCAGAGAAGGAGAGCCTACATATAACCATCATCAGGTAAGTGCATCCCCAAAGTTAAATTGGATAAAGACAGGCTTGTGAAACCTGGTAGAAGAAACACAATAACCATGAGTGATGGTGTGGAAAGTAACCTAAATGCCCTAAATGAGAGGGATTGTAAAGTCCCTCAATCCAAACGTCTGGAAATATTTAGAGGTAATTGTAATCCCTAAGGGTTAAACAAAGAAAATACATTTAGTCACCAAAACCCACAATGCCTATCAGAGAAGGATAGCATACATGTAACCATCCTCAGATGGGTGCATCCCCAGAGTTAAATTGGATAAAGACAGGCATGTGAAACCTGGTAGAAAAAACACAATAACCATGAGTAATGGTATGGAGAGTAACCTAAAATTGCAGAGTCCATGTGGAGCAGCCTCAGGGAGAAACAGATGCCCAACGCGTGTCGCCACCTATAGTGGCTTCGTCAGGGGTACTGAGTGTGGCTTGAGCACATTTTTTATATGAGGAGTAAAGAGGTTAATAGCGTACAGCTGTACCACCCACCAGAATAACACAGAGATGTATTAGCGTCCCTTGAGCACAAAGGAGCCGGTCCGCGGCCATATTGAGAGACAATGCGCAGGCGCCGGCGTACGATGGTAAGAAATACGTCACAGCCGGTGTGTAAAACTGCTGCGCATGCGTCAGCTATTATAAACAGGAAATACATTCCGGCTCACAGAGCGAAATCACTGCGCAAGCGCCAGTGTGTAAAGACGGCGAATAAACCACGGCCATTGCGTAGAAATGCTGCGCATGCGTCAGCCACTAGAAGCAGGCAATGAATTGCAGCCCGCAGATAAAAGACACTGCGCAGGCGCCGGCGCTTTGAAACAAAGTACGTAGCAGTCAGTGTATATAAGATACTGTACTACGCATGCAAAAAACCACAGTGCCCGGAAAAAATGGTCCTAGAATATTATTGCTATACCACCGATTTATTAAGTATATCTTATAGTCGATAGCCACATCCATAGTTGTGTGGTGGTAGGTAGTAGTACAAACATGTGAATGCGTGGATATATGATACAAAGAGCATACCACAGCTCAAATATACCCATAATCAAATGAGCATATGTAGCACTCATTTTTTGGCACTGCTGAAATAGCCACAATAGTAAACAGTAGATACCACACCACACATGTAACAGTGTTATAAGGCCAAAGAACACAGATCCCAAATAGACATGTAAATTGATGAGGAAAAAAAAAAAAAATAAATTAAATTGTGCATAAAAATAATGCACAGTTATAGTAACACAGATATAAGGAAAGAGACCCCAAAAATGGGAAGATCACTGATGTAAACCCACAAAAGAACACAATTCAAATATAAATCAATAATGTAGGCATAGTTCAAACGACCATGGAAACCCACAATAATAAGCAACCACACATGAAGCCATAAATGGTCACGGGTCATAGTGGTCCAAAATGTCATACAGGTGGATACATATCGTAAAATCCACTAATGTTGTAAAACCAATCTATCCGAACCCATATAAAGATACAGTAAGGAGAGAAACGCCTCAAAAAGGCTTCACTAGAGACTCTTCATAATCTAACTTTGGTTTAAATTTAGATTCCCGTAGAGACAGACAGTGCAATCAGACTACCCAATAGTAGGGTGATAAAACAAAAAGATTGCATAACCCTACAGCTATACTGCATATCCAAAGGAATAATAGCAATGTGAAGTAGCCCATGGTTGGTCCACAGGGCAGGGGATAAACCTCAGTGGTCCAATAACCTGGGCACTCCCACATAGGGTACACCGTTAAAGTCGGAGCTAAAAGGGGTGGATGATAAACTGATCTTATAATACACCAATACAAAAGAATATGTAAACAAAGCTGGTATGCTGTTTATATTGGTGTAGAAAAAAAAAAAAAAAAAATCACAAGATGCACAAAACACCCCAGAAGCACCTCAAAACAGAACAGACCCCAATACTCCAAATACCCCGACAGTCTTCAAATAACTAATTTTGAAGAGACAGAAATCAATTTTGCTTGTAGAATCCTGTGAATAGCAGATCCTCATTTAAGCCCACAGGGGCTAAAGAGTTCAAATTAAAGATCCATTTGGATTCTCGTCTGAGGAGCTCCAATGTGATGTCACCACCTCTGATGTCTGGTTGGACCGACTCAAGTCCTAGAATTCTTGTTCCATGCCACTGTGAGTTGTGTGTCACAAGATAATGTGAGGCAACTGAGGTTAGCGTGTTGCCCTTTTCTTGGTTCTTTTTAGCCGTGGTGATATTTGAAAAATGTTGCTGCATCCGCCTTCTCAATTCTTGAGAGGTCTGACCCACGTAAACCTTTGGACACGGGCATATAAGAGCATAGATAACAAAGCGTGATTTACAATTGAAGTAAGATGTAGTCTTGATCTGAAAAGGAGAGAAGGGGAGAGACAAAATATTATCATTGGCCATGTAGGGACAGATGTTACAATTCCCACAAGGGAAGGAGCCCACCAGCCGTATGCCCCTGTTAAGCCTAGTAACAGGGCGTCTAAAGTGACTGTGACTCAGGCAATCTTTGAGATTTTTTGCCCTCCTAGCCACCAAACTTGGTAGTATGGAAATATGGGGCTTTAGTCTAGGTTCACTCAGGAGAATCCCCCAATGCCTAGAAAGAATACCCCTAATGTCACCCCAGTGATTGTTATAAGTGGTTATTATACTCAGGGGTTTTGGCGGGCCCTTAGTACGTGGTTGCAGCAACCCATCCCGATCAGAGTCTCTAGCTGTCCTAAAAGCATTAGAGATTACCTTTTTAGGGTAGCCTCTGTCCATGAACCGACAAGTGAGATCACGTGCCTGGGTCAAAAAGTCATCTCTGTTGCTGCAGTTTCTTTTAGCCCAGAAAAATTGGCCCTTAGGAATACCCTTTTTAAGATGTTGAGGGTGAAAACTCGTGAAATGTAGTAAGCTATTTGTAGATGTGGGCTTCCAATAAAGAGTTGTAGTAATCCGGGGACCATTGAGGGATAACTTTAGGTCCAAAAATTCTACCTCACTCTGCGAGAAATATGAGGTCAATCGGATATTACAGGAATTTACATTCAAAGCGTCCACAAAGAGCCGACACTCCTCCAAGGAACCTGTCCAAAAAAACAGTATATCATCAATATACCGATACCATTTTGTAATATGTTTGGAAAATGCCTCCATACAGAAAACCTGAGTGACCTCCCACCAACCTAAAAATAAATTTGCATAAGAGGGCGCGCAGCGCGCGTCCATCGCGGTACCAGTGACCTGCCTATAGTGGACCCGATCAAAAATAAAATGGTTTTTGTCCAAGATAAAAAAAAGAAGGTCGAGTAGAAATGAATCATGCTTTCTATCTCCCGTTGACTGTTGATCTAGAAAAAAGGACACCGCTTGAATACCAAGATTGTGTCGTATGCATGTATACAGAGACTCCACATCTAGTGTAACAAGCCACATGCCAGGTGTAACTATAACGTCTTGCAGCTGTTTAATTAAATAAGTGGAGTCTCTCACAAACGATTTGAGAGAGGTCACTAATGGCTGTAGGAAAAAATCAATGTAAATACAGGGGCGTTCCAATAAGCCACCAATCCCAGACACAATGGGCCTACCTGGGGGAGCCAGAAGGGACTTGTGAACTTTAGGAAGCATGTAGAAAGTCGGAGTCCTTGGATGATGGTTTGTCATGAAATCCTTTTCTCTTTTGGTTATAATATGGCAGCCAAGAGCAGTATCCAGTAATCTGTCCAGTCTGGCTTTAAAAGCGGAAGAAGGATCAGAGGGTAGTGCCTGATAACAATTGGAATTTGTTAGTTGGCGTTTAGCCTCATTAAGATACAAATCAATCGGCCAAATAACCAGGTTACCACCCTTATCCGCCTCGCGGATCACAAAATCACGATTGGATCCTAGTTTAGAAATAACCACCTGTTCAGGCTTACTCAAATTTCTCCCACAATTGGGATCTAACTTAAGAGTCTTAATCTCCCTACACACGGTATCAAAAAAAATTTGTACCGCTGGGAATAATGAAAATTTAGGAGTAGCCTGAGATGGTAACCTACCCTGAAAACGTCTTCTGGAAGGTTCAGTATCATTCTCGTCTAGCAGGTCCAGAAGATCTCTGAAGGCCTGTCTTTCCGTCATAGGCAAATCATCAATAATAGACGGCTGGTGATATAAGAGTTTAAATGTCAGCTGTCTGCAAAATAGGTAAAGATCCTTAATCAATGTAAATTTATCCAACACATTGGTTGGACAAAAAGAGAGACCCTTCTCCAAAACAGCAGACTCAACTGGGGACAGATTGTAAGATGATAAATTAATGATTTGCAACTTACCACAGTTGGAGACGGTCTCCATACCAAATGACGGTATCAATGTCTCCTGTTTTGTCGGGTGTCCCGCTTGTATTTGGGGGACCAGACCCTGTAATTGCGAGTCCGCTTTCTCAGTGTGGAACCTCTTGCGTCGGCCCCTCCTATTGCGCCCTCGGCGTCGCTGGGCTCGGATGATAAAAAATCATCACTTGAGGGAAGTTCATGTAGGTTGGACACATTGCTGCTGGCCCCATCATTGATTCTGGTGACCCTTTTGTTGCCCCTGTGGATCCACTTATAGGCACGTCCATTTTCGAAATCAATTTGATCCCTTTTAAATTTCTGTTTCTTACCCCCAATTACATCCTTCTCGAATTTATCAATAATAGACTTGAGTTGAAATTGAAATGGTTCAACCAAGGATTTTTTGTCAAATCTATCCAACTTCGCCTCAAGCACCTTAATTTTGTCCCTGATCACTGTCAAGATACCTTGATCGTGTTGTATAAGCATATCCATAATTATCTTAGAGCAACTCAATAAACCACTTTCCCAGGTTTTTTGGAAGTCCACCTCTGCTTCCCATGCAGGGAAAATTTGTACTCTCAGACCTCTGGGAACCAAGCCTAACCTCTTGTACTCTTCCAACGTTTTAACATTCCACCGTGTCTTGGTGAGTGTTTTGTGCAGTCCTATCAGTTCTCTTGACATATTTTGAAAATCTGTGCTACCTGTAACATTATCAGTAGATGGTAGGGGTACAGTGTCAAAAAGCCCATTGGCCTGTGTACTCCATGCTGCCTCTCTAGCCGCCAAATCCATAATCAAATTGAGTAAAAAAGAATTATATATATATAATACACCTATTCATATATTCTGGTTCAAACGATAGACCAACAGTGTGCCACACCTAGAAATAATGGAAGAACAAGCAACCACTAATATCGTAACATGCAAAACAGAGAAATAGGGGCACCACCGTCTATGAATAACACAGCAGGATCCAACCCAGCCCATTTAAAGAACAGTACCGAACATAGCAAAAAACAAGAATGGGCTATACAAGGGGGATCACCACAGACAATTGGTTGGCATGTAGGTAGACATTTTTTATTTAAACATGTATAAACCACACAAAGAGTAAAAACATTAAAAAGTCACACATGTGACTAAACAAACACAGAACTGGCTCGCAATAGAGCCTTCACCCTGAGGGTGTACTCCACAAAGGACCTGCCTATATAAACAGCATACCAACAGGTGACTGAGTATACCAGATGAACCCTAAATAAGAGGGATTGTGAGTCCCTCAATCCCAACGTCTGGAAATATTTGGAGGTAATTGTAATCCCTAAGGGTTAAATACATTTAGTCACCAAAACCCACAGTGCCTATCAGAGAAGGAGAGCCTACATATAACCATCATCAGGTAAGTGCATCCCCAAAGTTAAATTGGATAAAGACAGGCTTGTGAAACCTGGTAGAAGAAACACAATAACCATGAGTGATGGTGTGGAAAGTAACCTACACCTATATAAACAGCATACCAGCTTTGTTTACATATTCTTTTGTATTGGTGTATTATAAGATCAGTTTATCATCCACCCCTTTTAGCTCCGACTTTAACGGTGTACCCTATGTGGGAGTGCCCAGGTTATTGGACCACTGAGGTTTATCCCCTGCCCTGTGGACCAACCATGGGCTACTTCACATTGCTATTATTCCTTTGGATATGCAGTATAGCTGTAGGGTTATGCAATCTTTTTGTTTTATCACCCTACTATTGGGTAGTCTGATTGCACTGTCTGTCTCTACGGGAATCTAAATTTAAACCAAAGTTAGATTATGAAGAGTCTCTAGTGAAGCCTTTTTGAGGCGTTTCTCTCCTTACTGTATCTTTATATGGGTTCGGATAGATTGGTTTTACAACATTAGTGGATTTTACGATATGTATCCACCTGTATGACATTTTGGACCACTATGACCCGTGACCATTTATGGCTTCATGTGTGGTTGCTTATTATTGTGGGTTTCCATGGTCGTTTGAACTATGCCTACATTATTGATTTATATTTGAATTGTGTTCTTTTGTGGGTTTACATCAGTGATCTTCCCATTTTGGGGGTCTCTTTCCTTATATCTGTGTTATTATAACTGTGCATTATTTTTATGCACAATTTAATTTATTTATTTTTTTTTTTTTTTTCCTCATCAATTTACATGTCTATTTGGGATCTGTGTTCTTTGGCCTTATAACACTGTTACATGTGTGGTGTGGTATCTACTGTTTACTATTGTGGCTATTTCAGCAGTGCCAAAAAATGAGTGCTACATATGCTCATTTGATTATGGGTATATTTGAGCTGTGGTATGCTCTTTGTATCATATATCCACGCATTCACATGTTTGTACTACTACCTACCACCACACAACTATGGATGTGGCTATCGACTATAAGATATACTTAATAAATCGGTGGTATAGCAATAATATTCTAGGGCCATTTTTTCCGGGCACTGTGGTTTTTTGCATGCGTAGTACAGTATCTTATATACACTGACTGCTACGTACTTTGTTTCAAAGCGCCGGCGCCTGCGCAGTGTCTTTTATCTGCGGGCTGCAATTCATTGCCTGCTTCTAGTGGCTGACGCATGCGCAGCATTTCTACGCAATGGCCGTGGTTTATTCGCCGTCTTTACACACTGGCGCTTGCGCAGTGATTTCGCTCTGTGAGCCGGAATGTATTTCCTGTTTATAATAGCTGATGCATGCGCAGCAGTTTTACACACCGGCTGTGACGTATTTCTTACCATCGTACGCCGGCGCCTGCGCATTGTCTCTCAATATGGCCGCGGACCGGCTCCTTTGTGCTCAAGGGACGCTAATACATCTCTGTGTTATTCTGGTGGGTGGTACAGCTGTACGCTATTAACCTCTTTACTCCTCATATAAAAAATGTGCTCAAGCCACACTCAGTACCCCTGACGAAGCCACTATAGGTGGCGACACGCGTTGGGCATCTGTTTCTCCCTGAGGCTGCTCCACATGGACTCTGCAATTTTAGGTTACTCTCCATACCATTACTCATGGTTATTGTGTTTTTTCTACCAGGTTTCACATGCCTGTCTTTATCCAATTTAACTCTGGGGATGCACCCATCTGAGGATGGTTACATGTATGCTATCCTTCTCTGATAGGCATTGTGGGTTTTGGTGACTAAATGTATTTTCTTCGTTTAACCCTTAGGGATTACAATTACCTCTAAATATTTCCAGACGTTTGGATTGAGGGACTTTACAATCCCTCTCATTTAGGGTTCATTTAGGTTACTTTCCACACCATCACTCATGGTTATTGTGTTTCTTCTACCAGGTTTCACAAGCCTGTCTTTATCCAATTTAACTTTGGGGATGCACTTACCTGATGATGGTTATATGTAGGCTCTCCTTCTCTGATAGGCACTGTGGGTTTTGGTGACTAAATGTATTTAACCCTTAGGGATTACAATTACCTCCAAATATTTCCAGACGTTGGGATTGAGGGACTCACAATCCCTCTTATTTAGGGTTCATCTGGTATACTCAGTCACCTGTTGGTATGCTGTTTATATAGGCAGGTCCTTTGTGGAGTACACCCTCAGGGTGAAGGCTCTATTGCGAGCCAGTTCTGTGTTTGTTTAGTCACATGTGTGACTTTTTAATGTTTTTACTCTTTGTGTGGTTTATACATGTTTAAATAAAAAATGTCTACCTACATGCCAACCAATTGTCTGTGGTGATCCCCCTTGTATAGCCCATTCTTGTTTTTTGCTATGTTCGGTTCTGTGTACTGGACTGCTGCAAGTGGTGATGGACTCTGCTCCCTGGCTGCACGATGGTGATGGATCAGGGTGGAGGAGAAGATGCACGCAGGTGGTGGGCTCTGTTGCTAGGAGCATAAGCACAGAGCATAAAACTAAGTGGTGTTTCCCCTGTATTGTCTCTTTCCTCATGTGTGTTATTAGCGCAGTGGTGGGATTAGTCTCCTCACCGACCCATTCCCTAGTGAGGGTTTAGGGTCAGGGTGAGCAAGGGCGTTAAGGTACGCGTACGGCGACAGGTGCGGAGCCTGTTTAGGGAATGTAAGGAGTGCAGGGACACTGGCTCAGGGGAGCTTAGGAGGTCTCCAAGTCCCCCATTCCCTATCGCAGGGCCCACCACTGTTAATGTGTCCCAGGTTCCCCCCTTTATTATTTAAATGCGCCTTACTGGAGGCGGTGTTTCCAGAAATATATTTATAACGTGTAATACCTAAATTCGCCAGGTGGAGGCGGCGTATCCACCTGCACGTTCTATTATTTAAATTCGCCCCACTGGAGGCGGTGTATCCAGGGTCACGTGTGTTATGGGTTCGCCTTGCGGTATCATCTGCGTCCTGACACACGTGACCATGACATTATCACCAGCAGTGAGTGAACACCCTGAGACCCATTTATAGAGTGTCACACCTGAACCATAATTAAGTGCAACCTAACCTAAGGTGCAATACCACAACCACCACCGGGGACAGTCAAAACACCTTTGAACTTAACCAAAGTAAAAAAAGTTCACTTTGTGCTTTTAATACCGCCAGATCCAACACTGGATCATGACATTCCACTTTCCCAGTTCCACTTTGGAACTCACAGCTCTCCGGTGCCCCCCTTACCCTCAGGACAGTCAGGGAACTGCACCTAGGATAATAAGTCACAGGATGGGCTGCTTGTTGTGCACGGGCAGTTAGACTACTGCAGTAAGGGAATTATCAATGCGTTGGCCTCAGCCACTCATTCAGCAATATAAGACCCTTCCGCACTGCCAACTAGCCTAACCAACCGCACACACCACACTACCATCAGCCACAATTCACTTAATCAAAGAGTTAATTAAGAGGGTCCGTGGCAAACCCCCAAATTAAACCAAAAGCAAAACACAAAACAAATATCCTGGAATAAAAAAGTGAAAAAATATATTGCAAAAATTTGCTTTTGGCTTTCTCTGTGTAAAGGTCATGTGTTCATATGCAATTACATTTTGCATGCACATTAATTTACTTTTTCTGCTCAGACCCAGTTTCTCATTTGTTTCATTGTGCATTCTGTGCATATAAGGGTGTGACCGCCCTGTTTCTGAGTTGGAAAATCCATCCTGTCTGGCCTATACTATTACTGGTGGTTCAGTCCCTCTGTCCTTGTTCACATTTACGTCATTTGACAAGTGGAAAGGTTTTAAATACAAGAGTTAGGACTGTCCCACAAGGGTTGCCGTGATGTGGCGGGATGGCTTCTACATTATTTTGATCAAAATTATGTTAACTAAATACCCTTATTATTACTATTATTACTACCTTCACGCAATTTTTGCAATATATTTTTTCACTTTTTTATTCCAGGATATTTGTTTTGTGTTTTGCTTTTGGTTTTCTCTGTGTAAAGGTCATGTGTTCATATGCAATTACATTTTGCATGCACATTAATTTACTTTTTCTGCTCAGACCCAGTTTCTCATTTGTTTCATTGTGCATTCTGTGCATATAAGGGTGTGACCGCCCTGTTTCTGAGTTGGAAAATCCATCCTGTCTGGCCTATACTATTACTGGTAGTTCAGTCCCTCTGTCCTTGTTCACATTTACGTCATTTGACAAGTGGAAAGGTTTTAAATACAAGAGTTAGGACTGTCCCACAAGGGTTGCCGTGACGTGGCGGGATGGCTTCTACATTATTTTGATCAAAATTATGTTAACTAAATACCCTTATTATTACTATTATTACTACCTTCATGCAATTTTTGCAATATATTTTTTCACTTTTTTATTCCAGGATATTTGTTTTGTGTTTTGCTTTTGGTTTTCTCTGTGTAAAGGTCATGTGTTCATATGCAATTACATTTTGCATGCACATTAATTTACTTTTTCTGCTCAGACCCAGTTTCTCATTTGTTTCATTGTGCATTCTGTGCATATAAGGGTGTGACCGCCCTGTTTCTGAGTTGGAAAATCCATCCTGTCTGGCCTATACTATTACTGGTGGTTCAGTCCCTCTGTCCTTGTTCACATTTACGTCATTTGACAAGTGGAAAGGTTTTAAATACAAGAGTTAGGACTGTCCCACAAGGGTTGCCGTGACGTGGCGGGATGGCTTCTACATTATTTTGATCAAAATTATGTTAACTAAATACCCTTATTATTACTATTATTACTACCTTCATGCAATTTTTGCAATATATTTTTTCACTTTTTTATTCCAGGATATTTGTTTTGTGTTTTGCTTTTGGTTTTCTCTGTGTAAAGGTCATGTGTTCATATGCAATTACATTTTGCATGCACATTAATTTACTTTTTCTGCTCAGACCCAGTTTCTCATTTGTTTCATTGTGCATTCTGTGCATATAAGGGTGTGACCGCCCTGTTTCTGAGTTGGAAAATCCATCCTGTCTGGCCTATACTATTACTGGTGGTTCAGTCCCTCTGTCCTTGTTCACATTTACGTCATTTGACAAGTGGAAAGGTTTTAAATACAAGAGTTAGGACTGTCCCACAAGGGTTGCCGTGACGTGGCGGGATGGCTTCTACATTATTTTGATCAAAATTATGTTAACTAAATTCCCTTATTATTACTATTATTACTACCTTCATGCAATTTTTGCAATATATTTTTTCACTTTTTTATTCCAGGATATTTGTTTTGTGTTTTGCTTTTGGTTTTCTCTGTGTAAAGGTCATGTGTTCATATGCAATTACATTTTGCATGCACATTAATTTACTTTTTCTGCTCAGACCCAGTTTCTCATTTGTTTCATTGTGCATTCTGTGCATATAAGGGTGTGACCGCCCTGTTTCTGAGTTGGAAAATCCATCCTGTCTGGCCTATACTATTACTGGTGGTTCAGTCCCTCTGTCCTTGTTCACATTTACGTCATTTGACAAGTGGAAAGGTTTTAAATACAAGAGTTAGGACTGTCCCACAAGGGTTGCCGTGACGTGGCGGGATGGCTTCTACATTATTTTGATCAAAATTATGTTAACTAAATACCCTTATTATTACTATTATTACTACCTTCATGCAATTTTTGCAATATATTTTTTCACTTTTTTATTCCAGGATATTTGTTTTGTGTTTTGCTTTTGGTTTTCTCTGTGTAAAGGTCATGTGTTCATATGCAATTACATTTTGCATGCACATTAATTTACTTTTTCTGCTCAGACCCAGTTTCTCATTTGTTTCATTGTGCATTCTGTGCATATAAGGGTGTGACCGCCCTGTTTCTGAGTTGGAAAATCCATCCTGTCTGGCCTATACTATTACTGGTGGTTCAGTCCCTCTGTCCTTGTTCACATTTACGTCATTTGACAAGTGGAAAGGTTTTAAATACAAGAGTTAGGACTGTCCCACAAGGGTTGCCGTGACGTGGCGGGATGGCTTCTACATTATTTTGATCAAAATTATGTTAACTAAATACCCTTATTATTACTATTATTACTACCTTCATGCAATTTTTGCAATATATTTTTTCACTTTTTTATTCCAGGATATTTGTTTTGTGTTTTGCTTTTGGTTTTCTCTGTGTAAAGGTCATGTGTTCATATGCAATTACATTTTGCATGCACATTAATTTACTTTTTCTGCTCAGACCCAGTTTCTCATTTGTTTCATTGTGCATTCTGTGCATATAAGGGTGTGACCGCCCTGTTTCTGAGTTGGAAAATCCATCCTGTCTGGCCTATACTATTACTGGTGGTTCAGTCCCTCTGTCCTTGTTCACATTTACGTCATTTGACAAGTGGAAAGGTTTTAAATACAAGAGTTAGGACTGTCCCACAAGGGTTGCCGTGACGTGGCGGGATGGCTTCTACATTATTTTGATCAAAATTATGTTAACTAAATACCCTTATTATTACTATTATTACTACCTTCATGCAATTTTTGCAATATATTTTTTCACTTTTTTATTCCAGGATATTTGTTTTGTGTTTTGCTTTTGGTTTTCTCTGTGTAAAGGTCATGTGTTCATATGCAATTACATTTTGCATGCACATTAATTTACTTTTTCTGCTCAGACCCAGTTTCTCATTTGTTTCATTGTGCATTCTGTGCATATAAGGGTGTGACCGCCCTGTTTCTGAGTTGGAAAATCCATCCTGTCTGGCCTATACTATTACTGGTGGTTCAGTCCCTCTGTCCTTGTTCACATTTACGTCATTTGACAAGTGGAAAGGTTTTAAATACAAGAGTTAGGACTGTCCCACAAGGGTTGCCGTGACGTGGCGGGATGGCTTCTACATTATTTTGATCAAAATTATGTTAACTAAATACCCTTATTATTACTATTATTACTACCTTCATGCAATTTTTGCAATATATTTTTTCACTTTTTTATTCCAGGATATTTGTTTTGTGTTTTGCTTTTGGTTTTCTCTGTGTAAAGGTCATGTGTTCATATGCAATTACATTTTGCATGCACATTAATTTACTTTTTCTGCTCAGACCCAGTTTCTCATTTGTTTCATTGTGCATTCTGTGCATATAAGGGTGTGACCGCCCTGTTTCTGAGTTGGAAAATCCATCCTGTCTGGCCTATACTATTACTGGTGGTTCAGTCCCTCTGTCCTTGTTCACATTTACGTCATTTGACAAGTGGAAAGGTTTTAAATACAAGAGTTAGGACTGTCCCACAAGGGTTGCCGTGACGTGGCGGGATGGCTTCTACATTATTTTGATCAAAATTATGTTAACTAAATACCCTTATTATTACTATTATTACTACCTTCATGCAATTTTTGCAATTTATTTTTTCACTTTTTTATTCCAGGATATTTGTTTTGTGTTTTGCTTTTGGTTTTCTCTGTGTAAAGGTCATGTGTTCATATGCAATTACATTTTGCATGCACATTAATTTACTTTTTCTGCTCAGACCCAGTTTCTCATTTGTTTCATTGTGCATATAAGGGTGTGACCGCCCTGTTTCTGAGTTGGAAAATCCATCCTGTCTGGCCTATACTATTACTGGTGGTTCAGTCCCTCTGTCCTTGTTCACATTTACGTCATTTGACAAGTGGAAAGGTTTTAAATACAAGAGTTAGGACTGTCCCACAAGGGTTGCCGTGACGTGGCGGGATGGCTTCTACATTATTTTGATCAAAATTATGTTAACTAAATACCCTTATTATTACTATTATTACTACCTTCATGCAATTTTTGCAATATATTTTTTCACTTTTTTATTCCAGGATATTTGTTTTGTGTTTTGCTTTTGGTTTTCTCGGTGTAAAGGTCATGTGTTCATATGCAATTACATTTTGCATGCACATTAATTTACTTTTTCTGCTCAGACCCAGTTTCTCATTTGTTTCATTGTGCATTCTGTGCATATAAGGGTGTGACCGCCCTGTTTCTGAGTTGGAAAATCCATCCTGTCTGGCCTATACTATTACTGGTGGTTCAGTCCCTCTGTCCTTGTTCACATTTACGTCATTTGACAAGTGGAAAGGTTTTAAATACAAGAGTTAGGACTGTCCCACAAGGGTTGCCGTGACGTGGCGGGATGGCTTCTACATTATTTTGATCAAAATTATGTTAACTAAATACCCTTATTATTACTATTATTACTACCTTCATGCAATTTTTGCAATATATTTTTTCACTTTTTTATTCCAGGATATTTGTTTTGTGTTTTGCTTTTGGTTTTCTCTGTGTAAAGGTCATGTGTTCATATGCAATTACATTTTGCATGCACATTAATTTACTTTTTCTGCTCAGACCCAGTTTCTCATTTGTTTCATTGTGCATTCTGTGCATATAAGGGTGTGACCGCCCTGTTTCTGAGTTGGAAAATCCATCCTGTCTGGCCTATACTATTACTGGTGGTTCAGTCCCTCTGTCCTTGTTCACATTTACGTCATTTGACAAGTGGAAAGGTTTTAAATACAAGAGTTAGGACTGTCCCACAAGGGTTGCCGTGACGTGGCGGGATGGCTTCTACATTATTTTGATCAAAATTATGTTAACTAAATACCCTTATTATTACTATTATTACTACCTTCATGCAATTTTTGCAATATATTTTTTCACTTTTTTATTCCAGGATATTTGTTTTGTGTTTTGCTTTTGGTTTTCTCTGTGTAAAGGTCATGTGTTCATATGCAATTACATTTTGCATGCACATTAATTTACTTTTTCTGCTCAGACCCAGTTTCTCATTTGTTTCATTGTGCATTCTGTGCATATAAGGGTGTGACCGCCCTGTTTCTGAGTTGGAAAATCCATCCTGTCTGGCCTATACTATTACTGGTGGTTCAGTCCCTCTGTCCTTGTTCACATTTACGTCATTTGACAAGTGGAAAGGTTTTAAATACAAGAGTTAGGACTGTCCCACAAGGGTTGCCGTGACGTGGCGGGATGGCTTCTACATTATTTTGATCAAAATTATGTTAACTAAATACCCTTATTATTACTATTATTACTACCTTCATGCAATTTTTGCAATATATTTTTTCACTTTTTTATTCC
Organism: Dendrobates tinctorius; assembly: GCF_039654945.1. NCBI lineage: Eukaryota > Metazoa > Chordata > Amphibia > Anura > Dendrobatidae > Dendrobates > Dendrobates tinctorius. The sequence goes on from NW_027361770.1 coordinate 19,220,113, forward strand.
AGGATATTTGTTTTGTGTTTTGCTTTTGGTTTTCTCTGTGTAAAGGTCATGTGTTCATATGCAATTACATTTTGCATGCACATTAATTTACTTTTTCTGCTCAGACCCAGTTTCTCATTTGTTTCATTGTGCATTCTGTGCATATAAGGGTGTGACCGCCCTGTTTCTGAGTTGGAAATTCCATCCTGTCTGGCCTATACTATTACTGGTGGTTCAGTCCCTCTGTCCTTGTTCACATTTACGTCATTTGACAAGTGGAAAGGTTTTAAATACAAGAGTTAGGACTGTCCCACAAGGGTTGCCGTGACGTGGCGGGATGGCTTCTACATTATTTTGATCAAAATTATGTTAACTAAATACCCTTATTATTACTATTATTACTACCTTCATGCAATTTTTGCAATATATTTTTTCACTTTTTTATTCCAGGATATTTGTTTTGTGTTTTGCTTTTGGTTTTCTCTGTGTAAAGGTCATGTGTTCATATGCAATTACATTTTGCATGCACATTAATTTACTTTTTCTGCTCAGACCCAGTTTCTCATTTGTTTCATTGTGCATTCTGTGCATATAAGGGTGTGACCGCCCTGTTTCTGAGTTGGAAAATCCATCCTGTCTGGCCTATACTATTACTGGTGGTTCAGTCCCTCTGTCCTTGTTCACATTTACGTCATTTGACAAGTGGAAAGGTTTTAAATACAAGAGTTAGGACTGTCCCACAAGGGTTGCCGTGACGTGGCGGGATGGCTTCTACATTATTTTGATCAAAATTATGTTAACTAAATACCCTTATTATTACTATTATTACTACCTTCATGCAATTTTTGCAATATATTTTTTCACTTTTTTATTCCAGGATATTTGTTTTGTGTTTTGCTTTTGGTTTTCTCTGTGTAAAGGTCATGTGTTCATATGCAATTACATTTTGCATGCACATTAATTTACTTTTTCTGCTCAGACCCAGTTTCTCATTTGTTTCATTGTGCATTCTGTGCATATAAGGGTGTGACCGCCCTGTTTCTGAGTTGGAAATTCCATCCTGTCTGGCCTATACTATTACTGGTGGTTCAGTCCCTCTGTCCTTGTTCACATTTACGTCATTTGACAAGTGGAAAGGTTTTAAATACAAGAGTTAGGACTGTCCCACAAGGGTTGCCGTGACGTGGCGGGATGGCTTCTACATTATTTTGATCAAAATTATGTTAACTAAATACCCTTATTATTACTATTATTACTACCTTCATGCAATTTTTGCAATATATTTTTTCACTTTTTTATTCCAGGATATTTGTTTTGTGTTTTGCTTTTGGTTTTCTCTGTGTAAAGGTCATGTGTTCATATGCAATCACATTTTGCATGCACATTAATTTACTTTTTCTGCTCAGACCCAGTTTCTCAAACCCCCAAATTAGTAGCGATTATCTAAAAAAGGTGCATAGTTCGTTTCTAAGAGCATGAAGGCAGACTGATAATTTTATCATTTATTCCCAAAAAGGTGGGCAATGATTACATAGATAAAGTTGCTATAAATTGAGACATTAAATATGTACATTGCAAATATTAAAAATAACATGGATGAAAAACAGAAATTACACTTACAGTTGCTTATGGTTCTTTAGGCATCCCATGTGGCTCGGGGGAGGGGCAGCCAACCAAACATTCCCAGACATCTGCACGTCTTGTCAGCATCAAAACTCCAGCTTAACTGAACGAATTTTGGGAGGGAATACTTTATCCCTTTGGGCTTGTGACCTCACGAAATGGGTGATGTCCAACCCCCCTACTCTCTAAGTTGTAATTTAACTTAAAACTTATAATAACCATATCTTAATGAGGGAAGCTCGTGTAAACACACCGATGGTATCTGTTATGAATGAGTCACCGGAGGAGGAAAAAACAAAAATGCAAGCAAAGTCCAGAAAACCAGAGAGGTTGGTAGCTAGCGGATTGCAGACCCCTGATCCTATTCACAACAACTAACAGTAGCCGTGGAGTGTTCCTACGGTGGTCCTAGACGCCTCTTCACAGCTGGAGAACTAAATAAGCCTAAAGAAAGAAAGGGGAAATCTAAACTGCCCCAGAGCAGACCCCAAAGCAATAGACAGCCCCCAACATGTATTGTCGGTGAAAACAGATGAAAACACAAACACAGACAGAAAGACAGGCAGAGTAAACGATGGGGCCCAACTAACTAGCTAGGAAAGGACAGAAAAGATGCTGGCTGCAATCCGCAAAAACCCTACCAAAAATGTCCCAACACGTCTGATAGGAAAAACGTCCCTGAAGTCACTAGACTTCAAAATCCCTATATCAGCACTCTGATATATTCTGAAGACAGAGCAAAAGAGATTTAACCAATCAGGGACAAAAATGGAAAGGAAATTCAGCAGAGCCCCAGCAAGGGGCTGGCAGAACACAAAACTAAGCAAATCAGACAAAATCTCATGGAACAATAGCAGAGCAAAACTTAGCTTTAGAAGACAGGAACTGAATTGGAGGCCAGAGCTCAGAGCAGAGAAATCACCAGCAACCCTACAGGGCGTCGGCTGCCTTATATCCACTCAGAGATTCCGGATGTCCAATCGCAATCCACCTGTTCAAGTTACAGGTTTCTCCCATCCAAATCAGTTTCACCACCTCCTTTCACCAGCAGAGGGAGTTCATCGGACATGTATTCTACTGCGATCTATAAACAGGGCAAGTATTACACTAAATTTATGATAAAGACACAGAGGCCATTACCTGGATCCCAGCAGTGTTTAGTAAAAAATCCCGTGGAAAACCCATCCTTCTACCCCGACATGCATGTTTCGCCCAGCTTCCTCGGGGGGTGTGTCTAGGCTATGGGTGTGTTGGGTTAAAATATGATCCTCCACCAATGAATAGAAGTCTCTCTCTTTAAGCCATAAGCTCCAGCCAATGAATGAAAGTCTTTCTTTTAAACTATGGCCAATGTGCTCCGCTCTTTTATCTAATGCAGCCCAGGCTGGTTTGTACGACGCATGCGTCGGCCGCGCGCCACTCTTATTAGAAAATATACATGCAGCTGCGGTCGCAGTGATTAGACCCAAATCTCCCATACAATGTGCTTTGAAGGGAGAATAGACCATCAGCATCTAAGACCACAGCTCGCATGTCCGAGAGTGCGCCGGTCTGCGCATGCGCACATCCATAACCTGGGCTGCTTATAACAAAGGCCCAAATAGCTAAATAGTGGAGACCTAATATCGCTCAAGCTATCCTCTGACATTAGTAGTGCTTCCCTCTACACAGTGCTCACATATACTGTATTAAACAGAAGAAAGATTATTTTATTCAATCATATGGGTATCCCCAGCCCTCTACATATTGGTTATTATAAAGGGCAGAAAAGACCATATAGGTCATATCAAAAATTCCACCTCTCTATATTGATGTTACTCATCAGAATATCATGCATCTTGCGGATAATTTCAAAAGCCCATTTTTGGCAAAAAAGGCCTCAGATACCTCCTTTTTGATATCAAATATAAATATTAAATGTAAATAGATATGCACATATTTTTTTAGACCAACAGACAGATAACATATGAGTCCCATAAAGGACTCATTAGGAGTGCCACAAGCATTATATTTCCACCTTAAAAAAGGAGGGGGGAGAGGGGGGGAACATAAAGTTCACTAAATAGCGGAGGAACAAAAATTCTTCCCCAAATAGTCCCCCATCGCCAAGATTTCAATCCTGTTCCACTTCAATGTAGCACATCTGTATTGCTTGAAGAACTTCATCTTTGTAGCCTCCACTTCAAGGTGGCAGAACTAGCTCTATTATTTAAAGCAAATTCGGCCAAGGGCAAAAATGAGACCCAATCATCCTGATCAGCAGAGATAAAACATCTCAAGTAAGACTCGAAAGTCTGGTTTGTTCTCTCCATCTGCCCATTGATCTGAGGGTGAAATGCAGAGGAGAAGGACAACTGAATTCCCAGCTTGGAACAAAAAGTCCTCCAAAATCTAGAGACAAACTAAACTCCTCTGTCAGATACAATGTTCTCAGGAATCCCATGCAAGCGAACCACCTGTTGCAAAAACAAGGGCCCCAACTCTGAGGAAGATGGCAACTTAGGGAGTGGTACAATATGGACCATCTTAGAGAATCTATCACAAATCACCCAGATAACAGTCATTCTCTGAGAGACAGGCAGATCAGAAATAAAATCCGTTGAAATATGGGTCCATGGCCTCCTGGGCACCGGCAAAGGCATCAACATCCCACTAGAGCGATAACAAGGTTTAGACCGGGAGCAAGTCCCACAGGACTGCACAAAATTCCTGACATCACGAGATAAGGCGGGCCACCAAAAAGACCGACTCACCAAATCTCTAGTACCAAAAATACCTGGATGACCAGCCAATGCGGAGCAATGAACTTCAGACATTACTCTCTTCCTCCACTGGTCAGGAACATACAATTTTCCAATGGGACAACGCTCAGGTTTGTCCTCCTGAAACTATTCCAGAGCACGTCTCAAATCGGACGAGATGGCAGAAAGAACTACCCCCTCACCTAAGATGGTAGCAGGCTTGGTCACAATCGGAGAATCAGCAAAGAAACTCCTAGAGAGGGTGTCTGCCTTGACATTCTTAGTGCCCGGAAGAAAAGAGACCACAAAATCAAAACGTGTGAAAAACAAGGCCCACCTAGCCTGTCTAGGATTCAAGCGTTTGGCCGACTCAAGGTAAATCAAATTCTTGTGGTCAGTGAGGACCACGACTTGATGTCTATCTCCCTCCAACCAATGTCTCCACTCCTCAAATGCCCATTTCATGGCTAACAGTTCCCGATTCCCCACATCATAGTTGTGTTCAGATGGGGAGAACTTTCGGGAAAAGAAAGCACAGGGATTCATTTTAGATGTTACCGGATCTTTTTGGGACAAAACAGCTACTGCACCAATCTCAGAAGCGTCCACCTCTACCTGAAATGGGAGTGAGACATCAGGTTGCCGCAAAACCGGAGCAGAAGTAAACCTTCGCTTCAGCTCCTGAAAGGAAGAAACAGCCTCTGGAGACCAATTCAGCACATCAGCACCCTTCTTAGTCAAATCAGTCAATGGTTTGGCAATACCAGAAAAATTAGCTATAAATTTATGATAAAAATTAGCAAAACCCAAAAACTTCTGGAGGGCCTTCAAAGAAGTGGGCTGAACCCAATCATAAATGGCCTGTACCTTGGCCGGGTTCATTTCAATAGTTGACGGAGACAAAATAAATCCCAAAAATGAAATCCTCTGTACACCAAAAAGGCATTTCGACCCCTTAACACACAGAGAATTCTCCCTCAAAATCCGGAACACAGTCCGAACATGTTCCACATGAGAGTCCCAATCCCTGGAAAAGATCAAAATATCATCCAGATAGATGATCAAAAATTTTTCCACAAAGTCCCGGAAAATATCATTCATGAAGCAATGGAAGACAGAAGGGACATTAGTGAGCCCAAAAGGCATCACCAGGTACTCAAAATGTCCCTCTGGAGTATTAAACGCTGTCTTCCATTCATCCCCATGCTTCATGCGAATAAGATTATATGCCCCCCTGAGGTCAAGCTTCGTAAACCAGCATGCACCTTTAACTCTGGAGAATAGATCAGAAATCAGGGGTAACGTATACTGATATTTAACAGTAATTTTGTTGAGGGGACGATAGTCAATACAAGGCCTTAATGAACCATCTTTCTTGGCCACGAAAAAAAAACAGCACCCAAGGGTGAAGAGGATGGTCTAATATGACCCTTCTCCAACGACTCCTTAATATAAGATCGCATAGCCTTATGCTCAGGTACAGATAAATTGAAAAGCCGACCCTTGGGAAATTTACACCCAGGGCTCAGCTCAATTGCACAGTCATAACTCCTATGAGGATGCAAAGACGCAGACTTATTCTCACTAAATACATAATAAAAATCAGCCAAATAGTCAGGAACATCATGCGACTGGGGAGAGGTGGAGGAAACAGGAGTGTCACTAAGAGCACACTGACAACCCCAACTCACCACAGACACAGATTTCCAATCCATAACTGGATTATGGATTTGCAACCAGGGAAACCCCAGAACAATGGTATCATGCAAATTATGCAACACCAAAAATCTGCAATTTCCTTGATGGTCTGGGGCGACCCGCATTACCACCTGGGTCCAAAACTGAGGTTTATTCTTTGCCAAAGGAGTAGCATCAATACCCCTCAAAGGGATAGGCATCCGCAGAGGTGTCATAGGAAACCCACAACGTTTAGCAAAATCCAAGTCCATCAGGTTCAGAGTCGCTCCTGAATCCACAAAAGCCTTCGCGGAAAATGTGGACAGGGAGCAGATCAGAGTAATTGCCAGAAGAAACTTAGGCTGTACACCACCCACAGCAAATGTATGTGCAAAACGTTTCTCTCATTTAGGGCAGACAGAAATATTATGAGAGGCATCTCCACAGAAAAAACACAGCTTATTACGCCTTCTGATCTCCTGACGTTGCGCCCTAGAAAAAACTCTATCACATTGCATAGGTTCAGACATTTGTTCAACAGGTGGCAACATTTCTCGTGTAATTTTACGTTCACGTAAACGCCAATCAACCTGAATGTCTAATGACATAGAATCGTCAAGACCAGAGGGAACAGGAAATCCCACCATAGTATCTTTTACGGTTCTGACAAACCCTTCCGAAAGAGAGCTGCCAAGGCACCATTCCAGGTAGTAAGGACCACCCACTTTCGGAATTTTTGACAGTACAGCTCTGCAGAATCCTGACCCTGGCTCAATGCCAACAGGGCTTTTTCAGCTTGATCAATAGCATTAGGTTCATCATACAACAACCCCAAGTCTTGAAAAAAATGCATCCACATTAGTTAGAATATGATCATCAGGTGTCAAAGAAAATGCCCAATCCTGGGGATCGCCGCGCAGCAAAGAGATGACAATTTTAACCTGCTGCGCAGAGCTCCCCGATGAGCTAGGCTTCAAGGCAAGAAAAAAATTTACAATTATTCTTAAAATTCAAAAATTTAGACCGATCCCCAACAAACACATCAGGAGTCCAGGGATCTTTGGTTAAGCAGCATGTAAATGAGCAAGATAGGCGGAAATTCCCCACACTTCAGCAGCGAGCTGCTCCTCACGATCAGACAATTGCTTAATCTCCATTAAGAAAAAATTCCTCCTACGGCCCCAGAGAAAAAGAGGAAAAAATATACATTAAAAAAACACTTTTTTTTTCTACAATTCCTTCTTGCTATTGAGTACCCAAGAATCTGCGGTATGGCTGGTGATTCTGTTATGAATGAGTCACCAAAGGAGGAAAAAACAAAAATGCAAGCTAAGTCCAGAAAACCGGAGAGGTTGGTAGCTAGCGGATTGCAGACCCCTGATCCTATTCACAACAACTAACAGTAGCCGTGGAGCGTTCCTACGTTGGTCCTAGACGCCTCTTCACAGCTGGAGAACAAAATAAGCCTAAAGAAAGAAAGGGGAAATCTAAACTGCCCCAGAGCAGACCCCAAAGCAATAGCCCCCAACATGTATTGTCGGTGAAAACAGATGAAAACACAAACACAGACAGAAAGACAGGCAGAGCAACGATGGGGCCCAACTAACTAGATAGGAAAGGACAGAAAAGATGCTGGCTGCAATCCGCAAAAACCCTACCAAAAATGTCCCAACACGTCTGATAGGAAAAACGGCCCTGAAGTCACTAGACTTCAAAATCCCTATATCAGCACTCCGATATATTCTGAAGACAGAGCAAAAGAGATTTAACCGATCAGGGACAAAAATGGAAATTCAGCAGAGCCCCAGCCGGGGCTGGCAGAACACAAAACTAAGCAAATCAGACAAAATCTCATGGAACAATAACATAGCAAAACTTTAGAAGACAGGAACTGAACTGGAGGCCAGAGCTCAGAGCAGAGAAATCACCAGCAACCCTACATGGCGTCGGCTGCCTTATATCCACTCAGAGATTCCGGATGTCCAATCGCAATCCACCTGTTCAATTGATAGGTTTCTCCCATCCAAATCAGTTTCACCACCTCCTTTCACCAGCAGAGGAAGTTCATCGGACATCAAAGGTGAACAACAAAATGAGCTCACAACAGGTATCATGTTTCTCAGTTTACCGAATACTATAAGACAACATCAAGCATGCCATAATTAAGACACTCCATTTGGGAGCAATCCATATTTCAGTTTCTGGAGGGGTTAGACCCGTGAAAATTAGAGGGTAGGAAGCTGGTTTCGTGCCCATCGCAGAAATGTAATTATTATATCTCTGCCGTGAGGGAGGTGCACGCTAGAGCTTCTTTTTAATATTTCCTATACCTGTATCCAGCCTCATGTTTCAGAACAAAAGACATGCTCTCCACTCAGCTTAATTAACATTACTTTCTGTGGAGCGGAGCCAAATGCTTGTAATAGGAAATGTCCTATTACCAATGCGGACACAGAGCTGTAAAGGAGGGGGAAGGAGGATGCTGCAAGCTTGTGACAGGCTACAATGTCCTCAGTAGAGTGAAATGGGAGATTTCTAGCATGTTACAGAAACATCATACTTTACAGACATATCTTACATTACAGTTTCAATTCAATTCAGTCTGTTTTTGGAAACCGGTTTAGAGAGAGCGTACCATCCCCGGGGCGATACATGGAGTGAATAGAGCAAGCTCTTTTTCCATCTCCCTGTTCATTTAATATATGGTCAACAGATAGGGGATGTATCAGATATTAAACTGATAAGAACGAGCGTGGTTACTCCCCCCACCACTCCCCACCTCCCCAACTGTCTGCTGAGGATCCCTTAGCAGACTGAAGCTGGCTGCTGCCACGCAGCTGTTAAATACTCTGGGCTGCCCATTGTGACACATGATCCAATTGTTCCATTGGCCCATTGTGACACGTGATCGAATTGTTCCATTGGCCCATTGTGACACGTTATCCAAGTGTTCCATTGGCCTGTTGTGATGCGTCAAAGTGTTCCATGAATAGAATAGATTCTATCACAGTGTTCCATGAATGGAACACATTCTATCTACTGCAGGCAGGCAGTACACATAGCTGCTACAAGCCAATAGAATACTCTCAGACAGATGAACGTAGGCCGAACATTCAATTAACACGCCAGATAATTTTTTTCTTTTTTACTGAATTCATATAAATATACACAAATACATATATATTAGAGTTGAGCGAAACTGGTCAGTCAAATTCAAAAGTCGCCGACTTTACCTAAAGTCGGGTTTTGCTGATCAAAACCCGACCATAGCTTAAGGTCGCCGAGCTGAGCACCAAAGTCGCGCTTCAAATAATGCTTCCAGCGCCTTTACTCAGCCAATGATGAAGAACGCACCCTGTGAGCAACGCTATGACATGGGCAGCGGCCACCACCATCTTAGAGAAGGGCATTGAAGTGATTGGCTGACTTTGTGTGGCGTCACAGTGGGTATAAAAGGCCGTGACCGTCCCACCGCCATCTTACTTCTGCCGATCATAGAAGAGGGAGAGGTGCTACTGCTGATTCTGAAGAGGGAGAGCATTAGTCAGGGAAGAAAAAAATAGCTTCTGCTGATAGCGCTTTTCACTGTGTGCAGTGAAAGGGGAGGAATTTTGCTGTGTGCAGCAGCACTGGTGGTGATTAGGCTGCCTTTTAAGGCTACCTGAGAGCTGTATTGCTGTGTGCACACTGCTGTTCAAACTGCTTTTTTCAAAGCACTCCAACTTTTATTATTTTGTTCTGGTAAGTTACCGAGCGTTCATTTTTTCACACACCGTATAGCGGTGTACGCTCCTCACACACTACCGTGTACCGGCTGGTATCACAGACAAACACAAGCTGTGTGTGACTCTGGAAAAACAAACCAAGGAGATTTTCCATTTTTCCAGACCTACACCTTATAGAGCTGTCCGCTTTTCAAACAGTTTCGTATATCTGCTGTTTGATTATGGTCAAAACTATGCAGAGACAGCGTGTGTCACTCCATATAGAAATAGACGGAGATTGACAATTTTCCATACAGACACCGTATAGCGGTGTACGCTCCTCACACACTTCCGTGTACCGACTGGTATCACGGACAAATACAAGCTGTGTGACTCTGGAAAAACAAACCGAGGAGATTTTCCATTTTTCCAGACCTACACCGTACAGAGCTGTCCGCTTTTCAAACAATTTCGTATATCTGCTGTTTGATTATGGTCAAAACTATACATAGACAGCATGTGTCACTCCGTATAAAAATAGACGGAGATTGACAATTTTCCATACAGACACGTATAGCCGTGTACGCTCCTCACACACTACCGTGTACGGGCTGGTATCACGGACAAATACAAGCTATCTGTGTGACTCTGGAAAAGTAAACCGTGGAGATTTTCCATTTTTCCAGACCTACACCTTATAGAGCTGTCCACTTTTCAAACAGTTTCGTAGATCTGCTGTTTGATCACGGTCAAAACTATACAGAGACAGAGTGTGTCACTCCGTATAAAAATAGACGGAGATTGAAAATTTTCCATACAGACACCGTATAGCAGTGTACACTCCTCACCCACTTCCGTGTACCGACTGGTATCATGGACAAATAAAAGCTGTGTGACTCTGGAAAAACAAACCAAGGAGATTTTCCATTTTTCCAGACCTACACCATACAGAGCTGTCCGCTTTTCAAACAATTTCGTATATCTGCTGTTTGATTTGGTCAAAACTATACAGAGACAGCGTGTGTCACTCCATATAAAAATAGATGGAGATTTACAATTTTACATACAGACACCGAATAGAGCTGTCCGATTCTCAAACAGTATTGTATATCTGCCGATCACATTACAGTCACATCTATACAGAGTTAGCATTTGTGTGTGACACTCTGTAGATACATATACGGAGATTGTTAGTTACACAAAAATCATATACAGCTGTACACTTCTGATACAGTTCTGTATATCTGCTTGTTGAATTACGGTCAAATACATACTGGGAGAGCGTCTGTGACTAACAAAATATATACAGTACGTAGATTTATTTTTTTAATACACCTTACACAGCTAGACGCTCCTCATACAATACCATCTCTCTGCTGGTATTTTTGGTATATTTTCCCAAACATGAGGAAGTATGGTGGAAGAGGCCGCGGATGTGGGCAAGGGGGCGCAGCTGGTACTGATGGTGGTGGTGCATCGACTTGTTCTGGCAAAAGCACAATAGCAGCTAAGGCAGGAGGTGTTGAGCCTGCGTCATTGTCTGGCCAAGAAGGCCTGTAAGGTTCCCTTTTCTTGCAGTTGGAAAGCTGCTTTTAAAGCCGGAGCATCAGAAACAGGTTTTGGCATACATTGCCAAAACAGCCACCTGCTCTATTGCCTCCTCTTCTGAACATTCAAAACCTGCAAGCACAGAGTTGTCAGTGCAGGGTTCTGGTCAGGAAAAACACCTTTACTTGTGTCCTTCACCTCCACCAAAAGTTAAGGATGCGGCAGCCCACACTTCAGATTACTCTATGGAGCTCTTTTCACTTACCATGCCTGGGTTATCCAGTCAAATCCTGAATTCCCCAGTTCAAGATGAATCTGACATGCAGTGCACTGATGCACAGCCACTGCTAGATGATTCTGCTGGTACATTGACCGAGAGCACTACATTGCCCTCGCAGTCTACTGAGCCAGAATATGACCCTGATGAAACTCAGGTGCCCCTTCCCGCATACTATAACACCTTAAACGGTGACACAGAGGAAGGTAAAGAGGAAGGTGTAGATGACTTTGAAGAGGAGGTGATGGATGACCCAGTTCTTGACCCGGATTGGCATCCATTGGGGGAGGAGGGTGGCGCTGGCAATAGTTCAAATAAGGAGAAGGATCCGCAGCAGGCATTGACATCGCAGCAGCGGTTATCTGGCAGGCCCGTAGCTGTCCAAAAATGTGGAAGAAAAACTAAAAGAGTTGCAGGACAGCTTGGCCAGATGGTCAACTTAGCACAGCGTGCAAGGCCAGAAAATGTATACCATAGTAGGAAGAGTGCAGTGTGGCACTTCTTTGTCCAAAATCCTACTGATGAGGCAAAGGTTACCTGTAAGAAGTGCGGAAGGACCTTTAGCCGAGGTAAACAACTCATTTGAATACCAGTTGCATGCTTAGACATTTAATCAACATGCACTTGCAAGTGTGGACAGACTGCAAAACCTCAGGTAGCACATGTGCACCTGCTCTGACTGAAGGTAGTCAGCAACGCTCCATTGCTTCCCCCACTGTAAGACCACCGCCACCGTTAAGCACACCACCAGCACTAAATGTTGAGGTGTCGTCGCAAGGCCAAAGCACTCAGGGAATCCCAATCTTTTTGCCACACAACACTGATTCAAGGCCATCACCACCAATACCATCACCAACCCCCTCTCACTCCGTCCGGTCCACCGCTACTTCCCCCATATGCAGCTCTCCAGTCCAGCTGACCCTACCAGACACTCTGAATAGGACAAGAAAGTACTCATCCTCTCATCCGCGTACACTGTGTTTGAACGCCTACATTGCCAAACTAATCTCATTAGAGATAATGCCCTACCGTTTGGTTGAAAGCAAAGCTTTCCGTGAGCTCATGGCCTACGCAGTCCCACGCTATGAACAACCCAGTCGGCACTTCTTTTCTCGAAAAGCCATCCCAGCCCTCCACCTGCTTGTGAAAAACCTCATTGTCCATGCACTCAAGCAATCAGTGAGTGGAAAGGTGCACCTCACAACAGATGCATGGTCCAGTAGGCATGTCCAGGGCTGTTACGTGTCCATCACTGCGCACTGGGTTAATGTGGTGGATGCAGGCTCCACAGGGGATAGCGGTGGTGGAACAGTGCTGCCTAGCCCACGGTATAGGAAACAGTTGGCTGTAAGCTTTAGACCCTCCTCCATCTCCTCCATAAGCGAAAGCTCGTCCACAGAGTGCAGTCGCACGAGTAGAGTTGAGCGAAACGGGTCGAAAAAATTCAAAAGTCGCCGACTTTTGGCAAAGTCGGGTTTCATGAAACGAAACCCGACCCTAGGATGAGGTCGGCCACGAGGTCGGCGACTTACGCGCCAAAGTCGCGTTTCAAAAGTTTGTTTTGCGCGCTTTTTCAGCCAATCAGGATCCACGGACACTGTGGGCAACGTGATGACATAGGCACGGGTCACCACCATCTTTCAGAAGGGCATGCAAGTGATTGGCTTGCTTTGGTGGGCGTCACAAGGGGTATAAAAGGGCGTGCACGCCGACCGCCATCTTACTTCTGCCGATCTTAGTATAGGGAGAGGTTGCTGCTGATTCTGTAGGGAGAGCGTTAGGCAGGGAAGAAGACACAAAAACTGCTTCTGCTGCTAGCGATTTGGCCTGCACAACACACAAGTCACTGTGTGTGTAGTGCAAGGGGAGGCTATATTGTGGTGTATCAGTGGTGTTGGTTGTTGGGCTGCCTTTTAAGGCTTCCTGACACGCTGGCATTGCTGTTTACCCACTGCTCCGCAAACTGCTTTTTTAAAAGCAATCCAATCTCCCTTATCCTCTCGTCACTTTGGTCACAGGCAGCTGTGCCATCGAGCGTGTCACATAGCGCTCAGATATCAGTGGGCCGCACACAATCCACAAGTGTCCAGTGTCCAAAAGTGTACGCAGAGATTCAAAATCTCCATTATCCTCTTGTCACTTTGGTCACAGGCAGCTGTGCCATCGAGCGTGTCACATAGCGCTCAGATATCAGTGGGCCGCACACAATCCACAAGTGTCCAGTGTCCAAAAGTGTACGCAGAGATTCAAAATCTCCATTATCCTCTCGTCACTTTGGTCACAGGCAGCTGTGCCATCGAGCGTGTCACATAGCGCTCAGATATCAGTGGGCCGCACACAATCCACAAGTGTCCAGTGTCCACAAGTGTACGCAGAGATTCAAAATCTCCATTATCCTCTCGTCACTTTGGTCACAGGCAGCTGTGCCATCGAGCGTGTCACATAGCGCTCAGATATCAGTGGGCCGCACACAATCCACAAGTGTCCAGTGTCCAAAAGTGTACGCAGAGATTCAAAATCTCCATTATTCTCTCGTCACTTTGGTCACAGGCAGCTGTGCCATCGAGCGTGTCACATAGCGCTCAGATATCAGTGGGCCGCACACAATCCACAAGTGTCCAGTGTCCAAAAGTGTACGCAGAGATTCAAAATCTCAATTATCCTCTCGTCACTTTGGTCACAGGCAGCTGTGCCATCGAGCGTGTCACATAGCGCTCAGATATCAGTGGGCCACACACAATCCACAAGTGTCCAGTGTCCAAAAGTGTACGCAAAGATTCAAAATCTCCATTATCCTCTCGTCACTTTGGTCACAGGCAGCTGTGCCATCGAGCGTGTCACATAGCGCTCAGATATCAGTGGGCCGCACACAATCCACAAGTGTCCAGTGTCCAAAAGTGTACGCAGAGATTCAAAATCTCCATTATCCTCTCGTCACTTTGGTCACAGGCAGCTGTGCCATCGAGCGTGTCACATAGCGCTCAGATATCAGTGGGCCGCACACAATCCACAAGTGTCCAGTGTCCAAAAGTGTACGCAGAGATTCAAAATCTCCATTATCCTCTCGTCACTTTGGTCACAGGCAGCTGTGCCATCGAGCGTGTCACATTGCGCTCAGATATCAGTGGGCCGCACACAATCCACAAGTATCCACTGTCCACAAGTGTACGCAGAGATTCAAAATCTCCATTATCCTCTCGTCACTTTGGTCACAGGCAGCTGTGCCATCGAGCGTGTCACATAGCGCTCAGATATCAGTGGGCCGCACACAATCCACAAGTGTCCAGTGTCCAAAAGTGTACGCAGAGATTCAAAATCTCCATTATCCTCTCGTCACTTTGGTCACAGGCAGCTGTGCCATCGAGCGTGTCACATAGCGCTCAGATATCAGTGGGCCGCACACAATCCACAAGTGTCCAGTGTCCACAAGTGTACGCAGAGATTCAAAATCTCCATTATCCTCTCGTCACTTTGGTCACAGGCAGCTGTGCCATCGAGCGTGTCACATAGCGCTCAGATATCAGTGGGCCGCACACAATCCAAAAGTGTCCAGTGTCCAAAAGTGTACGCAGAGATACAAAATCTCCATTATCCTCTCGTCACTTTGGTCACAGGCAGCTGTGCCATCGAGCGTGTCACATAGCGCTCAGATATCAGTGGGCAGCACACAATCCACAAGTGTACACTGTCCACAAGTGTACGCAGAGATTCAAAATCTCCATTATCCTCTCGTCACTTTGGTCACAGGCAGCTGTGCCATCGAGCGTGTCACATAGCGCTCAGATATCAGTGGGCCGCACACAATCCACAAGTGTCCAGTGTCCAAAAGTGTACGCAGAGATTCAAAATCTCCATTATCCTCTCGTCACTTTGGTCACAGGCAGCTGTGCCATCGAGCGTGTCACATAGCGCTCAGATATCAGTGGGCAGCACACAATCCACAAGTGTACACTGTCCACAAGTGTACGCAGAGATTCAAAATCTCCATTATCCTCTCGTCACTTTGGTCACAGGCAGCTGTGCCATCGAGCGTGTCACATAGCGCTCAGATATCAGTGGGCCGCACACAATCCACAAGTGTCCACTGTCCACAAGTGTACGCAGAGATTCAAAATCTCCATTATCCTCTCGTCACTTTGGTCACAGGCAGCTGTGCCATCAAGCGTGTCACATAGCGCTCAGATATCAGTGGGCCGCACACAATCCACAAGTGTCCAGTGTCCAAAAGTGTACGCAGAGATTCAAAATCTCCATTATCCTCTCGTCACTTTGGTCACAGGCAGCTGTGCCATCGAGCGTGTCACATAGCGCTCAGATATCAGTGGGCCACACACAATCCACAAGTGTCCACTGTCCACAAGTGTACGCAGAGATTCAAAATCTCCATTATCCTCTCGTCACTTTGGTCACAGGCAGCTGTGCCATCGAGCGTGTCACATAGCGCTCAGATATCAGTGGGCCGCACACAATCCACAAGTGTCCACTGTCCACAAGTGTACGCAGAGATTCAAAATCTCCATTATCCTCTCGTCACTTTGGTCACAGGCAGCTGTGCCATCGAGCGTGTCACATAGCGCTCAGATATCAGTGGGCCGCACACAATCCACAAGTGTCCAGTGTCCAAAAGTGTACGCAGAGATTCAAAATCTCCATTATCCTCTCGTCACTTTGGTCACAGGCAGCTGTGCCATCGAGCGTGTCACATAGCGCTCAGATATCAGTGGGCCGGACACAATCCACAAGTGTCCACTGTCCAAAAGTGTACGCAGAGATTCAAAATCTCCATTATCCTCCCGTCACCTTGGTCACAGGCAGCTGTGCCATCGAGCGTGTCACATAGCGCTCAGATATCAGTGGGCCGCACACAATCCACAAGTGTCCAGTGTCCAAAAGTGTACGCAGAGATTCAAAATCTCCATTATCCTCTCGTCACTTTGGTCACAGGCAGCTGTGCCATCGAGCGTGTCACATAGCGCTCAGATATCAGTGGGCCGCACACAATCCACAAGTGTCCACTGTCCACAAGTATACGCAGAGATTCAAAATCTCCATTATCCTCTCGTCACTTTGGTCACAGGCAGCTGTGCCATCGAGCGTGTCACATAGCGCTCAGATATCAGTGGGCCGCACACAATCCACAAGTGTCCAGTGTCCAAAAGTGTACGCAGAGATTCAAAATCTCCATTATCCTCTCGTCACTTTGGTCACAGGCAGCTGTGCCATCGAGCGTGTCACATAGCGCTCAGATATCAGTGGGCCGCACACAATCCACAAGTGTCCACTGTCCACAAGTGTACGCAGAGATTCAAAATCTCCATTATCCTCTCGTCACTTTGGTCACAGGCAGCTGTGCCATCGAGCGTGTCACATAGCGCTCAGATATCAGTGGGCCGCACACAATCCACAAGTGTCCAGTGTCCACAAGTGTACGCAGAGATTCAAAATCTCCATTATCCTCTCGTCACTTTGGTCACAGGCAGCTGTGCCATCGAGCGTGTCACATAGCGCTCAGATATCAGTGGGCCGCACACAATCCACAAGTGTCCAGTGTCCAAAAGTGTACGCAGAGATTCAAAATCTCCATTATCCTCTCGTCACTTTGGTCACAGGCAGCTGTGCCATCGAGCGTGTCACATAGCGCTCAGATATCAGTGGGCCGCACACAATCCACAAGTGTCCAGTGTCCAAAAGTGTACGCAGAGATTCAAAATCTCCATTATCCTCTCGTCACTTTGGTCACAGGCAGCTGTGCCATCGAGCGTGTCACATAGCGCTCAGATATCAGTGGGCCGCACACAATCCACAAGTGTCCACTGTCCACAAGTGTGTGCAGAAATTCTAAAACTCCCCTGTCCTATAGACACCTTGTACCTTGTTTTACATTACTATATAGTTTGTTGGATTTTGTCTACATTTCTACCAAAAATGAGGAAGGCTGGTGGAAGAGGCCGTGGAATTGGGCGGGGGTTGGCAGCTGGTATTGATGGTGTTGGTGGTGGATCTGATGGTAGTGGCAAGAGCAAAATAGGACCGAATGCAGGAGGTGCTGACCCTGCGTCATCGTCTGTCTACATAAGGCCTCGAACGCTTAGTTTTCTAGGAGTTGGCAAACCGCTTTTAAAGGCAGAGCATCAGGAAAAAGTTTTGTCTTACATTGCTGACTCAGCCTCCAGCTCTATCGCCTCCTCTTCTTCAGTTGTAAAAAGTAAAAGCACTGAGTCGTCATTGGAGGCTCATGTTCATGAACCACACCTTTCCTTGTGTCCTTCACCCCATCCAAGATTGAAGGATGACGCAGGCCATACTACTGATTACTCCATGGAGCTGTTTTCACATACCATGCCTGGATTATCAAGTCAAATGGTGAATTACCCAGGCCAAGATGAATCTGACATGGAGTGCACTGATGCACAGCCGCTGATGGATGATTCTGCTGGTACATTCACTCAGAGCACTACATTGTCCTCGCAGTGTACAGAGCCAGATTTTGACCCTGATGAGACTCAGGTGCCCCTTCCCGCACACTATACCACCATACACGGTGACACAGAGAAAGGTGCACATGACATAGAAGAGGAGGTGATGGATGACCCAGTTGTTGACCCAGATTGGCATCCATTGGGGGAAGAGGGTGCTGCTTCCAATAGCTCAGATGAGGAGCATCCACAGCAGACATCGACATCGCAACAGCTGTTATCTGGCAGGCCCGGAGCACTCCAAAGACAGGTTCCAAACATCAAAAGAGTTGCTGGACAGCTTGTCCAGAGGGTCAAAAGATCACAGCGTGCTAGGCCGCAAAATGTCTGCCAAAGTAGGAAGAGTGCAGTGTGGCAGTTTTTTGAACAAAATCCTCATGATCAGGCCAAGGTTATCTGTAAGAAGTGCGCAAAGATCTTTAGCCGAGGGAAAAATCTGAAAAATTTGAATACCAGTTGCATGCTTAGACATTTAACCAGCATGCACTTGCAAGCGTGGACACAACACCAAACCTCAAGTGCCACATGTGCAACTGATCACAACGAAGGTAGTCAGCAACGCTACATTGTTTCCCCCACTGTAAGCCCACCGGTTAGCACAGCAGCAAATGTTGAGGTGTCGTTGCAAGGCCACAGCAGTCAGGGAATCCCACTGTTATATCAACGAAAGACTGATTCTAGGCCATCAGAAAGAACAACAACTCCATCACCATCATCAACCCTCTCTCAGTCCGCCCTGTCCACCGCTACTTCCACCATATGCAGCTCTCAAGTCCAGCTCACCCTCCCAGACACTATGAGTAGGTCAAGAAAGTACTCAGTCTCTCATCCGCGTACACTGGGTTTGAACGCCCACATTGCCAAACTAATCTCGTTTGAGATGATGCCCTTTCGGTTGGTGGAAAGCACAGCTTTCCGCGAACTCATGGCCTATGCAGTACCACGCTATGACCTACCCAGTCACCACTTCTTCTCTCGCAAAGCCATCCCAGCCCTCCACCATCATGTGAAAGACCGCATTGTCCATGCACTCAAGCAGTCAGTGAGCGGAAAGGTGCACCTCACAACTGATGCATGGTCCAGTCGGCATGGCCAGGGCCGTTACGTGTCCATCACTGCGCACTGGGTTAATGTGGTGGATGCAGGGTCCACAGGGGACAGCGGTGGTGGGACAGTGCTGCCTAGCCCACGGTATAGGAAACAGTTGGCTGTAGGCGTTCGACCCTCCTCCTCCTCCTCCTCCTCCTCCAGAAGCGACAGCTCGTCCACAGAGCGCAGTCGTACGAGCACTCCATCTGCAGCTGCCACTGTTGCACACGATGTGTCCCCCTATCGAGCAGCTAGTGGAAAGCGTCAGCAGGCTGTGTTGCAGATGATGTGTTTGGGCGACAGACACACCGCCGAGGTGCTGGCCGAGTACTTGAAGCGACAAACTGAGTCATGGCTGGGCAGTGTACATCTTGAGGCAGGCAAGGTAGTTAGTGATAACGGCCGTAATTTTGTGGCAGCCATAGCCCTTTCAAAACTCAGCCACATACCTTGCTTGGCTCACACCTTGAACCTGGTGGTGCAGTGCTTCCTCAAAAATTATCCGGAGTTAACAGCCCTGCTCCAGAAGGTGCGAAGACTGTGCGCGCACATCCGCCGGTCGCCTGTACACTCGGTTCGTATGCAGAAGCTGCAGCGATTGCTCCACCTTCCCAACCACCGCCTCATTATCGACATTGCAACAAGGTGGAACTCCACCCTGCACATGGTGGAGCGGCTGTGCGAGCAGAGGCAGGCCATAATGCATTTGTGGGATGATACACGGCCAGGCACTTTGAGAGCAGACATGGAGTTGACAGGCGTGCAGTGGTCGAAGCTGAAAGACCTTTGTAAAGTCCTTCAGTGTTTTGAGGAATGCACACGGCTGGTAAGCGCAGACGACGCCATCCTAAGCATGAGCATCCCACTTATGCGTCTGCTCATGCAAACTTTGAC
Source organism: Dendrobates tinctorius (assembly GCF_039654945.1). Taxonomy (NCBI): domain Eukaryota; kingdom Metazoa; phylum Chordata; class Amphibia; order Anura; family Dendrobatidae; genus Dendrobates; species Dendrobates tinctorius. Next base: position 19,240,121 of record NW_027361770.1, read on the forward strand.
GCACCTTAAGGAGCAGGCGTCTGCAGCCAATGTTGATGAGGAGGAAGAGGAGGAGGGAATCCTTGATGACATTCAGCCATTGTCTGCTCAGGGACCTCTCCTGGACGAGGTGGAGGAAGAAGAGGAGGAGGAGGAGGAGGATGATGGGGATGATTACTTAGGGGAGGAGGATGCATCTCGTGGGGCAAGTGAAAATGTTGGCGTGGCAAGGTCTGGTACAGGGTTTGTGCGTGACTGGAGGGATGTGGATTTGCCAGAAAGTGCTCCTCCACCCAGCACTCGCAGTGCATCATTGACACCGGGAACATTGGCCCACATGTCAGATTATGCCTTGCGGATCCTAAAAAGGGACCCCCGCACTGCCAAAATGATGAACGATGACGACTACTGGTTGGCCAGCATCCTGGATCCACGCTATAAAGGCAAATTACAAAACATCATGCCACAGGAGAACCTTGACCTAATATTGGCTAATAAACAAGCAACTCTGGTAAATCGGTTGCTTGAGGCATTCCCAGCACACAGCAGCGGTGATGGTTCTCACACGAGCCGTACGGGCTGGGGGCAGCTTGGCAGAGGTGTTCGTGGTGCACACAGCAGAAGTGGCGTTGGAGACAGGGGTTTCATGACAATGTTGTGGACTGATTTTTCAAATACCGCTCACACAACTGGTAATACTGCATCGATGGAAAGTGACAGGAGACAGCAGTTGTCAACTATGGTTACAAACTACTTTTCCTCCCATATCGATGTTCTCCCACACAGGTCATTCCCCTTTGACTATTGGGCCGTTAAACTGGACACCTGGCCTGAATTGGCCCAATATGCCTTACAGGAGCTCGCTTGCCCAGCTGCAAGTGTGCTATCGGAAAGAGTCTTCAGTGCAGCTGGATCAATCCTGACAGAAAAAAGGACCCGTCTGTCAACCCAAAATGTGGATGATCTAACCTTCATTAAAATGAACCACGCATGGGTTTCCAAGGATTTTGTCCCACCTTCCCCTGATGACACATAGGGTGACAGAAAAATGGCTTGCTTTGGTCCACCTCTTCCTGGTACTTCACCTATTTCGCCTTTTGCATCAGTTGAATGTCCAACATCAACATATGCCACTTTCTAAAACTCCCTAACTGTGCTGCCTCCCCCCCATGGCCGGGGTCACCACCTAGCGCACGACACCGTGCGAGTGCCGTTGCCCTGGACAGGTGGGTAGGCCGACTCTTGGGCGCGGGCATTGGCACAGGGTCCCTCATAGTGCAATCAAGTGTCTCTGACGGTGGTGGTGCACACCCGCCGTCAGACACACCGCTGTACTATGAGGGGCCCAGTGCCAGTACCGACGCCCACGAGTGGGCCCCCCTTGCTAGGCCAGGGCCCCAGCATTTGCAATCTTTACCTCTCCCTGCTCCTCCCCTGTGTAATCTGGGCCGTCAAATTCATACTGTGCCTGACACCGTCTGAGCCTGCCTCCTGAGACATATATTTTGAATGTGTATGCTATCCATAGATGTTATCCAGGGATACAGTACCCTTTCTAACCTTTGTGCAATGACGTGCAATCCATACTGGGCCTAACACCGTCTGAGCCTGCCTCATGCTGTATAGACATATATTTTGAATGTGTACGCTATCCATACATGTCATCCGGGGATACGGTACCCCTTCTAACCTTTGTGCAATGACGTGCAATCCATACTGGGCCTAACACCGTCTGAGCCTGCCTCATGCTGTATAGACATATATTTTGAATGTGTACGCTATCCATACATGTTATCCGGGGAAACGGTACCCCTTCTAACCTTTGTGCAATGACGTGCAATCCATACTGGGCCTAACACCGTCTGAGCCTGCCTCATGCTGTATAGACATATATTTTGAATGTGTACGCTATCCATACATGTTATCCAGGGATACGGTACCCATTCTAACCTTTGTGCAATCACGTGCAATCCATACTGGGCCTAACACCGTCTGAGCCTGCCTCATGCTGTATAGACATATATTTTGAATGTGTACGCTATCCATACATGTTATCCGGGGATACGGTACCCCTTCTAACCTTTGTGCAATGACGTGCAATCCATACTGGGCCTAACACCGTCTGAGCCTGCCTCATGCTGTATAGACATATATTTTGAATGTGTACGCTATCCATACATGTTATCTAGGGATACGGTACCCTTTCTAACCTTTGTGCAATGACGTGCAATCCATACTGGGCCTAACACCGTCTGAGCCTGCCTCATGCTGTATAGACATATATTTTGAATGTGTACGCTATCCATACATGTTATCCGGGGATACGGTACCCCTTTTAACCTTTGTGCAATGACGTGCAATCCATACTGGGCCTAACACCGTCTGAGCCTGCCTCATGCTGTATAGACATATATTTTGAATGTGTACGCTATCCATACATGTTATCCGGGGATACGGTACCCCTTCTAACCTTTGTGCAATGACGTGCAATCCATACTGGGCCTAACACCGTCTGAGCCTGCCTCATGCTGTATAGACATATATTTTAAATGTGTACGCTATCCATACATGTTATCCGGGGATACGGTACCCTTTCTAACCTTTGTGCAATGACGTGCAATCCATACTGGGCCTAACACCGTCTGAGCCTGCCTCATGCTGTATAGACATATATTTCGAATGTGTACGCTATCCATACATGTTATCCGGGGATACGGTACCCCTTCTAACCTTTGTGCAATGACGTGCAATCCATACTGGGCCTAACACCGTCTGAGCCTGCCTCATGCTGCATAGACATATATTTTGAATGTTTACGCTATCCATACATGTTATCTGGGGATACGGTACCCCTTCTAACCTTTGTGCAATGACGTGCAATCCATACTGGGCCTAACACCGTCTGAGCCTGCCTCATGCTGTATAGACATATATTTTGAATGTGTACGCTATCCATACATGTTATCCGGGGATACGGTACCCCTTCTAACCTTTGTGCAATGACGTGCAATCCATACTGGGCCTAACACCGTCTGAGCCTGCCTCATGCTGTATAGACATATATTTTGAATGTGTACGCTATCCATACATGTTATCCGGGGATACGGTACCCCTTCTAACCTTTGTGCAATGACGTGCAATCCATACTGGGCCTAACACCGTCTGAGCCTGCCTCATGCTGTATAGACATATATTTTGAATGTGTACGCTATCCATACATGTTATCCGGGGATACGGTACCCCTTCTAACCTTTGTGCAATGACGTGCAATCCATACTGGGCCTAACACCGTCTGAGCCTGCCTCATGCTGTATAGACATATATTTTGAATGTGTACGCTATCCATACATGTTATCCAGGGATACGGTACCCATTCTAACCTTTGTGCAATCACGTGCAATCCATACTGGGCCTAACACCGTCTGAGCCTGCCTCATGCTGTATAGACATATATTTTGAATGTGTACGCTATCCATACATGTTATCCGGGGATACGGTACCCCTTCTAACCTTTGTGCAATGACGTGCAATCCATACTGGGCCTAACACCGTCTGAGCCTGCCTCATGCTGTATAGACATATATTTTGAATGTGTACGCTATCCATACATGTTATCCGGGGATACGGTACCCCTTCTAACCTTTGTGCAATGACGTGCAATCCATACTGGGCCTAACACCGTCTGAGCCTGCCTCATGCTGTATAGACATATATTTTGAATGTGTACGCTATCCATACATGTTATCCGGGGATACGATACCCTTTCTAACCTTTGTGCAATGACGTGCAATCCATACTGGGCCTAACACCGTCTGAGCCTGCCTCATGCTGTATAGACATATATTTTGAATGTGTACGCTATCCATACATGTTATCCGGGGATACGGTACCCCTTCTAACCTTTGTGCAATGACGTGCAATCCATACTGGGCCTAACACCGTCTGAGCCTGCCTCATGCTGTATAGACATATATTTCGAATGTGTACGCTATCCATACATGTTATCCGGGGATACGGTACCCCTTCTAACCTTTGTGCAATGACGTGCAATCCATACTGGGCCTAACACCGCCTGAGCCTGCCTCATGCTGTATAGACATATATTTTGAATGTGTACGCTATCCATACATGTTATCCGGGGATACGGTACCCCTTCTAACCTTTGTGCAATGACGTGCAATCCATACTGGGCCTAACACCGTCTGAGCCTGCCTCATGCTGTATAGACATATATTTTGAATGTGTACGCTATCCATACATGTTATCCGGGGATACGGTACCCCTTCTAACCTTTGTGCAATGACGTGCAATCCATACTGGGCCTAACACCGTCTGAGCCTGCCTCATGCTGTATAGACATATATTTTGAATGTGTACGCTATCCATACATGTTATCCGGGGATACGGTACCCCTTCTAACCTTTGTGCAATGACGTGCAATCCATACTGGGCCTAACACCGTCTGAGCCTGCCTCATGCTGTATAGACATATATTTTGAATGTGTACGCTATCCATACATGTTATCCGGGGATACGGTACCCCTTCTAACCTTTGTGCAATGACGTGCAATCCATACTGGGCCTAACACCGTCTGAGCCTGCCTCATGCTGTATAGACATATATTTTGAATGTGTACGCTATCCATACATGTTATCCGGGGATACGGTACCCCTTCTAACCTTTGTGCAATGACGTGCAATCCATACTGGGCCTAACACCGTCTGAGCCTGCCTCATGCTGTATAGACATATATTTTGAATGTGTACGCTATCCATACATGTTATCCAGGGATACGGTACCCTTTCTAACCTTTGTGCAATCACGTGCAATCCATACTGGGCGTGAGAACGGCTGGCGAGCTGTTAAGCAAGCTACAGCACCTGTCCAGACAAGTACAGGGATTCCCTAGCGAGGAGACTTATTTGATTGTTTTCTATGTTGGGACAGCAATTTTTGGGGAGCACTATACTCTGGAGAATGATAGATGGGGCCCACCATACACTGGAACATTCCAAAGGTGGACATCAGACACTGGAGCAGCATTTACAGGGCCCATTATACACTAGAGCATTAGAAATGGGGCCCATTATGTTTGGAGCATTATTTGGGCCCATAAGACAGTGGAGCTTCATCCATGGGGACCAACATATACTGTAGCATTATGTGGAGCTCATCATATACTGTTTCAAACATTATATGGGACCAATGATTTTGTATGGAGAAATAGATGGGCCTCGTCATGAGATGTAAAAAGTGAGGTAAATGATTGAGTTTCCACTAACGCTTTTGTTAAGACTTTGGCTAGGATAGTGGTGCTGTATGATGAGCAAGTGGGACTTGTTTGATGAGGGGAAGGGTGGTGAGAGGTCAGAGTAGTGGCGGACTGTAATTTTTTTTTAATTAACTTAATTATGTACATTTATATACATGAAATCGAAGTACATGTATCAAAGTACGCTGGCAGTTATAACATGGCAGTTAGACAGGGCAGGAGACAGGTAAGACAAATAAATAAATCTATTCCCTGTACATTTGGACTATCACAAATATTTACCATATGCATTTGTACAATTTATATCCTGGCCGCTGCATTCACACACATCCACCGCCCTGGCATTAACGCTCTACACTCCATCCATATTGGCCCCTCCTTTCCTCTCCTATGTATAGCACTCACGCTCTTTTCACATTGCTACACAGCACAGATCCATTCAGTGAGCTTTAGCCAAATTTTGACGATTTTTAGGAGAAATGCTCATGAATCTGAACACAAATCCGAATGCGCAACGTTCGTGACTAATTTGAGAATGGACATTTTCTGAACAAGCTCGCTATAACTCTATAGTGATTAAGGCACAGGTATTTGCTTTGTCTTGTATGCCCCATGAAAAATTGTTTGTTTCTGTGCACCTGAGGCGGGGTTGCTCAGGGAGTGCCTTGAGTCTTTCACGGGGTTCCACCCGGTCATCAAGGGTACCTATCATCTTTCAGACAGAGGATATTGGTGGCCGTCCTTGGGTAAGGATGCAGAAACCTATGTTAAGGAATGTGAAATTTGCACCAGGATCAAAGTCCCTCTCACCACCATCGCAGGGTAGCTCTTACCCCTGCCTATCCCTGTACGTCCTTGGTTTCACATATCTATGGATTTCATAAGTGATTTTTCCAAGGTCCAAGGGTATATCCACTGTTTGAGTAATCATTCACCACTTTCCTAAACAATGTCCTTTGGTTCCCTTTGCCAAGCTGCACAATGGTAGATCCATTTTTCACTCAGATGGTATGATTGTGTGGTCTTCCTATGAATACTATGTCTGATTGAGGCTCCCAATTTATTTCCAGGTTTTGGAGAGCATTCCTTAAGCTCCGCGCAACAGAGCTGTCATTTTCATCCATGTACCACCCTCAGAGTAATGGACAGACAGAGCGAACCAAACAATATTTGGAGTCAAATTTAAGGTGTTTTGCTCCCATAACCAGATAGAATGGAGGGTATACATGGCCTTGGCTGAATTCGCTTTAAATAATAGGCACCATGAGGCTCTTGGTACGTCCCTTTTCTTCTGTAATCTGGGTTTCTATCCTAGGTCCCTGTGTGGGACACATCTGGTAGCCCCTGATGCACTTCACCATCTCAGGAAGGTCTGTGGGGGAGACTCAGCAGCATCATAGGAAAGCAAGGGAGAGAATAAAGAGGCAGGCCAATAAAATTCATCAACAAGAGTTCAGGGTTGTAGATAGGGTCTGGGTTTGGATAATAAAACCTTAAGATGAAGGTGCCTTCCCACAAGCTTGCATCCAAATTTATTCAGCCTTTCTCCATTATCAAAAAAAATAATGACATGGCCTTTAGCATTGATCTTCCTACCTCCATCCGAATTACCAATGTGTTTCATAATGGGTTGATTAAGAAGGTAGTAATTCTGCTGGTGCCCCAGGACCCTCCTCCTATTGGGGTAGGCAACACCAATGAGTATGAGGTACAGTATTGAGGACTCTGGAAAGATTCAGAACTCTTTCCAATATTTAATGTATTGGAAGCGGTATGGTCCAGAGGTCCTGGGTCCAAAGAAGCATAATTCATGCTGATCACATTATCACTGAATTGCATAAGAGGTTTCCGAATAAGGCGGGTGGTGAGAGTCCAAAGGTCTCTTAAACAGGGGGGTGCTGTTAAGAATACCTTCCATGGATGCAATTGTCCTCCTTTCAGTTTCCAGACTGCTCCACTGGTCTGTCTGCACTGGGGGTGGAGCTATCATGCACTTGGATGATGTGGCTACTAACTGTGGTGCCTTGTTTGTGGAAGTGGTGAGTGATGCTGGAAAAGGCGACTTCATGCTTCTCACTTGTTTCATTGACCCGGGAAGCTTGGGATGCTGTGTCTCCTTTTTGCTAGGCAATGCAAAACACTGCTTTGCCTGGTGTTAGCTATTGATGGGAATGTCTCTACCCTCCTGTACAGATGAGCAAGGAGATGCTCCCTGAACATGACAAGGAGGAATGCATCACCTGATAGTTATCCTTAGATTTGGGCTGGCTATTTGAAGCCTGCTTCTAATCCAGTTCAGTGCTGTTTACTCAGGTCCCTTGCATAGTAGTATGGTGAGTACTTCCTGGTTGAGTTCTGTTTGCTTCTCAGTAGTTGCTAATGGTCGTTATTGGTTTTTCTTTATTAGCTATTGTCCTGGGGTTTCCCTTTGGTTTTCATTTGGGTTTTATGCTGTTAGCTTTGGATTTACTTTTGTACCTGACTCTACATCGTCCACGACACCAAATGCCAACTATCCTGCAACAGCAGTCTGGAAAAGGCTCTCTAAAGTCCCCTTTCCCTTAAGGTGTGGATGAAGAATATCCTAGCCCTTAAGGACTTGCCTAGCAGTGGTGGCTTTTGCAAAGTTCATCTATGACTGCGCTTTTGCTGGTTTGATGCTAGTTGCTACAGATTAGTTACTAAGTGCATTGCACTAGCAAAATACTACTGAAGATCCAACATATACAGTTATAGCCTTACTTTGAAAAAGAGCTGCCAGAGAAGCAATCAGGATTTAGAAAAGGCAGATATACAAGAGATGTGATTTCTAATATTAGATGGATAATGGAAATGACATGGTATGGTTCAATGTAGAGTGAGGCATCTGACAAGAGTGCATCCTGTCACCAATTCTCTTCAAATTACCATATATACTCGAGTATAAGCCGACCCTTCTAATTTTGCCACAAAAAACTGGGAAAACTTATTGACTCGAGTATAAGCCTAGGGTGGAAAATGCAGCAGCTACAGGTAAATTTCAAAAATAAAAATAGATACCAATAAAAGTAAAATTGAGACATCAGTAGGTTAAATGTTTTTGAATTTCCATATTGAATCAGGAGCCCCATATAATGCTCCATACAGTTCATGATGGCCCCATAAGATGCTTCATACAAAATACGCCCCATATAATGCTGCACAAAAGTTAATAATGGCCCCATAAGATGCTCCATAGAATAATATGCCTCATATCCTGCTCCATAAAGGTTATGGTCCCATAAGATGCTCCATAGATTATGCCCCATATGGTGCTCCATAAAGGTTATGGCCCCATAAGATGCTCCATAGATTATGCCCCATATGCTGCTCCATAGATTAAGCCCCATACTGCCCCATAAGATGCTCCATAGATTATGCCCCATATGCTGTTCCATAGATTATGCCCCATATGCTATCCCATAAAATGCTCCATAGATTATGCACCATATGCTGCCCTATAAAATGCTCCATAGATTATGCCCCATATGCTGCCCCATAAGATGCTCCATAGATTATGCCCCATATGGTGCTCCCTAAAGGTTATGGCCCCATATGATGCTGCAAATAATAAAAAAAATTCAGGACAGGAAAAATGTGGCCAGACACTTCAAACTGTGAATCACTAAAAACTCGGATTATTAATACAGTGATCTTTATTCTACACGTTTCAGAGTCTCACAGAACTCCTTCCTGAGGAAAAACCACATACAAGTGTCATGAAAAAGATCTTAAATAGAAAAAACAGTATAATTGTCACTCAGGTGTTCAGTGCCAGACGAGTCAAGTAGATCACCTGATCAGAAAGATGTCAAAGTTCATTGCATGGACACATGATAGACATATAACAGATGAAACATATAGTAAAATTATTGTTAAACAATTGTTATAATATTTACATTCTAAAATAATTAATATAATTTTCTTTCTTTGTTTGCAGTGGTTAAAAGAAGGGATTAAAAAAGAAAGAAAATTAAAAAAGAAGGGACGCGAACTTCTAAAATTGGAGAAAATTGTACGCAGCAGAAAGAACATCCTATTGAGAGAGCCACAATCAAATTGCACAGATGATGTTATATCTAATCTAATATATAAAGCTCAAAGTGTGTATGTATGTATGTGTGTATGTCTGGGATAGGCATCCGCACCGTCGCAGCTACAGCCACAAAATTTGGCACAGTCACACGTCTGGACCCCGAGAGCGTCCTAAGCTATGTTGTGAGGCAAAATTTTAACCCCGCGTGTTCCAATTCACCAAACAATTTTGCCCCTATCTACATACTGGGGAAAAAGTGAGTGCGCGTCAAGTCCCGCCCCCTCATTATGATGTCATAATGCCCCTATCTACATACTGGGGAAACAGTGTGTGCGTATCAAGACCCGCCCCTCATTATGATGTCACAATGGTTGCCATGGCGACGCTGATGTCATCATAGGTTGCAAGCCCCGCCGCTCATTATGATGTCATAATGGTTGACTATGGAATGGAGGATGTGTGATGGGTATATGGGCACTGGACTATGGGATGGAGGATATGTATGATGGGTATATGGGCACGGGACTATGGGATGGAGGATGTGTGATGGGTATATGGGCACTGGACTATGGGATGGAGGATATGTATGACGGGTATATGGGCACGGGACTATGGGATGGAGGATATGTATGACGGGTATATGGGCACGGGCCTATGGGATGGTGGATATGTATGATGGGTATATGGGCATGGGACTATGGGATGGAGGATGTGTGATGGGTATATGAGCACTGGACTATGGGATGGAGGATATGTTTGACGGGTATATGGGCACTCGACTATGGGATGGCGAATATGCATGACGGGTATATGGGCACGGGACTATGGGATGGAGGATGTGTGATGGGTATATGGGCACTGGACTATGGGATGGAGGCTATGTATGATGGGTATATGGGCACGATACTATGGGATGGAGGATGTGTGATGGGTATATGGGCATGGGACTATGGGATGGAGGATGTGTGATGGGTATATGGGCACGGGACTATGGGATGGAGAATAATTATAATTTGTTATAACTAACCACAGTTAGTTACTATGCCCAGGCAGCGCCGAGCTCTTCAGCTAGTAATATATATAAAAGAAAAAGAAAAAATTCTATAACATAATTTTTGTCATGAAATTTTCTAAATAAAGTCTCTTTTTATAAACTATATATTTTCTTACTTCAGTTCCATATACTGTATATTATTGCACATATCCTCATAAAAAATATATATATATATAAAATTATATAAAAAATTTTGTATGTAAAATTTGTTATATATATATATATAAAAAAAATTTTTGTCTCAAAAATAGTGTTATTATTTCTTTAAATATTCTTTTCATTAGTCAAATGATTAAGTAGCCAGTTTTGCGGTATACTAGAATATTGCAGTTCATACAACAACATTAATAAAAAAAAATGACATACCCACCTCTCCTCACTGGAGGCCAGGCACCGGTGTCCTGAGCAGGTGGGGACACCAGCATGCTATGGGGACCAGGTGCCGGTGTTGCCGCTGGCTCAGGCCCCGGCACCTGAGATATTCACCTGTCCCCGTTACACCGCCGTGTGCCGCTCTGTCTTCCGGGTCCTCTGTCAATGACTGTTCAGGCAGAGGGCACACACTAGCCACATCATCGCGCCCTCTGATCTGAACATCACAGCCAGAGGATGCAGAGGACAGAGCAGCGTGTGGCGGTGGAACGGGGACAGGTGAATATTGCATATACTCACCCCCTCCTGGCGCATCTCTGCAGCTGCTGCTTCTCCCACGGTCTCTGGTGCTGTAGCTCTTCCTTACTTCACCAGTCACGTGGTACCGCTCATTATAGTCATAAATATGCGCATATTCATAATAATAATAATAGTAATCTTTATATAGCACCAACATATTCTGCAGCGCTTTACAGTTTAACAGTTTCAAAACACAAGTCATAAGTAACAACGTTAGCAATAAAATAATTAAAGAAAAATAAGACGACCCTGCTCGTAAGAGCTTACAATCTACAATGAGGTGGGGGAGTTATAAAGTACAGGCGTGTATTTACAATGGTGTATTTACAATGATGGTCCAGTCATCTTGAGGGAGTGAGGGATGGATGGAGATAGTGAATGGGCTGCACATGCACACTTACACATAGAATGACTTTGATTAGTGAACGTGATAGGCCACTCTGAACAAATGTGCTTTGAGGGAGCACCTGAAACTATGCAAATTGTGAATAGTCCTAATTCTTGGGGTGGAGCATTCCGGAGGATTGGCGCAGCACGGGAGAAGTCTTGGAGTCGGGAGTGGGAGGTACGGATTAGTGCAGAGGTTAGTTGAAAGTACTTTGCATGACTTTACCATGTGATCGGAGATTTTGGAAGAAGCAGGGGCTGCAGAGACCAAGCCAGGAGGGGGTAAGTATCATCTGACACCTACGCTCCCCTTCCGTCGACAGCCCCCGGGCATATATGACTCAAGTATAAGCCGAGAGGGGCACTTTCAGCCTTAAAAAATGGGTTGAAAACCTTGGCTTATACTCGAGTATATATGGTATATGCAGAAAATAGTTTCAGGAAGGCTGGACTTGCCAAAAAAGAAGGAATCAAAATTGCTGAACGTATCATCATCTATTTTAAATACACAAATGATACAACATTGATAGCAATAACCATAGATGAAATGAAGGACTTATCACACAATGTTAGTCAATAAGAGAATAGCTATGGGTAAAACAACAATGAAATCACTGGAAAAGATCTTCCAATTGAGATATATTTCACTGCCGACAAAAATGCAGCATGTACATTGTTTTGCCTTTTCTGGTATACAGACATACAGATGTGAAACCTGAACGATAGAGAAAAAAGATCCCACTGATTCTGAGAATGTTTTCTCGTAACATATTGTACTTTATGATAGCAGTAAAAATTTCTTCGATATGACTTGTGTTTATTTGTGAAAAAAACGGACATTTGGCCAAATTTTCCAACTTTTAATTAATTTTTATGCCCTGAAATCAGAGTCATATCGCACAAAATAGTTAATGAATAACATTTCCCACATGTCTACTTTACATCAGCACAATTCTGAAGCCAAATTTTTTTTTGTTAGGAAGTTATAAGGGTTTAAAGCAATTTCTCATTTTTTCAATAAATTTTGCAAAACCATTTTTTTAGAGACCACATCACATTTGAAGTGACTTTGAGAGGTCTATATTATAGAAAATACCCAAAAGTGACACCATTCTAAAAACTGCACCCCTTAAGGTACTCAAAACCACATTCAAGAAGATTATTAACCCTTCAGGTGCTTCACAGGAATTATTGGAATGTTTAACAAAATTAACATTTAACTTATTTTCACAAAAAAATTACTTCAGATCCAATTTGTATTTTTACCAAAGGTATCAGGAGAAATTGGACCACAAAAGTTGTTGTACAATTGGTCCTGAGTAAGCTGATACCCCATATATGCAGGTAAACCACTGTTTGGGCGCATGGCAGAGCTTGGAAGTGAAGGAGCACCGTTTGACTTTTCAATGCAAAATTGGCTTTAATTGAGATCGTATGGCATGTAGCATTTGGAGAGCCCCTGATGTGCCTAAACAGTGGAAACCCCCCACAAGTGACACCATTTTGGAAAGTAGACCTCCTAAGGAACTTATCTAGATGTGTGGTGAGAACTTTGAACCCCCAAATGCTTAACATAAGTTTATAATGTAGAGCCGTTAAAATGATCTTTTCACCCCCAATTTTTTATTTTCCCAAGGGTAACAGGAGAAATTGGACCCCAAAAGTTGTTGTGCAGTTTGTCCTGAGTATGGTGATACCCCATATGTGGGGTAAACCATTGTTTGGGCGCATGGCAGAGCTTGGAAGGGAAGGAGCACCATTTGACTTTTTCAACGCAGAATTGGCTGGAATTGCGATCAGATGCATGTTGCGAATGTAAAGTCCCTGATGTGCCTAAAAAGTGGAAACCCCCCAAATCTAACTCCAACCCTAACCCCAACACACCCCTAACTCTAATCCCAACCCTAACCATAACCCTAACCACAAACTTAACCCTAACACACCCCTAACCCTAATTCCAACCCTAACTCTAATCCCAACTCAAACCCTAACCATAACTTTAGCCCCAACCCTAATGGGAAAATGGAAATAAATACATTTTTTTGTATTTTATTATTTTTACCTAACTAAGGGAGTGAGAAAGGGAGGCTTGATTTACTAATTATAGCAGGTTTTTATGTTTGGCAGCTGTTACACACTAAAAGGCACTTTTTATTGCAAAAAATAGTTTTTGCATCACCACATTTTGAGAGCTATAATTTTTTCCATATTTTGGCCCACAAAGTCCTGTGAGGTCTTGTTTTTTGTGGGATGAGTTGATGTTTTTATTGGTACTATTTTCGGGCACATGATTTTTTTTATCTCTTTTTATTCCAATTTTTGTAGATATAATGAACAAAAATCAGCAATTCATGAATTTCTTTTGTGGGGGGCGTTTATACCATTCCACGTGTGGTAAAATTGATAAAGAAGTTTTATTGTTTCGGTCAGTACGATGACAGCAGTACCTCATTTATATCTTTTTTTTATGTTTTGGCGCTTTTATACATTTAAAACTATTTTATATAAAAAATAATTATTTTTGCATTGCTTTATTCTGCGAGCTATAACTTTTTTATTTTTTGCTGATGACGCACCATGTTTATTTATATCCGTCTTTTTGATAGCGTTTTATTCCACTTTTTATTCGGCGGTATGATGATAAAGCATTGTTGTTTTGCCCTGTTTTTATTAATGGTGATCATTAAAGGGGTTAACTAGTGGGACACTTTTATAGATCGGGTCGTTATGGACGCGGCGATACCAAATTTGTATACTTTTATTGTTTTTTTTATTTACATAAATAAATGTATTTATTGGTAAAATATTTATTTATTTTTTATTTATTTATTTATTTGGGGATTTTTTTAAACATATTTTTACACATTATATATTTATTTTTACTTTATTACATTGTGCCAGGATGGGACAATACTATATAAAGTCTGATCGCTGATTTGACAATTTGCATAGCACAGTGTCAGATCAGCAATCTGACAGGCAGTGAAGAAGGCTTGCTAGCTTTCAGCAGGTGCTAACAAACCACCTTACTGAAGGACCTGGAAGGCCCCCTCGGCCTCTCTATTCAGTTGCTGTTGTGTCCCAAGTCTATGATGGGAGTAAGGCGTTAGTGGCTCACTACTCCTCCGATGTCTGTTGCCGGACATAAAGATCCAATCAACCTCGGGGACCGGGCCCCGGCCTTTGCGCTCTGGACTGGAAGGGCTCTCTCTCTTTCTCCACCTGCTTCCCACCGTCCTTCTATTCTCCTTCGTTCCGATCTGTTCTATCTCTCTTATGGAATCTGTAGTCTCCAGTCTACGTCTCCTTCCTTCTGTTCCTTTCCCGTGCTAGCTGGCTCAGGTCACTGAGGCAGCTGCAGCACTCCTTCCTCCATCCCTCTTCCAGGGATCCTCACTCCTGTCTGAGTGACTTCCTTCTCTGGGACTCACCCCAGACTGACTGACTGACCTCAAATCCTACACCTTCCCTCCCTTTTATGTCTAACTCCACCCACCTCCCCAGCACCTCCCGTGTTACGAAGCCAGGGACCACAAAAGGCACCCTATGACCTTTCCAGCATAAAGCATGGATGGGTCCCTGCTGAACTATCCTGTGTGTGGGGTGCAGGTGTTGGACTGTGAAAGGGAGTTCCCACTCTACCTGGATGGTGGGGAACCACACCTTAGGAGAAGGTGCAGTACCTCTGTGGCGACTGAAGCCTCAGGGGCGCCACATACCCCCCAGTTAAACACAGCACGTCCGCGGGCTGCAAGACAACAAAAGTACAATACAGGAACACACAAAAATTTTAAATGCTGTTTAACAATACTTATCTAATGTTCCTAATGTAGGAGGCACATTTCTTAAATGTTACAAACAGGCTAACTTCCTATCTTAGTATCAAAAATTTCTTTAAGTGCAATTCCTAGTTCAAAGTGCAATTATTCTTTCTCTCTCTTTCTACTGGACGCAAGACACTGACCATCTGTACTTGGCCTGTCACCTGTCACTTTCAATTCTTCAGTCTTTATTCAATTCTCACATTCTATCACAAAACTTTTCTAATTTTCTGTATCAAACATGCTAAAAAAGACATTTACGTTTCATAAGACACAACATCATAAAACATTCAAAGATTCTTGCAAAGTGCTGAACACTGCTCCCAGCCGGGATTTCTTGCAGTGTCCCTTGAGGTAGACATCATTCTTCGAAAAGTGTCCATTCAAAAACATCATCTTCGCAAAGTGTCTTTGTGTAACCATTATCTTCACAAAAGGGTCCTATATGTAAAACCAAGAAAGGGCACCCTAAGAGGTGCAACTATTTACAATGAAAGTTTTGGATCATACAGTGTTCACGATCTCCTCAGTTCCAAATGTAGAGAAAACGCTGCCAATCAAAAGCAGGGCAACAAAAGTGCTACCGGAAAAACATGATAGCAAAACAAGGTAGAACTGGTGCAAATAACCCTCCTGGGTAACGAGATTTGAAAAGTGATTTTCTTAGTGCTGATCCCCTCCTGGTGTTCTGGAAGCTGAACTGGAACTGTTCTCAGAGGTGGTATCATTGAGATTCTGGCTTCTTGCAAAAGAGCCTTGAAGCTGTGGCAAATGGAATCCATGATGTATCTCAATGCCCGTCAACTGTTCTCCCTCAATAGGTGGTTCCACTGTTCTGTTCTGGTGTGAGGTCTAACTCCTTTGGCCTCTGCAGCTTGCCGGCTCTGACAGGCGACTACCTGGGGACTCGGCAGTGAAGGAATCCCGAAATCACCATCCCAAAACGATCCAAACCCCCTTCTGGCCTGTAGATGTTGAATCGGGCATGCCAGCTCCAACCGTACCCCCACCAGCATGGTCCTCCTCCTCCCCATCAACCCATTAGGAAGGCCAGTGTATATACCTGGGAGCTCCCGGTGGTGCGGCCTCTGCTCCGGTGCAGGCGTGGTGGTAGCGGGTGCTGCCCGGTGAGATGTCGGGGATGGCGGTGGAGCCAATAGCAGCTCCGGTTCCGCGGGGGTGGCTGGCGGGACCTGCGCAGCCGCGCCAGGTCCGAGCAGGAGCTCCTCTTCCTCCGCTTCAGCTCCCTGGGCTGCGTACAACTCCTCCGGTATCAGCGGCAAAGAAGGGACAGAGTACGCTGCTGGTGGCATGGCAGCAGCTCCAAGCTCTGTGGGGTCTGCCAGGAAAAGATCCGGTGCAGCAACGGCGGGTACCGGTGTCGCGAGTACTGCAGGTGTAGCCCCTTCCTGGGCGCGCCGCCGGCTCAGTCTCCCTAAGGCCTCCTGCCTCAGCCGCAGCCGGGTGGTCAGCGTGACTATTTGTTCTTCCAAGTGCCGGCAGTTCATCTCGCAGATCGGGTTGGAGCCGTCAGCCATGGCGCCAGGGAGATCCGTTTCCCCGTGCTCCGCAGGCCTCCTTCCCTCATTCTCCAAATTGGTGTTCTGGCATTCTTCTTCCTGCTCTGCCCCTCTGCTCACCACTGGCTTCCTCTGCCCCTCCTTCTGGGGGCGGCGTCTTCTTCCAGCACCTCCATACCAAGCCAGTACACGAACCCCTCGGGGGGTGGGCCATGCATCTGTCACATAGTAATTCAGGCAGGGAAGGCCCAATACTCTTCGCAGTCTTTTCTTAGGACCTTCCATCTCTTCACGCCCTTCTTCTCTGCGCCAGCGGCCATTTTTGAGATTCATGTCACAGTCTATTAAATTTGGTCTTTTGCACATTTTCAAAAGTTGTAAATCCAAGGCACACAGAACCCGATGGCATCGGGTCTCGTCATCCTGTTCATGACGCCAAAATTGGGTCACCCCTCACACCCAGGGCAACGGGGTACTTGGTACCGGGCCGGTGTCAGGGGGAATGTGTGTCACAGCAGCGGTGACCCGGTCCATGGCCCTGGGTGCCCAATATCAATGGCGGTGATGTTAATGGTGTAATAGTTTATTTGGATAGTTCGTGACGCCACCCGTGGTGTTTGGCAAGTAAGATGTTGAGCCAACGCTGCATGCAGATCCACTGGGACTGATGGTGTGGTGTAGCTCCCCACAGGAGGAGCTGTAGTCCCAGCGCAGTGTAGGTGCAATGGATGAGGAGAGGCGCAGAATGGTATAGAGGCTGGTACCCAGGTGTAGCGGTGCTGGAATAACTGGAGGACACCAGAGTATGCGGTTCCAAAGCTTTACTCACTGTTTGCAGTTCACACAAATGCCTGACTCCGCACTGTGCTCTTCAGGTCAGGGCCCCAGTCAACCTCCAGGCAGGATAGTATTCTCCTCTCCACACTCCGCCAATATGTACCTCACTGAACGACTCCTCCAATGCGCCTTTAGGTGCGAAGCACTCCAGTACTTAGTTACGCTGGAATGCCTCTCTCTAGGTGTTCCTAGTCTCTACTTGTATGACAGACAGCTGTAGCCTGCTTCGGGACTCCTCTCTGTGTACCGGCTGTCTATTCAGTTGCTGTTGTGTCCCAAGCCTATGATGGGAGTAAGGCGTTAGTGGCTCACTACTCCTCCGATGTCTGTTGCCGGACATAAAGATCCAATCACCCTCGGGGACCGGGTCCCGGCCTTTGCACTCTGGACTGCAAGGGTTCTCTCTCTTTCTCAACCTGCTTCCCACTGTCCTTCTATTCTCCTTCGTTCCGATCTGTTCTATCTCTCTTATGGAATCTGTAGTCTCCAGTCTACATCTCCTTCCTTCTGTTCCTTTCCCGTGCTAGCTGGCTCAGGTCAATGAGGCAGCTGCAGCACTCCTTCCTCCATCCCTCTTCCAGGGATCCTCACTCCTGTCTGAGTGACTTCCTTCTCTGGGACTCACCCTAGACTGACTGACTGACCTCAAATCCTACACCTTCCCTCTCTTTTATATCTAACTCCACCCGCCTCCCCAGCACCTCCCGTGTTATGAAGCCAGGGACCACAAAAGGCACCCTATGACCTTTCCAGCATAAAGCATGGATGGGTCCCTGCTGAACTATCCTGTGTGTGGGGTGCAGGTGTTGGAATGTGAAAGGGAGTTCCCACCCTACCTGGATGGTGGGGAACCACACCTTAGGAGAAGGTGCAGTACCTCTGTGGCGACTGAAGTCTCAGGGGCGCCACATAACCCTCATGTTTGTATGATGAGACTTTTTGCCTCCCTTGATGCACTATTTGATACTTCTGGTTTCTACTGTCATGGTGTGACGCAAACTCCACCAGGGGGTGTTGGTGTGAGAACAGAGGTCGCACCTGCCGCACAGCAGCACAGTGCACCGCACCGCACCAACAGGTGGCGATAGAGAGGGGTTACAACGAGCCAAGTCAGTAACGGTCAGTAAGCGTAATGTTTAATGGGGAAAACAGATCTCGTGGTCAAATAAAAGCTGAGGGTCAGAACCAGACTAGAGCAGAGGTACGAGAGATGTGATATAGAGAACGAAGTCAGAGTTAGGCCAGTCAGCGCCTGTTGAGCGTGTGGCAACAAAGACGGGAGATAGGAGACGAAGTCAGAGTTCAAGCTGCGTCATACATGGAGAGGAATACACACCAGAGTAACACTAAGTCAGGTACAGGGAACAGGTCAGACACAAGTACAGGAAGGCAGAGGCAGAAGGAACACTGGGGAATAACGGGTCAGCTGCTCAAGCCAAAGCCCAAAACTATCACTGACAGAGCTGCAAATTGTCACCCCTAAACCAAAGAGAGGCAGAAATAGTTAACCCCGCCATAACCAGGCCAGAGGAGGAGAAGCAGAAAGCAAACTCTGACCCGGATCATGACACATGGCTAGATCGTTATGCTATTCAATTGTAGGTACTATCTAATTACTATTAACATTTTTGCATGCAATATCCTGCTTCTGTGCCATTCACAACCTTATACTTCCTTTTTTGACTTATCATCTTTGCTGCGTCTATATGGTGTAGATATGGACACACATGTGCACAGTTTGATACATAATGCAACATTTGTTCTAGGGCCTCTGATACTTTCTACCGTTTTTTTCATCTCAGTATTTAAAGACACTTATAATAGGCTTTGGTCAGTGGTGTAACTACAAAGTTATGAGCCCCGGTGCAAACTTTCAAATGGGGCCCCCCACCCCGGTCTGCCACTAGAAATTTCAGGGCCCCCATACTGGCAAAATTGTTGGGGCCCCCTTGAGACCAGCCCAGGCTCCATCCCTCAAACTGTCCACAGCCCCACCGCTCCCATAACTCCACCCCCACATAGAGAATGAAAGGAGCGGCGGACATGTGTCTGACTTGCTACACCATAGAGTATAATGTCACCCCCATATTATATAACACAGTCTCCCCCATAGAATATAATGTACCCCCATGGTATATAACACAGCTGCATAGTATATAGCACAGCACCACATGGTATATAGCACAGCACCGCATGGTATAGAGCACAGCACCACATGGTATAGAGCACAGCCCCGCATGGTATAGAGCACAGCTCCGCATGGTATAGAGCACAGTCCTGCATGGTATACAGCCCCCCCATGGTATACAGAACAGCACCCCCCATGGTATGCAGCACCGCATGGTATACAGCCCCCCATCATATACAGCACAGCATCCCCATGGTATACAGCACTGCATGGTTTACAGCACAGCACCCCCATGGTATACAGCACCATTTGGTATACAGCACAGCACCCCCCATGGTATACAGCCCCTCATGGTATACAGCACAGCATCCTTCATGGTATACAGCACCATGGTGTAGAGCACAGCACACACCCCCATGGTATACAGCCCCCCCGAGAATGGCCCCACAGTCCTGGCTGTACTCACTGTTGCATAGAAAAAAAACTCTCCTCACCTTCTCCTCGTGCTCGCGCTGCTGGCTGCTCCTGTCTCCTGCTCTGCCTGATACATAGTGAAAGCACGATGACGTCATCGCGCACCTGCTGTGTCAGAGGCAGAGCGGGGAATGATGGGAGAGGGAGCATCAGCTGACGCTCTCTCCTCCATCATTGCTTTGAACTGTGCCGGCATCATAGACGTCAGTATAGTTCAATGTGGCAGCGGGGGGAGTGGGTGCTGACATGGTGCCTCTCTGACCCCCCCTTCCACCCAGCCTGCCCCACCACTGGGGCCCGATGCAGGCCCCCTCTGCTCATAGGGGCTCCATATGCCAGTCAGGGCATTAATGCCCTGACTGGCGGCCCTGGGGCCCAGGGTCCTAAGCTCTCAGGGGCCCCGTCGCAGCTGCGACCTCTGCGACCGGGGATGTTACGCCCCTGGCTTTTGGTCCTCACTCATTGAATCATCATATATATCTCTTCTCTTTATGCTCCTATGTTGGTCCAAACCAGATATTTTTAACCATTTGTGCTATTTCATGTATTTTAATCTTTGTGCTGCACCCGCAATTGTTGTGCCATGTTGTTATCAATTACATAATTAGGCCGGGGTCACACTGGCGATTAAATCGGATGAATGCAATGCGATAAAAAATCGCATTGCATTTGTCCCAGTGTTATTCTATCTTGCGATTTTTGATCGGATCCGATCCTCGGACGGAGACAATCGCAGCATGCTGCGATTGTCACCGATTTTCGTATCGGATTCGACAATGCAAGTCAATGGGGGCGAGAAAAAATTGGATTGCAAACGGACCCGATGTGTGAGTTGCGGTAAAATCGCCCCAAAAACGGATCACTGGTTAAGATACTTTTGTGCGATTTCGGACGGTTAAAATGGGACCGATTTTTTATTCGTTGTGTGTGACTCCAGCCTTAAAGTATATATTTTTTTACTCTTCTGACTTACGTGCTATAATTATGACCTGATATTCTGTGTTTCTCCTCTTTTGGGTTATTGATTAAGGATGTAGAGTGACAACATTGTTATGTAGTCCCAGATTTTTGCTTTTAATGGTAACATACAATAAAGACTTTTTATATATAGAAAAATATTATAATTTATTCATAAAAATATGCCCAAGACAATCAAATTACTATAAAGACTGCACCATCTGCTTGTTGAGCACATAGCACATTTTAGATAGTTTGTTCTTTATGTGAAATTAAATGCACCTGAAAATAATTATGCAAAATAATTTTATTTTTATAACACTATTAAACATATTTGTGATGTTTATATTGAAGATAAAACAAATTTGTGCTGTGCAGACACTTTTAAGAGGATCTGTTTGGGACAGATAAATATGATGCAATGAATGAGGGTTGAGCATGGCAAAATAGATGGTTTATTTTCTACATAAACATAATTTGAATACATTCTTGTTTTATGCATGAACCTGATGCTGGTTTTAATAGCCAATTGAATAATTTATACAAAAGTATAAATGTTTTGACTATGTATTTAGAACATGTCATTTATAATTCTTGTGTGTCTCTGAGTTAAAAGATAAGTTGCTCAATTAAAAAATACAGTTAAAAAAGAGACACCTGTTCAATCAGAAAGCATTACTTTCCTATTCAATAGCTTTTAAAAGAATCAGAATGACTAATCATTGCATTGAATCCATGGAAGTTTGAGAATGAAAAGGAAAATTACAAGTAAAGGGTGGGGTCTCACAAGTATATATTCTCACATCAGAGAGAATTGGGCCAATTATAGTAACAAAGTAACATAGTAACATAGTTAGCAAGGCCGAATAAAGACATTTGTCCATCCAGTTCAGCCTATATTACATCAGAATAAATTCCCAGATCTACGTCCTTCTAAAGAGCCTAATAACTGTAAGATACAATATTGTTACGCTCCAGGAAGACATCCAGGCCTCTCTTGAAACCCTCGACTGAGTTTGCCATCACCACCTCCTCAGGCAAGAAATTCCAGATTCTCACTGCCCTAACAGTAAAGAATCCTCTTCTATGTTGGTGGAAAAACATTCTCTCCTCCAGAGGCAGAGAATGCCCCCTTGTGACCATCACATTCCTTGGTATAAACAGATCCTCAGAGAGATATTTATATTGTCCCCTTATATACTTATACATGGTTATTAGATCACCCCTCAGTCGTCTTTTTTCTAGCCTAAATAATCCTAATTTTGCTAATCTCTCTGGGTATTGTACTTTCCCCATCCCCTTTATTAATTTTGTCGCCCTCCTTTGTACTCGCTCTAGTTCCATTATATCCTTCCTGAGCGCCGGGGCCCAAAGCTGTACACAGTACTCCATGTGCGGTCTAACCAGGGATTTGTACAGAGGCTGTATAATGCTCTCATCATGTATATCCAGACCTCTTTATATGCACTCCATGATCCTGTTTGCCTTGGCAGCCGCTGCCTGGCACTGGCTGCTCCTGGAAAGTTTATCAGTAACTAGGATCCCCAAGTCCTTCTCCATGTCAGATTTGCCCAGTGGTTTCCTGTTCAGTGTGTAATGGTGATTGTAAAATAATGCATATCCTGTAAAATACTCAGGACTAGTTACCAGATAAAAATATAGTGGTTTATTTGGTTTCTTCCATCAAAGAAAGGTTATTACAGAAAAACAGGTGAATAAAAATAGGTGAAAGAGAAATTGTCCATTAGATCATGCTCTGAGATCCCAAATGGCAAAAGCAACATGTATTCTTCTTCTCTCCGAGATCCTGAATAGCAAATGGCTGCTGTGTCTCAGTTCGGCTTCTCACATCGCCGTCAAGTAATATACCAGCTGTTATGTTGTGTCATGGCCCAACACAGGCGACATCTTCGTGTCTGTCTCTCATGATGGTGAGGGAAGAAGAGGAGCGACCTCTACAGTTAGCCATGAATTATATACGTCTCCTAAAGCACGTGGTCTCTACATATATGGAGCTGTCTTTCTACCATGAGCCAAGCTTAAAAATAGCCTATGTCATGTAAGCTAAAGCATTCTACAGAACTGGGTGTAATAAGAAATTAACGGATTATTAATATTTAACAATTCCCCCTTTTGAGGGAGACAGACATTAATTGGAACCCTCAAATATAACGATCTTTTTTCTTCTTTTCTTCTTCTTTGACAAAATAATTTAATATCAATAATAATAATAATAATAATAATAATATTAGATTACCGTTATAAGTACTCAATGACATAATTGATGTGAATTCATGTTATGGTAAGCCATGAACAATATTCATATAAAATATGTATAATTATACTTCCCTAAGTCTAAATTGAAGCATCTCAGGTCCAGTCATCATCATCTGATGTCATCTGGTCTTCATTTTGATGTCTTCTGTCTTCTTCTTGGTTCTTTTAAAAATACAGTTTTCTTATAGCATATAGATGTTGTAGGAATTGTGTGGTGTATCAAATCAAAGTCCATAAATTCAAATGTTGATAAGAAACAAAGTCTATAGATGAAATGCAGCTTTAATGTCTGTGCAGTGTCATCTTTAAAAACCTGGGCTTACATTGGCTCGCCTTGGATATTCTGGAATCCTCCATCGGTACTGGTCTTTGAACAGGTGTGACGTCTTTGGTCAGCAAAGCAAGGGTTAAAATGACTCTTCCTTGCTAAACATAGCACCATAACCAGTCCTTGTCCTAATGCACAGGACATATGTCAGGGTTGTAGCTTCCTGATAATTACCTTCATTGTTCACCAGCTTTCATCGAAGCTTTTCAGGTGATTGAAAACCTCTGGAACTTGATAAGAACGTGATAACACCGTTCATCTCAGCATCATAGGATCATCGTCCTCTGGTTGTCAGGTTAGACACTTTAATTGTGACTGTCGGTGGTGGATACTGCACTTGTGACTGTCAGTGGTGGATACTGCATTTGTAATTAACACAGTTCATTACTCAGTAATCATAGCTTTGTTACCTTCTGGGATTTCTGGATCGCGGCATTCTTCTTCTTGCAACTGATAAAAATCAATGAAGTTTAGAAATGTGAAAAGTCTTTATTAACATAATTTCAGTATCTTGCTTGAAGTCTTCATTCCCTATTCTATACCAAATCTGGTAATTTCCCTATCCCATAATATCACAGCGTACCATAGCAATCAGTAATATCCATATAATTATTATCAGAATTTGTACTGTATATGGATTTCAATATTTGAAATAATAAACCAATAATAAGTGATAATACATTATTATCCATTTTTTTCATGTGATAGAACATTTTTATGTCATAGGTGTAATTACCTTTTTCAACCCATAGGTGTCACTGTGTTTTATGTAACCAGTGTTTTCATCTTTATTAATAAGGAATATATTCATTATACTAATAATATGTAGGAATGTAAAGCCATGAACCAAAATAAGAATATATGAGTGAGCGAATGAATGAATAAAAGAATTGTTGCATATAACTCAGAAGTGAAACATTTTCTTAGTAATAGAACCATATAATTGCTATATTTAATGAAGCAATATTCTCAGTAGATATTACTTTACTAAATATTGGTGAAAGAATTAAAAATAATGAAAAATAAGAATAAAAATAAAAATAAGAATAAGGCCTTTATGTTGATGCAGTGTAGTTATGTCTTCAGTAACATACACCCTTAATATTTCCATGATCTGGATTATTTCATAATTGTCATAAACTTGTGTTATCAAAATATTCAAATCATGCAACTTTGCATGTAATTCCTCTTAGTGTAAAGAAATGACTCTTTATAATACTTGTTATTATACCCAATACTTATACCATTGTACCTTATTATTTTTTTCCTATTAAAATGTGTGAAGAAGAGGTATTAATCAAATGTGATGATGTAGTCAGGATAAAAAACATATTTTCCCCCTTAATACCAAAAAATATTGTTTCATGAAATAATTCATTATCAAAACCAAAATTAAAAATAATTAATTAATAAATTGTGTAAATATTATACTTGCTTATACCATTATTTGTCTGAAGATGTGTAACCATTAAAATTAATTTGAATATCATAAAATTATCCTTTGGAAAAATTAATTTAAATGTAGTTTAAGATTAACACACTTGGACAGAGAAGGAAGGTCCACTATTCCCAGATGCAGCTGGTGAATACCAGGCTCTGTGTTGGTGCCTGTTTAAAAGAGCTAAAGCTGATAAGGAAAGAATAGATTTTCTTCCTAAACTATTTTCTATTTTGTTGTGCGATTGCACTTATCCACAATTAACTAAATCAAGAAATAATAATTACTATAGAAATATAGAAATATATGTTTGTATAGATAATATTTCATTATGTATCTTAATATTCTAATAATTTCCTAAAGATAAAAGCTTTGGGGGTTTTTTTGTTTTTTTTTTTTCTTTCTCTCATGCATTCAGGATCCTGAGGTCTCACAAACGTATCACATTACTCGCTCAGCAGCTGCTCATACACTCAGTCACTGTCACTCAGAGTCACATATTAAGTTTAAACCAAATACCTCACATATGAAAGTGTGATGAATACACGTATTTTAACCCAAATTATCCTAATTATCAATGCATTGTAAACTATTTCAATTTAGTCTCTTAATATTTCTTTGAATATTCCCCAAATACACATGACATAAATATATGTATAGCTATACTTGACATTTAGGCCTGGAAAAAAAAAATTCCATTGCTTTGCAAAAGTTGAGACCCCCTTTAAAATTCTTTTCCTAAGGAACAGGGACATAGTATACTGGTATACTTGTATTATTAGAACAAGGTTCAAATTCCCCTGCTGTGGTTGTCATTCAAACCATGCAGTAAAAAAACACACACCCAGAACATTTTAAAAAGCAATTGGTTATTTCCTTTTAAGGGTTAGATATATAAAATCATGCAATTATTGCAACATCCTGTGTAAATAAAGGCATAAATCCTTGGAAGAGAATTTTTCTCGATTAAGTCCTGCTTTGAAATGAAAATTCTAAGGAAACATAAAAAATAAGGTTAATATCATATAATTCTAAATATTATTACTGATGTAGATTTTAATTTTCATTAAAAAATACAGTTCTACTATTTCTACTTCTACAAACACTCTATATATATACTGTATGACTATGTATATATCCACAAACCATAAAACTACAGGATTATACTCTATAAAATAATTACATATAACTCACTAATTGTATAACACTGTTACACAATATATATATTACTTTTTCTAACCAATTCCTACATCCATACTTATTTCTCTGCAAAAAATATCCTGAAAGGTTCTTGCCATTTTAAAGCTGATAGATTCTTGGAGCAGAGTATTCAGTTTACAGGCCATGATGTCACTCACCACCTGTTTCTGTCTGTCAAATTCGGCCATCTTTGTTACAGAAAGAAAATCAGAACTCATCATTTTTCTTAATTCAATTTGTGTCTTTTCGGTGTTCTTTTGCATCATTCCATATGGTTTATAACAAACATGTGATTTTCTTTTTCTTTCTTCGTAGATTTGATTTTGGGGAAAACTCATTTTAGAAGGCTTTGCTAATACAGGCTTCTGATAAGATTTTACTCTGCCTGTCTTCCCAAAATTAGCACAATTTACTTTCCTCTCACGATTCTCGTGTTTTCTGGCAAAATCAAGGAATTGCGCACATTCAAACAAAGAATCTTTTTGTGACGCAATAACACGAGATGCAGGATTTAGAAACCAAAATTTGCTTACAAAACTCCTTATGAGGGACGGTGTTTTGACATTCTCACTCAGCATTTTGTACAAACGTTCATATATGGACATGAACGTAAAAATACATTCCTTCCGACCAATCCTTAATTTTTGAAGAATATCAATATCTGGATGATTTTCATTTGATGAACAAAAAATGAGAATTTTTAATCTGTCCTTATCAGTTAAATTCTCATGTGTCTCACCAGATAACTTTAAAGACAATCTCCTAGCAAAATTTACAGGGATCCACATTTTGAACAACTGATTCTTCTCCTCGTTAGATAAATCAAAGTTATCAGTACAACTTTCAAAGATCTCAGAGTTTCTATAGACATCTATTTTGTTGTCATAAGCAGGAATTATTTGGCATATTTTTATCAAATTCTTCCTCACGCTACTTCGGATTTGGGCCTGTGAGTCTTCTATTTTTAGTGGTACGTCTTTCCCTTGTACGTCCTCTACGTCAGTTCTGAAGTCTCCTCCTACTTCTCCATCTTGTTCCACGTCTGCAAGGTCACCTTCAATAGCTGCTACTACTTGTAACTGTTTCTCCACATTACAGTGAATCTCGGGAATATCACTATCCTCTACACAATCATTTTTAGATTTCTCTGACACAGATCTATGAAATATATCTACCATCTGTAGAATATTTTTTAATCTCTCTCTTTCTCTATTGAAAAACTTAGAATCTAACCTCTGATTCTCGAGTTCACACTCGGCATATAAACTTAACCATAAAACTTCTGAATTAGAATTGTCTACAGACTTAAATTTCAATTTACTCTGCTTAGCAAGACAATTAATGACATCCATTTCTCTTACCTTGAAATGTCTCAGCTTGTTCCCTTTGATGGACAACGCTGGGTTCCTGTCTTTACACGTCTGGCTTACGTCTGGTACTTTTGGCACTTGTAGTACTTCTCAATCTATCTGGTACTTCTTACTTCTAGGTTCTATGTGATTCTTGTAAGTAGTGGAATTCCCGATAACTTGCACATATGATTTGACGTTAGCAAAGTCCAATCCCCCGTGTGTGCAAGTTGAGGGAAATCCGCAAAAAAAGTACAAAAATTCAGATCTGGCTGGCTCTCCAATGTAAAATAATGCATATCCTGTAAAATACTCAGGACTAGTTACCAGATAAAAATATAGTGGTTTATTTGGTTTCTTCCATCAAAGAAAGGTTATTACAGAAAAACAGGTGAATAAAAATAGGTGAAAGAGAAATTGTCCATTAGATCATGCTCTGAGATCCCAAATGGCAAAAGCAACATGTATTCTTCTTCTCTCCGAGATCCTGAATAGCAAATGGCTGCTGTGTCTCAGTTCGGCTTCTCACATCGCCGTCAAGTAATATACCAGCTGTTATGTTGTGTCATGGCCCAACACAGGCGACATCTTCGTGTCTGTCTCTCATGATGGTGAGGGAAGAAGAGGAGCGACCTCTACAGTTAGCCATGAATTATATACGTCTCCTAAAGCACGTGGTCTCTACATATATGGAGCTGTCTTTCTACCATGAGCCAAGCTTAAAAATAGCCTATGTCATGTAAGCTAAAGCATTCTACAGAACTGGGTGTAATAAGAAATTAACGGATTATTAATATTTAACAGTGATATTGATTCCTTCTTCTCATGTGGATAACCTCACATTTATCATTGTTAAACAAGATCTATCATGTTTCTGGCCACGTTTCCAATTTATCTAGATCCATCTGTAACAGAATACTATCTTCTCTTGTATTGACTGCTTTACATAGTTTTGTATTATCTGCAAATATCGATATTTTACTGTGTAAACCTTCTACCAGATTGTTAATAAATATGCTGAAGAGAATAGGTCCCAACACCGACCCCTGTGGTACCCCACTGGTCACAGCGACCCAGTTAGAGAATATACCATTTATAACCACCCTCTGCTTTCTATCACTAAGGCCTCTTTCACACTTCAGTTTTTTACAATCAGTCACAATCCGCCAGGTTTTGAAAAAAACGGATCCTCAATTTTCTTTTGATGATCCGTTTTTTTTCCCCATTGACTTCCATTAATGGCGGATTGTGACGGATTGCCGTCCGTTGCATCTGTTTTTTTTGCGGATCCGCCAAAAGCTGCTGTCCGTCACCATCCTCAAAGATTTCAAAACGGAGCTTGCAATGTTTTTTTCTTTGGCGGATCCTCCAGACACTAATTTAACCCGAAATTCTTTCTGGGTGCTGGACAAAAAAAAAATTCTCTCTCTCTCTCTCTCTCTCTCTCTCCTTTTCCAGGCTGCGATTCCTTTAAAATTCTTCATTTGTCGGATCCGTCAAAAAACGGACAGGTGGCATCCGTTGTCATCAGTACTAAAACGGATCCGCCATCCGTCCTTTTGGCGGATTTTGACTGATGCAAAAAACTGAAGTGTGAAAGAGGCCTTAGCCAGTTACTTACCCATTTACACACATTTTCCCCCAGACCCAGCATTCTCATTTTTTGTACCAACCTCTTGTGTGGCATGGTATCAAACGCTTTGGAAAAATCAAGATATACTATGTCCAATGACTCACCTTGGTCCAGTCTATATCTTACCTCTTCATAAAAACTGATTAGATTGGTTTGACAGGAGCGATTCCTCATAAACCCATGCTGATATGGAGTTAAACAGTTAAGGCCCTTTTACATTTAGCGATGCACCAGCGATCCAACCAGCGATCCGACCCGGTCAGGATCGCTGGTGCATCGCTAAATGATCGCTAGTGAGCTTTCATACAGAAAGACCTCACAGCGATGCAGCAGCGACGCAGCGCACGATACTTACCATTCACACACAGCGATCCTGGCGTCCTCCCGCCCGCCTCCACGCGTCGCTGGACGTCACAGCAGGAAGTCTCAGCAGGAAGCAGACGACGAGAAATGGAGCCGGACATTCTCGCGCCATCAGCGATGGACAGCGGGGGAGCCGGTCGCTGGTAAGTATCACACATAGCGATATCGCTAGCAATATCGCTATAACGTCACAAAACCAGTGACGTTTTAGCGATATTGCTAGCGATATTGCTTAGTGTAAAACCCCCTTTATTCTCATTGAGATAATCCAGAATAACATCTCTCAGAAACCCTTCAAATATTTTACCAACAATAGAGGTTAAACTTTACTGGCCTATAAATTCCAGGTTCACTTTTAGAGCCTTTTTTGAATATTGGTGCCACATTTGCTATGCGCCAGTCCTGTGGAACAGACCCTGTCGCTATAGATTCCCTAAATATAAGAAATAATGGCTTGTCTATTACATTACTTAGTTCTCTTA
Source organism: Dendrobates tinctorius (assembly GCF_039654945.1). Lineage (NCBI taxonomy): Eukaryota > Metazoa > Chordata > Amphibia > Anura > Dendrobatidae > Dendrobates > Dendrobates tinctorius. The sequence continues at coordinate 19,270,347 of NW_027361770.1, forward strand.
GCACTCGTGGGTGTATGCCATCCGGACCCAGAGATTTATCTATTTTAATCTTATTTAGCCAGTTTCACACCTCTTCTTGGGTTAGATTGGTGACCCTTAATATAGGGTTTTCTTTGTCTCTCGGCATTTCACCTAGCATTTCATTTTCCACTGTGAATACCGTGGAGAAGAAGGTGTTTAATATATTAGCTTTTTCCTCGTCATCTACAACCATTCTTTCTTCACAATTTTTTAAGGGGCCTACACTTTCACTTATGATTCTTTTACTATTGATATAGTCGAAGAACAGTTTGGGATTAGTTTTACTCTCCTTAGCAATGTGCTTCTCTGTTTCCTTTTTTTGGCAGCTTTAATTCATTTTTTAGATAAAGTATTTTTCTCCCTATAGATTTTTAGAGCTTCAACGGTGCCATCCTGCTTTAGTAGTTTAACCCCTTCCTGACATGAGACGTACTATCCCGTCCACGGTACCCGGGCCCGTATGACCGGGGACGGGATAGTACGTCTACCGCGATCAGCGGCGCCCACGTGGTGAGCGCCGCTGATCGCGGCCGGGTGTCAGCTGATTATCACAGCTGACACCCGGCACTATGTGTCAGGGGCGGTCACGGACCGCCCCCGACACATTAACCCCTTGCACACCGCGATCAAACGCGATCGCGGTGTACCGGGAGTTAAAGGGAAGCATCGGCAGGGAGGGGGCTCCCTCCGTGCTTCCCTGAGCCCCCCACGGCAGCGCAATGTGCAGCGCTGCTGCGGGGGACTCCCATCCTCCAGGCCCCCGAATCCAAGATGGCGACGGGGGCCTTCGGGGGCCTGGGGAAGCTGGCTTCCTCAGTGCCTGCAAAGCGCAGGCATGAGGAAGTCTTGTGCACTGCCTGTGACAGATTGCTGATCTGTCACAGTGATCTGTGATGTGACAGATCAGCGATCTGTCACAGGACAGTGATGTCCCACCTGGGACTATGTAATAAAGTAAAAAAAAATTTAAAAAAAAGTGTAAAAATAAATTAAAAAAAATCGCCAAATAAATTAGTAAAAAAAAAAAAAAATATTCCCCAATAAATTCATTTTTTTAAAATAATAAAAAAAAAAAACAATAAATGTACACATATTAGGTATCGCCGCGTCCGTAACGACCTGCCCTATAAAACTGTCCCATTAGTTAACCCCTTTAGCGAACCCCTTAAAAAATAAAAATAAAAAACGAAGCAAAAAATAATGATTTATTATCATACCGCCAAACAAAAAGTGCAATAACGCGAGATCAAAAAGACGCATATAAATATCCATGGTACCGCTGAAAACGTCATCTTGTCCCGCAAAAAACAAGCCGCCACACAGCATCATCAGCAAAAAAATAAAAAAGTTATAACTCGCAGAATAAAGCGATGCAAAAATAATTATTTTTTATATAAAATAGTTTTCATTGCATAAAACCGACAAAAACATAAAAAACGACCTAAATGAGGTATCGCTGTAACCGTACTGACCCGAAGAATAAAAGCGCTTTATCAATTTTACCGCACGCGGAACGGTGTAAACGCACCCCCCCCAAAAGAAATTCATGAAACGCTGGTTTTTGTTCATTCTGCGTCCCAAAAATCGGAATAAAAAGCGATCAAAAAATTTCACGTGCCCGAAAATGGTACCAATAAAAACGTCAACTCGTCCCGCAAAAAATAAGACCTCACATGACTCGGTGGGTCAAAATACGGAAAAATTATAGCTCTCAATATGTGGTGATGCAAAAACTATTTTTACAATAAAAAGCGTCTTTTAGCGTGCGACAGCCGCCAAACATAAAAACCGCCATAAATAGTAAATCAAACCCCCCGTTATCACCCCTTTAGTTAGGGAAAAATAATAAAATAAAAAAAATGTATTTATTTCCATTTTTCCATTAGGGTTAGGGCTAGGGTTAGGGCTAGGGGTGTGTTGGGGTAGGGTTAGGGCTAGGGTTAGGGCTAGGGTTAGGGTTAGGGCTAGGGCTAGGGCTAGGGCTAGGGTTAGGGCTAGGGCTAGGGTTAGGGCTAGGGTTAGGGCTAGGGTTAGGGGCGTGTTGGGGTTCGGGTTGGAGTTAGAATTGGGGGTTTCCACTGTTTGGGCACATCAGGGGCTCTCCAAATGCAACATGGCGTCTGATCTCAATTCCAGCCAATTCTGAGTTGAAAAAGTCAAATGGTGCTCCTTCCCTTCCAAGCTCTGCTATGCGCCCAAACAGTGTTTTACCCCCTCATGTAGGGTATCAGCCTACTCAGGACAAATTGCAAAACAATTTTTGGGGTCCAATTTCTCCTGTTACCCTTAGGAAAATAAAAAATTGGGGGCAAAAATATCATTTTTGTGGAAGAAAAATGATTTTTTTATTTTCACGTCCGAGTGTTATAAACTTCTGTGAAGCACTTGGGGGTTCAAAGTGCTCACCACACATCTAGATAAGTTCCGTGGGGGGTCTAGTGTCCAAAATGGGGTCACTTGTGGGGAGTTTCAATAGTTTAGGTACATCAGGGGCTCTCCAAACGCACATGACAACCGCAGACCATTCCATCAAAGTCTGCGTTCCAAAACGTCACTGCTTCCCTTCCGAGCCCCGACGTGTGTCCATACAGTAGTTTTCTCCCACATATGGGGTGTCAGCGTACTCAGGACAAATTGGACAACAACTTTTGGGGTCCAATTTCTCCTGGTACCCTTGGGAAAATAAAAAAAATGGTGACTAAAAGATCATGTTTGTGGAAAAAATACGAATTTTTTATTTTCACGCCCGGGCGTTGTAAACTTCTGTGAAGCACTGGGGGGGTCAAAGTGCTCACCACACATCTAGATAAGTTCCTTGGGGGGTCTAGTTTACAAAATGGTGTCATTTGTGGGGGGTTTCCACTGTTTAGGTACATTAGGGGCTCTCCAAAGGCAACATGACACCCGCAGACCATTCCATCAAAGTCTGCATTCCAAAACGTCACTACTTCCCTTCCGAGCCCTGACGTGTGCCCATACAGTAGTTTTCTCCCACATATGGGGTAGCAGCGTACTCAGGACAAATTGGAAAACAACTTTTGGGGTCCAATTTCTCCTGGTACCCTTGGGAAAATAAAAAAATGGTGACTAAAAGATCATGTTTGTGGAAAAAATACGAATTTTTTATTTTCACGCCCGGGCGTTGTAAACTTCTGTGAAGCACTGGGGGGGTCAAAGTGCTCACCACACATCTAGATAAGTTCCTTGGGGGGTCTAGTTTACAAAATGGTGTCATTTGTGGGGGGTTTCCACTGTTTAGGTACATTAGGGGCTCTCCAAAGGCAATATCACACCCGCAGACCATTCCATCAAAGTCTGCATTCCAAAACGTCACTACTTCCCTTCCGAGCCCCGACGTGTGCCCATACAGTAGTTTTCTCCCACATATGGGGTATCAGCATACTCAGGACAAATTGGACAACAACTTTTGGGGTCCAATTTCTCCTGGTACCCTTGGGAAAATAAAAAAATGGTGACTAAAAGATCATGTTTGTGGAAAAAATACGAATTTTTTATTTTCACGCCCGGGCGTTGTAAACTTCTGTGAAGCACTGGGGGGGTCAAAGTGCTCACCACACATCTAGATAAGTTCCATGGGGGGTCTAGTTTCCAAAATGGTGTCATTTGTGGGGGGTTCCACTGTTTTGGTACATCAGGAGTTTTCCAAACGCGACATGGTGTCCGATCTCAATTCCAGCCAAAAACGTCAAATGGCGCTGCTTCCCTTCCGAGCTCTGCCATGCCCCCAAATAGTGGTTTACCCCCACATGTGGGGTATCAGCGTACTCAGGACAAATTGCACAATAACTTTTAGGGTCCTGTTACCCTTGGAAAAATAAGAATTGAGGGTGAAAAGATCATTTTTGTGGAAAAAATATGATTTTTTAATTGTATGGCTTTATGTTATAAACTTCTGTGAAGCCCATGGGGGTTCAAAGTTCTCACCACACATCTAGATAAGTTCCTTAGGGTGTCTAGTTTCCAAAATGGTGTCATTTGTGGGGGGTTTCCACTGTTTTGGTACATCAGGGGTTTTCCAAACGCGACATGGTGTCCGATCTCAATTCCAGCCAAAAACGTCAAATGGCGCTGCTTCCCTTCCGAGCTCTGCCATGCGCCCAAATAGTGGTTTACCCCCACATGTGGGGTATCAGCGTACTCAGGACAAATTGCACAATAACTTTTAGGGTCCTGTTACCCTTGGAAAAATAAGAATTGAGGGTGAAAAGATCATTTTTGTTTAAAAAATATGATTTTTTAATTGTATGGCTTTATGTTATAAACTTCTGTGAAGCCCATGGGGGTTCAAAGTTCTCACCACACATCTAGATAAGTTCCTTAGGGGGTCTAGTTTCCAAAATGGTGTCATTTGTGGGGGGTTTCCACTGTTTTGGTACATCAGGGGTTTTCCAAACGCGACATGGTGTCCGATCTCAATTCCAGCCAAAAACGTCAAATGGCGCTGCTTCCCTTCCGAGCTCTGCCATGCGCCCAAATAGTGGTTTACCCCCACATGTGGGGTATCAGCGTACTCAGGACAAATTGCACAATAACTTTTAGGGTCCTGTTACCCTTGGGAAAATAAAAATTGGGGTGAAAAGATCATTTTTGTGGAAAAAATATGATTTTTTAATTGTACCGCTGTACGTTATAAACTTCTGTAAAGCCCTTGTGGGTTCAAAGTTCTCACCACATATCTAGATAAGTTCCTTGGGGGGTCTAGTTTCCAAAATGGGGTCACTTGTAGGGGGTTTCCACTGTTTAGGTACATCAGGGACTCTCCAAACGTGACATGGCGTCCAATCTGAATTCCAGCCAATTTTGCATTGAAAAAGTCAAACGGCGCTCCTTCCATTCTGAGCTCTGCCATGCGCCGAAACAGTCGTTCCCCCCCACATATCAGGTATCTGCGTACTCAGGACAAATTGCACAATAACTTTTGCAGTTCAATTTCTCCTGTTACCCTTGGTAAAATAAAAAAAATTGAACCTGAAGTATTTTTTTTATGAAAAAAAGTTAGTTGTTCATTTTTTTTTAAATATTCAAAAAAATTCCTGTGACGCACCTAAAGGGTTAATAAACTTCTTGAATGTGGTTTTGAGCACCTTAAGGGGTGCAGTTTTTAGAATGGTGTCACTTTTGTGTATTTTCTATCATATAGACCCCTCAAAGTGGCTTCAAATGTGATGTGGTCCTAAAAATAAAATGGTGTTGTAAAAATGAGAAATCGCTGGTCAACTTTTAACCCTTATAACTTCCTAACAAAAAAAAATTTTGGTTCCAAAATTGTGCTGATGTAAAGTAAACATGTGGGAAATGTTAGTTATCAAGTTTTTTGTGTGCCTTATCTCTGTGATTTAAGGGCATAAAAATTCAAAGTTGGAAAATTGCGAAATTTTCAAAATTTTCGCCAAATTTCCGTTTTTCTCACAAATAAACGCAAGTTATTTGAATGAAATTTTACCACTAACATGAAGTACAATATGTCACGAGAAAACAATGTCAGAATCACCGGGATCCATGGAAGCGTTCGAGAGTTATGACCTCATAAAGGTACAGTGGTCAGAATTGTAAAAATTGGCCCGGTCATGAACGTGCAAACCACCCTTGGGGGTGAAGGGGTTAAAAGCTTTCTTTTACTGTTAATTTCCCCTCTTACTTCTTTGTTTAGCCACATTTGGGTTTCTCCTATTTCTTTTCCTTTTATTCCCACAAGTTATAAACCGCTTACAGTGCCTATTAAGGATGTTCTTAAACATTTCCCATTTATTATCTGTATTCTTATTTCTGAAGACATTGCCCCAGTCAACCAGATTAAGGGCATCTCTAAGCTGATCAAACTTTGCCTTCCTAGAGTTCAGTGCTTTTGTGACTCCCTGACATGTCCCCCTAGCGAAAGACAAGTGAAACTGTACAATAATGTGGTTGCTATTTCCTAGATCCCCGACGACCTACAGATCTGTTATTCTGTGAGGTCTGTTAGGCTACTTTCACATTAGCGTCGTGCAACGCACGTTGCAATGCGTCGTTTTGGGGAAAAAACGCATCCTGCAAAGTTGCCCGCAGGATGCATTTTTCTCCATTGACTTACATTAGCGACGCATTGCGATGCATTGCCATACGTCGCATCCATCATGTGACGGATGCGTCGTGTTTTGGCGGCCGCGACGCACACAAAAACGTTACAATGTAAAGTTTTTTTGTGCGTCATCCACGCCATTTTTGACCGTGCATGCGCGGCCGAAACTCCGCCCCCTCCTCCCTGGACATTACTATGGGGCAGCGGATGTGCTGAAAAATTGCATCCGCTGCCCCTGTTGTGCACGCCTTTCACAGCGTGCGACGGTACGTCGCCCTGACGCAGGGCGACGGCCGTCGCACGACGCTAAAGTGAAAGTAGCCTTAGATAGTATTAGGTCTAAAAGTGCTGCTCCTCTGGTTGGATTCTGCACCAATTGTGAAAGATGATTTTTCTTGGTTATTAGTAGAAACCTGTTGCCTTTATGGGTTTTGCAGGTCTCTTTTTCCCAGTTAGTATCCGAGTAGTTAAAGCCCCCATAACAAGGACCTCATTATGAGTTGCACCTTCATCTATCGGCCTTAGTAGTAGACTTTCCATGATTTGTTATATTTGGGGGTTTGTAACAGACCCCAATGAGAATTTTGTTACTATTATTCCCTCCATGTATTTTGACCCATATGGACTCAAATCCCTCATTCCCTTCGCTAATATCCTCCCTTAGGCTAGTTTCACACTAGCGTGTTTGAGCGCTGCGACGGCCTGCGCACGGCCGCCGCTAAGCCCCTCCCCCTGCCACGCCTCCGCCGGTAGCTCCGCTTACCGGCGCATGACGCTGCATGCGTCCTGCGTCCCCTATCTTTATCACTGGGGGCGCAGGCCGTGCGCAGTCTGCATTTGGCGGCGCATGCGCCTTTTTGACGGTGCGCCGACCTGCGCCAAACGCAACCTGCTGCAGTTTGGTTGTGCCGGCGCACCGTCAAAAAGGCGCATGCGCCGCCAAACGCAGACTGCGCATGGCCTGCACCCCCAGTGATAAAGATAGGGGATGCAGGACGCATGCAGAGTCATGCGCCGGTAGGCTGAGCTACCGGCGGAGGCGTGGCAGGGGGCGGGGCTTAGCGGCGGCCGTGCGCAGGCCGTCGCTGCGCTCAAAAACGCTAGTGTGAAACTAGCCTTAAAGTGGACTTTAGACAAGATTTTACATAAAGAAAAACCCTTCGTCCTCTCCGATTTTTATGATCCTTTCTAAACAGACTGTACCCATGTAAGTTAACTGCCCAGTCATAGCTTTCATCTAACCATGTCTCGGTTATTCCCACTATGTCATAGTTTCTTGTAGATATTTCTGCTTCTAGTTCTTTCAACTTGTTTGTCAGGCTTCTGGCATTTGCGAGCATGCAGTCTAGAGGATTTTGTTTTGTTCCAATCTCCCCCTGTGGATTGTTTTAGAAATTTTCTTACCTCCCTTCTGAGTATGTTGCATCGGGTCTTCTTGCAGTACCTCATATCCTTCATCAGTATATTTTCTGGCTTCATGTTTGAGCCTAATGGGTTTCAGCAGAGAGAGGGCTCGAGGATGGAATGAGTAAGGAGCAAGAGGGACCTTGCACCTTACTCATTCCATCCTGGAGCCCTCTCTGCAATTTCATCAGGACTTTCAGGTCTTGCTTGTTTTGAGCAACTTTCACTCTTGATCCCCATAGAGTAGGAGGAAATGACCAGTTCTCATTTCAATGCCAGAACACCCCCCCTTGGACATTCTGCTCAGAAGCAAGAGACTGATATCTAGAAAACCCTGCAAACTGGTGACAGAAGGTAAATTACTTATTGTCATCATTCGGCAGCCCAGATATCCACTGAGATTATGTGAAAAGCCCGGACAACCCCTTTAATATTATGATTTTAGTCTGTTTTTAATTGCCCTCTTGTTGTATCTTTGTTACAATAAAATACATGCTTAAAATATATTATAGGTGTGCACAGGTTTCTATGCATTGGTCTTTTTTTCTTTCTTTTTTTGCTGTTGCAGCAGTTGTTTCCCGGTGCAGCGGTTTTCTCCTGGTGAAGCGGTTGTATCCTGGTGCTGTGGTTGTCTCCTGGTGCTGCTTTCTGTCCTGGCGAGGACAACACTGTCTATGTAAGTATAGAAGCTTTGAAAATGTCTGTCTCTTCCAATGCTTTTTCTGTTCCTTGTAGACTGGTCGACTCTCCTGGTGCTGCGGTTGTCTTCTGGTGCTGCGGTTGTCTCCTGGTGCTGCAGATGTCTCCTGGTGCTGCCATCTGTCCCTGGCCTGTGCTTACTGATGTGCTGTTGTATTACAGCCTGTAATGTAAGTATTGGTGTCCATGGATTTTTTTTTGTCTACATTGTGTTTGGATCTTAACAAGTTTAATTTTTCTTCTTTGTTCTTTTCTGTAGTGTTTCACTTGACGGCTGCCTGCTTTTCAAACATGTCCTCACGTGAAGAAATTACTTCTTCCCAGGGTGGACCTGACAAAGATTATGTATTCACATTTGCTATACTGATTGGTATGTAGTGACTGGCAATAATATACCTGTGTTAAATCATGTAATTTCTTTACAGGTACCTCCAGTGATGAAGAGGAGGACCAGTCAAGTGGAAATGAAGCTTCCCAGGATTGTCGGGCCCATGTGTCTCATGAGGAAAGATGGGGTGTAAGTAGTCTTTTCATCAGAGTTGTAATTGAATTTTTTTTCAGTTTTACTTAAAATTCTTTTTTTTCTATTTGATCTATAGATTTCACAATGGGAAGAAGCCACACTGGATATTGAAAATGAGCAACTAATCGATCTTGTGCAAGAGCGAGTAGCATTGTGGGACACCCGTGAACGTCAGCACTCCAACAATGTGGTGATTCAACGTCTCTGGGAAGAATTGGCAACATCGCTGCTGGCCAATTGGGACCGTGCCACGCCACATGCCAGAAATGATTTTGGTAAGTATTGCAATGTGGTCTGATGCGGCAGTGAACCTGTTAATGTATGTGCATTGTTTTCCAATTAGTTTTTTCATTTTTCCCCCTTCACACTGAAAAGAATCAAAATCCGTTGGCGTTCAATGAAGGACCGCTTCAACAAGGACATGAGAAAGGAGATTTGGGTTCGAAGCGGTGCTGCTCAAAGGTTCCGGAAATAAAAACACCACTGGAACCTTGCTTTTCTGAGGCCTGCGCTTGCTCAGCGAACGTAAGTTTTTTTTTCTTTTTAATAATGCTTTTCTTTTCCACACAGAACCTGGTGCAGCACAACACAATCTGGATCATCGTCTGTTGAAGCGGCACCTCATCTACCAGCCACTGAACAGATGCAGTCCCAAACATCCACCAGCGATGGAGCAACCTTGCAGGCTTCATTCACAGGCTGGGGAACAGGCAGGCGGTCCATCTGGTTTTCCCCTCTCCCAGCCCTCTGCTGCTGCTTTTGTTGGGTCTTCTCATCAGCGGCAGAGGGCCTGGGAGAGGTCAGGCATGGCCGAGTTTATGCACTTAAGCTCGGGCTACCAGGATGGGATTAGGTTGTTTGGTGACAGAGTGAAGATTGGTTTCAAGGATGTCAACAAATGCCAAAAACCATTCCCAAATTCAACCTACCACCTCCACCCTCACCTACCAATTTGACACTGCCTTCCCTTGTGTCTTTGTCTTGTACCTTCCAGTCTGTCTATCGATTCCCATGATTCCACTTTGTAATCTATCCCCAAAGTCTCCACTGCCATTCATGTTCAAATCCTTCAATTTGTTGACCCTTTCCCTGAAGACCCTTCCCCTGTAACCATTTCCTCATCATCTACCACCCTATCATCACAGCTCCACACCCTAAAGGTCCACCCCATCTCACCCTCACGTAAACCCCAACGCTAAACCCCATCACCCCGAATCTTAACCCTTCTTTTTTGATAAATTTTGTAAAATTAAATTTGTATTTTGTTTGCACTATATCTTGTTTTATTTGTATCAATATGCACCGCAGTCACAAACACACATGTGTATTATATTTTTGAGGGAACTTGTACGTTTTATTGGAGGTATTTAATTATTTAGCTCAGCAAACATTAGAGGTAAATTTGAACATTACATGTACATTTTTACATCACAGGTACATTTAAACATAACAGGTATGTAATTTTTACATTACAGGTAAATTTAAACATAACAGGTACATTTTACTTAGCGGCTTAAATAATTTCGTCTTGCCATGCCACACATCCATTATCTGAAACAAAGTAAGCAGCAAACTTATCCCTCATCTGGGCAACTTCCACTGTAGTTCTCAGAGGGTGAAATTGATAATCATGCAATGTAACAGGTTCCTCAGGTTGTAAGTTTGGTTGCTCTTTTACCAGGATGTAGTTGTGCAGAACCTTACACGCTTTCACAACCTCATCAATAGTGTCAATTTTTAGATTAATGGATGTGCCCAAAATGCACCATTCCGTACCAGCAATCCAAATGCATACTCCAGAGTTCTTCGTGCCCTTGTCAGACGGTAATTTTTTTTGTGTGATTTAAGTTCCGACTTGAGTAAGTTTAATAAGGTTGGCACACAATGCATCATCCCCCAAAACAACAAAAGGTATTAGTGGTCCTTCCGTGTTGGGAAGAGGTCATGGCTGCAGAAATTTAAAATGATTCCCATTTCCTCTTCCAAATGAGCCATTGTCCATGGCAACAAATCTACACTCAGCATCAGCAATAGCCATTAGAACAGTGGAAAAGTATTTTTTATAATTGAAATACCTTGTTCCACTTTGAGCAGGTTTCATTACCCTAATGTGTTTGCTGTCCACAGCCCCCACACAGTTAGGAAAATTATAAATTTCCTGGAATTTTGAAGTATTTTCCAGCCAGAGTTCAGTTGCGGGTTGGGGGAGAAATTCTTGCCACAGGACGTCACCTAAAGCATGACAGTTGTCTCTACATAATCCCAGGAAGTGTGGACACTACAATCCTGAATTGAAAATGGGGTGATGATATGGTCTCTCTGGTAGCCAGGAATCTGTGGAACAGAAAATGAGAAAAAAAAGTCAGTGCATGGCTTTTATAGCAATCATATTAATGCCAGGTCCAGAAATAGAAGGTGAGCACCATCACAATAGTCCACACATCCGCACCATCATGTGTGTATAAAAGAGACACAGCCGGCAATGCAACTGTTTTACTCTTAGGTGCACATTCATGGAAAATAAGCTAATCCACATAGCAAAAAATAGCAGAAATTAACGGCACTCACCGGGTGGTGTAGTCAAGGCTTTATTGTAAAAGCATATCAGCGGGAGAACGGGTGCAAAAAGCAGAGAGCAAAAAAGTTTTTGTGAAAAATTATTTTTTTGACTGTTTCTTTTCTCATTTTCCTTTTGTATTTATGGTATTATTATATGTGTTGTAGATTTTTGTTTTCACTTATGTGAACTATGTATACATATATTTTTTGTTATTTTGTTGATTGCTCAGCAGGTGAGCGGCACCGGTGGGAGGAGCCCTGACTTTTGGTTGTGGGTATTTCCTCCTTGGCCGGCTGCAGCTCACCATGTAACCTGTGGAAGCGCCTTTGCTGCACGAAACGATCGTCGTTGCTATCTCCTTTTTGCACCCGTTCTCCCGCTGATATGCTTTTACAATAAAGCCTTGACTACACCACCCAGTGAGTGCCATTCTTTTCTGCTATTTTTTGCTATATTAATGCCAGGTGTTTCTTTTTCCAAACTACGCACCTCAGGGTGACCAACAGATGTACCTGAGCAGGAATTGCTTGGCGATGGATCCTTGGACATGTAGCAGTAAGTCATGGAAGCTCTGTTCCGACATCCTCATGTAGTCAAAAAACTACACTGGGTTTTGCCACAGCTCTGTGCACAAAGAATGGTAGGCTCTACAGCACTCTCGGAGTTCAAAGATGTTGCCAATAGCGACGATGACGTCTTCTCTGTTTTTCTCTTCTTCTTTCTTCTTGACAAGCAAAAGCAAAGGCAGCAGCCAATTTCAGTTGTAAATCCAGATATTCCTAGAAGCTGTCCATGTCAATATCCATCTTGCAGCTAGATGCAGCAGCCAAAGATGAGGATTTCATCAGTGCAGTGTGTCTATATATATAGAAATCCTATGAGACACGCCTAGTGGGTGTCTGATGTCAAGGAAAAGCTACTGCAAAGCATTGAAAATTTCTAACGCATGCGCATAAACAACGCAAAAGCATGTAAAACGCATACGAACGCATGCACATTCAGCATTTTTTTGCGTCATGTATAAGATGATGCGGACAAAAAGCGGTGAGTAAACATGCATTTGCATGCGTTTGCGCACGCAGATGATACACTGCGCACAGAAACGCTAATGTGAACCTAGCCTTAGTTAACCAAACATCTTGAAAGATTAAGTCATTGCTGAGATAAAGCTTTGGACAAAAACAAAGTGCTTGGATGTGACAATATTCCAATAGAGCTTGTAAAGTCTTCTGAAGCAGAAGTTGATGTCATCACATGCCTGTGTCAACAGATATGGACAATTGGTAAATGGCCCAAGGACTGGACAAGATCCGTATTTATTCCTATTCCGAAGAAGGAAGATGCAACCAGCATCGGACTGGAGCACCTTGGGCCCACCAGAGAAAATCATTCTTGGGGCCTACTATGTAGCTACATAGAAATAAATACAAGACAACCAATTGTGTGCTAAAACGCGCTAATATCAGGGTATAATATAAGGTAGTACATGTCTTAATTATGAAGCAGGGGTTGGGGTAGCCCCCTCATTGAATATAAAGTAGCCCCCTCATAGAATATAATGTAGCCTCTATAACGGGGTCTTCTGTGCTCTAATACGTATTTACATTACCATCCCATTTCTCAGGAGGTCCACTCTACTTTTCCTCACTTCTGAATGAAGGATGCTGGTTCACAAGGCTTTGTAACATGGGAACATATAAAAGATCACTTCTTCTCCACGCATTTCCAGTGTGACAACATTTTACTCATCGGTCTCAGAATATACAGTATATACATACAGAGGGCAGGACAATCAATATGTGGTGGGCCAGTAGATAACAGGCTCCAATTAAGACCCCAGACGTACATTACAATAGCCACAGGTGGCCGGTGACCTCCCAATCATTTACCGAGGGATTTACAAAGGTGGGGGGAGGACAGAAGTGGGATATCTCGTTTACCTCTGCCCAGGGGTTGAAGCCGGTCGGTTGCTGCATTAGGGGTATGCATCTCACATTGCACCTATCATACATGCATCTATTCAGGGTGCTGGGGGGTTCTGTAACACGGCTCCCTCTTTTCAGCAACACGATCGGCATACACAGTCTGATCCTTAATGGATCGGCTTGGGGATGACCGAAGTCTATGGGGTTGGTACAAGTTCCGTTTGTTGACTTAGTCCATCGGCGTTACCATTTTGTTTGCCGGGTCTGTAGCGGATGGTGAAGTTTAGAGGTTGTACGGCTAAACTCCACAGCAGTAATCTGGCGTTGTCTCCAGAGACCCGATTAAGTCACACTAGGGGATTATGGTCCGTTAGGAGGGAAAACTGTCGTCCATACAAATATGGTTGTAACTTCTTGAGTGCCCATACTACTGCCAGGCACTCCTTCTCGATGGCCGCATAGCTTACTTCGCAGGGCAATAGTTTCTGACTCAGGTAAGCTACCGGGTGGTCTTGACCGTCCGGCCCGACTTGGCTCAGCACTGCCCCCAATCCAAACATAGAAGCGTCTGTGTGAACAAGGAAACGTTTAGTTGGATCGGGTGCGGCCAATACCAGGGTATTTGTGAGGGCGTCCTTTAGCTGGCGGAAGGCTTCCTCACACTCGGGGGTCCAAGTTACCTGGTGGGGGAGGTTCTTATGGGTCAGATCAGTGAGGGGCTTGGCTACGCTGCTGTAATTGGGGACAAATTTCCTATAATACCCGGCTGTCCCTAGAAACGCCATGACCTGGGTTTTAGTGCGTGGGGTGGGCCATTTGGCTATGGTCTCAATCTTGGCTGGTTCTGGTCGCTGTTTCCCACTTCCCACCCAATGTCCTAAATACTCGACCTCTGCTTTGCCCAGGTGACATTTGTTGGGGTTCAAGTTGATTCTGGCCTTGTGGATCCTGTCCAATACTGTCTCTAGGTGATTTAGATGCTCATCCCATGTCGCGCTGTAGATGGCGATGTCATCCAGGTAGGCACAAGCATAGTCCTGAGGACCATCCAGAAGCCGGGCAGCCAGCCTCTGGAAGGTCGCAGGGGCATTCTTCATCCCGAATGGCATAACTCGAAACTGGAATAAGCCAAACAGGGTGAGAAATGCAGACTTGGAAATAGCGTCAGGACTTAGGGGGATCTGCCAATAGCCTTTGCATAGATTGATGGTGGTCAAATACTTTGCCCCTGCCAGCCGGTCTAACAACTCATCCACACGTGGCATGGGATACGCATCTGTCACCGTTATCTCATTTAGCTTGCAATAGTCTACACAAAACCGGGTAGTCCCATCCTTCTTGGTCACTAACACAACGGGGGATGTCCAGGGACTATCTGACTCTTCAATGACCCCTAAACACAACATCTCTTGTATCTCTTGCTGCATTCCTTCTCATGCAGACTCAGGGACGCGGAAGGGGGGTTGTCTCAGGGGGGTCTGATCCTGGGTCTCAACCTTGTGTTGTGCCAGGCGGGTGTACCCCGGTCTCTCTGAAAACATCCTCTTTTGCTGCCTCAACAACGCCTCAGCCTGCTGTCTCTCCCGGGGCCCTAAGTTTTCTCCCAAGTGTACCTGGTCCCATTTTTTAGACTGAGTCCTCTCCCCTAAGACATCAGGCAAGGGGAGTCCTGCTAAATCCTCTGCTTTGGGTGCACAGATGGCCACTACCTCTTCAGGGTGCTCCCGGTAGGGCTTAAGCATATTCACGTGGAACATGCGGATAATCCTGGGGTCATCACAATCGGCAACATTGTAGGTGGTGTCGGCTATTTTCCCCACTACCTGTTAGGGTCCCTGCCATGCAGCTTTGAACTTGTTCTGCCTAGTTGGTTCTAACACCAGGACCTTCTATCCTATCTCAAAGTGGTGTTCTCTGGCCCTCCGATCGTACCACACACGCCTGCATGTTCCCATGTACAGCCCGAGTCAGCTCCTGTAGGCGGTCCCGGAACTCCAGAACATAGGGAACAATAGGTATCCCTTCTATGGTTCCCTCCCCTTCCCAGTGTTCTCGCACTATGTCTAGGGGTCCCCTTACCCTCCTCCCGTATAACAGTTCGAACGGGGAGAACCCCGTGGATTCTTGGGGCACCTCCCGATAGGCAAACAGGAGGTGTGGCAAGAATTTCTCTCAGTCCCTGTAGGTCCTGGTAAAAGTCCCAATGAGTTGTTTTAATGTTCCGTTAAAACATTCACACACCCCATTGGTTTGCGGGTGGTACGGGGCGCTTCTAATGGACTTTACGCCGCACAGCTTCCACAATTGGTTGGTAACCTCTGCTGTAAACTGGGTACCCTGGTCCGAGATAACCTCCCAGGGAAATCCAACCCGTGAGAAAACCTGGAGCAGGGCAGCCACCTCTGTCTCTGCCAGTATGTTAGGTAATGCAACCGCCTCTGGATACCGTGTGGCATAATCTACCACTGTCAATATATACTTTTTCCCTGATGGACTGGGTTTGGCTAATGGCCCTATCAGATCGATCGCTACTTGGCTAAATGGCTCCTCCACAATGGGAAGGGGGTGTAGTTTCCCCTTACAGTGATCTCCCCTCTTGCCAATGCGCTGGCAACTGTCACAGGTCTGGCAGCACTGACGAACATCATAGGTTACCCCCAGCCAAAAGAAGTTTTGTGTCAGACGATGCCTGGTGCGACTGACGCCGAGTTGCCCGGCTAAGGGTATGTCTTGAGAGATTCGCAGTAGCTCCTGCCCACTTCTTGGGAACTACCAGCTGTCGTTTTATAGTGGGGCTCGTCCCTGTGTGGCGCTGCTCTGTAATCCGGTAGAAGAGTCCCTGATGCCATACAAACTGTTCCCCTTCCAGTATTCCTCTCCCCTCCTGTGCCTTCCCACGATACCCCTGTAATGAGGAATCCTCAAGTACCTTCCTTTTAAACTCAGCTGGAGTGGCCCCAGAAATACGTCTGGCTATGGGCATACATGTAGGACTGGGGTGTCTTACCTGGGCCTCCTCTGAGTGTGATTCCGCCTCCGCAGCTCGAGCTAGTCTCCGGGTGGTCACAGGATAGGTCTCAGCCAGAATGGTGACCAAGAATGCTGCCAACATGGGCCCCAAGTCATTTCCCAGCAAGATGTCTGCAGGCAAATCCTCCATCAGACCGACCTCAACAAGGCCATCCCCGACTCCCCAGTTCAGGTGAATCCTGGCAGTGGGCAGTCGATGTATGGCTCCCCCTGCTACATGGACGGCCCCTGTCCAGTCCATCTTCACTTGGTCCCGGACAAGATGAGGCTTCACAAGGGTCAAAGTTGCTCCGGAATCTCTTGGTCCCTGCATATATTTCCCATTAACCCACACCGCCTATCAATGCTTTTGTCGATTATCTGCCCGGGCTGCCAGCACGGGGTCTACTTCATGCAGCACTTCCTCCATCTCTTTCATCCCCGGATTAGTCATAGCCCCCAATGCCGGGTCAGCTTCGCTCTGGTAGTAGTGTACAGCAGCCCGGTTGACGTTAGCCGTTCCCACCTTTGGCCACTGGGTACGCTGAGTCCGGTTGGGACATTGTCTTTGCAGGTGGCCCAGCTGATGGCAGGTGTGACATCACACCTCAGGGGGACTCTGGTATGCCGGGGTTTTAGCTAGTCCCCCGACAATCTTCTGTGGTTTAGGGGCCTCCAGACCCATGGGAGGGCCCCTAGTGACAGTCTTTGATCCTGATAACTGAGACCTCCTGGCATCATGATGTTCATTGGCCAGTCGAGCGGCCTCTTCAAGAGTCATTGGCCGTCTGTCCTGAAGCCATTCTTGTGTCTCGGGGTTTAGTCCAATAAAGAATTGCTCTAACAAGAAGAGCTGGAGGATGTCCTCCTTAGTGGTTGCTTGGCTCCCTTGTACCCACATTTGGCAGTATGCTTCAGGTGTCAGCGCATACCGGGCCAAGATCATTTCTTTGACCCTCACATAGTCCATACAGTTCTCATCAGGTACCGTGCGATAGACGTCCGCTGCCTGGCCTGTCAGCTTGCTGGCGAAACCTTAACCCAATCCTCCGGCTTCACTTGATGAAGGGCACACTGCCACTCAAAGTCCTGCAGAAAGCCATCAATGTCTTCCTCTGCCTCCCCCAACTGTCAGAAGGCATTATACTGGATTTTTTGGGGGCTTACTGCTGACGGTACCTGGGCGGAGGCCAGAGCTCCCCCTGCTCGCTGACTCTCCTCTCTCCGCTTTGCCATCTCCATCTTGGCTAGCTCTATCTTGGCTAGCTCTAGTTTGGTCTGCTCTGCCATCTCTATCTTTGCTAATTCTATCCTGGTCCACTCTGCCATCTTTTCCTTCAGATCAGTACGCACATCAGCCATCACCTCTCATACGATCTCTACTGCAGGGTTTGGGCCATAGAACACCAGTATGCTCTTTAACTCCCTCTGGAATTCAGTCTCTTCCACGTTCACATTGGGGGGCGCTGCACTGTCGTGTTCCATGATGGCTGCTATCAAATCCGCTTTTGTTTTGTTGCTGGCGATTAATCCTCGAGCTTCCACCAGGTCTTTTAATGTATTTGTCTTTAACTTCTGGTAGTTGTTTTCCATTCAGTCCTTTACTCCTATAGACGGGGTATCATATCTCGCTGTCTGCCACCAGTGTAACGGGGTGTTCTGTGCTGTAATACCTCTTTACATTAGCACTCCATTTCTCAGGAGGTCCGCTCTACTTTTCCTCATTTCTGAATGAAGGACGCTGGTTCGAAAGGCTTTGTAACATGGGAACATATAAAAGATCACTGCTTCTCCATGGATTTCCAGTGTGACAACATTTTACTCATCAGTCTCAGAATATATATACATACAGAGGGCAGGACTATCAATATGTGGTGGGCCAGTGGATAACAGGCTCCAATTAAGATGCCAGACATACATTACAATAGCTGCAGGTGGCCGGCGACCCCTGATCATTTACCGAGGGATTTACAAAGGTGGGGAGAGTTCAGAAGTGGGATATCATGCTTACCTCTGCCCAGGGGTCACAGCCAGTCAGTTGCTGCATTAGAGGTATGCATCTCACATTGCACCTATCATACATGCATCTCCTATTCTTCGTGCTTGGGGGTTCTGTAACAGCCTCCTCATAGAATATAATGCAGCCCACCTCATAGAATATAATGCAGCCCCCTAATAGAATATAATGCAGCCCCCCTCATAGGGTATAATGCAGCACCCAACAAAATATAATGCAATCCCCCATAAGGTATAATGCAGCCCCCATAGAATATAATGTAGCACCCTCATATGGTATAATGCAGCCCCCCTCACATAGTACAATGCAGCCCCTCCAGAGAATATAATATAGCCCCCTCAGAGAATAATGCAAGCCCCTTATAAGGCAACCCCCATAGAATATACTGTAGCTCCATCATAGGGCATAATCCAGCCCCCTCATGTAGTATGATGTAGCCCCTTGAGAGAATAATGCAGCCCCCACACAGAATATAATGCAGCCACCCACAGAATATAATGTAGCCCCTCATAACGTATAACACAGCCTCTTCATAGGATATAATGCAGCCTCCCTCATACGATATAATGCAGCCTCCCTCATTAGGTATAATGCAGTACCCCTCCACCTCCATCATTGTTCTCCCCCTTCACCCCCATCATTGCCTTCTCACTCATCACCCTTATCATTGCCCTTTCCACCACCTCCATCATTGCCTCCTACCCCACCACCATTGTCCTTTCCACCACAGCCATCATTGTTTTCTCCCCCACCACCCCCATCATTGCCCATTACAACACCTCCATCATTGCCTCCTCCCACCACCACCATCATTGTCCTTCCCACCACAACATCATTGCCTTCTCCCCCACCATCCCCGTTGTCCTTTCCACCACCAACAACATTGCCTTCTCCCCACCACCCCATCACTGCTCTCGCCATCACCCACATAATTGCCAATTTCCAATACACACACACAGCACCACTCTCACACGCAGCACCACACACACACAGCACTGTACTAGTCTCACGTACACACACACACAGCACTGCATGCAGGTAGACAGACACACACACAGCACCACTCACCTCTCCAAATGTTCCCCGCAGCTGCTGTCCATCCCAGCAGCTTTCTCTCTGAAACAGCCACGCTGAATGATGGCATCATTCAGCTGCACTTTGTCAGACAGGACATGCCGGGCTGGAAGCAGGATGGCATTGGATCCCTGCAGCTCCGCTCTGCTGCCAAGTTGCAGGAATCGCTCCATGCCCGGTGATTGCCCTCAGGGTGTCATGTCGGACGCTGTTCACACCACAGCGTCCGGCAGGCAGAGGTAGTTCCACCTCCAGCCACTATAGCCTCAGTGGTGCCGGCTTGATCTTCAGGCTCTCGGGGGTTAATCCTGCTGGAGACCAGGTTGGAAGGTTAGTCACGCCCACGGTCTTTAAATAGTCATACTGGCATATGGGCGTCGCCGATTATAGCTTGTGTTTTCATACCAAGTGGTTCCGGTCTGGAGTGGAGGTGTTGCAGAGAGAGAGATTCGTATCTGGTGTCGTATGATCCGTCGTTATCCTTTCTCCTTCCCATATTTGTGTTTAGTTGTGCCCTGTTCACATTACTGTATATTCCTGTGTGTGTGCGGCGCAGTGCAGTTTAAGTTCTCCCTGTCTGTCTTATTTGTGTGGGAGCTTTGGTGGTGTGTCTCCTCACTGGGTGGAGGGTGGAGGGTTAAGTGCAGGGCTGAGCAGGAGATAAGGAAAGGGAGGAGGCTCAGGCATTTGCACCTTCAGCAAAAACCCTGGGTTGAGGGTCAGACAGGGTTTCCCCTAGTGAAAGGGACACCACAGGGGCCCGGGGTATTTCTGTCTTAGTTGTCCTAAGCCCCGCGTGACATTGGCTCAGGTATTTGTGAAGGAGGTGGTCAGACTCCACGGAGTACCATCTGACATAGTATCTGATAGGGGTACGCAATTTGTGGCGAGGTTTTGGAAAGCTTTTTGCTCAAGGTTGGGGATCAAGTTGTCACATTCATCGGCGTTTCATCCACAGTCTAATGGACAAACTGAGCGCATGAACCAAAATCTAGAACAGTATTTACGATGTTTTGTGTCCGACAACCAGGAGGAGTGGTCTACTTTCCTTCTTCTGGCCGAATTTGCGTTAAATAATCACCGCCAAGAGTCATCAGGAGAGTCTCCATTCTTTTGTGTGTACGGTCAACATCCTCAGTTTTGTACCTTACGTCAGGGTGACTCCGGGGGTGTCCCGGAGGAGGATCAGCTAGGAGTCCAATTGTCATCAGTCTGGAGGCGGGTGAAACAGCGTTTGTTGAGCATGAGTGCCAGGTACAAACGGGTGGCTGACAGTAGACGCATGCCAGGTCCGGACCTGTGTGTGGGTGAATGGGTGTGGTTAGCTACGAAGAACATAAAACTCAAAATTCCATCTTTAAAACTGGGTCCAAGGTTTATTGGGCCTTTTAGGATTTCTGCCATCATTAACCCAGTGGCTTATCGGTTGGAACTTCCTGCGGTGTACAAAATACATAACGTTTTTCACAGGGCTTTATTGAAAAAGGTGGTAGGCTTGGTGGACACGACGCCGATGCCACCTCCAGTCATGGTGGATGGCGATTTAGAGTTCGAGGTCACCAAGGTAGTGGACTCTCGAGTAGTACGCCGTACTCTTCAGTATTTGGTGCACTGGCGGGGGTATGGTCCGAAGGAGAGGTCTTGGGTTCCAGCCTCAGACATACATGCGGATCGGCTGGTCAGTTCTTTTCACCGTCGTCATCCGGACAAGCCGGGTCCTATGAGTCTTGAGGGCCCTGGGGTCCCTCGTTGAAGATGGGGTACTGTCATGTCGGACGCTGTTCACACCACAGCGTCCGGCAGGCAGAGGTAGTTCCACCTCCAGCCACTATAGCCTCAGTGGCGCCGGCTTGATCTTCAGGCTCTCGGGGGTTAATCCTGCTGGAGACCAGGTTGGAAGGTTAGTCACGCCCACGGTCTTTAAATAGTCATACTGGCATATGGGCGTCGCCGATTATAGCTTGTGTTTTCATACCAAGTGGTTCCGGTCTGGAGTGGAGGTGTTGCAGAGAGAGAGATTCGTATCTGGTGTCGTATGATCCGTCGTTATCCTTTCTCCTTCCCATATTTGTGTTTAGTTGTGCCCTGTTCACATTACTGTATATTCCTGTGTGTGTGCGGCGCAGTGCAGTTTAAGTTCTCTCTGTCTGTCTTATTTGTGTGGGAGCTTTGGTGGTGTGTCTCCTCACTGGGTGGAGGGTGGAGGGTTAAGTGCAGGGCTGAGCAGGAGATAAGGAAAGGGTGGAGGCTCAGGCATTTGCACCTTCAGCAAAAACCCTGGGTTGAGGGTCAGACAGGGTTTCCCCTAGTGAAAGGGACACCACAGGGGCCCCGGGTATTTCTGTCTTAGTTGTCCTAAGCCCCGCGTGACATTGGGTTAGCTGCCTGCAGGGGCCCACCTCTGGGATACATTACATGCGGTATGTCCACTCCTGTGGGAAGTGTTAGCCTCAACCTGTGGCTAACACTGCCCACTATTAAAGTCAAATGGTACTCACTCCTCTCCATGCCCATGGGGGCATGGGGAAGCGTAAATATTCATTTATCTTTAGCAGCGGAGACAGGCTCTTGTCTCCAGCTGCTGCTCCACTTGCACTGTGAGGTCCCCCCTGACTCAAAGGCCCCATAGCAGCTGGATGTGCCGCTATTAGTGACAAGCCACTGGCTGGGAGCCCTTTCTCTGCTTCAACACCTTCCTTTTTAGAGACTGCCGGTACTATTGCCAGGAAAAAAAGACTGGATTTGAGTTTATGTTCCGCTGATGTCATCCGGTGGTGTAGAGAAGTCGTGGCCAATCCAGCTCTTGTTCATTAGGATAAGAGTCAGTCTGTCAGCATTTTCAGTTGATAGACAGATGCACCTATCAGTTATAATACCCCTGGTGGCACAAAAAATTCGCTCTTACAAAATGCTAGTGGCAGGGCAGGCCAGGAACTCCAAGGTGTAGAGAGACAGTACATGCCACATTTCTAGCATGGATACCCAATAGTTGTAAGGAAATAAGGAATCATGAAGGACACTGGTACGGTTGCCAAGGTACTTCTTCAGCATTTTCCAAAAGTGTTCCCTCCTTGTCAGAGTACCCAGTGCATCATGGCCAGAGCACTCGGAGGGGCTGAGAAAATGGTACCATTCCCCTGCCTCTGCTGCACCCGGTGTGTGTTTCTCCCTCATCTCTACTCCTTAATTGTCCAAGGAACTGTGACCTCTGCCAGCAGCATTGTCAGATGGGAATTTTTAAAATAATAAGGGCCTTTTGGTACTGCAACATTTTATTAGACTTCTCCGCCATGGCAAGGAGAGATGGAAAGTTCTCCTTGTAGAGTGGGTCTAGAATGGTGACCAGCAGTAATTAGTGTAGGCCAAAATGCGTAAAACGTGAGGGTAACGGGAAAGACAATGGAACATAAAATTAGCCATGTGTGCCAGACTGACAACAGCCAAGACTTCCCTATCCCCACCAAGAAGATGACTGCCTGTCTTCTCCTCTTCATCCTCATTCTCCCTTTCCTCCTCAACTTCAGGCCATCCATGCTGAAAAAATGGAATGAAGGTGGTGGGGGTATTGCTATCTGTAGTGCAGGTAATCAGCTGCTGTCCCTACTCCTCATTATCACTCAATTCATGTGAGAAGATGAAATGCCGCTATGCTGTGTAGCATTACCCTGTATAGTTTATTGCTCCATTTCAACTTGCTCCACCTGCAAAGGCTTCTCTTTATTTGTAAGCAGCAAGTGTTTCAGCAGACAGAGAAGCGGGATGGTGATACTGATTATGGTATCATCGCCGCTCACCATCTTGGTCTAGTTCTCAAAATTTTGGAGAACCGCACAGATGGCAGACATCCATGCCCACTCATCATCAACTCTTATGTGCGGAGGCTGACCGGAATACCGAAGGGTATGTTGTAGCTAGTATTGAACTACTGCTCTCTGTTGCTCACAAAACCTTGCTAGCATATGTAACGTTGAGTTACTAACATTGAGCAAAAGCTGCTTTAGCACTGTCAAGGCAGTGGCAGCTGTAGCTGACTTGCGGAAAAAGCCACATGGCGTACTTTCATCAAGTAGCTCAGGCAGATCTGAGTAGGTTTTAAGAAGCCACTGAACCATTAAGTTGAGCACATGGGTCAGGCATTGTACGCATGCGAGGTTGAGAAGCTTTAGAGATGCCACCAGGTTATGACCATTGTCACACATGACCATGCCTGGTTGTAAGTTCACAGGCGAGAGTCACATATCAGTCCGGTCTGTTAGAACTTTCAACAACTATGCGGCAGTGTGTGGTTTGTTTCCCCAGCAGATTAGCTTCAGCAGAGCCTGTTGCCACTTGGCCGAGGTGTATTGCTTCCAGCTTACGACTGCTGTTGATGTTTCAGAGATAGAGGGTGAGGAGGAAAAGAAGGAGGTGCAGAAACTGTTGTAGAAGGTGGTGGAAACTCTGATTGATACTTGTCGGTAGCACATGGTCCATCCCAGGGTAAGACTGTGTGCTGGCTTCCCCAATATTCACCCAGTGTGCCATCAGGGATATAAAACAACACCATATGGAACCAATTGATATATATCCTAATAGAGTCACCCACTTTGTAGTGTCGACTCAATGGGAATTGAAAGTGGACACTACAGCATAACATATTACACAGAGAAAAATGGAGTACGAGTCCAATATCATGAAAAAATAACAAGATTTATTAAACATATAGTAGTACTGACAAATTACATACATATATGACAAAATGAAGGATCAGATGATATCCGCTGCTTTAGTCCTACAGATTCCAATATAAAGTGCTAAGTGCTTATGATGGATATGGGCCATATATTAGGGATTAAAAAGTGCAGAGAGATCATAATAGGTGCGCATCCTGAAGAAACTCCCACTATCCCATGCAATAGTGCTTACCCATGGATCCTGAAAGTGGTTACTGTGCAGAGTGAATATGTGTATGTACGAATGACTAGAATATTGCATAAATACAATTTAATAACATCTATAGCGTTACTTATAAATGTGAAACATTAGTGATCAATTAAATATTAATCCATTATAAGAGACTTTTATGTGATTATTACATTATCCACTATGTCATTTTTAAAAAAGTGCATGTGAAGTACTTCAAAAGAAGTGCACGCATACTATAACAAGACATATGTGACATATGTGTGTTATATAATACACCAACGTTAATATATTATAGTCTTTCAGGATCCATTTCCCCCTCCTTAGATATATTGCTGAGATTGTGGCTCTAGTGCGCATGTCTGCGGTATGTACCCGTGAAGCATTGCTGAGACGCACCAGTGACGCTTGCGGATCAGTGATGTCACAGTGACGTCCTCTGATGCGCAGCGCCATGCTGTCGCCGGTGGTGATGCAGTTTCCGGGGCAGAATACCGGACACACGCGCCGCATGATTGAGCACCTGCCAGCAGGATATATAACCCGGTCCCTTACACAACACATCATGGCACCTTGAGAAAGAGGCAAAACGTGCGTCGGTGGCGGCGCTGCTTACTGTCCTGGTGGAGGTCAATATGGGTAAGCACTATTGCATGGGATAGTGGGAGTTTCTTCAGGATGCGCACCTGTTATGATCTCTCTGCACTTTTTAATCCCTAATATATGGTCCATATCCATCATAAGCACTTAGCACTTTATATTGGAATCTGTAGGACTAAAGCAGCGGATATCATCTGATCCTTCATTTTGTCATATATGTATGTAATTTGTCAATACTACTATATGTTTAATAAATCTTGTTATTTTTTCATGATATTGGACTCGTACTCCATTTTTCTCTGTGTAATATGCCATCAGGGATATGTAGCGTCCCTGGCCACAAGCTCTTGTCCATGTGTCTGTGGTTAAGTGGAAATTCCCAGTAACAGCCTTGGTCAAGGCACAGCTGATGTTATGGAACACATGTTTTAGGATTCTGGACTTTCCTTTGTCCCTGCCATGGAACTTCCTGTCTGTTCTGATTATTTAAGCCCAGGTCATGTGCTCCTCTTTGCCTGAGTATTTTGTTGCTGTTGGCTCATAAGCTTCTGCTGTTCTGCTGGTGGACTCCCTGCTGCTGCTGCTAGTTACTCGGTGCTCTGCCTCTCCTCATTCTGCTGCCTACAGTCCTCTGGGCATCTCCCTGATGCTGTCTGTGCTTAACTACTGCTGGACTTCTAGTTGGAGCTATTCGCCCTGGAACTGCTGTGGCCTATAAGGAATTCTGACATCATCTTCTCCTCTAGGTCTGTGTTTGTGTGGGCTGCTTTGCAGGAAATGTGCAGGACTTACAGCCCAAACGGTACACATAGTGACCTTCTCTTGTTCATGCCACTTCTGTATTAAGCTGGACTTCCACATTTAACTGCTGAGTGCTTTCCGACCTTTATGATTGCTGCACTTCTACACTTTAGTGCTGTGTGCATGCTCATTCTTAATGTCGCTGGACTGCCTCATTAAATGTGGTGTGCTTACTGACATACTTTCTGCTGGACTCCAACGGTTAGTGCCTTGTACACACCTGCATTATTTTACTGTTGGACTGGTTATATTAGCGGTCCAGCCCCGCTCTTCAGTTACTCTTGACATTTCTATTAAGCTGTGTTTTCGTTACAATTGCAGGAAGTGCTCTGTTAGTTATGCTTTACTTGCATCATTCCATATTGTGCTGTTTTTTCGTTACAATTGCAGGAAGTGCCCTGTTAGCTTTATACACTTGTTAAATATACTTATTTGCAGCAACTTTGGTCTCAGTGTCATATTATCCCACGCAATCAATTTTGTGGGTTTGTGAATCAAAGCCTTTTGTATTTTGATGTGCATGCCTCCCACTTCCTTACTGATCGATCCAAGGTTTTATGTATAATCATGTTACTTACTTCCCGAGCTCTCGAGTGGGCAAATACGCTTATGGAGACTCGTGATCCTCGCTTGAATAGACTTGATGATTTTTTTGCTGCAATGTCTGTGATGTCTGATTATTCTAATCTTCGCACTACAGCTGAGACCGCCTTGTTAGCTTTATGTCAGGGTAAGCGTTCTGTCATTGAATACGCTACTGAATTTAGACAGCTGGTGGTGGATTTGATTTGGGACTGTTACGCTCAAATACCCATTTTTAATAGTGGATTGTCTAGTGCGATGAAAGATAAGTTAGCTCATTCAGATGCTCCGCAAGAGTTAGACGCTTTTATACAACATTGTGTACGCATTGATATACGAATTACTGAGCTTAGACAGGAGAGATTTGCAGCCTAAAGAACTTACTGTTAGGTGTCGGGTTCCTGCAGCGGCTCAACAGGAATCCAGAGCCTCACATTCTGCGGTCTCCCATTATCTTTTGACTGCAGAGGAGATTGCTCAGCAGTCCCGGAGTCCCAGATGCTCTGCCCAGACCTGCTCTGTGGGTCAGGCTGTTGCTGCCACCTTTGGGTCAACAATAGCAATGCAGACTGCTCAGCAGCAAATCGCTCCAGAGGCTAAGTCCCTCCGTCACTCTACTGGGCATGCTCACGAGACGATCTCCCATTGGCGATCGGGAGTCACATGCCCAGGTCCTTCTCGTGATCTGATTGGTCTATCTCTGGGATCTGGAAGCTTCCGGAAGGTCCCGGCTATAAAAGGTTTGCATGGCCGCTCGACATAGAGTCAGCGCCAGTCAGTGGCATGCTACAGGTCACAGTGCATATCATCACCTAACTAGCGTCCGACAGTGCGCCCCTCCTGGGCACTGTCGTATAGCGGCTGTGTCAGTCGCCGCGCTGCAGTCTGCAGCACTAGTGGGCGTCCACGGAAGCGACGTCGCATGCACGATGGACTTTTACCCTCTGCCTTGGGCCCAGCTCCTGTGACCACATACCGTGCGTGCTTTTCTCTGAGACCTGTGAGTTCAACAGGCTCAGCACTTATGTTTATGCCTTAGTCGTCTCTGTGAAGCGAACAGAGTACGCCCAGTGCACACCGGGTGACGTTCAACCCGTGTGCGATATACCGCCATATTGTGCGCCTGCCATTACATAGCAGCAGTTTAACACCTCTGCATGGTGGACCCCGGGCGGTGAACGCACTTTCTATTATTTTATATTTAGCGCGTTCTGCCGTCCCTAACACCTACAGACAAATCCTCTTGGGAGGTTGAACCAGTTCCCATGCAGGTGGATGCTTTACAGTGGAGTGAGAGTAGCGGGCGCAGGGAACATCGTTTTCGGGAAAGTCTGTGTTTTTACTGCAGTCACTTCCTTATCAACTGTCCCAAGCAGCCTCGCAAGGTACTCTCCACGGTAGGGGAATTTGAGAATCATGATGCTGAATCTGTTACATCGGACTCTAGTTTTTCTGTGAATGCCATCTTTCATTCTCTATCTGTGACCGCCTCTCCTAAAACACAGAGGGATAAAGAGACACATTGCTCCCTTCCCATTAAGATCTGGTTGTCAGGACAATGGATTCCCTGTGCAGTTATGGTGGATTCAGGGGCAGGAGGTAATTTTATGGACTTAACCTTTACCTAGGAACATGGCATTCAGACTCAGCAGAAAGCCATCGCGGTTACTTTGGAAATGGTGGATGGTTCCCCTCTAGTTTCTAGACCAGTAGATCAGGAAACTGTACCTCTGGAAGTCTCCATTGAACCCAATCATCAGGAAATGTTATCCTTTATGTTGATCTCAATATATTTCCCTTTTATTTTTGGAATTCCATGGCTGCAGCCTCAAATTCCTATCATCAACTGGGAGACCAAGGATATCACTTTCCCATCAAGAGAAACATCAGTAACAAGCCAGACAACTCCTTCCAGTCACAGAAAGTACCACTGAGGTATCTTTATTACCATCTATTTATAATTAATTTTTCAGATATTTGTGGGAAGAAAATGGCAGACCAGCTTCCTCCTCACAGACCTTATGATTGTCCCATTGAACAGCTTCAGGGGGCAGGTATTCCATTCAAGAATGTCTACCCACTAGCAGCTCTGGAGCTGCAGGCTTTGAGGGAATACATTAATGAGAAATTGGCTAAGGGTTTCATTCTCCCCTCCTCATCACCGGCAGGAGCACCTATCTTTTTCATTAAAAAGAAGGATGGAACTCTTAGACCTTGCATTGATTATTGGAAGCTCAATAAGGTAACCATCTGGAATCACTACTCTTTACCATTGATTCCTGAACTGCTGGAAAGAGTACATGGTAAAGTCTTCTCTAAGTTGGATCTTCGAGGAGCTTATAATTTGATTTGGATCCGCGCTGGAAATGGAAGACTGCATTTAGATGTCGGTATGGGCATTTCGAATATCTGGTGATGCCTTTCGGTCTCCGCAATGCTCCGGCAACCTTCCAACATCTGGCTAATGATATTTTTACAGATCTGCTAGACTAATTTGTCATGATCTATCTGGACGATATTTATATTTTTTTATGATTCATTGTAGGAACATCAGGGGCATGTAAAAACCATCTTGAGACGTCTGAAAGAGAATCATTTCTGCATTAAGCCTGAAAAATGTGAATTCCATTGCACAGAGATTCAATTTATGGGGTATGTCATCTTGCTACTGGGGCTTAACATGGAGGCAAGTAAGATCCAGGCTATTCTTGATTGGCCCGCACCTAAAAATGTCAAGTAGGTACAGCGTTTCATTGGATTCACAAATTTTTATAGACGATTTATTCATAATTTCTCTGAAATTGTTCGACCGATTACACAGCTAACTAAGAAGGAATAGACTTTCTTGTGGTCCTCACAGGCTCAGGAAACCTTTGATAGTCTTAAGTCCCGGTTTACTTCTGCACCTGTGCTGATTCACCCTAGCTCAGTACATCCTTTCATCGTGGAAGTGAACGCTTCGGACTGTGCTCTGGGGGCATCCTCTCACAAAGAACGAGAGACAAGGATCTGTTACATCCATGTGCTTTTTTTCCCACAGACTTTCCGCTGCAGAGAAGAGCTATGATGTGGGAGATAAAAAGCTTCTAGCCATTATCGCTGCATTTAAGGAATGGAGGAATCATCTGTAGGGGGCAGCACAAGTTATTGTGCTCACGGATCATCGCAATCTGGAATTTCTTAGATCTGCTAGATGGCTTTCTCCACGGCAGGCTCATTGGAGGCTATTTTTGAACCAGTTTAGTTTTCCAAAGACATACTGATTGGGAATTTAGATTGTGAGCCCCATCGGGGACAGTGATGAAAATGTATGCAAACTGTAAAGCGCTGCGGAATATGTTAGCGCTATATAAAAATAAAGATTATTATTTATTATTATTTTGTCATTTCGTACCGCCCAGGGTCACATAATGGGAAAGCGGATGCTTTGTCCCAAATCCATGCCACGGATTCCGTATCTTTGACCCCATCCAAAACCATCTTGTCTGATGCCAACTTTGACGGAGTCATTCAGAATAAGGACTTATGGGAGACCATTAAGGAGGCCTATGACGCAGAGCCATTTCTCGCCAACCCGACTGCTGATGTGAACTTAGATCTCAAAAATGGTACGTGGGTCTAGGATCAACGTTTATACATTCCGGAGGCCGTAGTTCTGCAGGTCCTCAAGTTTGTCCATGACTCCAAGTTGGCTGGTCATCAGGGGATACAGAAGAAAAAGGAGTTCCTCAGCTATTTTTTTTGGTGGCCTACCTGTTTGAAAGACATGAAAAGCTATGTTCTCTCTTGTGAGGTATGTGAACGCTTTAAGACTCCTCGTGTATCACCTACTGGATTGCTACAACCACTACCTGTCCCCGCTCGTCCTTGGGGGTCTATTTCGATGGACTTTATAGTAGAATTGCCCACCATCGGGTGGAAAGAATTCTGTTCTGGTGGTTATAGATCATCTTACTAAAGCTGCCCACTTCATCCCTTGTACTGGTCTTCCCTCTGCCAAGGAGACGGTAGCTCTGGTCATCCAGAATATGTTCCGGCTGCATAGAGTTCCGGACTACATCATCTCCAATCGGGGAGTGCAGTTTACGTCTAGGTTCTGGAAGGGATTCTGTTCTGCGCTTGGTGTTAATGTTTATTTGTCTTCTGCATATCATCATCAGACTAATGGGCAGGCGGAGTGAACTAATCAGACTCTGGAACAGTATCTTCAATGCTATATCAGCCATTCGCAGGACGACTGGTTGGAGTTGCTTCAGCTAGCATAATTTTGTTACAACAACAACTCTCAGAGTTCATCTACTAAGGTAACACCCTTCTTTGCCAACTTGGGTTATCATCCCAATATTCTTCCCAGCTCCCCGATCGATGCACTGGTGCCTGCAGTTCATGAGAAGTTGACAGCAATGAGACAGAATCTGGAAACCTTGAAGGGATCACTATCTACTGCACAGGAGAGATATAAAAGATCTGACAATAGGTTTTGGAGGCTTGCACCTATGTTCAAGGTAGGGGACTCTGTGTGGTTATCCACAAAAAACTTGAGATTGAACGTTCTGTCACAGAAATTGGGACAAAAATTCATTGGCCCGCTCAAGATCTCTGGGATCATGAGTTCCGTTGCTTGTCATCTGAAGCTACCAAGCACCTTGAAGGAACATCCTGTGTTTCATGTCTCCCTATTAAAACCAGTGCCTCCAAATACTTTTCAGGGTCATATTACACCTCCTTCTCAGCCTGTATTGGTCGACAGACAAGAACAGTTTTTTGTGTAGAAAATTCTGGACTCTAGGATCTGCAGGAATCAACTTCTGTACCTCATCAAGGGGCAAGGATATCCATCTGAGGAAAACTGTTGGGAGCCTGTGAGCAATATCTGTGCTCCTCAAAAGATTACACTATTCCATCAGAAATATCCTGAAAAACTTGGTCCTGGATCATCCTAAGGCCGCTTATTAGGTAGGCGTAATGTAAGTTTTGTATCTTGCTCTGCCATGGAAATTCCTGTCTGCCCTGATTATTTAAGTCCAGGTCATGTGCTCCTCTTTGCCTGAGTATTTTATTGTTGTTGGCTCCTGAGTTCCTGCTGTTCTGCTGGTGGACTCCCTGCTGCTACTCATTACTCGGTGCTTTGTCTCTCCTTGTTCTGCTGCCTACAGTCTACCTGATGCTGCCTGTGCTTAACTGCTGTCTGGACTTCTAGTTGGAGCTATTTGCCCCTGGAACTGCTGTGTCCTGTAAGGAATCCTACATCTCCTCTAGGTCTGTGTTTTTGTGGGCTGCTGTGCCAGACTTGTGCGGGATCTACAGCCCAAAAGGTACACATAGTGACCTTCTCTTGTTAATGCCACTCCTGTATTAAGCTGGACTTCGACGTTTAAGTGAAGAGTGCTTTCCCACCTTGATTATTGCTGGACTTCTGCACTTTATTGCTGTGTGCGTTCTCATTCTTATCACTGGACTGCCTCATTAAATGCGGTGTGCTTACTCACATTCTTTCTGTTGCACTCCTACGTTTAGTGCCTTGTATACACCTGCGTTATATTACTGTTGGACTGGTTAAATTAGCGGTCGTTCCCCCGCTCTTCAGTCACTCTGGACAGTTCTATATTGAGCTGTGTTTTCGTTACAATTGCAGGAAGTGCTTTATTAGTTTTGCTTTACTTGCATCATTCCATATTGTGCTGTGTTTTCATTACTATTGCAGGAAGTGCCTTGTTAGCTTTGTACACTTGTTAAATATACTTATTTGCATCAACTTTGGTCTCAGTATCATATTATTCCATGCAATCAGATTCCGTAGTACCCATATAATTGTTACAACATGCCCATGTAAGGTGGTGACTAGTGATGAGCGAGCATGCCTGTCACTACCCGGTGCTCACGATGTTCGGAGCTTGAGTATTTCTGCGGTTGTTCAGCGGGAGCCTAGGTCCCTGCCCTGCATGTTTGGTGCTCTTTAGAGAGCTAATGAACATGCAAGGATTGTCTGCCACATACTAAAATGCCGCAGCCATGTTGGTTATGGCATTACAGTGATTGGCTGGTCGCATAGCGCCATCAGGTCTGTCGCAAACTGGGCGGCATCATGCTCATCACAGTCTGCTCTGGACTCATGTAGTGTAGGGAGAGTTGCTGCTGAGCTAGGGAGAGATTCTGTTGTTTTTTAGTTAGTGTGGGTATACCATCTCTAATACACAAATCTATCTCAACCAACAGTCCTTCTGAGGAATAATAAAGGTGTACAGTGGGTATGGAAAGTATTCAGACCCCTTTAAATTTTTCACTTTGTTTCATTGCAGCTATTTGGTAAATTCAAAAAAAGTTTTTTTTTTTTCTCATTAATGTACACTCTGCACCCCATCTTAACTGAAAAAAACAGAAATGTTGGAATTTTTGCAAATTTATTAAAAAAGAAAAACTGAAATATCACATGGTCATAAGTAGTGTTGAGCATTCCGATACCGCAAGTATCGGGTATCGGCCGATACTTGCTGTATCGGAATTCCGATACCGACTTCCGATATTTTTTCAATATCGGAATTCGGCATCGGAATCGGAAGTTCAGTTGATTGACGGCCTGACGTCATCATGATGCGCGGTGTGTGCGCATCATGATGCGCCGTCATTTCGGGCCTTCCGGGGGTCTCTGCCGGCCTGCCGGGGGGCTGTGCCGGCCTGCCGGGGGGCTGTGTGGACTGCCCGGGGTCTGTACCGGCCTGCCGGGGGGCTGTGCCGGCCTGCCGGGGGGCTGTGCACCCTGTGGGGGTCTGTACCGGCCTGCCGGGGGGCTGTGCCGGCCTGCCGGGGGGCTGTGCTGATGTCCGGGGGTCTGTGCAAGCATCGTCCGATGGGACTACAAGTCCCATCGGGCGATGCCTGCTACCATGACAGTGATTGACACATTAGCCAATGATGGGACAGTAGTAGTCCCATCATCCGGCTAATGTGTTAAATGTTAAAAAAAAAAAAAAAATACTACATGCATGCTACATACATACTACATGCATGCTACATATATACTACATGCATGCTACATATATACTACATACATACTACATACATGCTACATACATACTGCATGCTACATACATACTACATACATACTACATACATACTACATACATACTACATGCATACTACATGCATGCTACATATATACTACATACATACTACATACATACTACATACATACTACATGCATGCTACATACATACTACATGCATGCTACATATATACTACATACATACTACATACATGCTACATACATACTGCATGCTACATACATACTACATACATACTACATACATACTACATATATACTACATACATACTACATACATGCTACATACATACTGCATGCTACATACATACTACATACATACATACTACATACATACTACATACATGCTACATACTGCATGCTACATACATACTACATACATACTACATGCATGCTACATACATACTACATATATACTACATACATGCTACATACATACTGCATGCTACATACATACTACATACATACTACATGCATACTACATATATACTACATACATACTACATACATGCTGCATGCTACATATATACTACATGCTACATACATACTACATGCATGCTACATACATACTACATATATACTACATGCATGCTACATACATACTACATACTACATATATACTACATACATACTACATATATACTACATACATACTGCATGCTACATACATGCTACATACATACTACATACATACTACATACATACTACATGCATGCTACATGCATGCTACATGCATGCTACATACATACTACATGCATGCTACATACATACCACATACATACTACATGCTACATACATACCACATATATACTACATACATACAATACATTCATACAATACATACATAGACATACAGTACATATAACATAGAGTAACATACTTACCAATACTTGTCACATTGTTCCCCGAAGCCATTGTCTATTCCGGGATAAATATTAACATAACAAACCACAAAAATACTCACCCACGATCCGAAGCAGTCCACGAGTGTGTCCCACGACGATCTTGGGTAGAGAACTGCAGCATCAGATGATGCTGCCGTTCTCTACGGGCTGTAGGAATCCAATGACGGAAGGTAGGTATCCTTCCGCACTGTATTCCTCCGCCACTTAAAAAAAAAAAGTCCCTAGTCTCACTTTATGCCATTGCTGTGTGGGAATTTCCCACACAGCAATGGCATAAAGTGAGACTAGGGACTTTTTTTTTTTTAAGTGGCGGAGGAATACAGTGCGGAAGGATACCTACCTTCCGTCATTGGATTCCTGCAGCCCGTAGAGAACGGCAGCATCATCTGATGCTGCAGTTCTCTACCCAAGATCGTCGTGGGACACACTCGTGGACTGCTTCGGATCGTGGGTGAGTATTTTTGTGGTTTGTTATGTTAATATTTATCCCGGAATAGACAATGGCTTCGGGGAACAATGTGACAAGTATTGGTAAGTATGTTACTCTATGTTATATGTACTGTATGTCTATGTATGTATTGTATGAATGTATTGTATGTATGTAGTATATATGTGGTATGTATGTAGCATGTAGTATGTATGTGGTATGTATGTAGCATGCATGTAGTATGTATGTAGCATGCATGTAGTATGTATGTAGTATGTATGTAGTATGTATGTAGTATATATGTAGTATGTAGTATGAATGTAGTATATATGTAGTATGTATGTAGCATGTAGCATGCATGTAGTATATATGTAGTATGTATGTAGTATGTATGTAGCATGCATGTAGTATATATGTAGTATGTAGCATGTAGTATGTATGTAGCATGCATGTAGTATGTAGCATGTAGTATGTATGTAGCATGCATGTAGTATATATGTAGTATGTATGTAGTATGTATGTAGCATGCATGTAGTATGTATGTAGCATGTAGTATGTAGCATGCATGTAGTATATATGTAGTATGTAGCATGTAGTATGTATGTAGCATGCATGTAGTATATATGTGTTATGTATGTAGCATGTAGCATGCATGTAGTATGTATGTAGTATATATGTGGTATGTATGTAGCATGCAGTATGTATGTAGCATGCATGTAGTATATATGTAGTATGTATGTTGCATGTAGTATTTATGTAGTATGAATGTAGCATGTATGTAGTATGTAGTATGAATGTAGCATGTATGTAGTATGCATGTTGTATGTATGTAGCA
Source organism: Dendrobates tinctorius (assembly GCF_039654945.1). Classification (NCBI taxonomy): domain Eukaryota; kingdom Metazoa; phylum Chordata; class Amphibia; order Anura; family Dendrobatidae; genus Dendrobates; species Dendrobates tinctorius. Next base: position 19,305,770 of record NW_027361770.1, read on the forward strand.
TGTAATTTTTTTTTTTTTTTTTTTTTTACATTTAACACATTAGCCGGATGATGGGACTACTACTGTCCCATCATTGGCTAATGTGTCAATCACTGTCATGGTAGCAGGCATCGCCCGATGGGACTTGTAGTCCCATCGGACGATGCCTGCACAGACCCCCGGAGCCTGCACAGCCCCCCGGCAGGCCGGCACAGCCCCCCGGCAGGCCGGCACAGCCCCCCCGGAGCCTGCACAGCCCCCCGGCAGGCCGGCACAGCCCCCCGGCAGGCCGGCACAGCCCCCCGGAGCCTGCACAGACCACCGGCAGGCCGGCACAGACCACCGGAGCCTGCACAGACCCCCTGGCAGGCCGGCACAGCCCCCCGAAAGGCCCGTACAGACCCCAGAGAGGCTGTACAAGGGCAGGAAAGGGTTTTTCTTATTCCGATACCGGAAGTCCCATAGACTTGAATGGGACTTCCGGTATCGGAATCGGCGATACCGATACTTTTTTTAAAGATCGGCCGATACCATCCGATACGATACTTTGAAGTATCGGACGGTATCGCTCAACTCTAGTCATAAGTATTCAGACCCTTTGCTCAGTATTGAGTATAAGAACCCTTTTGAGCTAGTACAGCCATGAGTCTTCTTGGGAATGATGCCACAAGTTTTTCACACCTGGATTTGGGGATCCTTTGCCATTCTCCCTTGCAGATCCTCTCCAGTTCCATCAGGTTGGATGGTGAACGCTGGTGGACAGCCATTTTCAGATCTCTCCAAAGATGCTCAATTGGGTTTAAGTCAGGGCTCTGGCTGGGCCAGTCAAGAATAGTCACAGAGTTGTTCTGAATCCATTCTTTTGCTATTTTATCTGTGTGCTTAGGGTCATTGTCTTGTTGGAAGGTGAACCTTTCGGCCAAGTCTTAAGTCCAGAGCACTCTGGAAGAGGTTTTCATCCAGGATTGGCCGCATTCTTGTTTCCTTCAATTTCAACCAGTCGTCCTGTCCCTGCAACTGAAAAACACCCCTCTAGCGTGATGCTGCCACCACCATGTTTCACTGTTGGGATTCTATTGGGCAGGAGATGAGAAGTGCCTGGTATTCTACACACATACCACTTAGAATTAACATCAAAAAGTTCTATATTCGTCTCATCAGACCAGAGAATCTTATTTCTTGTAGTCTGGGAGTCCTTCATGTGATTTTTAGAAACTCTATGCTGGCTTTCATATGTCTTGCACTGAGGAGAGGCTACTGTCAGACCACTCTGTCATAAAGGCCCAACTGGTGGAGGGCTGCAGTGATAGTTGACTTTATAGAACTTTCTCCCATCTCCCTACTGCATCTGTGGAGCTCATCCACAGTGATCTTGGGGTTCTTCTTTACCTCTCTCACCAAGGCTCTTCTCCCACGATTGCTTAGTTTGGCTGGATGGCCAGGTCTAGGAAGACTTCTGGTGGTCCCAAACTGCTTCCTTTTAAGGATTATGGAGGCCACTGTGCTCTTAGGGATCTTGAGTATAACAGAAATTCTTTTGTAACCTTGGCTAGATCTGTGATTTGCCACAATTCTGTCTCTTAGCTCCTTGATCAGTTCCTTTGACCTCATTATTCTCATTTGGTCTGACATGCACTGTGAGCTATGAGGTCTTATACAGACAGGTGTGTGCCTTTAAAAATCAAGTCCTATCAGTTTAATTAAACACAGCTGGACTACAATGAAAGAGTAGAACCATCTCAAGGAAGATCACAAGGAAATGGACAGCATGTAACTTTAATATGAGTGTCTGAGCAAAGGATCTGAATATTTATGACCATGTGATATTTCAGTTTTTCTTTTTTAATAAATTTGCAAAAATTTCTACATTTCTGCTTTTTTATTTAGTCAAGATGGGGTGCAGAGTGGACATTAATGAGAAAAAAAATAACTTTTTTTTGAATTTACCAAATTGCTGCAATGAAACAAAGAGTGAAAAATTTAAAGGGATATGAATACTTTCTGTACTCACTGTATATAGATATCAGTGCTAGGGAGGAAGGCAGTGTATGTGGCAGACTTAATTGCATATAGCAAGAGGGTCCATTCCAAGTCTGTCTGCTGCTTCCTATTACATATATTTATATACATAGTCCCAGGTATCAGGGGCCAGGAATAATTTTTTTGGGATCTTAATCCTGATAATGTGCTTTAAAAGCAATCCAGAGAACACAGTTTTTCTGCTCCATTTGCTTGTTGGCACTGCAGAATACAGCCAGATCCTTTCCATATTATAGCGTAAATATCCAGCTATTTTAAACAGGGGTTTGTCTGTCCCACAGATCACATCTCGGCGCGCTAAAAATTGTGCAATTTCAGGCCTCAATTTATTTTTTTTTCAGTGTTTTAAGCAAGTTATTGAGACCAGTTTTCTGAAAAAAATATTGTTACCTACTGGCCAGATATTTCAAACTGTGGTTTGTCTGTCAAATGGATCACATAGTGCGCTCAAAATTGTGCCATTTCAGGCCTCAATTCAATTTTTCTTGGCAGTGTTTTAGGCGAGTTACTGAGGACAGTTTTCTGAAAAAAAAATAGTTAACTACAGGCCAGATATTTCAAACTGTGGTTTGTCTGTCAAGCGGATCACATAGTGCGCTCAAAATTGTGCCATTTCAGGCCTCAATTAAATTTTTTTGCCAATGTTTTAGGTAAGTTATTGAGACCAGTTTTCTCAAAAAAAAATAGTTACCTACAGGCCAGATATTTCAAACTGTGGTTTGTTGTCACATGGATCACATATAATTTTGCTCCAAATTTAGCCATTTGTAGTGAACATGAAAAATATTGTCCTCCATTTAAAATGGGCACGGCGCGTGGCAAGTGACGGGGAACTTGACATGATGGTGCATGCAGAGGCCGAGGCCCTGGGGAAGCTGAAATTGTGCCACAACAAACACCCACATCTTTTCGCCTGACCTTCCTGTCCCAATTACTAGGGGACTGCAGCAGCTCACCACTATTGAACCCAGAGAAGTGTCAAAAGGTTGTTGGTTGGATAACGGATAATACTTCCAGTCAGTTTACCGCCGCCACCAGCACCACTACCACGCTGTCTTCCACACAGTAAAATCTCAGTAGCCATGAGTCTGGACCGCTTATTTCTCCTTCCTCCCACCATGCTGAGTGCCCGGAGACTACTGATCCCACACTTACACACTCTGAAGAGCTGTTCATTTTTCCATTTATAGATTCAGGCCTCTCGCCCGGTCCACTTGAAGCGGGGCAAGACGAGATGGCATGTAGCGATGCCCGAGCATCCACAGTCACAGGAAGGCGACGGTGAGAACATGTCACAAGAGGTGGACGATGATGAGACACAATTGCCAGAAAGTCAGGAGGAGGACCAGGGTGCAGAAGTGGAAGACGAGGTGGTGGATGATATAGTAACTGACCCTACCTGGCAGGAGGACATGCAGAGTGAGGACAGCAGCACTCAGGGGGATGGAGGTGTTGCACCCCAACAGGCAGGAAGAAGCAGTGTGGTGTATGCAGACAAAAGGTGGGCAACTGTTCCCTGTAACACCAACACGACGGAAGTTGCCAGTCCAATTGTTAGGTCTTCCCGAGTCTGGTTGTTTTTTTAAAGATTCTGCCAATAACCCCAAAAAGGCCATTTGCACCACTTGCCAGGCCAGCATCAGCAGGGGTAGCAAAACTACCAGCCTGACCACCAGCAGCATGATCAGGCACATGGCAGCAAAGTACTCGACTTTGTGGGGCGAACCCGAGGAACACTGTCTGGGAATGACACCACTGCTTTCTCCGCTGTTGTGCGTGCAAGCCAATCCCTGGTCTATGGTGTATGCGAAGATGACTCCTGCCCTGCACCTGTCATTGCATACACTCTAGTAGCACCATCATCAAGCACGTCCACATCCTTGTCCCAGTGCAGCATTCAGTTGTCCTTACACCAGTACTTGAAAAACAAGCGCAAATACACAGCCAACGCTCCTCAGGCCACACTACTAAATTCACACATTTTGCGACTGCTTGCACTCGAAATGTTGCCTTTTTGGCTCGTCTAGATGGAAGCTTTCCGCAACCTGATGGCAGCGACTGTACCTCAGTACTAGGTCCCTAGCCATTGCTATTTCTCCCGATGTGCCATCCCCGCATTACACAAGCACGTGTCCCACGTCCCATTCCTCTAACGTCCTGCTTGTCCACATATCTATTGATGGAATTCATGTTAAATAAAGACGCACAGCTTTTCAGCTATATTGGTGAGTGCTGCATATTTCTTTTTTTTCGCTTCACATTAGTGTAAGAAAGTAGGTTGTTGGATCACACAGCTGGATGTATAAAAAACTAAGTCTTTATTTCAAACCATTAAAAAACAGATATATCCACAATCAGATAAAAGCAAGTTACATTCTTACGCATTTCTGGCTCTCAGCCCTTAGTCATAGAATGTGTCAAACTAGAAACAAGTGAAGTAATTTATACAGGTGTGACTTCTCATGACATCACAGATAATTAGCAGCTACTCCTTACAAGCTATATGCAACAAAGCTATGTTGAACACTACGAGGACACGTGCTTGTGTAATGCGGGGATGTATATATGTGTACACAAATTAATTAATTGTTTGGTTTATTGTATTGGTATTATATATGCTATCCATATACATTTTTTAATTACTATATGTGCAATTTAAAAAAAAAATATATTATATATATTTTTTTTTTTTTCACAAAATATTTGTTGTATAAGCCATACACAGAATTTAACGTTCGATAAATAAACATAGTGTCTCTGCAGTAATTTAAACCCTTTGGCTGTTTTGTATCCAATTAAATGATCCAAAAGGCTTCCCGAAGGAGCAGTTTTTGCTTGGTGGGAGGAGTTTTTTATTTTTTCTGAGTAGAATTTTTTTGCGAGTAGCATTGAGTGGTATGGTCGCTATGTGGATGACCTCCTGCTCATTTGGAGGGGTGATGTTTCGACCATGCAACTTTGTTCAATACCTAAATGAAAACTCCATTAATTTGTGGTTCACCTTTTCTTTTTCAAAAGAAAAAATAGATGTTTTGGATCTCAATCTTTTAAGTGACTGCGACAAGAATTGCATACACAGTACTATTTTTCGCAAACCAGTCAGTGGTAACACTCTTTTAAGTCCTGACAGCTGTCACCCTATTCACAAAGCAATCCCATATGGGGAATTTATAAGAGCAAGGAGATCTTGCTCTGATGAAGAGATTTTTTCACAGGAGTGTTCCATCATTTAAAATAGACTCCATGCTAGGGGGCTATAAGAAAAATAACATAGACAGTTCACTTAAAAAGACTGCAAATGTCACAAGAGAAAAAACTCAGACTAAAAAAATTCATGTATTAAATTTGTAAACAATACAGTAACATTCAGCACCTCTTTCAGTCTCCAATTCAATAAACTAAAAAACATAATTGAAAAACATATCCTCATTCTATATCAAGATAATATATTAAATCAGATACTCGCGGAAGGTTTTAGATGTGTTTCAAAAAAGAGGAAAATCTTTGGGAGATTTTTTAACACAAAGCCATTTCCAACATGTTTCTAATCAAAGTACTGCGACATGGTTATCCACCAAGGGTTTTTTTTTAAATGTGCAAGCACTAAATGTAATCTGTGCAAATATGCATTCAAAACGCATACAGTTAATGAAAGGTTTTCCATCCAGTCTTTTATTAACTGTGACACGCAACAAGTTATTTATTGCATCCATTGTATAACTTGTAAATTAGATTATATTGGATGCAAAAAAAGAAAGTTTAAAAAGAGAATATTGGAGCATATTCAGTATATTAATAATAAAAATGCATCCAATTCAGGAGCTGCCAAACATTTTGTTGAAATGCACAATGGAAATCTTGATAGTTTCCATTTTTTTCGGTACTGAAAAGGTTTTCCACCCTAAAAGAGGAGGAAATATCCAAAAAAAACTGCTCCTTCGGGAAGCCTTTTGTAACATTCAATTGAATACAAAATAGCCAAAGGGTTTAAATTACTGCACAATTGAGCTGCGGTGGAGACCTGACATCCTTGTCTGCCACTGGGTTGCTTCATAAGCGCTCCTTTATGACCGTTTATCACTGACTCTTAAATTACTGCAGAGACACTATGTTTATTTATTGAACGTTTAATTCTGTGTATGGCTTATACAACAAATATTTTGTGAAAATATAAATATACTAGCTGAAGAGACCGGCGCTGCCCGGGCATAGAAACTAACTGCGATTAGTTATAACAAATTATAATGATTATTTCCATATATATTAAGCTGAGTGTAGAGCCCCGCCCACTCCGCATAGCCACATCTATAATAATAAATGCCCTAACCAGCTTCCGGTTGTAACAACTTCCGTCCAGTTGTAACCGGTGACGTCACCACACACACATGTTAACCCTCAACACACCACACCGCCTCAACACACACTCCTCTCACCTTTCACCTCCACTCATGTCCACTCACTCTTTCACTCCACATACGTTCCTTTCTCTCACTCCGTTTCTCATACTCACACCGTCATCGTCGTTGCCCCGACATCTTCCTCCGCCGCCGCGATCCAGGATCCAGACGTTCTCCAGGCCGCCGACATGTTCTTGCGGGACGCCATCTTGGATGTCGTGAAGTCCCGCGAGATTCAAGATGGTGTCGCCGCAACAATATGTCGCTGGCGTGGACGACATCGGGATCCAAAAAGATGGCGTCGGCGAAATCTCGCGAGATTACGCCGACGCCATTTTGGATCCCGATGTCGCCCATGCCAGCGACATGTTGTTGCGGCGACGCCATCTTGAATATCGCGGGACTTCACGACATCCAAGATGGCGTCCCGCAAGAATATGTCACTGGCGTGGGCGACATCGGGATCCAAAATGGCGTCGGCGTAATCTCGCGAGATTTCGCCGACGCCATCTTTTTGGATCCCGATGTCGTCCACGCCAGCGACATGTTGTTGCGGCGACGCTATCTTGAATATCGCGGGATTTCACAAAATCCAAGATGGCGTCCCGCAAGAACATGTCGGCGGCCTGGAGAACGTCTGGATCCTGGATCGCGGCGGCGGAGGAAGATGTCGGGGCAGCGATGATGACGGTGTGAGTATGAGAAACGGAGTGAGAGAAAGGAACGTATGTGGAGTGAAAGAGTGAGTGGACATGAGTGGAGGTGAAAGGTGAGAGGAGTGTGTGTTGAGGCGGTGTGGTGTGTTGAGGGTTAACATGGCAAGAGGTGTTAACGACGCCGGCGAAATCTCGCGAGATTTCGCCGACGCCATCTTGCATTCGTGAAATTGCGTCATTTACCTCATGCCGACTTGCTGTGCGGACGCTTGGCATTGCCTGTACCACCATAACTACTGCTGCCTTGGTCCTATGCCTGTTTACTTCTGGTGTCTAATTACTGGACCAATTTGCCTGTACCGCCATAACTACTGCTGCCTTGCTCCTCTGCCGGTGTCTAATTACAGGACCAATTTGCCTATACCGCCATAACTACTGCCTTTGTCCTCTGCCGGTGTCTAATTACAGGGCCAATTTGCCTATACTGCCATAACTACTGCTGCCTTTGTCCTCTGCCAGTGTCTAATTACAGGGCCAATTTGCCTCTATCGCCATAACTACTGCTGCTTTGGTCATCTGCCTGTTTACTGCCGGTGTCTAATTACAAGGCCAATTTGCCTCTACCGCCATAACTACTGCTGCCTTGCTCCTCTGCCGGTGTCTAATTACAGGGCTAATTTGCCTCTACCGCCATAACTACTGCTGCCTTGCTCCTCTGCCGGTGTCTAATTACAGGGCTAATTTGCCTCTACCGCCATAACTACTGCTACCTTGCTCCTCTGCCGGTGTCTAATTACAGGGCAAATTTGCCTCTACCGCCATAACTACTGCTGCCTTGCTCCTCTGCCGGTGTCTAATTACAGGGCCAATTTGCCTCTACCGCCATAACTACTGCTGCATTGCTCCTCTGCTGGTGTCTAATTACAGGGCCAATTTGCCAATACCGCCATAACTACTGCTGCCTTGCTCCTCTGCCGGTGTCTAATTACAGGGCCAATTTGCCTCTACCGCCATAAGTACTGCTGCCTTGCTCCTCTGACTGTTCACTGCCTGTGTCTAATTACAGGGCCAATTTGCCTCTACCACCATAACTACTGCTGCCTTGCTCCTCTGCCAGTGTCTAATTACAGGGCCAATTTGCCTCTACCGCCATAACTACTGCTGCCTTGCTCCTCTGCCGGTGTCTAATTACAGGGCCAATTTGCCTCTACCGCCATAACTACTGCTGCCTTGCTCCTCTGCCGGTGTCTAATTACAGGGCCAATTTGCCTCTACCGCCATAACTACTGCTGCCTTGCTCCTCTGTCGGTGTCTAACTACAGGGCCAATTTGCCACTACCACTTCATAACTACTGCTGGGCAATTACAGGGTCAATTAGTATCTGTTTACTCTACAATACTCCAGGACGCCTTCTTCACTGCCAGATAACTGCCAAATAGACTCCTTTACCTGTGCCAACATGAGTCATAACAAAAAGTATGCCAATGCCAGTGAAAGGAAAGCAGCTTTAGCACTACGACAAAAACAACGCCGTGCTAATGAGACTCCTGAGGAAAAACACCATCGCCTTGAGAAGATTAAGGCTTATAAACGCCGTCGCCTCACACACGAATCCCCTAACTCTAAATCCATAAGATTGGCTGAAGAAGCCTCTGCACGCCGTCACCGCCGACAACAGACGGCCTCTTCCTCATCATTATTATTAGACTCACAACAGGATGCTTCCACATCAGCATGTGGAACAATTTACTGCTACACTTCATCCCATATGCCGTTCACTGACATAGCTAATCAGCAATCTGTTTCCTCCCTATCAATACCACCATTCAATACCGATGCACAGTATGCCAATGCCAGTGAAAGGAAAGCAGCTTTAGCACTACGACAAAAACAACGCCGTGCTAATGAGACTCCTGAGGAAAAACAGCATCGACTTGACAAGATTAAGGCTTATAAACGCCGTCGTCTCACACACGAATCCCCTAACTCTAAATCTATTACATTGGCTGAAGAAGCCTCTACACGCCATCACCGCCAACAACAGACGGCTTCTTCCTCATCATTATTAGTAGACTCACAACAGGATGCTTCCACATCAGCATGTGGAACAAGTTACTACCACACTTCATCCTATATGCCGTTCACTGACATAACTAATCAGCAATCTGTTTCTGCCCTATCAATACCACCATTCAATACCAACGCACAGTTTCTTCACATACAAGCTGCAGTTAGCCCGCAGAAAGTGCAACCAAGACAAATATATGTTGGTCTCAAAACTAGGCGCACCCCATCGGTTGGACATGCACTTCTACTACAACCTCACATTTTCACTAATGATGAAAATAGTATTACTGAACACAGCAGTGGTGACATGACCCATGTATGTGAGCATTGCGAAGCTTTGCATTTTGTAGCAGAGATACCTTCTGATAACAACTTTACGCTCTGCTGTCAGAAGGGTAAAGTCCATGTACCCATACTACAATATCCTGATGTCTTTACACGTTTGCTGAAAGGGCAAAGTGAATTTAGCAAAAATTTCATGGATAATATTCGAAGTATTAACAGTTCCTTTGCTTTTGCCTCCATGGGTGCAAATATTTCACCACCTCCTGGATATGGCCCATACTGTTTCCGCATACATGGCCAGATCTATCATAGAACTGGAACACTACATCCCTCAGATGACCAGCAACGCGCATTTGCCCAACTTTACATTCTCGATACCACTACCGCAAACGAACAACGCTTACGATGTAAAGAAAATCAAAAATGTCATCCTACATTGATGAACATTATTGCCCTTCAAATCCAAACTATTAATCCTTTTGTGGAAGCTTATCAAATGTTACGTGATGTGGAAGAACAAGAAAAAATTAAATCTCTACAAAACGGAACTGTCATGCCAAACATCACTATGGCTATTAAACAAGATCGTACTCAAGACCCTCGACGCTACAATAATCCCACTGTCAGTGAAGTAGCAGTCGTGTTTCAAAATGACAATGGTGAGCCACCTTTCAATAGAGACATATTAATTCATTTAAAACCTGATCCCCATAACCCTTTAGCTCCAAAAACACAACAAATTAGTATTCTCCATAGCAATTTGGATGCCCTTCTCTATCCAATATTTTTCCCTTATGGAGACCAAGGATGGCATGATGGACTCAAACAACAAGGCAAAAGTTCGAGGAGGATCACTCAACTCCAATACTATTGCTATATGTTATCTGTCAGAAATTACTTTAATCCACTCCTCAATGGTGGTAAGCTAACACAGCAATATTTAGTAGATGCTTATGTCAAAATCGAAGCTAATCGCCTACATTACATCCGCAAACACCAAAAAGATTTAAAAGTGGAGGATTACTGCCTCCTTCAAGAACATCTACTCAAAAAATCGTAGATTTCAACTACATAGCTAACACATACCTACATAACTTAGGTAATAATAATTAATTTTTTATTTATTAATAGAGTACTATTATTTCAATAGCACTTTACATACATCAGTAATACTGTCCTTCTTGAGGCTCACTATGTAAATATCTTATCCACATAAAAACATAGGTGTGATACATCTATCTACTATAATAAATGCGCTAAGCAGCTTCCGGGTTGTAACAACTTCAGTCCAGTTGTAACTGGTGATGTCACAGCACACCTCTTGCCATGTTAACCCTCAACACACCACTCCTCCTCAACACACACTCCTGTCACCTTTCACTATCTCCACTAACGTCCAGTCGCAGGATTTTAGAATACTCAAGATGGCGTGGCCACAAGAACATGTCGCCGGCGTGGACAACGTCAGGATTTAGGATGGCGCCGGTGGAAGAAGATGTCGGGGATCGTGGAGCAGCGATGATGACTGTGTGAGTATGAGAGACGGAGTGAGAGAAAGGGTCGTATGTGGAGTGAAAGAGTGAGTGGAGATGGTGAAAGGTGAGAGGAGTGTGTGTTGAGGAGGTGTGGTGTGTTCAGGAGGAGTGTATGTTGAGGGTTCACATGGCAAGAGATGTGTCACTATCCTCCCGATGCGATAGCATCGGGCCTTAATCTACTATAATAAATGCGCTAAGCAGCTTCCGGGTTGTAACAACTTCAGTCCAGTTGTAACTGGTGATGTCACAGCACACCTCTTGCCATGTTAACCCTCAACACACCACTCCTCCTCAACACACACTCCTGTCACCTTTCACTATCTCCACTAACGTCCAGTCGCAGGATTTTAGAATACTCAAGATGGCGTGGCCACAAGAACATGTCGCCGGCGTGGACAACGTCAGGATTTAGGATGGCGCCGGTGGAAGAAGATGTCGGGGATCGTGGAGCAGCGATGATGACTGTGTGAGTATGAGAGACGGAGTGAGAGAAAGGGTCGTATGTGGAGTGAAAGAGTGAGTGGAGATGGTGAAAGGTGAGAGGAGTGTGTGTTGAGGCGGTGTGGTGTGTTCAGGAGGAGTGTGTGTTGAGGGTTCACATGGCAAGAGATGTGTCACTATCCTCCCGATGCGATAGCATCGGGCCTTAATCTACTATAATAAATGCGCTAAGCAGCTTCCAGGTTGTAACAACTTCTGTCCAGTTGTAACTGGTGACGTCACAGCACACCTCTTGCCATGTTAACCCTCAACACACCACTCCTCAACACACACTCCTCTCACCTTTCACTATCTCCACTAATGTCCACTCGCAGGATTTGAGAATACTCAAGATGGCGTGGCCGCAAGAACATGTCGCCGGCGTGGACAACGTCGGGATCAAGGATGGCGCCGGTGGAAGAAGATGTCAGGGAACGTGGAGCAGCGATGATGACGGTGTGAGTATGAGAAACGGAGTGAGAGAAAGGGTCGTATGTGGAGTGAAAGAGTGAGTGGACGTGAGTGGAGATGGTGAAAGGTGAGAGGAGTGTGTGTTGAGGCGGTGTGGTGTGTTCAGGAGGAGTGTGTGTTGAGGGTTCACATGGCAAGAGGTGTGTCACTATCCTCCCGATGCGATAGCATCGGGCCTTAATCTACTATAATAAATGCGCTAATCAGCTTCCAGGTTGTAACAACTTCCGTCCAGTTGTAACTGGTGACGTCACAGCACACCTCTTGCCATGTTAACCCTCAACACACCACTCCTCAACACACACTCCTCTCACCTTTCACTATCTCCACTAATGTCCACTCGCAGGATTTCAGAATACTCAAGATGGCATGGCCGCATGAACATGTCGCCGGCGTGGACAATGTCGGGATCCAGGATGGCGCCGGCGGAAGAAGATGTCGGGGATCGTGGAGCAGCGACAATGACGGTGTGAGTATGAGAGACGGAATGAGAGAAAGGGTCGTATGTGGAGTGAAAGAGTGAGTGGACGTGAGTGGAGATGGTGAAAGGTGAGAGGAGTGTGTGTTGAGGCGGTGTGGTGTGTTGAGGAGGTGTGTGTGTATTGAGGGTTAACATGGCAAGAGGTGTGTCACTATCCTCTCGATGCGATAGCATCGGGCCTTAATCTACTATAATAAATGCGCTAAGCAGCTTCCGGGTTGTAACAACTTCCGTCCAGTTGTAACTGGTGACGTCACAGCACACCTTTTGCCATGTTAACCCTCAACACACCACTCCTCAACAACACACATTCCTCACACCTTTCACTATCTCCACTAATGTCCACTCGCAGGATTTCAGAATACTCAAGATGGCATGGCCGCAAGAACATGTCACCGGCGTGGACAATGTCGGGATCCAGGATGGCGCCGGCGGAAGAAGATGTCGGGGATCGTGGAGCAGCGACGATGACGGTGTGAGTATGAGAGACGGAGTGAGAGAAAGGGTCGTATGTGGAGTGAAAGAGTGAGTGGACGTGAGTGGAGATGGTGAAAGGTGAGAGGAGTGTGTGTTGAGGCGGTGTGGTGTGTTGAGGAGTACTGTGTGTTGAGGGTTCACATGGCAAGAGGTGTGTCACTATCCTCCTGATGCGATAGCATCGGGCCTTAATCTACTATAATAAATGCGCTAAGCAGCTTCCGGGTTGTAACAACTTCCGTCCAGTTGTAACCGGTGATGTCACAGCACACCTCTTGCCATGTTAACCCTCAACACACCACTCCTCAACACACACTCCTCTCACCTTTCACTATCTCCACTAATGTCCACTCGCAGGATTTCAGAATACTCAAGATGGCATGGCCGCATGAACATGTCGCCGGCGTGGACAATGTCGGGATCCAGGATGGCGCCGGCGGAAGAAGATGTCGGGGATCGTGGAGCAGCGACGATGACGGTGTGAGTATGAGAGACGGTGTGAGAGAAAGGGTCGTATGTGGAGTGAAAGAGTGAGTGGACGTGAGTGGAGATGGTGAAAGGTGAGAGGAGTGTGTGTTGAAGCGGTGTGGTGTGTTGAGGAGGTGTGTGTGTATTGAGGGTTAACATGGCAAGAGGTGTGTCACTATCCTCTCGATGCGATAGCATCGGGCCTTAATCTACTATAATAAATGCACTAAGCAGCTTCCGGGTTGTAACAACTTCCGTCCAGTTGTAACTGGTGACGTCACAGCACACCTCTTGCCATGTTAACCCTCAACACACCACTCCTCAACACACACTCCTCTCACCTTTCACTATCTCCACTAATGTCCACTCACAGGATTTCAGAATACTCAAGATGGCACGGCCGCAAGAACATGTCGCCGGCGTGGACAACGTCGGGATCCAGGATGGCGCCGGCGGAAGAAGATGTCGGGGATCATGGAGCAGCGACGATGACAGTGTGAGTATGAGAGACGGAGTGAGAGACAGGGTCGTATGTGGAGTGAAAGAGTGGGTGGATGTGAGTGGAGATGGTGAAAGGTGAGAGGAGTGTATGTTGAGGAGGTGTGTGTGTATTGAGGGTTATCATGGCAAGAGGTGTGTCACTATCCTCTCGATGCGATAGCATCGGGCCTTAATCTAGTTCACTATAATATCCCACATCATCCCATCATCCAGAGCTACCGGACTACTACCCATAATAAGAATCCAAAGGTAGAAGCTCAAGACAAAATAAAATGTATAGAAAATTTTTTTTATTAGATACAATCGAAAATTTCAGTACAAGATCATTCAGAACATGGCAGAGAGTGCTCCATGCAATCAGGGAAGGACACATAAATGGTATATGCACACAAAAAAGAGCACTAATAAAATACACAGTGTATTCCCAACCCTGTATTCACACCTATAAAAAAGTCCAAGTGAATAACAATGTAATGAGCTGAGTTAAATATATGTCAATTCATATCCATGAGCCACAAGATAATATATAAAGTGCATAATGCTACATAAATTTAAATTCAAGCGGTAGTGCTCATGGGGTGCATGATGGAGGAATAAAGTGCATGTAATAGGAATACTGAATTATAAACTAGCCAAAGGCTTAGATAAAAAGTCCAAAGTATACCTATCAACTGATGGCATGGAGGTAGAAAGACCCCGACGTGCATTTCGCTGAATCGCTTCTTCCATAGGGGGCGTCAGTGTTTACAGCGATAGTGTTGGCTATTTATAATGACACCGCGTATGAGGCGGCGCTGACGGAGGCCACACAGAGACCGGAAGCGGCGGGTCTGGCGTCCCATGTCATTAGTCCCCACCCACCTCTGATGCGCCAGAGGGAGGGAGGGAGAGACAGCGCTGAGGGATGCTTTGCCACGGCGCCCAGATGCTGCAAGCCCACACAAGCGCACAGCGCAGAGGAAATAAAGCACGCCATAATGGATGGGGGCAAGAGGAGTATAGTAAAAGACCAGACTGAAAAAAATCTCTATGAACGCTGCCTAGACAGATGTGGAAGTGAAAGTGGAGGGCAAATGCAAAAAATTATGATACTATGGTGAATGTCTATTAGAATCAAATGTGTAAGTGTGTAAATCAAAAAAATATAAAAAAAATATTTATATTATATGACACAATATATGTAAATGTGTATAAGTGCAAATGAAAAATACATATATACAAAAACAAAATATGGAAAACATATTAATGTTTTTCTTAAGAGAATATATATAAGTATACAATAGACATACACATGTTTATATATACAGTAAGTATACAATAAACAAACACATGTGCAGAAATAAAGAAAGAAAAAAAGAAAAAGTCATATATAGTAATAAACGTGTCATCTCATCTTGACACGGCGATCTATAGCACCAGAAGAAGACTGTCAGTCCGATTAGAGAACATAATAATAATGGCGACACATCAAGGCTAAAAAATACTGAAAGAAATATATACAAGTTAAAATCAAATCAAATAAAATACAACACTATCAGCGTATGTATATGTGTTTAGAGAAAGGGAGCAAAACTAATCACCTCGTTTAGACCATACGGTTGTACAGAACCAATTTTGGAGATCCAATGTGTCTCCATCTGACCCAATTTCATTCTCATGTCACCACCCAGTGAATCAATCAAGATACGGTCAATCCCGATCACCCGAAGTAGATTGGAGTTGCAATTATGTACCTTTTTAAAATGGCGTGGTATCAGTTTCAACAAAGTCAAATCTTTGATTTCTTGAGCATGTATAATGTCACGTACATGTTCACGAGTACGCACCTTAAGTGGATGGGTGGTCATACCCACATAAACTAGGGGACATGAACAGGTGGCGTAATAAACGACGTGGTCAGTACTGCACGTAATGTTATGGGTGATATTAAAATTCTTATCACCCTGAGCATTCTTAAATTGTGTGGCTTTATCCATATTAGTATAAGCCAGGCAACTCTTACATGGGAAAAAGCCCCATCTGGGTCCCTTAGTGCCAAAGTGACCACCTACAGTCATGCCTTTGTAGTGGCTATGGACCAGTTCATCCCTTAGATTCTTAGCTCTCCTATACGTAATTGAGGGTGAGGTATTGAGACTTCTCGCCAGAGTAGAATCACTCATAATGATTGGCCAGAATTTTGATAGAGCTTGTTTCATAAGGTTCCATTTTTCATTATATGTTGTAATGAATCTCACCTCATTAGATCCAGACTTGGGTTTCCTCCCTTGTAGCAGGTTGATTCTTGTTTGATTCCGTGCCTTAGTCAATCCCTGCTTAATTATACGGTTGGAATATCCTCTCTGGGAAAATCAATTAGCCAATTCTGACGCTTGAATCTCAAATGAGGATCCACTGGAGCATATTCTTCTTGTACATAAAAACTGGCTGTATGGAATACTGTCGTTTAGGGGTTTAGGATGAGAGGAAGTGGCATGTAAAACTGAGTTAACGGTAGTAGATTTTCTAAAAACTTCTGTATGTAAAAAGCCATCTTCCCCCTTAAAAATTCCTGTATCCAAAAAGTCAATACTCACTTTACTATATTTGCATGTTAATTTGATGTTTAGAAGATTCTCATTTAGATGTTGCATGAAGAGCAATAAATCAGTTTCAGAACCCTGCCAGATAACCAGAATGTCGTCTATGAAGCGCATCCAAGTAGAAACCTGTTCAATTAAGGGAACACAATTTGTCCGAAAAATGTCACATTCCCAGGCTCCTTAAAAATAAATTTGCATACGAGGGCGCGAAAGCCGCCCCCATCGCGGATCCTTGCAATTGAAGATACAAAATTTCCTTAAATATAAAGAAATTATGTGTTAGAGCAAACTCCAGTAGAGTGAGAAGAAATTCATTCAACCCATTGTCATTATTAGACATCTGTAAGAAATGCCTCACCGCCTCAATACCATCACTATGTCGGATTGACGTATACAAGGATTCAACAACATAACTTACCAACCACATGTTGTCTTCAAATGGAATCCCTTCCAGTTTCTTTAAAACGTCATTATTATCCTTAATATATGACGGTAGTGATTTCACCATGGGTTTAAGGTGGTGATCCAAGAACTTGTTGACAATTTCACACAATCCCCCACTGCCCGACACAACGGGTCGCCCAGGGGAATTTGTGATGGATTTTTGCACCTTAGGTAACAAATACAAGCAAGGAGTTCTTGGTTTGTCATGAACTAACCCCGTACTCAATTCCTTAGTGATGATCCCATCAAGGAAGGCCTGTTCAGTAATTTCATACAATTGTTTCTGGAATTTAATTGTGGGGTTGAATAATAGTCTTTTATAACAATCAGGATCTCTCAGCTGCCTGAAAGCCTCTTTCTCATACATTAGGGATGGCCATAATACTATGTTGCCCCCCTTGTCCACAGGTTTTATTACCACATTTTTCAGAAGTTTCAACTCCTTTAATGCCAATCTCTGATTTTTAGTAAGGTTGTCATTACGCACCCCAGTGTGACGGCCATCTGTGAATCTGGGCTGCAGTAGAGACAGCACCCCGAGTAACCCTGAGACCCTTAACCCCTATACAGGGATCTGGAATTGTAGCAAGTCCCAGGGGGTAGCTGTCTAGTGGAACAGTGGACCAGAGCAGGATGGCCGCCAAGGGGTTAAAACTAAAACCCGTAATCGAGGTTAGGAGACAGGAGTCGGAGGCCGGAGAGCAGCAGAGGTACGAAATCAGCAGGCAGAAGGAGAGTCAAAAGTCCAGGCCAGGGTCAGTAAAACCAGGAGGGCAGCAAGGTACAGAATCAACAGGCAGCAGATGGGTCAGGAATCCAAGCAAAGGTCAGCGTCAAAAAATCGGAAGAGAGGCAGAGGTACAAAAACAGCAGGCAATAGAATGGTCAGAAATCCAGGCTGAGGTCAGAGTTAACTATAGCAAATTACACAGTAGCAAATTGGGGAACCAAGAATATATCCAGCGGCTTGCAAGACCAGTCCCAAGGTATTTGAGGGATCAGGTCATCCCTCACAGGTTCCGGGACTGATGATATAATTAGGACCGCCCCCAGGACCAGGCCAGACGGAGATGCAGTAAGCCCTACATGACTGACAGAGGGGCGGAGCCTGCGCCCACCAGATGCCTGCGCAGGAGCCTCTTCTCTGTCACCACCCTCACCCAGGGGCAAACCACGGCGCCTCCCAGTGGCCGAGGCAGGAACAGCCGTCCCCGAGTCCGACGACGACGTGACGGTCCGGCGCCTCCTAGTGGCTGAGACCGGAACAGCAGGCCCCGAGTCTGGCGGCGACGTGTCAGTCCGGCTCCTCCTAGTGGCCGAGACCGGAACAGCAGGCCCTGAGTCTGGCGGCAACGTGTCAGTCCGGCGCCTCCTAGTGGCCAAAGCCGGACCAGCAGGCCCTGAGTCTGGCGGCGACGTGACAGTCCGGCGCCTCCTAGTGGCCGAAGCCGGACCAGCAGGCCCTGAGTCTGACAGCGACGTGACAGTACCCCCCTTCTAAGAGGGGCCTCCGGACCCTCAAAACCCGGTTTGTCAGGGTGAAGGAGGTGAAACCTTCTAATTAACCCCTTGGCATGGATGTCACCAGCGGGGACCCAGGACCTCTCCTCTGGACCATAGCCTTCCAATGTACTAAATATTGCACGGACCCTCTCACTAAACGGGAATCAAGGATACCCTGGACTTTGTACTCCAAGGCACCCTTGACCAAAACTGGAGGAGGAGACTGGACAGGATGGATTGGGGAGCGGTACATCTTGAGGAGGGATTTGTGGAAAACATTGGGTATTTTGAAAGACTGAGGGAGCTTTAAATGAAAGGCTACCGGGTTAATTACCTCTAATATCTCATAGGGACCAATAAATCTGGGACCCAGTTTGGCATATGGTACCTTAAGCTTAATGTTCTTGGTAGACAGCCAAACTTTGTGCCCCACTCCCAGGTGCGGGTCCTTGGACCGCCGTCTATTTGCAGCCGAAGCCTGTCTGACCTGGGATCCTTTCAAGTTTGTGTTCTCCGACCAGATGGTCCTTAAGTGATGTATGGATTTCTCTACCCCCGGGAGCTCCGACATCTTAGCCGAAAATGAACCAAAACGTGGGTGCAAACCATGATTGCAGAAGAACGGGGTGGTTTTGATGGATTCTTGGTACTGGTTATTTTGGGTGAATTCGGCTAACGGGAGATGTTCCACCCAATCGGATTGATGTTTCGAGACATAGCAGCGGAGATACTGCTCTAGGGCCTGGTTGGTGCGCTCAGTTTGACCATTGGTCTCAGGGTGGTAAGCGGAGGAGAAGTGTTATGAATGGGTCACCGAGGAGAAAAACAACACACGCTAAGTCTCAGAAAACCAGAGAGGTTGGTAACTATGCAGATTGCAGATCCCCTGATCTTAACACACAACTAGCAGCAGTCGTGGAGCGTGCCTACGATGGTCCTGGACGCCTCGTCACAACCGGAGAACTAAATAGGCCTAAAGTAAGAAAAGGGAAAACTAACTCCCCCAGAGCAGACCCCAAACGAAAGACAGCCCCCTACATGTATTGATGGTGAAGCAAGATGAAAACACAAACAAAGGCAGAAAAATAGGCTGAGCAAACGATGGGGCCAAACGAACTTGAAAGGACAGGAAAGGAAAGATACTGTCTGCATTCTGCAAAAAAACCCTACCGTCAATACCAGAGGGAAAACGGAAGGAGAACTCCCAGCTGGTGGAGCAGAAAATGAGCTCATAACAGTACCCCCCCTTGAGGAGGGGTCACCAAACCCTCATCCACGCCACCAGGCCGATCAGGATGGGCCCGGTGAAAAGCACGAACCAATCTATCAGCATGAATATCCGAGGCAGAGACCCAAGAATTATCCTCGTGGCCATAACCCTTCCATTTGACCAAATACTGGAGTCCCCGTCTGACCAAACGAGAATCCAATATTTTCTCTACCCCATATTCCACATTGCCTTTAACCAAAACAGGGTCAGGAGGAGCCGCCACAGGAACTACTGGCTCAACAAACCTCTTCAACAGAGATTTGTGAAATACGTTATGGATTTTGAACGTAACTGGAAGAGCCAACCGAAAAGAAACAGGATTAAGAATCTCCAAAATGTTATAAGGTCCAATAAATCTTGGCTTAAATTTTGGAGATGCAAATTTCATAGGAATTTTCTTAGACGACAACCAAACCATATCACCCACTTTAAACAGGGGACCAATGGTCCTATGCCGGTTGGAAAATCGCTGGGCCTTTTCCTGAGAGAGTGACAACTTATCCACCACTTGGTCCCATATCTGCTGCATTCTCACAACCACAGTGTCCACACCTGGGCAGGACGAAGATTCCACTTGTCCTGAAGAGAATCGAGGATGAAACCCAAAATTACAGAAAAAGGGTGACATCAAAGTGGCAGAACTAGCTCTATTGTTCAGCGCAAATTCGGCCAAGGGCAAAAATGAGACCCAATCATCTTGATCAGCAGATATAAAACATCTTAAATAAGACTCCAAGGTCTGGTTTGTTCTCTCAGTCTGCCCATTGGTCTGGGGATGAAACGCGGAGGAGAAGGATAATTGAATTCCCAGATTGGAACAAAAGGCTTTCCAAAATCTGGAAACAAACTGGACCCCTCTATCGGACACAATGTTCTCAGGAATCCCGTGTAACCAAACCACCTGTTGTAAAAACAAGGGTACCAACTCAGCGGAAGATGGCAACTTTGGGAGTGGTACAAGATGGACAATCTTCGAAAATCTATCACAAATCACCGAGATAACAGTCATTCTCTGAGAGACAGGAAGATCAGAAAAAAAATCCATTGAGATATGGGTCCATGGCCTCCTGGGCACCGGGAGGGGCATCAGCAACCCACTAGAACGAGACAGGGTTTAGACCGAGAACAAGTCCCACAGGACTGTACAAAATTCCTGACATCACGAGACAAGGCAGGCCACCAAAACGACCGACTCACCAAATCTCTGGTACCAAAAATACCTGGATGACCTGCCAATTCGGAGCAATGGACTTCAGACATCACTCTCTTTCTCCACTGGTCAGGAACATACAATCTTCCCATAGGGCAATGCTCAGGTTTATCCTCCTGAAATTCCTCCAGGGCGCATCTCAAATTGGGCAAAATGCAGAAAGAACTACCCCCTCACCTAGGCTCAGTCACATTAAGAGAATAAGCAAAGAAACTCCTAGAAAGGGTGTCTGCCTTAACATTCTTAGTGCCCGGAAGAAAAGAGACCACAAAATTAAAACGCGTGAAAAACAAGGCCCATCTAGCCTGTCTAGGATTCAAGCGTTTAGCCGACTCCAGATACATCAGATTCTTGTGATCGGTGAGGACTAGAGTTGAGCGAAACGGGTCGAAAAAATTCAAAAATCGCCGACTTTTGGCAAAGTCGGGTTTCATGAAACGAAACCCGACCCTAGGATGAGGTCGGCCACGAGGTCGGCGACTTACGCGCCAAAGTCGCGTTTCAAAAGTTTGTTTTGCGCTCTTTTTCAGCCAATCAGGATCCACGGACACTGTGGGCAACGTGATGACATAGGCACGGGTCACCACCATCTTTCAGAAGGGCATGCAAGTGATTGGCTTGCTTTGGTGGGCGTCATAGGGGGTATAAAAGGGCGTGCACGCCGACCGCCATCTTACTTCTGCCGATCTTAGTATAGGGAGAGGTTGCTGCTGATTCTGTAGGGAGAGCGTTAGGCAGGGAAGAAGACAAAAAAACTGCTTCTGCTGCTAGCGATTTGGCCTGCACAACACACCAGTCACTGTGTGTGCAGTGCAAGGGGAGGCTATATAGTGGTGTATCAGTGGTGTTGGTTGTTGGGCTGCCTTCTAAGGCTTCCTGACATTCCTGCATTGCTGTTTACCCACTGCTCCGCAAACTGCTTTTTTAAAAGCATTCCCAATTTTTTTTTTTTGTCCTGCTGAGAAGAAAAAAAAACTGCTTCTGCTGCTAGCAATTTGGCCTGCACAACACACCAGTCACTGTGTGTGCAGTGCAAGGGGAGGCTATATAGTGGTGTATCAGTGGTGTTGGTTGTTGGGCTGCCTTCTAAGGCTTCCTGACATTCCTGCATTGCTGTTTACCCACTGCTCCGCAAACTGCTTTTTTAAAAGCAATTCAATCTCCCTTATCCTCTAGTCACTTTTGTCACAGCTGTGCCATCGAGCCTGGCTGTCACATAGCGCTCAGATATTCATTGGGCCTCACACAATCCAAAAGTGTCCAGTGTCCAAAAGTGTGTGCAGAGATTCAAAATCTCCCTTATCCTCTAGTCACTTTTGTCACAGCTGTGCCATCGAGCCTGTCACATAGCGCTCAGATATCAGTGGGCCTCACACAATCCAAAAGTGTCCACTGTCCACAAGTGTGTGCAGAAATTCAAAATCTCCCTTATCCTCTAGTCACTTTTGTCACAGCTGTGCCATCGAGCCTGTCACATAGCGCTCAGATATCAGTGGGCCTCACACAATCCAAAAGTGTCCAGTGTCCAAAAGTGTGTGCAGAGATTCAAAATCTCCCTTATCCTCTAGTCACTTTTGTCACAGCTGTGCCATCGAGCCTGTCACATAGCGCTCAGATATTCATTGGGCCTCACACAATCCAAAAGTGTCCAGTGTCCAAAAGTGTGTGCAGAGATTCAAAATCTCCCTTATCCTCTAGTCACTTTTGTCACAGCTGTGCCATCGAGCCTGTCACATAGCGCTCAGATATCAGTGGGCCTCACACAATCCAAAAGTGTCCACTGTCCACAAGTGTGTGCAGAAATTCAAAATCTCCCTTATCCTCTAGTCACTTTTGTCACAGCTGTGCCATCGAGCCTGTCACATAGCGCTCAGATATTCATTGGGCCTCACACAATCCAAAAGTGTCCAGTGTCCAAAAGTGTGTGCAGAGATTCAAAATCTCCCTTATCCTCTAGTCACTTTTGTCACAGCTGTGCCATCGAGCCTGTCACATAGCGCTCAGATATCAGTGGGCCTCACACAATCCAAAAGTGTCCAGTGTCCAAAAGTGTGTGCAGAGATTCAAAATCTCCCTTATCCTCTAGTCACTTTTGTCACAGCTGTGCCATCGAGCCTGTGACATAGCGCTCAGATATCAGTGGGCCTCACACAATCCAAAAGTGTCCAGTGTCCAAAAGTGTGTGCAGAGATTCAAAATCTCCCTTATCCTCTAGTCACTTTTGTCACAGCTGTGCCATCGAGCCTGTCACATAGCGCTCAGATATTCATTGGGGCTCACACAATCCAAAAGTGTCAAAAGTGTCCAGTGACCAAAAGTGTGTGCAGAGATTCAAAATCTCCCTTATCCTCTAGTCACTTTTGTCACAGCTGTGCCATCGAGCCTGTCACATAGCGCTCAGATATCAGTGGGCCTCACACAATCCAAAAGTGTCCACTGTACACAAGTGTGTGCAGAAATTCAAAATCTCCCTTATCCTCTAGTCACTTTTGTCACAGCTGTGCATCGAGCCTGTCACATAGCGCTCAGATATTCATTGGGCCTCACACAATCCAAAAGTGTCCAGTGTCCAAAAGTGTGTGCAGAGATTCAAAATCTCCCTTATCCTCTAGTCACTTTTGTCACAGCTGTGCCATCGAGCCTGTCACATAGCGCTCAGATATCAGTGGGCCTCACACAATCCAAAAGTGTCCAGTGTCCAAAAGTGTGTGCAGAAATTCAAAATCTCCCTTATTCTCTAGTCACTTTTGTCACAGCTGTGCCATCGAGCCTGTCACATAGCGCTCAGATATCAGTGGGCCTCACACAATCCAAAAGTGTCCAGTGTCCAAAAGTGTGTGCAGAGATTCAAAATCTCCCTTATCCTCTAGTCACTTTTGTCACAGCTGTGCCATCGAGCCTGTCACATAGCGCTCAGATATCAGTGGGCCTCACACAATCCAAAAGTGTCCAGTGTCCAAAAGTGTGTGCAGAAATTCAAAATCTCCCTTATCCTCTAGTCACTTTTGTCACAGCTGTGCCATCGAGCCTGTCACATAGCGCTCAGATATCAGTGGGCCTCACACAATCCAAAAGTGTCCAGTGTCCAAAAGTGTGTGCAGAGATTCAAAATCTCCCTTATCCTCTAGTCACTTTTGTCACAGCTGTGCCATCGAGCCTGTCACATAGCGCGCAGATATTCATTGGGCCTCACACAATCCAAAAGTGTCCAGTGTCCAAAAGTGTGTGCAGAGATTCAAAATCTCCCTTATCCTCTAGTCACTTTTGTCACAGCTGTGCCATCGAGCCTGTCACATAGCGCTCAGATATCAGTGGGCCTCACACAATCCAAAAGTGTCCAGTGTCCAAAAGTGTGTGCAGAGATTCAAAATCTCCCTTATCCTCTAGTCACTTTTGTCACAGCTGTGCCATCGAGCCTGTCACATAGCGCTCAGATATTCATTGGGCCTCACACAATCCAAAAGTGTCCAGTGTCCAAAAGTGTGTGCAGAGATTCAAAATCTCCCTTATCCTCTAGTCACTTTTGTCACAGCTGTGCCATCGAGCCTGTCACATAGCGCTCAGATATCAGTGGGCCTCACACAATCCAAAAGTGTCCAGTGTCCAAAAGTGTGTGCAGAAATTCAAAATCTCCCCTGTCCTATAGACACCTTGTACATTGTTTTACATTACTATATAGTTTGTTGGATTTTGTCTACATTTCTACCAAAAATGAGGAAGGCTGGTGGAAGAGGCCGTGGAATTGGGCGGGGGTTGGCAGCTGGTAATGATGGTGTTCGTGGTGGATCTGATGGTAGTGGCAAGAGCAAAATAGGACCGAATGCAGGAGGTGCTGACCCTGCGTCATCGTCTGGCTACATAAGGCCTCGAACGCTTAGTTTTCTAGGAGTTGGCAAACCGCTTTTAAAGCCAGAGCATCAGGAAAAAGTTTTGTCTTACATTGCTGACTCAGCCTCCAGCTCTATCGCCTCCTCTTCTTCAGTTGTAAAAAGTAAAAGCACTGAGTCGTCATTGGAGGCTCATGTTCATGAACCACACCTTTCCTTGTGTCCTTCACCCCAACCAAGATTGAAGGATGACGCAGGCCATACTACTGATTACTCCATGGAGCTGTTTTCACATACCATGCCTGGATTATCAAGTGAAATGGTGAATTACCCAGGCCAAGATGAATCTGACATGGAGTGCACTGATGCACAGCCGCTGATGGATGATTCTGCTGGTACATTCACTCAGAGCACTACATTGTCCTCGCAGTGTACAGAGCCAGATTCTGACCCTGATGAGACTCAGGTGCCCCTTCCCGCACACTATACCACCATACACGGTGATACAGAGGAAGGTGCACATGACATAGAAGAGGAGGTGATGGATGACCCAGTTGTTGACCCAGATTGGCATCCATTGGGGGAAGAGGGTGCTGCTTCCAATAGCTCAGATGAGGAGCATCCACAGCAGACATCGACATCGCAACAGCTGTTATCTGGCAGGCCCGGAGCACTCCAAAGACAGGTTCCAAACATCAAAAGAGTTGCTGGACAGCTTGTCCAGAGGGTCAAAAGATCACAGCGTGCTAGGCCGCAAAATGTCTGCCAAAGTAGGAAGAGTGCAGTGTGGCACTTTTTTGAACAAAATCCTCATGATCAGGCCAAGGTTATCTGTAAGAAGTGCGCAAAGACCTTTAGCCGAGGGAAAAATCTGAAAAATTTGAATACCAGTTGCATGCTTAGACATTTAACCAGCATGCACTTGCAAGCGTGGACACAACACCAAACCTCAAGTGCCACATGTGCAACTGATCACAACGAAGGTAGTCAGCAACGCTACATTGCTTCCCCCACTGTAAGCCCACCGGTTAGCACAGCAGCAAATGTTGAGGTGTCGTTGCAAGACCACAGCAGTCAGGGAATCCCACTGTTATATCAACGAAAGACTGATTCTAGGCCATCAGAAAGAACACCAACTCCATCACCATCATCAATCCTCTCTCAGTCCGCCCTGTCCACCGCTACTTCCACCATATGCAGCTCTCAAGTCCAGCTCACCCTCCCAGACACTATGAGTAGGTCAAGAAAGTACTCAGTCTCTCATCCGCGTACACTGGGTTTGAACGCCCACATTGCCAAACTAATCTCGTTTGAGATGATGCCCTTTCGGTTGGTGGAAAGCACAGCTTTCCGCGAACTCATGGCCTATACAGTACCACGCTATGACCTACCCAGTCGCCACTTCTTCTCTCGCAAAGCCATCCCAGCCCTCCACCATCATGTGAAAGACCGCATTGTCCATGCACTCAAGCAGTCAGTGAGCGGAAAGGTGCACCTCACAACTGATGCATGGTCCAGTCGGCATGGCCAGGGCCGTTACGTGTCCATCACTGCGCACTGTGTTAATGTGGTGGATGCAGGGTCCACAGGGGACAGCGGTGGTGGGACAGTGCTGCCTAGCCCACGGTATAGGAAACAGTTGGCTGTAGGCGTTCGACCCTCCTCCTCCTCCTCCAGAAGCGAAAGCTCGTCCACAGAGCGCAGTCGTACGAGCACTCCATCTGCAGCTGCCACTGTTGCACACGATGTGTCCCCCTATTGAGCAGCTAGTGGAAAGCGTCAGCAGGCTGTGTTGCAGATGATGTGTTTGGGCGACAGACACACCGCCGAGGTGCTGGCCGAGTACTTGAAGCGACAAACTGAGTCATGGCTGGGCAGTGTACATCTTGAGGCAGGCAAGGTAGTTATTGATAACGGCCGTAATTTTGTGGCAGCCATAGCCCTTTCAAAACTCAGCCACATACCTTGCTTGGCTCACACCTTGAACCTGGTGGTGCAGTGCTTCCTCAAAAATTATCCGGAGTTAACAGCCCTGCTCCAGAAGGTGCGAAGACTGTGCGCGCACATCCGCCGGTCGCCTGTACACTCCGTTCGTATGCAGAAGCTGCAGCGATTGCTTCACCTTCCCAACCACCGCCTCATTATCGACATTGCAACAAGGTGGAACTCCACCCTGCACATGGTGGAGCGGCTGTGCGAGCAGAGGCAGGCCATAATGCATTTGTGGGAGGATACACGGCCAGGCACTTTGAGAGCAGACATGGAGTTGACAGGTGTGCAGTGGTCGAAGCTGAAAGACCTTTGTAAAGTCCTTCAGTGTTTTGAGGAATGCACACGGCTGGTAAGCGCAGACGATGCCATCCTAAGCATGAGCATCCCACTTATGCGTCTGCTCATGCAAACTTTGACGCACCTTAAGGAGCAGGCGTCTGCAGCCAATGTTGATGAGGAGGAAGAGGAGGAGGGAATCCTTGATGACATTCAGCCATTGTCTGCTCAGGGACCTCTCCTGGACGAGGTGGAGGAAGAAGAGCAGGAGGAGGAGGAGGATGATGGGGATGATTACTTAGGGGAGGAGGATGCATCTCGTGGGGCAAGTGAAAATGTTGGCGTGGCAAGGTCTGGTACAGGGTTTGTGCGTGACTGGAGGGATGTGGATTTGCCAGAAAGTGCTCCTCCACCCAGCACTCGCAGTGCATCATTGACACCGGGAACATTGGCCCACATGTCAGATTATGCCTTGCGGATCCTAAAAAGGGACCCCCGCATTGCCAAAATGATGAACGATGACGACTACTGGTTGGCCAGCATCCTGGATCCACGCTATAAAGGCAAATTACAAAACATCATGCCACAGGAGAACCTTGACCTAATATTGGCTAATAAACAAGCAACTCTGGTAAATCGGTTGCTTGAGGCATTCCCAGCACACAGCAGCGGTGATGGTTCTCACACGATCCGAACGGGCCGGGGGCAGCTTGGCAGAGGTGTTCGTGTTGCACACAGCAGAAGTGGCGTTGGAGACAGGGGTTTCATGACAATGTTGTGGACTGATTTTTCAAATACCGCTCACACAACTGGTAATACTGCATCGATGGAAAGTGACAGGAGACAGCAGTTGTCAACTATGGTTACAAACTACTTTTCCTCCCATATCATTTGTTCTCCCACACAGGTCATTCCCCTTTGACTATTGGGCCGCTAAACTGGACACCTGGCCTGAATTGGCACAATATGCCTTACAGGAGCTCGCTTGCCCAGCTGCAAGTGTGCTATCGGAAAGAGTCTTCAGTGCAGCTGGATCAATCCTGACAGAAAAAAGGACCCGTCTGTCAACCCAAAATGTGGATGATCTAACCTTCATTAAAATGAACCACGCATGGGTTTCCAAGGATTTTGTCCCACCTACCCCTGAAGACACATAGGGTGACAGAAAAATGGCTTGCTTTGCTCCACCTCTTCCTGGTACTTCACCTATTTCGCCTTTTGCATCAGCTGAATGTCCAACATCAACATATGCCACTTTCTAAAACTCCCCAACTGTGCTGCCTCCCCCCCATGGCCGGGGTCACCACCTACCGCACGACACCGTGTGAGTGCCGTTGCCCTGGACAGGTGGGTAGGCCGACTCTTGGGCGCGGGCACTGGCACAGGGTCCCTCATAGTGCAATCAAGTGTCTCTGACGGTGGTGGTGCACACCCGCCGTCAGACACACCGCTGTACTATGAGGGGCCCAGTGCCAGTACCGACGCCCACGAGTGGGCCCCCCTTGCTTGGGCAGGGCCCCAGCATTTGCAATCTTTACCTCTCCCTGCTCCTCCGCTGTGTAATCTGGGCCGTCAAATCCATACTGTGCCTGACACCGTCTGAGCCTGCCTCCTGAGACATATATTTTGAATGTGTACGCTATCCATACATGTTATCCAGGGATACGGTACCCTTTCTAACCTTTGTGCAATCACGTGCAATCCATACTGGGCCTAACACCATCTGAGCCTGCCTCCTGAGACATATATTTTGAATGTGTACGCTATCCATACATGTTATCCAGGGATACGGTACCCTTTCTAACCTTTGTGCAATCACGTGCAATCCATACTGGGCCTAACACCGTCTGAGCCTGCCTCCTGAGACATATATTTTGAATGTGTACGCTATCCATACATGTTATCCAGGGATACGGTACCCTTTCTAACCTTTGTGCAATCACGTGCAATCCATACTGGGCCTAACACCGTCTGAGCCTGCCTCCTGAGACATATATTTTGAATGTGTACGCTATCCATACATGTTATCCGGGGATACGGTACCCTTTCTAACCTTTGTGCAATCACGTGCAATCCATACTGGGCCTAACACCGTCTGAGCCTGCCTCATGCTGTATAGACATATATTTTGAATGTGTACGCTATCCATACATGTTATCCAGGGATACGGTACCCTTTCTAACCTTTGTGCAATCACGTGCAATCCATACTGGGCCTAACACCGTCTGAGCCTGCCTCCTGAGACATATATTTTGAATGTGTACGCTATCCATACATGTTATCCAGGGATACGGTACCCTTTCTAACCTTTGTGCAATCATGTGCAATCCATACTGGGCCTAACACCGTCTGAGCCTGCCTCCTGAGACATATATTTTGAATGTGTACGCTATCCATACATGTTATCCAGGGATACGGTACCCTTTCTAACCTTTGTGCAATCACGTGCAATCCATACTGGGCCTAACACCGTCTGAGCCTGCCTCATGCTGTATAGACATATATTTTGAATGTGTACGCTATCCATACATGTTATCCAGGGATACGGTACCCTTTCTAACCTTTGTGCAATCACGTGCAATCCATACTGGGCCTAACACCGTCTGAGCCTGCCTCCTGAGACATATATTTTGAATGTGTACGCTATCCATACATGTTATCCAGGGATACGGTACCCTTTCTAAACTTTGTGCAATCACGTGCAATCCATACTGGGCCTAACACCATCTGAGCCTGCCTCCTGAGACATATATTTTGAATGTGTACGCTATCCATACATGTTATCTGGGGATACGGTACCCTTTCTCACCTTTGTGCAATCACGTGTAATCCATACTGGGCGTGAGAACGGCTGGCGAGCTGTTAAGCAAGCTACAGCACCTGTCCAGACAAGTACAGGGATTCCCTAGCGAGGAGACTTATTTGATTGTTTTCAATGTTGGGACAGCAATTTTTGGGGAGCACTATACTCTGGAGAATGATAGATGGGGCCCACCATACACTGGAACATTCCAAAGGTGGACATCAGACACTGGAGCAGCATTTACAGGGCCCATTATACACTAGAGCATTAGAAATGGGGCCCATTATGTTTGGAGCATTATTTGGGCCCATAAGACAGTGGAGCTTCATCCATGGGGACCAACATATACTGTAGCATTATGTGGAGCTCATCATATACTGTTTCAAACATTATATGGGACCAATGATTCTGTATGGAGAAATAGATGGGCCTCGTCATGAGATGTAAAAAGTGAGGTATTTTTCATTTTACTATACCGCTATTTCTCTGCCGTATCGGAGCATGATGAGTTGTGGTATGTGTTAAAGGGGCGCTCTTTCGCCCAGGGCACATGAAAACCTGCAGCCAGCCCTCCCCCCACAACTTTAGCCAAATAACCCCCATTTTTCAGTGCGTAACTTGTATTATGAAGTTAATTAAGGTTGACAAGCTTAAGAAAGAAGAATTGATGCTTTTGGCATTCAAATGGGCACTGTAGGTGTGTTTCCTGTCCTCCTCTCACTGCCGACTTTTATTCCCCATTGACTTACATTGGGTTTCGTGTTTCGGGATGACCCCGACTTTTCCCTATAATCGGACGATCTTGCTCGACCCAACTTTTGGAAAAGTCGGGTTTCACGAAACGAAACGCGACCCTAAAAAACCAAAAGTCGCTCAACTCTAGTGAGGACCACAAATTGATGTCTAGCTCCCTCCAACCAATGTCTCCACTCCTCAAATGCCCATTTCATGGCCAACAATTCCCGATTCCCCACGTCATAGTTGCATTCAGATGGGAAGAACTTTTGAGAAAAGAAGGCACAGGGATTCATCTTAGAAGTCACAGGATCTTTTTGGGACAAAACAGCTCCTGCACCAATCTCAGAAGCGTCTACCTCCACTTGAAATGGAAGTGAGACATCAGGTTGCCGTGGAACTGGAGCTGAAGTTAATCTCCGCTTAAGTTCCTGAAATGCTGAGACAGCCTCAGGAGACCAATTCAGCACATCAGCTCCCTTCTTGGTGAGATCAGTCAGTGGTTTGACAATACTAGAAAAATTACCTTAAATTTACAATAGAAATTAGCAAAACCCAAAAACTTCTGGAGAGCCTTCAAAGAAGTAGGCTGAACCCAATCATAAATGGCCTGTACCTTGGCCGGGTCCATTTCAATAGTCGATGGAGACAGGATAAATCCCAAAAATGAAATCCTCTGTACACCAAAGAGGCATTTCGATCCCTTAACAAACAGGGAATTCTCCCTCAAAATCCGGAACACAGTCCGGACATGTTCCACATGGGAATCACAATCACTAGAAAAGATCAAAATATCATCCAGATAGATGATCAAAAACTTATCTACAAAGTCTCGAAAAATATCATTCATAAAGGACTGGAAGACAGAAGTATCAATACAAAAAATGGTGGGGGGAACAAGAGGCGCAATAGTGCCCTATCACTAGTGACACTTGAAGTATGAGCGGTATAATACAGTTCCACTCACCTATTCCAGTTGTGTAACCCACAACTGGCTTGAGAGCATATCACAGAATCAGCTCCTGCAGGACCTCCACCAACCACTCGCACGTGGAAAAACCTTCAGAAAGTTGTGGGAAGCAGGGTGTGTTGCAGTCCGCGCTGCCGAGATTCACAAATCACCTGGGATACAAGATGTTGTAGCAGTGTACTCCTTTATTTCCTCATACGCGTTTCGGCGCCCTTCCTGGCACCTTCCTCAGGGATATCCATGTAGTAAGGACCACCCACTTTCGGAATCTTTGACAGTATAACTCTGCGGGATCCTGACCCTGGCTTAATGCCAACAGGGTACTCTCAGCTTGATCAACGGCATTAGGTTCATCATACAACAACCCCAAAGCCTGAAAAAATGCATCCACATTAGTCAGAATAGGATTTTCAGGTGTCAGAGAAAACGCCCAATCCTGGGGATCGCCGCACAGCAAGGAGATGACAATTTTAACCTGCTGCACAGAGCTCACCGATGAGTTAGGCTTCAAGGCCAGAAATAATTTCCAATTATTCTTAAAATTCAGAAATTTAGACCGATCCCCAGAAAACACATCAGGAGTAGGGATCTTGGGTTCAGCAACATGTGACTGAATGAGGTAAGTAGAAATTCCCTGCACTTCAGCAGCAAGTTTCTCCACACGATCAGACAGTTGCTTAATCTCCATTAGGAGAGAAAAAAAATCCTCCTACAGCCCCAGAGAAAAAGAGGAAAAAATATATAAAAAAAAAAAATTCTGACACTTTTTTTCTTTCTCTTTTTTTTTTCTTAAACAATTCCTTCCTGCTTTTGAGTACCCTAGAATCTGCGTTATGGCTGGTGATTCTGTTATGAATGGGTCACCGAGGAGAAAAACAACACACGCTAAGTCTCAGAAAACCAGAGAGGTTGGTAACTATGCAGATTGCAGATACCCTGATCTTAACACACAACTAGCAACTTGTAGACGAAACGGGGCTGGAACGAACAATTTCTGGGGGGGCGTCGTGTCCGGGGCTGGTTCTGAGGACCTACAGATCTCCTCCAGAAGGTCCAGAGACACGGCCGACACCACGATCCCACTGGCCAGTATTGGAACTGGTTCCGAGTCCTCAGCCTGTGAGGGGCAGAAACTTCAAGAGAGGGCATCAGCCCTTACATTTTTAGTCCCTGGACGAAACGTGATCACAAAGTTAAACCTTGAGAAGAACAAAGCCCATCTAGCCTGCCCAGGATTCAGTCTTTTAGCTGACTCCAAGTAGGTCAGGTTCTTGTGATCTGTGATCACTGTAACCTTGTGTTTAGCACCTTCGAGGAAGTGGCGCCATTTCTCTTAGGCCCAATTTATGGCCAACAATTCCCGATTCCCTATATCGTAATTTTTCTCAGTAGGAGAGAATTTTTGGGAAAAGAAGGCACATGGATGGAGTTGAGTGAGGGAGGCAGTGCCTTGGGAAAGCACTGCCCCTACTCGAACATCAGAGGCATCAACCCCTACCACAAAGGGGCGGTCTAGATCAGGCTGGATTAACACTAGGACTACTGGACTCGTGACCCCGCCTAGAACTACTGAAAGGAGTCATTTTGACTCCTTGCTTGTTTTCGTTTATTTTTAGAGTTTCATTTGTGGTTATTTATTAATAATTATATTTTTTGTAATGTATTATTATTGTGAGATCCAACAGTAATGCTTTTGATTGTTTTTTTTCTGCTTTTCTTATTTTTCTACAGAAAATAACAATAATTATAATAGACGTTTTTCAAACATTTTTTTTTATTCAAGTGCACACATATAAACAACAACTGAAGAACAAAAAGCAGAGAAAATGTAGGTGGAGGAGCATAAAAATGAAAATATGGCGCAGAATTCACCTTCTAAACATTTGGTGTTTCGCATTTTAGGCATTGCCTTTGATTTATGGCAGTACATTGCCCACACAAAGACTTACCCCAAGTCTTACAATTGCCGACAGATCTATTTTTCTTGAATTTTCTTTGATCTGGCAAAATTTTGTTTGAACCATCACTTCTGAGCATGTAGAAACTTGGGACGTGGAACCCTTTTCCCTATCTGTGACATAAGGACCACTCAACTCTCTCACAAGCGTTTGCAAAAATGCCTTGCGTGACATTTTTTGGTGGGTAATCTCCTTGAATATTATCCATGCATTTATACCCGCAAAGTCTAAGGCATTTTCAAATGCATGAACAGGCCATCTCCTTGTGCATGTTCGTGTGGTATATTTTCGTGCCATCTGATCCACTACATCTACTCCATATTTTGTTTCATTGTAAAACTTTACCGCTTCTGGAGTTTTTTTAGCGGAATCAGACGCAACAACAACATCTGGATGGACGGAACTCAAAATGACAACATTTTTGTTGGGCTTTCCTTGATATACTGTAAGTGTAAAATTGTCTTCATTTCTAAACACTTTAGTGTTGTACAATTCCTCTTTCATGGATTTTATTTCTTTAGGCACTTCTCGCCTTATCTTGTTCAGTGTTCCCACGATGGTTGTTCCTTTGCTTTTTAGCTGTTTAGCTAATTTTACTGAAGTAAAATAATTATTGGTTGTAACATTGCGACCTTTTTTCAAAAACGGGTCCAATAACTTCATTACCACATGGTCAGCTAAACGGTCCTCAGCACGGCGTGTGTCATCTTTTGCCTAGATAAGGGAAGCCATTTGCCAGATATTTGCTCTCCTTATCAGCACGACCAGAGCTGCCCAGAGGCCGATGTCCCAGGAATGTGGATTTCTGCCGCTCAGCATTTCTCTTGAAGTCTTCAGGCTGCAGCATGCTGGTATAGAGAAATGGGAGTGTTCCTTCAGGCTGTGCACTGGAGCAGGTGTTAGGCCAAGAAATCAACTCAGGCAGGAGAAGAAGGGAAAAAAAGTTCAGGAGGCTGCTGTTATATATGATGGATATATGTACACAAAGCAGTTTTTTGGGCCGGATATAATGTGACGACCGTCTGCGAATCTGGGCTGCAGTAGAGACAGCACCCCGAGTAACCCCGAGACCCTTAACTCCTATACAGGGATCTGGAATTGTAGCAAGGCCCAGGGGGTAGCTGTCTAGTGGAACAGTGGACCAGAGCAGGACGGCCGCCAAGAGGTTAAAACTAAAACCCGTAATCGAGGTTAGGAGACAGGAGTCGGAGGCCGGAGAGCAGCAGAGGTACGAAATCAGCAGGCAGAAGGAGAGTCAAAAGTCCAGGCCAGGGTCAGTAAAACCAGGAGGGCAGCAAGGTACAGAATCAACAGGCAGCAGAAGGGTCAGGAATCCAAGCGAAGGTCAGCGTCAAAAAATCAGAAGAGAGGCAGAGGTACAAAAATGGCAGGCAATAGAATGGTCAGAAATCCAGGCTGAGGTCAGAGTTAACTATAGCAAATTACACAGTAGTAAATTGGGGAACCAAGAATATATCCAGCGGCTTGCAAGACCAGTCCCAAGGTATTTGAGGGATCATGTCATCCCCCACAGGTTCCTGGACTGATGATGTAATTAGGACCGCCCCCAGGACCAGGCCAGATGGAGATGCAGTAAGCCCTACATGACTGACAGAGGGGCGGAGCCTGCACCCACTAGATGCCTGCGCAGGAGCCTCTTCTCTGTCACCACCCTCACCCAGGGGCGAACCACGGCGCCTCCCAGTAGCCGAGGCAGGAACAGCCGTCCCCGAGTCCGACGGCGACGTGACGGTCCGGCGCCTCCTAGTGGCCGAGACCGGAATAGCAGGCCCCGAGTCTGGCGGCGACGTGTCAGTCCGGCGCCTGCTAGTGGCCGAAGCTGGACCAGCAGGCCCTGAGTCTGACAACGACGTGACACCCAGAAGATATATTGCGAAATTCCTCAGTGACTAATCTAAAAAATAGATCATTCTCAGAGTACAAATTAAGGGGTGGAAATTTCTTCACTTTAGACATAGGAAACTTACTAGTGGTAGAAGACGTGGAGGCAGAATTACTCAATTCCTCCAGTATAGCAATCGATTCACGTTCTTCCGGCATCCATTCACATTGAGTAGATGGTTTGTCATGCAGTTTTTTTCAACGCTAATTTCCTTGCAAACAAATGCAGATCTTTTATCGCTGTGAAATAATCGAAAGACACCACAGGCGAAAAGGTTAAACCCAAACCTGATCTGAGGATAATTCAATGTCGGTTAAATGTATTACCTGCATCTTAT
Organism: Dendrobates tinctorius; assembly: GCF_039654945.1. Taxonomy (NCBI): domain Eukaryota; kingdom Metazoa; phylum Chordata; class Amphibia; order Anura; family Dendrobatidae; genus Dendrobates; species Dendrobates tinctorius. Next base: position 19,341,421 of record NW_027361770.1, read on the forward strand.
CAGGTGCGTTAGAAGATCTCAAATTGCGTTGTTGATAGGGACTGTATCTACGGTGACCACCACGTCTCCCTCTGTTAACAAATCATCCCCTCTCGGGTCATGCTCCAGACATACTCTCCATAGATGATAAGGAGGACATAGAAGTAGTCCTATTTGGAGAAAAAGGTTGTTGCCACTTATAGACATTATTGTTCTGGTAATACATAAGATCTCGTTGGAATTTTTTACTCTTAGTGTCCTGTATTTCTTTAGCCCAATTATTGAGCAGTTTATCCACTTCACCCCTAAAGGACTCCATATCAGCAACAGGTAAAACACCATTAAGTTTGGTTTGAAGGGTGCCAATTTCATCCTCAAGGGACTCGATGGACTTTTTATTCAAACAAATAAGTATTTCCATAAGCGATCTGGAACAATTTGTACAAGTTTCTTCCCATTTGGTACGTATCAGTTGGTCACCGACAGGGAAGGAGGGAAGAATCCTAACCCTAAGACCTCGTGAAATCAAATTTTTACTCAAATAATTTTTACGAGTTTGTTTTCTAGTGAGCTGCTTAAATGTATTCTTAAGTTCAAGAGTGCTCCCATTCTCATTACCCACACTCTGCACATGTTCACCTTTAAAAATGGAATTTATATTAGAGAGCCATGCCTGGTCTCTCGCTCTAATGTCCATGGTCACAGCTGTGAAAACACAGATATTACAATCAGAAACACCAAAAGAAGACGACCAATATTAATTGTCAACTTCCAAAAACACTACAAGAATCCAAAAGGGGAAGCTCAAGACAAAATAAAATTAATAGAATATTTTTTTTTATTAGATACAATCTAAAATTTCAGTACAAGATCATTCAGAACATGGCAGAGAGTGCTCCATGCAATCAGGAAAGGACATATAAATGGTATATGCACACAAAAAAGAGCACTAATAAAATACACAGTGTATTCCCAACCCTGTATTCACACCTATAAAAAAAAGTCCAAGTGAATAACAATGTAATGAGCTGAGTTAAATATATGTCAATTCATATCCATGAGCCCCAATATAATATATAGAGTGCATAATGCTGCATAAATTTAAATACATGGGTTATAAAATGAAGTGCTGAAAAGTGCATAGTGCTATAGAAGTCCCTAAAGCACAAGGATTATCCCAAGTAACACACATATCAAGAGGTAGTGCTCATTGGGTGCATGATGAAGGGATAAAGTGCATGTAATAGGAATACTGAATTATAAACTAGCCAAAGGCTTAGATAAAAATTCCAAAGTATACCTATCAACTGATGGCATGGAGGTAGAAAAACCTAATCCTAAAAGTCAATGAAGAGACAATTTGCATAATGAGCATATTTCCCAGAGGAGCATTACGGTTTTAAGTTTCCTCATCTTGACATGCTTAGCATCTCATTCTCCGCAAGGAGAAATGATACTTCTTGGATATCGGTCAGACGCCTCTCTCACAGCCAAACCAGATCTCACACTTTACACTGACGAGGGGCAGTACCCCGAAACACAGTGTCTGCAAATTGAGATTCTGGCTTGGCTTTTATCCTAAGTCATGTAACAAGGCTCGTTAAAGGGTCGACATTAACTTTCAGGATTGCTACTTCCAATAGGTGGCACTAGAGTTCTAGTCCTCTTCCTCTCTGAAGAGACAATTTGCATAATTAGCATATTTCCCAGAGGAGCATTGCGGCTTTAAGTCTCCTCATCTTGACATTCTTAGCATGTCATTCTCTGCATGGAGAAATTATACTTCTTGGATACAGGATTAAGATAAAAAGATTATTATTAGACCTGAGAAGGATTTTTGGTATGAATTTCAGCCGAAAGGACATGCCATTAACCACATCCTGTCCTACACTATCCCTTCAAATAATCTCCTCCTAAGTGCTGCTAACAGCAGTATTAATAGTGATTATAATTACTTAGCCCTAATAAGGGCTGTTGTTGCATTTGAAATAAATATTAATGTTGTCTAATCCCTGGCTATACACAGCTAAAACACTGTCCCTTGGCCAACATCACCTCTCACTGCCCTGCCTGTTTCCACTGATACACTGTGTTAAGCATGACATCCTGGGTCTTATATATACATGATGAGGCTATGCTGCCAGCCAATTATAGTAATGCCACAACCAAGATGGCTATGACAACATAGTGACTGGCAGACAATCCCTGTATGTTTATTGGCTAACAAATATCAAACATGCTGGGCGGGGACTTGAGCATGCGTGCGAGCATTCAAAAATAAGATAATCCTTTAATCGTCCCACCATGGGGAAATTCAGAAAATAATGAGTATCTCGAGCACACTGATGCTCAAGGAAGTACTAAGCAGTGTCGAGCACACTCGCTCATCACTAATCTTGACTAATTTCAACCTGCACTTTGTCAATGCTCACCACAATAACTTGGCCGAACTCCTGCCTTGGGCCTAATTCTCATGCAATAACCAAGTGAGCAAGTCTTTTGCCAAATCTCCTTTTTTTGTGGTCTACAGTCAACATCCCAATATCCCTTTCCTTGTGTTTACCATATCTGATATTCCTGCTGTTGATTCCCTCATCAAGAGTTTTTCAGAAGGTCTTCCTTATTAAAGTCCTTTGATCGGATAAAAAGACAACTGGATAAGGGACGTCTGGATGTGCCTCTGCTTCTTCCTGGGGATAAGGTCTGGCTGTTGTCCAAGTATGTACATCTCAAGGTATCATGGTATAAATTGGGCCCTCGCTTCATTGGTCCCTTCGATAAGCACAAAAAGAGATACAGTACAAGTGCCAATAAAAAATCTTTTTATTTAAATTAGTTTAAGAACTTATTCAAAAGTAAAAAATCATACAAAGATTTGTAAGTGCTCAAGGCAGCTGCTATCCAAGCAGGGAAAACACCAACAGAGTTATTGCAATTCACTACCAAAGGAAAGTGCCCATGTTATCGGCCTGTATTTAAAGCCCCTACGGTATACTGTAATCAATGTATGTCATTACCATTATGGTCAGGCTGTAATTACAATATTATGAGGCAGCACTTACATGAGTGATGGATCTGTGTGTGTAGCGTCCCCCGCCGCCCCAACACGTATTTCACCTCTTCATCAGGAGGCGTCATTGGTCCCTTTGAGTTGTTGAAACAAATTAATCTGGTAGCCTACACACTCAAGCTCCTGGCCTTCTTATTAGTGATGAGTGAGCACTAAAATGCTCGGGTGCTCGTTGCTCGAGTCGAGCAAATAGGAATGCTCAGGTGCTCGACCCAAGCAACGAGCCCAATGTAAGTCTATGGGAAACCTGAGCATTCTTGCCGCTACCCCCCTGGAGGTCATTTTGGGGCTTAAAAACATCTGAAATCGATGGGAACAGTGCTTAAATGACATGGGAACGTCATGGAGAAGGCCCCTAGAAGCATTTTTGACTCTCAGGTCACAGCTGTGAACAATGTTGTCAGAGTCTAAGGCCGGTTTCACATTTGCGTTAAAGGCCGCAGCGTCGACCTGCGCACGGCCGCTGCTAAGCCCCGCTCCCTGCCACGCCTCCACTGGTAGCTCCGCCTCCGGGCGCATGACGCTACATGCGTCATGCGTCCCCTATCTTTATCACTGAGGACGCAGGCCGTGCGCAGTATGCGCTTGGCAGAGCCTGCGTTCTTTTGACGGTGCGCTGAGTGCAACCAAATTGCAACAGGTTGCGTTTGGCGCTGGTCGGCGCACCATCAAAAGGACGCAGGCGCCGCCAAATCGCATACTGCGCACGGCCTGCATCCTCAGTGATAAAGATAGGGGACGCATGACGCATGCAGCATCATGCGCCCGGAGGCGGAGCTACCGGCGGAGGCGCGACAGGGGGTGGGGCTTAGCGGCGGCCGTGCGCAGGCCGACGCTGCGGCCTTTAGCGCATATGTGAAACCGGCCTTACGCCAATTTTCCAGGCACACAATAAAACATTCAAAAATGAAACCTAAATGGATTTTTCTGGGAAATATTTTAAGGAACATCTTTTCCAGGGTAATGATTTGATCATTTGTATATAAGGCAAAATAAATAACCCAAAACAAACATGTTCCTCCACCACTTGGGCTATGTTCACACGTACCATTTTTGATGCATTTTTCAATTTTAGCATCGCTTTCAATCAAAAGAAAGGCATTCGCTGGGAAATGTCATCTGAACATTTTACAACCTTATCTAGCCATGTGGTGTGTGAAACATCATCAGACACATCCGGTTTCATTTATAAAAGAGGTACTCTGAAATTCACAAAGCCTATTTTTATATGGCCAGCAGTCGGCCCTCAGTATTTGTCAGGATCGTCCATCTGGCTAATCGGTACTCGGACACGTCCGCTATTCACCAGTAGAGTTGAGCGACTTTTGGTTTTTTAGGGTCGCGTTTCGTTTCGTGAAACCCGACTTTTCCAAAAGTCGGGTCGAGCAAGATCGTCCGATTATAGGGAAAAGTCGGGGTCGTCCCGAAACACGAAACCCAATGTAAGTCAATGGGGAATAAAAGTCGGCAGTGAGAGGAGGACAGGAAACACACCTACAGTGCCCATTTGAATGCCAAAAGCATCAATTCTTCTTACTTAAGCTTGTCAACCTTAATTAACTTCATAATACAAGTTACGCACTGAAAAATGGGGGTTATTTGGCTAAATTTGTGGGGGGGGGAGGGCTGGCTGCAGGTTTTCATGTGCCCTGGGCGAAAGAGCGCCCCTTTAACACATACCACAACTCATCATGCTCCGATACGGCAGAGAAATAGCGGTATAGTACAATGAAAAATACCTCACTTTTTACATCTCATGACGAGGCCCATCTATTTCTCCATACAAAATCATTGGTCCCATATAATGTTTGAAACAATATATGATGAGCTCCACATAATGCTACAGTATATGTTGGTCCCCATGGATGAAGCTCCACTGTCTTATGGGCCCAAATAATGCTCCAAACATAATGGGCCCCATTTCTAATGCTCTAGTGTATAATGGGCCCTGTAAATGCTGCTCCAGTGTCTGATGTCCACCTTTGGAATGTTCCAGTGTATGGTGGGCCCCATCTATCATTCTCCAGAGTATAGTGCTCCCCAAAAATTGCTGTCCCAACATTGAAAACAATCAAATAAGTCTCCTCGCTAGGGAATCCCTGTACTTGTCTGGACAGGTGCTATAGCTTGCTTAACAGCTCGCCAGCCGTTCTCACGCCCAGTATGGATTGCACGTGATTGCACAAAGGTTAGAAAGGGTACCGTATCTCTGGATAACATGTATGGATAGCGTACACATTCAAAATATATGTCTATACAGCATGAGGCAGGCTCAGACGGTGTTAGGCCCAGTATGGATTGCACGCCATTGCACAAAGGTTAGAAGGGGTACCGTATCCCCGGATAACATGTATGGATAGCGTACACATTCAAAATATATGTCTATACAGCATGAGGCAGGCTCAGACGGTGTTAGGCCCAGTATGGATTGCACGTCATTGCACAAAGGTTAGAAAGGGTACCGTATCCCCGGATAACATGTATGGATAGCGTACACATTCAAAATATATGTCTATACAGCATGAGGCAGGCTCAGACGGTGTTAGGCCCAGTATGGATTGCACGTCATTGCACAAAGGTTAGAAGGGGTACCGTATCCCCGGATAACATGTATGGATAGCGTACACATTCAAAATATATGTCTATACAGCATGAGGCAGGCTCAGACGGTGTTAGGCCCAGTATGGATTGCACGTCATTGCACAAAGGTTAGAAGGGGTACCGTATCCCCGGATAACATGTATGGATAGCGTACACATTCAAAATATATGTCTATACAGCATGAGGCAGGCTCAGACGGTGTTAGGCCCAGTATGGATTGCACGTGATTGCACAAAGGTTAGAAAGGGTACCGTATCCCCGGATAACATGTATGGATAGCGTACACATTCAAAATATATGTCTATACAGCATGAGGCAGGCTCAGACGGTGATAGGCCCAGTATGGATTGCACGTCATTGCACAAAGGTTAGAAGGGGTACCGTATCCCCGGATAACATGTATGGATAGCGTACACATTCAAAATATATGTCTATACAGCATGAGGCAGGCTCAGACGGTGTTAGGCCCAGTATGGATTGCACGTGATTGCACAAAGGTTAGAAAGGGTACCGTATCCCTGGATAACATGTATGGATAGCGTACACATTCAAAATATATGTCTCAGGAGGCAGGCTCAGACGGTGTCAGGCACAGTATGGATTTGACGGCCCAGATTACACAGCGGAGGAGCAGGGAGAGGTAAAGATTGCAAATGCTGGGGCCCTGGCCAAGCAAGGGGGGCCCACTCGTGGGCGTCGGTACTGGCACTGGGCCCCTCATAGTACAGCGGTGTGTCTGACGGCGGGTGTGCACCACCACCGTCAGAGACACTTGATTGCACTATGAGGGACCCTGTGCCAGTGCCCGCGCCCAAGAGTCGGCCTACCCACCTGTCCAGGGCAACGACACTCGCACGGTGTCGTGCGCTAGGTGGTGACCCCGGCCATGGGGGGGGAGGCAGCACAGTTAGGGAGTTTTAGAAAGTGGCATATGTTGATGTTGGACATTCAACTGATGCAAAAGGCGAAATAGGTGAAGTACCAGGAAGAGGTGGACCAAAGCAAGCCATTTTTCTGTCACCCTATGTGTCATCAGGGGAAGGTGGGACAAAATCCTTGGAAACCCATGCGTGGTTCATTTTAATGAAGGTTAGATCATCCACATTTTGGGTTGATAGACGGGTCCTTTTTTCTGTCAGGATTGATCCAGCTGCACTGAAGACTCTTTCCGATAGCACACTTGCAGCTGGGCAAGCGAGCTCCTGTAAGGCATATTGGGCCAATTCAGGCCAGGTGTCCAGTTTAGCGGCCCAATAGTCAAAGGGGAATGACCTGTGTGGGAGAACATCGATATGGGAGGAAAAGTAGTTTGTAACCATAGTTGACAACTGCTGTCTCCTGTCACTTTCCATCGATGCAGTATTACCAGTTGTGTGAGCGGTATTTGAAAAATCAGTCCACAACATTGTCATGAAACCCCTGTCTCCAACGCCACTTCTGCTGTGTGCACCACGAACACCTCTGCCAAGCTGCCCTCGGCCCATACGGCTCGTGTGAGAACCATCACCGCTGCTGTGTGCTGGGAATGCCTCAAGCAACCGATTTACCAGAGTTGCTTGTTTATTAGCCAATATTAGGTCAAGGTTCTCCTGTGGCATGATGTTTTGTAATTTGCCTTTATAGCGTGGATCCAGGATGCTGGCCAACCAGTAGTCGTCATCGTTCATCATTTTGGCAATGCGGGGGTCCCTTTTTAGGATCCGCAAGGCATAATCTGACATGTGGGCCAATGTTCCCGGTGTCAATGATGCACTGCGAGTGCTGGGTGGAGGAGCACTTTCTGGCAAATCCACATCCCTCCAGTCACGCACAAACCCTGTACCAGACCTTGCCACGCCAACATTTTCACTTGCCCCACGAGATGCATCCTCCTCCCCTAAGTAATCATCCCCATCATCCTCCTCCTCCTCCTCCTCTTCTTCCTCCACCTCGTCCAGGAGTGGTCCCTGAGCAGACAATGGCTGAATGTCATCAAGGATTCCCTCCTCCTCTTCCTCCTCATCAACATTGGCTGCAGACGCCTGCTCCTTAAGGTGCGTCAAAGTTTGCATGAGCAGACGCATAAGTGGGATGCTCATGCTTAGGATGGCGTCGTCTGCGCTTACCAGCCGTGTGCATTCCTCAAAACACTGAAGGACTTTACAAAGGTCTTTCAGCTTCGACCACTGCACGCCTGTCAACTCCATGTCTGCTCTCAAAGTGCCTGGCCGTGTATCCTCCCACAAATGCATTATGGCCTGCCTCTGCTCGCACAGCCGCTCCACCATGTGCAGGGTGGAGTTCCACCTTGTTGCAATGTCGATAATGAGGCGGTGGTTGGGAAGGTGGAGCAATCGCTGCAGCTTCTGCATACGAACGGAGTGTACAGGCGACCGGCGGATTTGCGCGCACAGTCTTCGCACCTTCTGGAGCAGGGCTGTTAACTCCGGATAATTTTTGAGGAAGCACTGCACCACCAGGTTCAAGGTGTGAGCCAAGCAAGGTATGTGGCTGAGTTTTGAAAGGGCTATGGCTGCCACAAAATTACGGCCGTTATCACTAACTACCTTGCCTGCCTCAAGATGTACACTGCCCAGCCATGACTCAGTTTGTCGCTTCAAGTACTCGGCCAGCACCTCGGCGGTGTGTCTGTCGCCCAAACACATCATCTGCAACACAGCCTGCTGACGCTTTCCACTAGCTGCTCGATAGGGGGACACATCGTGTGCAACAGTGGCAGCTGCAGATGGAGTGCTCGTACGACTGCGCTCTGTGGACGAGCTGTCGCTTCTGGAGGAGGAGGAGGAGGAGGAGGGTCGAACGCCTACAGCCAACTGTTTCCTATACCGTGGGCTAGGCAGCACTGTCCCACCACTGCTGTCCCCTGTGGACCCTGCATCCACCACATTAACCCAGTGCGCAGTGATGGACACGTAACGGCCCTGGCCATGCCGACTGGACCATGCATCAGTTGTGAGGTGCACCTTTCCGCTCACTGACTGCTTGAGTGCATGGACAATGCGGTCTTTCACATGATGGTGGAGGGCTGGGATGGCTTTGCGAGAGAAGAAGTGGCGACTGGGTAGGTCATAGCGTGGTACTGCATAGGCCATGAGTTCGCGGAAAGCTGTGCTTTCCACCAACCGAAAAGGCATCATCTCAAACGAGATTAGTTTGGCAATGTGGGCGTTCAAACCCAGTGTACGCGGATGAGAGACTGAGTACTTTCTTGACCTACTCATAGTGTCTGGGAGGGTGAGCTGGACTTGAGAGCTGCATATGGTGGAAGTAGCGGTGGACAGGGCGGACTGAGAGAGGGTTGATGATGGTGATGGAGTTGTTGTTCTTTCTGATGGCCTAGAATCAGTCTTTCGTTGATATAACAGTGGGATTCCCTGACTGCTGTGGCCTTGCAACGACACCTCAACATTTGCTGCTGTGCTAACCGGTGGGCTTACAGTGGGGGAAACAATGTAACGTTGCTGACTACCTTCGTTGTGATCAGTTGCACATGTGGCACTTGAGGTTTGGTGTTGTGTCCACGCTTGCAAGTGCATGCTGGTTAAATGTCTAAGCATGCAACTGGTATTCAAATTTTTCAGATTTTTCCCTCGGCTAAAGGTCTTTGCGCACTTCTTACAGATAACCTTGGCCTGATCATGAGGATTTTGTTCAAAAAAGTGCCACACTGCACTCTTCCTACTTTGGCAGACATTTTGCGGCCTAGCACGCTGTGATCTTTTGACCCTCTGGACAAGCTGTCCAGCAACTCTTTTGATGTTTGGAACCTGTCTTTGGAGTGCTCCGGGCCTGCCAGATAACAGCTGTTGCGATGTCGATGTCTGCTGTGGATGCTCCTCATCTGAGCTATTGGAAGCAGCACCCTCTTCCCCCAATGGATGCCAATCTGGGTCAACAACTGGGTCATCCATCACCTCCTCTTCTATGTCATGTGCACCTTTCTCTGTGTCACAGTGTATGGTGGTATAGTGTGCGGGAAGGGGCACCTGAGTCTCATCAGGGTCAAAATCTGGCTCTGTACACTGCGAGGACAATGTAGTGCTCTGAGTGAATGTACCAGCAGAATCATCCATCAGCGGCTGTGCATCAGTGCACTCCATGTCAGATTCATCTTGGCCTGGGTAATTCACCATTTGACTTGATAATCCAGGCATGGTATGTGAAAACAGCTCCATGGAGTAATCAGTAGTATGGCCTGCGTCATCCTTCAATCTTGGTTGGGGTGAAGGACACAAGGAAAGGTGTGGTTCATGAACATGAGCCTCCAATGACGACTCAGTGCTTTTACTTTTTACAACTGAAGAAGAGGAGGCGATAGAGCTGGAGGCTGAGTCAGCAATGTAAGACAAAACTTTTTCCTGATGCTCTGCCTTTAAAAGCGGTTTGCCAACTCCTAGAAAACTAAGCGTTCGAGTCCTTATGTAGCCAGACGATGACGCAGGGTCAGCACCTCCTGCATTCGGTCCTATTTTGCTCTTGCCACTACCATCAGATCCACCACCAACACCATCATTACCAGCTGCCAACCCCCGCCCAATTCCACGGCCTCTTCCACCAGCCTTCCTCATTTTTGGTAGAAATGTAGACAAAATCCAACAAACTATATAGTATTGTAAAACAAGGTACAAGGTGTCTATAGGACAGGGGAGTTTTAGAATTTCTGCACACACTTGTGGACAGTGGACACTTGTGGATTGTGTGCGGCCCACTGATATCTGAGCGCTATGTGACACGCTCGATGGCACAGCTGCCTGTGACCAAAGTGACGAGAGGATAATGGAGATTTTGAATCTCTGCGTACACTTGTGGACAGTGGACACTTGTGGATTGTGTGCGGCCCACTGATATCTGAGCGCTATGTGACACGCTCGATGGCACAGCTGCCTGTGACCAAAGTGACGAGAGGATAATGGAGATTTTGAATCTCTGCGTACACTTGTGGACAGTGGACACTTGTGGATTGTGTGCGGCCCACTGATATCTGAGCGCTATGTGACACGCTCGATGGCACAGCTGCCTGTGACCAAAGTGACGAGAGGATAATGGAGATTTTGAATCTCTGCGTACACTTTTGGACACTGGACACTTGTGGATTGTGTGCGGCCCACTGATATCTGAGCGCTATGTGACACGCTCGATGGCACAGCTGCCTGTGACCAAAGTGACGAGAGGATAATGGAGATTTTGAATCTCTGCGTACACTTTTGGACACTGGACACTTGTGGATTGTGTGCGGCCCACTGATATCTGAGCGCTATATGACACGCTCGATGGCACAGCTGCCTGTGACCAAAGTGACGAGAGGATAATGGAGATTTTGAATCTCTGCGTACACTTGTGGACAGTGGACACTTGTGGATTGTGTGCGGCCCACTGATATCTGAGCGCTATGTGACACGCTCGATGGCACAGCTGCCTGTGACCAAAGTGACGAGAGGATAATGGAGATTTTTAATCTCTGCGTACACTTGTGGACAGTGGACACTTGTGGATTGTGTGCGGCCCACTGATATCTGAGCGCTATGTGACACGCTCGATGGCACAGCTGCCTGTGACCAAAGTGACGAGAGGATAATGGAGATTTTGAATCTCTGCGTACACTTTTGGACACTGGACACTTGTGGATTGTGTGCGGCCCACTGATATCTGAGCGCTATGTGACACGCTCGATGGCACAGCTGCCTGTGACCAAAGTGACGAGAGGATAATGGAGATTTTGAATCTCTGCGTACACTTTTGGACACTGGACACTTGTGGATTGTGTGCGGCCCACTGATATCTGAGCGCTATATGACACGCTCGATGGCACAGCTGCCTGTGACCAAAGTGACGAGAGGATAATGGAGATTTTGAATCTCTGCGTACACTTGTGGACAGTGGACACTTGTGGATTGTGTGCGGCCCACTGATATCTGAGCGCTATGTGACACGCTCGATGGCACAGCTGCCTGTGACCAAAGTGACGAGAGGATAATGGAGATTTTTAATCTCTGCGTACACTTGTGGACAGTGGACACTTGTGGATTGTGTGCGGCCCACTGATATCTGAGCGCTATGTGACACGCTCGATGGCACAGCTGCCTGTGACCAAAGTGACGAGAGGATAATGGAGATTTTGAATCTCTGCGTACACTTTTGGACACTGGACACTTGTGGATTGTGTGCGGCCCACTGATATCTGAGCGCTATGTGACACGCTCGATGGCACAGCTGCCTGTGACCAAAGTGACGAGAGGATAATGGAGATTTTGAATCTCTGCGTACACTTTTGGACACTGGACACTTGTGGATTGTGTGCGGCCCACTGATATCTGAGCGCTATGTGACACGCTCGATGGCACAGCTGCCTGTGACCAAAGTGACGAGAGGATAATGGAGATTTTGAATCTCTGCGTACACTTTTGGACACTGGACACTTGTGGATTGTGTGCGGCCCACTGATATCTGAGCGCTATGTGACACGCTCGATGGCACAGCTGCCTGTGACCAAAGTGACGAGAGGATAATGGAGATTTTGAATCTCTGCGTACACTTGTGGACAGTGGACACTTGTGGATTGTGTGCGGCCCACTGATATCTGAGCGCTATGTGACACGCTCGATGGCACAGCTGCCTGTGACCAAAGTGACGAGAGGATAATGGAGATTTTGAATCTCTGCGTACACTTGTGGACAGTGGACACTTGTGGATTGTGTGCGGCCCACTGATATCTGAGCGCTGTGTGACACGCTCGATGGCACAGCTGCCTGTGACCAAAGTGACGAGAGGATAATGGAGATTTTGAATCTCTGCGTACACTTTTGGACACTGGACACTTGTGGATTGTATGCGGCCCACTGATATCTGAGCGCTATGTGACACGCTCGATGGCACAGCTGCCTGTGACCAAAGTGACGAGAGGATAATGGAGATTTTGAATCTCTGTGTACACTTGTGGACAGTGGACACTTGTGGATTGTGTGCGGCCCACTGATATCTGAGCGCTATGTGACACGCTCGATGGCACAGCTGCCTGTGACCAAAGTGACGAGAGGATAATGGAGATTTTGAATCTCTGCCTACACTTTTGGACACTGGACACTTGTGGATTGTGTGCGGCCCACTGATATCTGAGCGCTATGTGACACGCTCGATGGCACAGCTGCCTGTGACCAAAGTGACGAGAGGATAATGGAGATTTTGAATCTCTGCGTACACTTTTGGACAGTGGACACTTGTGGATTGTGTGCGGCCCACTGATATCTGAGTGCTATGTGACACGCTCGATGGCACAGCTGCCTGTGACCAAAGTGACGAGAGGATAATGGAGATTTTGAATCTCTGCGTACACTTTTGGACACTGGACACTTGTGGATTGTGTGCGGCCCACTGATATCTGAGCGCTATGTGACACACTCGATGGCACAGCTGCCTGTGACCAAAGTGACGAGAGGATAATGGAGATTTTGAATCTCTGCGTACACTTGTGGACAGTGGACACTTGTGGATTGTGTGCGGCCCACTGATATCTGAGTGCTATGTGACACGCTCGATGGCACAGCTGCCTGTGACCAAAGTGACGAGAGGATAATGGAGATTTTGAATCTCTGCGTACACTTTTGGACACTGGACACTTGTGGATTGTGTGCGTCCCACTGATATCTGAGCGCTATGTGACACGCTCGATGGCACAGCTGCCTGTGACCAAAGTGACGAGAGGATAATGGAGATTTTGAATCTCTGTGTACACTTGTGGACAGTGAACACTTGTGGATTGTGTGCGGCCCACTGATATCTGAGCGCTATGTGACACGCTCGATGGCACAGCTGCCTGTGACCAAAGTGACGAGAGGATAATGGAGATTTTGAATCTCTGCGTACACTTTTGGACACTGGACACTTGTGGATTGTGTGCGGCCCACTGATATCTGAGCGCTATGTGACACGCTCGATGGCACAGCTGCCTGTGACCAAAGTGACAAGAGGATAATGGAGATTTCGAATCTCTGCGTACACTTTTGGACACTGGACACTTGTGGATTGTGTGCGGCCCACTGATATCTGAGCGCTATGTGACACGCTCGATGGCACAGCTGCCTGTGACCAAAGTGACGAGAGGATAATGGAGATTTTGAATCTCTGCGTACACTTTTGGACACTGGACACTTGTGGATTGTGTGCGGCCCACTGATATCTGAGCGCTATGTGACATGCTCGATGGCACAGCTGCCTGTGACCAAAGTGACGAGAGGATAAGGGAGATTGGATTGCTTTTAAAAAAGCAGTTTGCGGAGCAGTGGGTAAACAGCAATGCCAGCGTGTCAGGAAGCCTTAAAAGGCAGCCCAACAACCAACACCACTGATACACCACAATATAGCCTCCCCTTGCACTGCACACACAGTGACTTGTGTGTTGTGCAGGCCAAATCGCTAGCAGCAGAAGCAGTTTTTTTGTCTTCTTCCCTGCCTAACGCTCTCCCTACAGAATCAGCAGCAACCTCTCCCTATACTAAGATCGGCAGAAGTAAGATGGCGGTCGGCGTGCACGCCCTTTTATACCCCCTGTGACGCCCACCAAAGCAAGCCAATCACTTGCATGCCCTTCTGAAAGATGGTGGTGACCCGCGCCTATGTCATCACGTTGCCCACAGTGTCCGTGGATCCTGATTGGCTGAAAAAGAGCGCAAAACAAACTTTTGAAACGCGACTTTGGCGCGTAAGTCGCCGACCTCGTGGCCGACCTCATCCTAGGGTCGGGTTTCGTTTCATGAAACCCGACTTTGCCAAAAGTCGGCGACTTTTGAATTTTTTAGACCCGTTTCGCTCAACTCTATTCACCAGTCCTTGCATTGGCTGCCCATTCATTATAGGATCCAATTCAAAGTACTTGTTCTCACCCACAAAGCTCTCCACAGTGCAGCACCCTCCTACATCTCCTCCCTCATTTCTGTCTATCAGCCTAACTGACTGCTATGCTCTGCAAACGACTTTCGAATAACCTCTGCACTAATCCGTACCTCCCACTCCCAACTCCAAGACTTCTCCTGCGCTGCGCCAATCCTCTGGAATGCTCTACCCCAAGAAATTAGGACTATCCACAATTTGCATAGTTTCAGGCGCTCCCTCAAAACACATTTGTTCAGAGCGGCCTATCATGTTCACTAATCACAGTTATTGCATGTGTAAGTGTGCATGTGTAACCTGTAGCCCATTCACTATCTCGATCTATCCCTCACTCCCTTAAGATGGCTGGACCATCATTGTAAATACATCATTATAGTGGTTTGAAAAAACCACTATATTGTAATCCGAACGCTGCTAACTTATTCTTCTTCTTCTTATTATAGCGGTTTGAAAAAACCACTATATTGTAATCCGAACGCTGCTAACTTATTATAGTGGTTTGAAAAAACCACTATATTGTAATCCGAACGCTGCTAACTTATTCTTCTTATTATTATTAAGTTGATTTCCGCAATTAATGCGGCCCGAACCGCTACACGCACAGACTCCGTTGAGGTGTCGTTTCGAAGCCAGCGTCCATGAGAGGTGTGCTAAGTATTTTTCGTGTCGATCGGATTTGTAGTTTTTGCGCAATTTGCGTTTGTAGCAGAGCCGCGTGTGTACTTGTGTGGGGTCAGGAGGGGTTTTACAAGGTGGATGTAGCAGAGCCGTGTGTGTACTTGTGTGGGGTCAGGAGGGTTTTACAAGGTGGATGTAGCAGGGCCGCGTGTGTACTTGTGTGGGGTCAGGAGGGGTTTTACAAGGTGGATGTAGCAGAGCCGCGTGTGTACTTGTGTGGGGTCAGGAGGGGTTTTACAAGGTGGATGTAGCAGAGCCGTGTGTGTACTTGTGTGGGGTCAGGAGGGGTTTTACAAGGTGGATGTAGCAGAGCCGTGTGTGTACTTTGTGTGGGGTTAGGAGGGGTTTACAAGGTGGATGTAGCAGAGCCGTGTGTGTACTTGTGTGGGGTCAGGAGGGGTTTTACAAGGTGGATGTAGCAGAGCCGTGTGTGTACTTGTGTGGGGTCAGGAGGGTTTTACAAGGTGGATGTAGCAGGGCCGCGTGTGTACTTGTGTGGGGTCAGGAGGGGTTTTACAAGGTGGATGTAGCAGAGCCGCGTGTGTACTTGTGTGGGGTCAGGAGGGGTTTTACAAGGTGAATGTAGCAGAGCCGTGTGTGTACTTGTGTGGGGTCAGGAGGGGTTTTACAAGGTGGATGTAGCAGTGCCGTGTGTGTACTTGTGTGGGGTCAGGAGGGGTTTTACAAGGTGGATGTAGCAGAGCCGTGTGTGTACTTTGTGTGGGGTCAGGAGGGGTTTTACAAGGTGGATGTAGCAGAGCCGTGTGTGTACTTTGTGTGGGGTTAGGAGGGGTTTACAAGGTGGATGTAGCAGAGCCGTGTGTGTACTTGTGTGGGGTCAGGAGGGGTTTTACAAGGTGGATGTAGCAGAGCCGTGTGTGTACTTGTGTGGGGTCAGGAGGGGTTTTACAAGGTGGATGTAGCAGTGCCGTGTGTGTACTTGTGTGGGGTCAGGAGGGGTTTTACAAGGTGGATGTAGCAGGGCCGCGTGTGTACTTGTGTGGGGTCAGGAGGGGTTTTACAAGGTGGATGTAGCAGTGCCGTGTGTGTACTTGTGTGGGGTCAGGAGGGGTTTTACAAGGTGGATGTAGCAGAGCCGCGTGTGTACTTGTGTGGGGTCAGGAGGGGTTTTACAAGGTGGATGTAGCAGAGCCGCGTGTGTACTTGTGTGGGGTCAGGAGGGGTTTTACAAGGCGGATGTAGCAGAGCCGTGTGTGTACTTGTGTGGGGTCAGGAGGGGTTTTACAAGGTGGATGTAGCAGTGCCGTGTGTGTACTTGTGTGGGGTCAGGAGGGGTTTTACAAGGTGGATGTAGCAGGGCCGCGTGTGTACTTGTGTGGGGTCAGGAGGGGTTTTACAAGGTGGATGTAGCAGTGCCGTGTGTGTACTTGTGTGGGGTCAGGAGGGGTTTTACAAGGTGGATGTAGCAGAGCCGCGTGTGTACTTGTGTGGGGTCAGAAGGGGTTTACAAGGTGGATGTAGCAGAGCCGTGTGTGTACTTGTGTGGGGTCAGGAGGGGTTTACAAGGTGGATGAAGCAGAGCCGTGTGTGTACTTGTGTGGGGTCAGGAGGGGTTTACAAGGTGGATGTAGCAGAGCCGTGTGTGTACTTCTGTGGGGTCAGGGAGGTGTTTTACAAGGTGGATGTAGCAGAGCCGTGTGTGTACTTGTGTGGGGTCAGGAGGGTTTTACAAGGTGGATGTAGCAGGGCCGCGTGTGTACTTGTGTGGGTCAGGAGGGGTTTTACAAGGTGGATGTAGCAGAGCCGTGTGTGTACTTGTGTGGGGTCAGGAGGGATTTTACAAGGTGGATGTAGCAGAGCCGTGTGAGTACTTGTGTGGGTCAGGAGGGGTTTTACAAGGTGGATGTAGCAGAGCCGTTTGTGTACTTGTGTGGGTCAGGAGGAGTTTACAAGGTGGATGTAGCAGAGCCGTTTGTGTACTTGTGTGGGTCAGGAGGGGTTTACAAGGTGGATGTAGTAGAGCCGTGTGTGTACTTGTGTGGGGTCAGGAGGGGTTTTACAAGGTGTATGGAGCAGAGCCGTGTGTCTACGAGGTGTACGGAGCAGAGCAGTGTGTGTACGAGGTGTACGGAGCGGAGCCGTGTGTGTACGAGGTGTACGGAGCAGAGCCGTGTGTGTACGATGGGTACGGAGGGGAGCTGAGTGTTTATGAAGCAGAGCCGTGTGTTTATGGAGCGGAGCAGAGCCGGGGGTGTACGAGGTGTATGGTGGGGAGCATTTATACCTCCCGTGTCCCAACTGTCCCGGATCCAGCGAGACAGTCCCGATTTTGAGAGAGAGACTGCCCCAGCCGGGAGCATACTTTCCCCGCGAGACACAGGAGTACACAGCGGAGCCCCAAGGAGCAATTTAAAACTTGCACGTAACTTTCTACCGGAAGTGACGTGCTGGAAGCTGACCAGAAATGAGGTAATTTCGGGAGGAGATTGTGACGGAACCATGGAGGCACTTCAGGGAATGCTTCAGATCCATTACCGTGTCCTCCTCTGATAGCGCGGACAGTGGATCGCCTTGGAATCGGGGATGTCGGCCATGTGAGCGGATCATGATATGTCCTGCACCAGGAGGCTCAGGTAGGCACTACAATGGGAGCTGGGCTGCTATAGTATCTTTATAGAATTTTTCTTTCTCTGTTTCTCTCTCTCTGTTCTCTTTCTTTCTTTCTTTCTTTCTCTCTCTGGCCCCGCCCACCAAATCGGCCCCCGAGTGGCCCCCACAGTTAAAACGGATCCTGAGGTGAAAGTCTTGCAGGGGTAGCAGGCAAGTCTCTCTTAAAGGGGCAGCCGGGTAACATTTCAAACCACTATCTGTACTTCCTTCAGGAAATACACATCTAGTTCTTCTTCTTATTATTATAGTGGTTTGAAAAAACCACTATATTGTAATCCGAACGCTGCTAACTTATTATAGTGGTTTGAAAAAACCACTATATTGTAATCCGAACGCTGCTAACTTATTATAGTGGTTTGAAAAAACCACTATATTGTAATCCGAACGCTGCTAACTTATTCTTCTTCTTCTTCTTCTTCTTATTATTAAGTTGATTTCCGCAATTAATGCGGCCCGAACCGCTACACGCACAGACTCCGTTGAGGTGTCATTTCGAAGCCAGCGTCCATGAGAGGTGTGCTAAGTATTTTTCGTGTCGATCGGATTTGTAGTTTTTGCGCAATTTGCGTTTGAAAATTTTTTTTCCCGTCATTGGAATGCACTGTGTCAATGCTTTTCAATGGGAAGCTTAAAACGTGCCCTGAGGCGATTGAAATGGCAGTTGAGCTCATTGATATGCGCAGGCAGACCCAGTTACTATGCCAACGCCTACGAACGTCACATGACATCTCCAGAACAGAGCTTTTGCCACATAATATCAGCTCTTAAAGCTAAACCCACGGCACAAATGCAAATCTAGCTTCATCACATGACGCATGCCCCTGAGAGAGAATGTGTGCGCCAAAGTGGATTTAGAAGCCCAGTGAGCCACCCTGGCTCTTAAAGGGCCGACGCGCCAAAGTGATTCTTAAAGAGCCGGCGCACCAAAATGAGTCTTAAAGGGCCGGCGTGCCAAATCGAAAGCTGAGTGACCCAAGGCTCCAAATCGGAGGCTGATAGACCCTGGCCTACAAAAAGGAGGCTGAGCAACCCTGGCATCCAAATCGGACCCAGAGTGGCCCCGCCCACGAAATCGGACCCAGAGTGGCCTCGCCCACCAAATCAGACCCAGAGTGGCCCCGCCCACCAAATTGGACCCTGAGGAGCCCCACCCACAAAATCGGACAGTGAAGGCCCCACCCACAAAATCGGACCCTGAGGGGCCCCACCCACAAAATCGGACCCTGAGGGGCCCCGGCCACAAAATCGGACCCTGAGAGACCCCGGCCACAAAATCGAACCCAGAGGGGCCCCACCCACAAAATTGGACCCTGAGCGCCCCCAACCACAAAATCGGACCCTGAGGGGCCCCAACCCCAAAATCGGACCCTGAGGGGCCCCGGCCACAAAATCGGACCCTCAGGGGCCCCGCCCTCAAAATCGGACCCTGAGCTGCCCCTCCCTCAAAAATCGGACCCTGAGAGGCCCCGCCCACCAAATCAGACCCTGAGGGGCTCCGCCAACCAAATCGGACTCTAAAGGGCCCCACCCACAAAATCAGACCCTGAGGGCCCCCAACTACAAAATAGGACCCTAAGGGGCCCCACCCTCAAAATCGGACCCTGAGTAGACCCGGCCACAAAATCGGACACTGAGGGGCCCCACCCACAAAATCGGACCCTGAGGGGTCCCAACCACAAAATCAAATCCTGAGGGGCCCCACCCTCAAAATCGGATCCTGAGGAGCCCAACCAACAAAATTGGACCCTGAGGGGCCCCGGCCACAAAATTGGAACCTGAGGGGCCCCGGCCACAAAATCGGACCCTGAGGGGTCCCAACCACGAAATCAGACCCTGAGGGGCCCCGGACTCAAAATCGGACCGTGAGGGCCCCCAACCACAAAATCGGACCCTGAGGGGCCCCAACCACAAAATCGGACCCTGAGAGACCCCGGCCACAAAATCGGACCCTGAGGGGCCCCGGCCACAAAATCGGACCTTGAGAGGCCCCGGCCACAAAATCGGACCCTGAGGGGCCCCGGCCACAAAATCGGACCCTGCGGGGTGCCGGCCACAAAATCAGACCCTGAGGGGTCCCAACCACAAAATCAGACCCTGAGGGGCCCCAGTCACAAAATCAGACCCTGAGCGACCCCAACCACAAAATCGGACCCTGAGGGGCCCCGGCCACAAAATCGGACACTGAGGGGCCCCAACCACAAAATCGGACCCTGAGGGGCCCCAGCCACGAAATCAGACCCTGAGGGGCGCCGGCCACAAAATCGGACCCTGAGGGCCCCCAACCACAAAATCAGACCCTGAGGGGCCCCGCCACAAAATCGGACCCTGAGGGCCCCCAACCACAAAACTGGACTCTGAGGGGCCCCAACCACAAAATCGGACCCTGAGGGGCCCCAACCACAAAATCGGACCCTGAGGGGCCCCGGCCACAATATCGGACCCTGAGAGACCCTGGCCACAAAATCGAACCCAGAGGGGCCCCACCCACAAAATTGGACCCTGAGTGGCCCCGCCCACCAAATCGGACCCTGAGGGTCCCCGCCCACAAAATCGGACCCTGAGGGGCCCCGCCCTCAAAATCGGACCCTGAGGGGCCCCACCCACAAAATCGGACCCTGAGGGGCCCCACCCTCAAAATCAGACCCTGAGGGCCCCGGTCACAAAATTGGATCCTGAGGGGCCCCAACCACAAAATCGATCCCTGAGGGGCCCCACCCACAAAATTGGACCCTGAGGGGCCCCACCCACAAAATTGGACCCTGAGGGGCCCCGGCCACAAAATCGGACCCTGAGGGACCCCGGCCACAAAATCAGACCCTGAGGGGCCCCACCCACAAAATCGGACCCTGAGGGGATCCGGCCACAAAATCAGACCCTGAGGGGCCCCGGCCACAACATCGGACCCTGAGGGGCCCTGGCCACAACATCGGACCCTGAGGGGCCCCACTCACAAAATCGGACCCTGAGGGGCCCCAACCACAAAATCGGACCCTGAGGGGCCCCAACCACAAAATCGGACCCTGAGGGGCCCCGGCCAAAAAATTGGACCCTGAGGGGCCCCATCCACAAAATTGGACCGAGGGGCCCCGACCACAAAATCAGACCCTGAGGGACCCCGGCCACAAAATCAGATCTTGAGGGGCCCCAACCACAAAATCGGACCCTGAGAGGCTCCGGACACAAAATCGGACCCTGAGGGGCCCCAACCACAAAATAGGACCCTGAGAGGCACCGGCCACAAAATCGGACCCTGAGGGGCCCCGGACACAAAATCAGACCCTGAGGGGCCCAACCCACAAAATCGGACCCTGAGGGGCCCCGCCCACCAAATCGGACCCTGAGGGGCCCCGCCCACCAAATCGGACCCTGAGAGGCCCCGCCCACCAATTCAGACCCGGAGGGGCCCCGCCCACTAAATCAGATTCTGAAAGGCCCCAACCACAAAATCGGACCCTGAGTGGCCCCACCCACAAAATCGGACCCTGAGGGGCCCCGCTGACCAAATTGAACTCTGAGGGGCCCCACTCACCAAATCGGACCCTGAGTGGCCCCGCCCACCAAATTGGACCCTGAGTGGCCTCGTCCACCAAATCGGACCCTAAGGGGCTCCACCCACAAAATCGGACCCTGAGGTGCCCCGGCCACAAAATCGGACCCAGAGGGGCCCCACCCACAAAATCGGGCCCTGAGGGGTCCCACCCACAAAATCGGACCCTGAAGCCAAAGTGGCCCCTGAGAGGCACCCACAGTTAAAACGGATCCTGAGTTGAAAGTCTTGCAGGGGCAGCAGCCAAGTCTCTCTTAAAGGGGCAGCCCAGGCACCATTTCAAACCACTATCTGTACTTCCTTCAGGAAATACACATCTAGTTCTTCTTCTTCTTATTATTATTATTATTAAGTTGATTTCCGCAATTAATGCGGCCCGAACCGCTTCACGCACAGACTCCATTGAGGTGTCGTTTCGAAGCCAGCGTCCATGAGAGGTGTGCTAAGTATTTTTCGTGTCGATCGGATTTTTAGTTTTTGCGCAATTTGCGTTTGAAAATTTTTTTTCCCGTCATTGGAATGCACTGTCTCCAATGCATTTCAATAGGAAATGGCAAAACGTGCCCTGAGGCGATTGAAATGACAGTTGAGCTCATTGATATGCGCAGGCAGACCCAGTTACTATGCCAACGCCTACGAACTTCACTTGAACCCCAGCACAGAGCCTCTGCCACATAATATCAGCTCTTAAAGCGAAACTCACAGAACAAATGCAAATCTAGCTTTATCACATGACACATGCCCCTGAGAGAGAATGTGTGCGCCAAAGTGGATTTAAAAGAAGCCCAGTGAGCCAAACTAGCTCTTAAAGGGCCAACGCGCCAAAGTGATTGTTAAAGGGCCAGCGCACCCAAATGAGTCTTAAAGGGCCGACACACCAAATCGGAGGCTGAGCCACCCCGGCCTCCATATCGGAGGCTGAGCCACCCCGGCCTCCAAATCGGAGGCTGAGCCACCCCGGCCTCCAAATCGGAGGCTGAGCCACCCCGGCCTCCAAATCGGAGGCTGATCGACCCCGGCCTCCAAATCGGAGGCTGATCGACCCCGGCCTCCAAATCGGAGGCTGATCGACCCCGGCCTCCAAATCGGAGGCTGATCGACCCCGGCCTCCAAATTGGAGGCTGAGCCACCCCGGCCTCCAAATCGGAGGCTGAGCCACCCCGGCCTCCAAATCGGAGCCTGAGCCACCCCGGCCTCCAAATCGGAGGCTGATCCACCCCGGCCTCCAAATCGGAGGCTGAGCCACCCCGGCCTCCAAATCGGAGGCTGAGCCACCCCGGCCTCCAAATCGGAGGCTGAGCCACCCCGGCCTCCAAATCGGAGGCTGAGCCACTCCGGCCTCCAAATCAGAGGCTGAGCCACCCCGGCCTCCAAATCAGAGGCTGATCCACCCCGGCCTCCAAATCGGAGGCTGATCCACCCCGGCCTCCAAATCGGAGGCTGATCCACCCCGGCCTCCAAATCGGAGGCTGATCCACCCCGGCCTCCAAATCGGAGGCTGAGCCACCCCGGCCTCCAAATCGGAGGCTGATCGACCCTGGCCTCCAAATCGGAGGCTGAGCCACCCCGGCCTCCAAATCGGAGGATGAGTCACCCCAGCCTCCAAATAGGAGGCTGAGCCACCCCGGCCTCCAAATCGGAGGCTGAGCCACCCCGGCCTCCAAATCGGAGGCTGATCGACCCTGGCCTCCAAATCGGAGGCTGATCGACCCTGGCCTCCAAATCGGAGGCTGATCCACCCCGGCCTCCAAATCGGAGGCTGAGCCACCCCGGCCTCCAAATCGGAGGCTGAGCCACCCCGGCCTCCAAATCGAAGGCTGAGCCACCCCGGCCTCCAAATCGGAGGCTGATCGACCCCGGCCTCCAAATCGGAGGCTGAGCCACCCCGGCCTCCAAATCGGAAGTTCATCGACCCCGGCTTCCAAATCAGAGGCTCTTTGACCTCGGCCTCCAAATTGGAAGCTCAACGACCCCGGCCTCCAAATTGGAGGCTGAGCGACCCCAGCCTCCAAATCTTACCCAGAGTTGCCCCGCCCACCAAATCGGACCCTGAGAGGCCCCGCCCACCAAATCGGACCCAGAGTGGTCCCGCCCACCAAATTGGACCCAGAGTGGTCCCGCCCACCAAATTGGACCCAGAGGGGCTCCGCCCACAAAATCAGACCCAGAGGGGCCCCTGCCACAAAATCAGACCCTGAGGGGCCCCTGCCACAAAATCAGACCCTGAGGGGCCGCGGCCACAAAATCAGACCCTGATGGGCCCCAGTCACAAAATTGGACCCTGATAGGCCCCGGCCACAAAATCGGATCCTGAGGGGCCCCAACCACAAAATCAGACCCTGAGGGGACCCAACCACAAAATCGGACCCTGAGAGGCCCCGCCCACCAAATTGGACCCAGAGTGGTCCCGCCCACGAAATTGGACCCAGAGGAGCCCCACCCACAAAATCGGACCCAGAGGGGCCCCTGCCACAAAATCGGACCCAGAGGGGCCCCGGCCACAAAATCGGACCCTGAGGGGCCGCGGCCACAAAATCGGACCCTGAGGGGACCCAACCACAAAATCGGACCCTGAGGGGACCCAACCACAACATCGGACCCTGAGGGGCCCCACCCACAAAATCAGGCCCTGAGGGGCCCCACCCACAAAATCAGACCATGAGGCCAAAGTGGCCCCTGAGAGGCACCCACAGTTAAATCGTATCCTGAGTTGAAAGTTTTGCAGGGGCAGCAGGCAAGTCTCTCTTAAAGGGGCAGCCCGGGCACCATTTCAAACCACTATCTGTACTTCCTTCAGGAAATACACATCTAGTTCTTCTTATTATTATTATTATTAAGTTGATTTCCGCAATTAATGCGGCCCGAACCGCTACACGCACAGACTCCGTTGAGGTGTCGTTTCGAAGCCAGCGCCCATGAGAGGTGTGCTAAGTATTTTTCGTGTCGATCGGATTTGTAGTTTTTGTGCAATTTGCGTTTGAAAATTTTTTTTCCCGTCATTGGAATGCACTGTCTCCAATGCTTTTCAATAGGAAATGGCAAAACGTGCCCTGAGGCGATTGAAATGGCAGTTGAGCTAATTGATATGCGCAGGCAGACCCAGTTACGATGCCAACGCCTACGAACTTCACTTGAACCCCAGCACAGAGCCTATGCCACATAATATCAGCTCTTAAAGCGAAACCCACACCACAAATGCAAATCTAGCTTCATCACATGACACTTGCCCCTGAGAGAGAATGTGCGCCAAAGTGGATTTAGAAGCCCAGTAAGCCACCCTGGCTCTTAAAGGGCCGACGCGCCAAAGTGATTCTTAAAGAGCCGGCGCACCAAAATGAGTCTTAAAGGGCCGGCGCGCCAAATCGAAAGCTGAGTGACCCAAGGCTCCAAATCGGAGGCTGATAGACCCTGGCCTACAAAAAGGAGGCTGAGCCACCCTGGCATCCAAATTGGACCCAGAGTGGCCCCGCCCACCAAATCGGACCCAGAGTGGCCCCGTCCACCAAATCAGACCCAGAGTGGCCCCGTCCACCAAATCAGACCCAGAGTGGCCCCGTCCACCAAATTGGACCCTGAGGGGCCCCACCCACAAAATCAGACCCTGAGGGGCCCCGGCCACAAAATCGGACCCTGAGGGGCCCAGCCTACAAAATTGAACCCTGAGGGACCCCAACCACAAAATCAGATCCTGAGGGGCCCCACCCACAAAATCGGATCCTGAGGGGCCCCACCCACAATATCGGACCCTGAGGGGCCCCACCCACAAAATCAGACCCTGAGGGCTCCGGTCACAAAATTGGATCCTGAGGGGCCCCAACCACAAAATCGGACCCTGAGGGGCCCCAACCACAAAATCGGACCCTGAGGGGCCCCACCCACAAAATTGGACCCTGAGGGGCCCCACCCACAAAATCAGACCCTGAGGGCCCCGGTCACAAAATTGGATCCTGAGGGGCCCCGGCCACAACATCGGACCCTGAGGGGCCCCACTCACAAAATCCGACCCTGAGGGGCCCCAACCACAAAATCGGACCCTGAGGGGCCCCAACCACAAAATCGGACCCTGAGGGGCCCCGGCCACAACATCGGACCCTGAGGGGCCCCACTCACAAAATCCGACCCTGAGGGGCCCCAACCACAAAATCGGACCCTGAGGGGCCCCAACCTCAAAATCGGACCCTGAGGGGCCCCGGCCACAAAATCGGACCCTGAGGGGCCCCGGCCACAAAATCGGACCCTGAGGGGCCCCGGCCACAAAATCGGATCCTGAGGGGCCCCACCCACAAAATCGGATCCTGAGGGGCCCCACCCACAATATCGGACCCTGAGGGGCCCCACCCACAAAATCAGACCATGAGGGCCCCGGTCACAAAATTGGATCCTGAGGGGCCCCAACCACAAAATCGATCCCTGAGGGGACCCAACCACAAAATTGGACCCTGAGGGGCCCCACCGACAAAATTGGACCCTGAGGGGCCCCACCCACAAAATTGGACCCTGAGGAGCCCCACCCACAAAATTGGACCCTGAGGGGCCCCGGCCAAAAAATTGGACCCTGAGGGGCCCCACCCACAAAATTGGACCCTGATGGGCCCCGGCCACAAAATTGGATCCTGAGGGGCCCCACCCACAAAATCGGATCCTGAGGGGCCCCACCCACAATATCGGACCCTGAGGGGCCCCACCCACAAAATCAGACCATGAGGGCCCCGGTCACAAAATTGGATCCTGAGGGGCCCCAACCACAAAATCGATCCCTGAGGGGCCCCAACCACAAAATTGGACCCTGAGGGGCCCCACCGACAAAATTGGACCCTGAGGGGCCCCACCCACAAAATTGGACCCTGAGGAGCCCCACCCACAAAATTGGACCCTGAGGGGCCCCGGCCAAAAAATTGGACCCTGAGGGGCCCCACCCACAAAATTGGACCCTGACGGGCCCCGGCCACAAAATCGGACCCTGAGGGACCCCGGCCACAAAATCGGACCCTGAGGGGCCCCACCCACAAAATCAGACCCTGAGGGGATCCGGCCACAAATTCAGACCCTGAGGGGCCCCGGCCACAACATCGGACCCTGAGGGGCCCCACTCACAAAAACGGACCCTGAGGGGCCCCAACCACAAAATCGGACCCTGAGGGGCCCCAACCACAAAATCGGACCCTGAGGGGCCCCGGCCAAAAAATTGGACCCTGAGGGCCCCGGTCACAAAATTGGATCCTGAGGGGCCCCAACCACAAAATCGATCCCTGAGGGGCCCCAACCACAAAATCGGACCCTGAGGGGCCCCACCCACAAAACTGGACGCTGAGGGGCCCCACCCACAAAATTGGACCCTGAGGGGCCCCAGCCACAAAATCAGACCCTGAGGGACCCCGACCACAAAATTGGACCCTGAGGGGCCCCACCCACAAAATTGGATCCTGAGGGGCCCCACCCACAAAATCAGACCCTGAGGGACCCCGGCCACAAAATCGGACCCTGAGAGGCCCCACCCACAAAATCGGACCCTGAGGGGATCCGGCCACAAAATCAGACCCTGAGGGGCCCCGGCCACAACATCTGACCCTGAGGGGCCCCACCCACAAAATCGGACCCTGAGGGGCCCCAACCACAAAATCGGACCCTGAGGGGCCCCGGCCACAAAATCGGACCCTGAGGGGCCCCGGCCACAAAATCGGACCCTGATGGGCCCCGCCTACAAAATTGAACCCTGAGGGGCCCCAACCACAAAATCAGATCCTGAAGGGCCCCACCCACAAAATCGGATCCTGAGGGGCCCCACCCACAATATCGGACCCTGAGGGGCCCCACCCACAAAATCATACCCTGAGGGCCCCGGTCACAAAATTGGATCCTGAGGGGCCCCAACCACAAAATCGATCCCTGAGGGGGCCCAACCACAAAATCGGACCCTGAGGGGCCCCACCCACAAAACTGGACCCTGAGGGGCCCCACCCACAAAATTGGACCCTGAGGGGCCCCGGCCAAAAAATTGGACCCTGAGGGGCCCCGGCCACAAAATCGGACCTTGAGGGACCCCGGCCACAAAATCGGACCCTGAGTGGCCCCTCCCACAAAATCGGACCCTGAGGGGCCCCGGCCACAACATCGGACCCTGAGGGGCCACACTCACAAAATCGGACCCTGAGGGGCCCCAACCACAAAATCGGACCCTGAGGGGCCCCAACCACAAAATCGGACCCTGAGGGGCCCCGGCCACAAAATCGGACCCTGAGGGGCCCCGGCCACAAAATCGGACCCTGAGGGGCCCCGGCCACAAAATCAGACCCTGAGGGGCCCCGGCCACAAAATCGGACCCTGAGGGGCCCCGCCTACAAAATCGAACCCTGAGGGGCCCCAACCACAAAATCGGATCCTGAGGGGCCCCACCCACAAAATCGGATCCTGAGGGGCCCCACCCACAAAATCGGATCCTGAGGGGCCCCACCCACAATATCGGACCCTGAGGGGCCCCACCCACAAAATCAGACCCTGAGGGCCCCGGTCACAAAATTGGATCCTGAGGGGCCCCAACCACAAAATCGATCCCTGAGGGGCCCCAACCACAAAATCGGACCCTGAGGGGCCCCACCCACAAAATTGGACCCTGAGGGGCCCCACCCACAAAATTGGACCCTGAGGGGCCCCGGCCAAAAAGTTGGACCCTGAGGGGCCCCGGCCAAAAAGTTGGACCCTGAGGGGCCCCACCCACAAAATTGGACCCTGAGGGGCCCCGGCCACAAAATCGGACCCTGAGGGACCCCGGCCACAAAATCGGACCCTGAGGGGCCCCACCCACAAAATCGGACCCTGAGGGGATCCGGCCACAAAATTAGACCCTGAGGGGCCCCGGCCACAACATCGGACCCTGAGGGGCCCCACTCACAAAAACGGACCCTGAGGGGCCCCAACCACACAATCGGAACCTGAGGGGCCCCAACCACAAAATCGGACCCTGAGGGGCCCCGGCCAAAAAATTGGACCCTGAGGGGCCCCACCCACAAAATCGGACCCTGAGGGGATCCGGCCACAAAATCAGACCCTGAGGGGCCCCGGCCACAACATCGGACCCTGAGGGGCCCCACTCACAAAATCGGACCCTGAGGGGCCCCACTCACAAAATCGGACCCTGAGGGGCCCCAGCCACAAAATCGGACCCTGAGGGGCCCCGGCCACAAAATCGGACCCTGAGGGGCCCCAACCACAAAATCGGACCCTCACGGGCACCGGCCACAAAATCGGACCCTGAGGGGCCCTGCCACAAAATCGGACCCTGAGGGGCCCCGCCTACAAAATTGAACCCTGAGGGGCCCCAAACACAAAATTGGATCCTGAGGGGCCCCACCCACAAAATTGGATCCTGAGGGGCCCCACCCACAATATCGGACCCTGAGGGGCCCCACCCACAAAATCAGACCCTGAGGGCCCCGGTCACAAAATTGGATCCTGAGGGGCCCCAACCACAAAATCGATCCCTGAGGGGCCCCACCCACAAAATTGGACCCTGAGGGGCCCCACCCACAAAATTGGACCCTGAGGGGCCCCGGCCACAAAATCGGACCCTGAGGGACCCTGGCCACAAAATCAGACCCTGAGGGGCCCCACCCACAAAATCGGACCCTGAGGGGATCCGGCCACAAAATCAGACCCTGAGGGGCCCCGGCCACAACATCGGACCCTGAGGGGCCCCGGCCACAACATCGGACCCTGAGGGGCCCCACTCACAAAATCGGACCCTGAGGGGCCCCAACCACAAAATCGGACCCTGAGGGGCCCCAACCACAAAATCGGACCCTGAGGGGCCCCGGCCAAAAAATTGGACCCTGAGGGGCCCCATCCACAAAATTGGACCGAGGGGCCCCGGCCACAAAATCAGACCCTGAGGGACCCCGGCCACAAAATCAGATCTTGAGGGGCCCCAACCACAAAATCGGACCCTGAGAGGCTCCGGACACAAAATCGGACCCTGAGGGGCCCCAACCACAAAATAGGACCCTGAGAGGCACCGGCCACAAAATCGGACCCTGAGGGGCCCCAGACACAAAATCAGACCCTGAGGGGCCCAACCCACAAAATCGGACCCTGAGGGGCCCCGCCCACCAAATCGGACCCTGAGGGGCCCCGCCCACCAAATCGGACCCTGAGAGGCCCCGCCCACCAATTCAGACCCGGAGGGGCCCCGCCCACTAAATCAGATTCTGAAAGGCCCCAACCACAAAATCGGACCCTGAGTGGCCCCACCCACAAAATCGGACCCTGAGGGGCCCCGCTGACCAAATTGAACTCTGAGGGGCCCCACTCACCAAATCGGACCCAGAGTGGCCCCGCCCACCAAATTGGACCCTGAGTGGCCTCGTCCACCAAATCGGACCCTAAGGGGCTCCACCCACAAAATCGGACCCTGAGGTGCCCCGGCCACAAAATCGGACCCAGAGGGGCCCCACCCACAAAATCGGGCCCTGAGGGGTCCCACCCACAAAATCGGACCCTGAAGCCAAAGTGGCCCCTGAGAGGCACCCACAGTTAAAACGGATCCTGAGTTGAAAGTCTTGCAGGGGCAGCAGCCAAGTCTCTCTTAAAGGGGCAGCCCGGGCACCATTTCAAACCACTATCTGTACTTCCTTCAGGAAATACACATCTAGTTCTTCTTCTTCTTATTAAGTTGATTTCCGCAATTAATGCGGCCCGAACCACTACACGCACAGACTCCGTTGAGGTGTCGTTTCGAAGCCAGCGTCCATGAGAGGTGTGCTAAGTATTTTTCGTGTTGATCGGATTTGTAGTTTTTGCGCAATTTGCGTTTGAAATTTTTTTTTCCCGTCATTGGAATGCACTGTCTCCAATGCTTTTCAATAGGATATGGCAAAACGTGCCCTGAGGCGATTGAAATGGCAGTTGAGCTCATTGATATGCGCAGGCAGACCCAGTTACTATGCCAACGCCTACGAACTTCACCTGAACCCCAGCACAGAGCCTCTGCCACATAATATCAGCTCTTAAAGCGAAACTCACAGCACAAATGCAAATCTAGCTTCATCACATGACACATGCCCCTGAGAGAGAATGTGTGCGCCAAAGTGGATTTAAAAGAAGCCCAGTGAGCCAAACTAGCTCTTAAAGGGCCAATGCGCCAAAGTGATTGTTAAAGGGCCGACACACCAAATCGGAGACTGAGCCACCCCGGCCTCCAAATCGGAGGCTGAGCCACCCCGGCCTCCAAATCGGACGCTGAGCCACCCCGGCCTCCAAATCGGAGGCTCATCGACCCCGGCCTCCAAATCGGAGGCTCTTTGACCTCGGCCTCCAAATCGGAAGCTCAACGACCCCAGCCTCCAAATTGGAGTCTGAGCGACCCCAGCCTCCAAATCTTACCCAGAGTGGCCACACCCACCAAATCAGACCCAAAGAGGCCCTGCCCACCAAATCGGTCCCTGAGGGGCCCCGCCCACCAAATCGGACCCTGTGGGGCCACGCCCACCAAATCGGACCCTGAGAGGCCCCGCCCACCAAATTGGACCCAGAGTGGTCCCGCCCACCAAATTGGACCCAGTGGGGCTCCGCCCACAAATTCAGACCCAGAGGGGCCCCTGCCACAAAATCAGACCCTGAGGGGCCGTGGCCACAAAATCGGACCCTGATGGGCCCCGGTCACAAAATTGGACCCTGATGGGCCCCGGCCACAAAATCGGACCCTGAGAGGCCCCGCCCACCAAATTGGACCCAGAGTGGTCCCGCCCACCAAATTGGACCCAGTGGGGCTCCGCCCACAAATTCAGACCCAGAGGGGCCCCTGCCACAAAATCAGACCCTGAGGGGCCGCGGCCACAAAATTGGACCCTGATGGGCCCCGGCCACAAAATCGGACCCTAAGAGGCCCCGCCCACCAAATTGGACCCAGAGTGGTCCCGCCCACCAAATTGGACCCAGAGTGGTCCCACCCACCAAATTGAACCCAGAGGGGCCCCACCCACAAAATTGGACCCAGAGGGGCCCCGGCCACAAAATCGGACCCTGAGGGGCCCCAGCCACCAAATCGGACCCTGAGGGGCCCCGGCCACAAAATCGGACCCTGAGGGGCCCCACCCACCAAATCGGACCCTGAGGGGCCCCGGCCACAAAATCCGACCCTGAGGGGCCCCACCCACCAAATCGGACCCTGAGGGGCCCCAGCCACCAAATCGGACCCTGAGGGGCCCCGGCCACAAAATCGGACCCTGAGGGGCCCCACCCACAAAATCGGGCCTTGAGGGGCCCCACCCACAAAATCGGACCCTGGGGCCAAAGTGGCCCCTGAGAGGCACCCACAGTTAAAACGGATCCTGAGTTGAAAGTCTTGCAGGGGCATCAGGCAAGTCTCTCTTAAAGGGGCAGCCTGGGCACCATTTCAAACCACTATCTGTACTTCCTTCAGGAAATACACATCTAGTTATAGTGGTTTGAAAAAACCACTATATTGTAATCCGAACGCTGCTAACTTATTCTTCTTCTTCTTATTATTATTATTATTAAGTTGATTTCCGCAATTAATACAGCCCGAACCGCTACACGCACAGACTCCGTTCAGGTGTCGTTTCGAAGCCAGCGTCCATGAGAGGTGTGCTAAGTATTTTTAGTGTCGATCGGATTTGTAGTTTTTGCGCAATTTGCGTTTGAAAATTTTTTTTTCCCGTCATTGGAATGCACTGTCTCAATGCATTTGAATGGCGAAATGTTGCTATAGACAAAACATGCCCTGAGGCGATTGAAATGGCAGTTGAGCTCATTGATATGCGCAGGCAGACCCAGTTACTATGCCAACGCCTACGAACGTCACATGACCTCTCCAAGACAGAGCTTCTGCCATATAATATCAGCTCTTAAAGCAAAACCCACAGAACAAATGCAAATCTAGCTTCATCACATGACGTATGCCCCTGAGAGAGAATGTGCGCCAAAGTGTATTTATAAGCCCAGTGAGTCACCCTGGCTCTTAAAAGGCCGACGCGCCAAAGTGATTCTTAAAGAGCCGGCGCACTAAAATGAGTCTTAAAGGGCCGGCGCGCCAAATCGAAAGCTGAGTGACCCAAGGCTCCAAATCGGAGGCTGATAGACCCTGGCCTACAAAAAGGAGGCTGAGCCACCCTGGCATCCAAATTGGACCCAGGGTGGCCCCGCCCACCAAATCGGACCCAGAGTGGCCCAGCCCACCAAATCAGACCCAGAGTGGCCCCACCCACCAAATTGGACCCTGAGGGGCCGCACCCACAAAATCGGACCCTGAGGGGCCCCGGCCACAAAATCGGACCCTGAGGGGCCCCACCCACAAAATCGGACCCTGAGGGGATCCGGCCACAAAATCAGACCCTGAGGGGCCCCGGCCACAACATCGGACCCTGAGGGGCCCCACTCACAAAATCGGACCCTGAGGGGCCCCACCCACAAAATCGGACCCTGAGGGGCCCCGCCCACCAAATTAGACCCTGAGGGGCCCCACCCTCAAAATCAGACCCTGAGGGGCCACAGCCACAAAATCAGACCCTGAGGGTCCCCAGCCACAAAATCGGACCCTGAGGGGCCCCACCCACAAATCCAGACCCTGAGGGGC
The DNA here is from genome assembly GCF_039654945.1 of Dendrobates tinctorius. NCBI lineage: Eukaryota > Metazoa > Chordata > Amphibia > Anura > Dendrobatidae > Dendrobates > Dendrobates tinctorius. The sequence goes on from NW_027361770.1 coordinate 19,374,397, forward strand.
CCCAGCCACAAAATCGGACACTGAGAGACCCCGGCCACAAAATCGGACCCTGAGGGGCCCCACCCACAAAATCGAACCCTGAGGGGCCCCACCCACAAAATCAGACCCTGAGGGACCCCAGCCACAAAATCAGACCCTGAGGGGCCCCAGCCACAAAATCGGACCCTGAGGGGCCCCACCCACAAAATCGGACCCTGAGGGGCCCCGCCCACCAAATTAGACCCTGAGGGGCCCCACCCTCAAAATCGGTCCCACATAATATCAGCTCTTAAAGCGAAACTCACAGCACAAATGCAAATCTAGCTTCATCACATGACACATGCCCCTGAGAGAGAATGTCCGCCAAATTTGATTTAGAAGAAGCCCAGTGAGCCAAACTAGCTCTTAAAGGGCCAGCGCACCCACATGAGTCTTAAAGGGCCGACACACCAAATCGGAGGCTGAGCCACCCCGGCCTCCAAATCGGAGGCTGAGCCACCCCGGCCTCCAAATCGGAGGCTGAGCCACCCCGGCCTCCAAATCGGAGGCTGAGCCACCCCGGCCTCCAAATCGGAGGCTGAGCCACCCCAGTCTCCAAATCGGAGGCTGAGCCACCCCGGCCTCCAAATCGGAGGCTGAGCCACCCCGGCCTCCAAATCGGAGGCTGAGCCACCCCGGCCTCCAAATCGGAGGCTGAGCCACCCCGGCCTCCAAATCGGAGGCTGAGCCACCCCGGCCTCCAAATCGGAGGCTGAGCCACCCCGGCCTCCAAATCGGAGGCTCATCGACCCCGGCCTCCAAATCGGAGGCTCATCGACCCCTGCCTCCAAATCGGAAGCTCATCGACCCCTGCCTCCAAATCTGAGGCTCTTTGACCTCGGCCTCCAAATCGGAAGCTCAACGACCCCGGCCTCCAAATTGGAGGCTGAGCGACCCCAGCCTCCAAATCTTACCCAGAGTGGCCCCACCCACCAAATCAGACCCAGAGAGGCCCTGCCCACCAAATAGGACCCTGAGGGGCCCCGCCCACCAATCGGACCCTGTGGGGCCCCGCCCACCAAATCGGACCCTGAGAGGCCCCGCCCACCAAATTGGACCCAGAGTGGTCCCGCCCACCAAATTGGACCCAGAGTGGTCCCGCCCACCAAATTGGACCCAGTGGGGCTCCGCCCACAAAATCGGACCCTGAGGGGCCGCGGCCACAAAATCAGACCCTGAGGGGCCGCGGCCACAAAATCGGACCCTGAGGGGCGCCAACCACAAAATCGGACCCTGAGGGGACCCAACCACAAAATCGGACCCTGAGGGGCCCCTGACACTAAATCGGACCCTGAGGGGACCCAACCCACAAAATCGGACCCTGAGGGGACCCAACCACAAAATCGGACCCTGAGGGGACCCAACCCACCAAATTGGACCCTGAGGGGCCCTGCCCACCAAATTGGACCCTGAGGGGCCCCGCCCACCAAATTGGACCCTGAGGGGCCCCGCCCACCAAATCGGACCCTGAGGGGCCCCAGCCACAAAATCGGACCCTGAGGGGCCCCACCCACAAAATTGGACCCTGAGGAGTTCCGGCCACAAAAATCGGATCCTGAGTGGCCCCGGCCACAAAATCGGACCCTGAGGGGCCCCAGCCACAAAATCGGACCTTGAGGGGCCCCACCCACCAAATCAGACCCTGAGGGGCCCCGGCCACCAAATTGGACCCTGAGGGGCCCCGGCCACCAAATCGGACTCTGAGTGGCCCCGGCCACAAAATCGGACCCTGAGGGGTCCCGGCCACCAAATTGGACCCTGAGGGGCCCCGGCCACCAAATCGGACCCTGAGTGGCCCCGGCCACAAAATCGGACCCTGAGTGGCCCCGGCCACAAAATCGGACCCTGAGGGGCCCCACCCACAGTTAAATCGTATCCTGACTTGAAAGTCTTGCAGGGGCAGCAGGCATGTCTCTCTTAAAGGGGCAGCCCGGGCACCATTTCAAACCACTATCTGTACTTCCTTCAGGAAATACACATCTAGTATTATTATTACTATTCAGTTGATTTCCGCAATTAATGCGGCCCGAACCGCTACACGCACAGACTCCGTTGAGGCCTCGTTTCAAAGCCAGCGTCCACGACTGGTGTGCTAAGCGTTTTTCGTGTCGATCGGATTTGGAGTTTTTGCGCAATTTGCGTTTGAACAAACATTTTCCTCAATGCATTTCAATGGGAAAATGTTGCCATAGTGAAACCATGGGACAGATGTGAGGTGGCAGTTAAGCTCATTGATATGCGCAGGCTCACCCAGTTACTATGCCAACGCCTACGAACTTCACATGACCTCTCCAAGACAGAGTTTCTGGCAGATAATTTCATCTTTTAAAGCGAAACCCACAGCACAAATGCAAATCTAGCTTCATCACATGACGCATGCCCTTGAGAGAGAATATCCGCCAAAGTGCGACGCCGCCCACCAAATCGGACCCTGAGGGGCCTCGCCCACCAAATCGGACCCTGAGGGGCCCCGCCCACCAAATCGGACTCTGAGAGATCACGCCCACCAAATCAGACCCTGAGGGGCCCCGCTCACCAAATCTTACCCTGAGGGGCCCCAATCACCAAATTAAACTCTGAGGGGCCCCGCTCACCAAATCAGACCCTGAGGGGCCCCGCCCACCAAATCAGACCCTGAGGGGTCCCTCCCACCAAATCGAACCCTGAGGGGCCCCGCTCACCAAATCGGACCCTGAGGGGCCCCACCCACCAAATCAGACCCTGAGGGGTCCCGCCCACCAAATCGAACCCTGGGGGCCCCGCTCACCAAATCAGACCCCGAGGGGCCCCGCCCACCAAATCAGACCCTGAGGGGTCCCGCCCACCAAATCGGACCCCGAGGGTCCCCGCCAACCAAATTGGACCCTGATGGGCCCCACCCACCAAATTGGACCCAAAGTGGCCCCGCCCACCAAATCAGACCCAGAGTGGCCCCGCCCACCAAATCGGACACTGAGGGGCCCCGCCCACCAAATGGGACCCTGAGGGGCTCCGCCCACAAAATCGGACCCTGAGGGGCCCCACCCACAAAATCGGACCCTGAGGGGCCCCGCCCACTAAATCGGATTCTGAAAGGCCCCAACCACAAAATCGGACCCTGAGGGGCCCCACCCACAAAATCGGACCATGAGGGTCCCCGCTGACCAAATTGAACTCTGAGGGGCCCCGCCCACCAAATCGGACCCAGAGTGGCCCGCCCACCAAATCAGACCTAGAGTGGCCCGGCTCACCAAATCGGACCCCGAGGGGCCCCACCCACCAAATCGGACCCCGAGGGGCCACGCCCACCAAATCGGACCCTGAGGGTCCCCGCCAACCAAATTGGACCCTGATGGGCCCCGCCCACCAAATCGGACTCTGATAGATCCCGCCCACCAAATCAGACCCTGAGGGGCCCTGCTCACCAAATCGGACCCAGAGTGGCCCCGCCCACCAAATCGGACCCAGAGTGGCCCCGCCCACCAAATCAGACCCAGAGTGGCCCCGCCCAGCAAATTGTACCCTGAGGGGCCCCACCCACAAAATCGGACCCTAAGGGGCCCCACCCACAAAATTGGACCCTGAGGGGCCCCGGCCACAAAATTGGACCCTGAGGGGCCCCACCCACAAAATCGGACCCTGAGGGGATCCGGCCGCAACATCGGACCCTGAGTGGCCCCACTCACAAAATCGGACCCTGAGGGGCCCTACCCACAAAATCGGACCCTGAGGGGCCCCAACCACAAAATCGGACCCTGACGGGCCCCGGCCACAAAATCGGACCCTGAGGGGCCCCGGCCACAAAATCGGACCCTGAGGGACCCCACCTACAAAATTGAACCCTGAGGGGCCCCGGCCACAAAATCGGATCCTGAGGGGCCCCACCCACAAAATCGGACCCTGAGGGGCCCCACCCACAATATCGGACCCTGAGGGGCCCCACCCACAAAATCATACCCTGAGGGCCCCGGTCACAAAATTGGATCCTGAGGGGCCCCAACCACAAAATCGATCCCTGAGGGGGCCCAACCACAAAATCGGACCCTGAGGGGCCCCACCCACAAAACTGGACCCTGAGGGGCCCCACCCACAAAATTGGACCCTGAGGGGCCCCGGCCAAAAAATTGGACCCTGAGGGGCCCCGGCCAAAAAATTGGACCCTGAGGGGCCCCGGCCACAAAATCGGACCTTGAGGGACCCCGGCCACAAAATCGGACCCTGAGTGGCCCCTCCCACAAAATCGGACCGTGAGGGGCCCCGGCCACAACATCGGACCCTGAGGGGCCACACTCACAAAATCGGACCCTGAGGGGCCCCAACCACAAAATCGGACCCTGAGGGGCCCCAACCACAAAATCGGACCCTGAGGGGCCCCGGCCACAAAATCGGACCCTGAGGGGCCCCGGCCACAAAATCGGACCCTGAGGGGCCCCGGCCACAAAATCAGACCCTGAGGGGCCCCGGCCACAAAATCGGACCCTGAGGGGCCCCGCCTACAAAATCGAACCCTGAGGGGCCCCAACCACAAAATCGGATCCTGAGGGGCCCCACCCACAAAATCGGATCCTGAGGGGCCCCACCCACAAAATCGGATCCTGAGGGGCCCCACCCACAATATCGGACCCTGAGGGGCCCCACCCACAAAATCAGACCCTGAGGGCCCCGGTCACAAAATTGGATCCTGAGGGGCCCCAACCACAAAATCGATCCCTGAGGGGCCCCAACCACAAAATCGGACCCTGAGGGGCCCCACCCACAAAATTGGACCCTGAGGGGCCCCACCCACAAAATTGGACCCTGAGGGGCCCCACCCACAAAATTGGACCCTGAGGGGCCCCGGCCAAAAAGTTGGACCCTGAGGGGCCCCGGCCAAAAAGTTGGACCCTGAGGGGCCCCACCCACAAAATTGGACCCTGAGGGGCCCCGGCCACAAAATCGGACCCTGAGGGACCCCGGCCACAAAATCGGACCCTGAGGGGCCCCACCCACAAAATCGGACCCTGAGGGGATCTGGCCACAAAATTAGACCCTGAGGGGCCCCGGCCACAACATCGGACCCTGAGGGGCCCCACTCACAAAAACGGACCCTGAGGGGCCCCAACCACACAATCGGAACCTGAGGGGCCCCAACCACAAAATCGGACCCTGAGGGGCCCCGGCCAAAAAATTGGACCCTGAGGGGCCCCACCCACAAAATCGGACCCTGAGGGGATCCGGCCACAAAATCAGACCCTGAGGGGCCCCGGCCACAACATCGGACCCTGAGGGGCCCCACTCACAAAATCGGACCCTGAGGGGCCCCACTCACAAAATCGGACCCTGAGGGGCCCCAGCCACAAAATCGGACCCTGAGGGGCCCCGGCCACAAAATCGGACCCTGAGGGGCCCCAACCACAAAATCGGACCCTCACGGGCACCGGCCACAAAATCGGACCCTGAGGGGCCCTGCCACAAAATCGGACCCTGAGGGGCCCCGCCTACAAAATTGAACCCTGAGGGGCCCCAAACACAAAATTGGATCCTGAGGGGCCCCACCCACAAAATCGGATCCTGAGGGGCCCCACCCACAATATCGGACCCTGAGGGGCCCCACCCACAAAATCAGACCCTGAGGGCCCCGGTCACAAAATTGGATCCTGAGGGGCCCCAACCACAAAATTGATCCCTGAGGGGCCCCACCCACAAAATTGGACCCTGAGGGGCCCCACCCACAAAATTGGACCCTGAGGGGCCCCGGCCACAAAATCGGACCCTGAGGGACCCTGGCCACAAAATCAGACCCTGAGGGGCCCCACCCACAAAATCGGACCCTGAGGGGATCCGGCCACAAAATCAGACCCTGAGGGGCCCCGGCCACAACATCGGACCCTGAGGGGCCCCGGCCACAACATCGGACCCTGAGGGGCCCCACTCACAAAATCGGACCCTGAGGGGCCCCAACCACAAAATCGGACCCTGAGGGGCCCCAACCACAAAATCGGACCCTGAGGGGCCCCGGCCAAAAAATTGGACCCTGAGGGGCCCCATCCACAAAATTGGACCGAGGGGCCCCGGCCACAAAATCAGACCCTGAGGGACCCCGGCCACAAAATCAGATCTTGAGGGGCCCCAACCACAAAATCGGACCCTGAGAGGCTCCGGACACAAAATCGGACCCTGAGGGGCCCCAACCACAAAATAGGACCCTGAGAGGCACCGGCCACAAAATCGGACCCTGAGGGGCCCCGGACACAAAATCAGACCCTGAGGGGCCCAACCCACAAAATCGGACCCTGAGGGGCCCCGCCCACCAAATCGGACCCTGAGGGGCCCCGCCCACCAAATCGGACCCTGAGAGGCCCCGCCCACCAATTCAGACCCGGAGGGGCCCCGCCCACTAAATCAGATTCTGAAAGGCCCCAACCACAAAATCGGACCCTGAGTGGCCCCACCCACAAAATCGGACCCTGAGGGGCCCCGCTGACCAAATTGAACTCTGAGGGGCCCCACTCACCAAATCGGACCCAGAGTGGCCCCGCCCACCAAATTGGACCCTGAGTGGCCTCGTCCACCAAATCGGACCCTAAGGGGCTCCACCCACAAAATCGGACCCTGAGGTGCCCCGGCCACAAAATCGGACCCAGAGGGGCCCCACCCACAAAATCGGGCCCTGAGGGGTCCCACCCACAAAATCGGACCCTGAAGCCAAAGTGGCCCCTGAGAGGCACCCACAGTTAAAACGGATCCTGAGTTGAAAGTCTTGCAGGGGCAGCAGCCAAGTCTCTCTTAAAGGGGCAGCCCGGGCACCATTTCAAACCACTATCTGTACTTCCTTCAGGAAATACACATCTAGTTCTTCTTCTTCTTATTAAGTTGATTTCCGCAATTAATGCGGCCCGAACCACTACACGCACAGACTCCGTTGAGGTGTCGTTTCGAAGCCAGCGTCCATGAGAGGTGTGCTAAGTATTTTTCGTGTTGATCGGATTTGTAGTTTTTGCGCAATTTGCGTTTGAAATTTTTTTTTCCCGTCATTGGAATGCACTGTCTCCAATGCTTTTCAATAGGATATGGCAAAACGTGCCCTGAGGCGATTGAAATGGCAGTTGAGCTCATTGATATGCGCAGGCAGACCCAGTTACTATGCCAACGCCTACGAACTTCACCTGAACCCCAGCACAGAGCCTCTGCCACATAATATCAGCTCTTAAAGCGAAACTCACAGCACAAATGCAAATCTAGCTTCATCACATGACACATGCCCCTGAGAGAGAATGTGTGCGCCAAAGTGGATTTAAAAGAAGCCCAGTGAGCCAAACTAGCTCTTAAAGGGCCAATGCGCCAAAGTGATTGTTAAAGGGCCGACACACCAAATCGGAGACTGAGCCACCCCGGCCTCCAAATCGGAGGCTGAGCCACCCCGGCCTCCAAATCGGACGCTGAGCCACCCCGGCCTCCAAATCGGAGGCTCATCGACCCCGGCCTCCAAATCGGAGGCTCTTTGACCTCGGCCTCCAAATCGGAAGCTCAACGACCCCAGCCTCCAAATTGGAGTCTGAGCGACCCCAGCCTCCAAATCTTACCCAGAGTGGCCACACCCACCAAATCAGACCCAAAGAGGCCCTGCCCACCAAATCGGTCCCTGAGGGGCCCCGCCCACCAAATCGGACCCTGTGGGGCCACGCCCACCAAATCGGACCCTGAGAGGCCCCGCCCACCAAATTGGACCCAGAGTGGTCCCGCCCACCAAATTGGACCCAGTGGGGCTCCGCCCACAAATTCAGACCCAGAGGGGCCCCTGCCACAAAATCAGACCCTGAGGGGCCGTGGCCACAAAATCGGACCCTGATGGGCCCCGGTCACAAAATTGGACCCTGATGGGCCCCGGCCACAAAATCGGACCCTGAGAGGCCCCGCCCACCAAATTGGACCCAGAGTGGTCCCGCCCACCAAATTGGACCCAGTGGGGCTCCGCCCACAAATTCAGACCCAGAGGGGCCCCTGCCACAAAATCAGACCCTGAGGGGCCGCGGCCACAAAATTGGACCCTGATGGGCCCCGGCCACAAAATCGGACCCTAAGAGGCCCCGCCCACCAAATTGGACCCAGAGTGGTCCCGCCCACCAAATTGGACCCAGAGTGGTCCCACCCACCAAATTGAACCCAGAGGGGCCCCACCCACAAAATTGGACCCAGAGGGGCCCCGGCCACAAAATCGGACCCTGAGGGGCCCCAGCCACCAAATCGGACCCTGAGGGGCCCCGGCCACAAAATCGGACCCTGAGGGGCCCCACCCACCAAATCGGACCCTGAGGGGCCCCGGCCACAAAATCCGACCCTGAGGGGCCCCACCCACCAAATCGGACCCTGAGGGGCCCCAGCCACCAAATCGGACCCTGAGGGGCCCCGGCCACAAAATCGGACCCTGAGGGGCCCCACCCACAAAATCGGGCCTTGAGGGGCCCCACCCACAAAATCGGACCCTGGGGCCAAAGTGGCCCCTGAGAGGCACCCACAGTTAAAACGGATCCTGAGTTGAAAGTCTTGCAGGGGCATCAGGCAAGTCTCTCTTAAAGGGGCAGCCTGGGCACCATTTCAAACCACTATCTGTACTTCCTTCAGGAAATACACATCTAGTTATAGTGGTTTGAAAAAACCACTATATTGTAATCCGAACGCTGCTAACTTATTCTTCTTCTTATTATTATTATTATTATTAAGTTGATTTCCGCAATTAATACAGCCCGAACCGCTACACGCACAGACTCCGTTCAGGTGTCGTTTCGAAGCCAGCGTCCATGAGAGGTGTGCTAAGTATTTTTAGTGTCGATCGGATTTGTAGTTTTTGCGCAATTTGCGTTTGAAAATTTTTTTTTCCCGTCATTGGAATGCACTGTCTCAATGCATTTGAATGGCGAAATGTTGCTATAGACAAAACATGCCCTGAGGCGATTGAAATGGCAGTTGAGCTCATTGATATGCGCAGGCAGACCCAGTTACTATGCCAACGCCTACGAACGTCACATGACCTCTCCAAGACAGAGCTTCTGCCATATAATATCAGCTCTTAAAGCAAAACCCACAGAACAAATGCAAATCTAGCTTCATCACATGACGTATGCCCCTGAGAGAGAATGTGCGCCAAAGTGTATTTATAAGCCCAGTGAGTCACCCTGGCTCTTAAAAGGCCGACGCGCCAAAGTGATTCTTAAAGAGCCGGCGCACTAAAATGAGTCTTAAAGGGCCGGCGCGCCAAATCGAAAGCTGAGTGACCCAAGGCTCCAAATCGGAGGCTGATAGACCCTGGCCTACAAAAAGGAGGCTGAGCCACCCTGGCATCCAAATTGGACCCAGGGTGGCCCCGCCCACCAAATCGGACCCAGAGTGGCCCAGCCCACCAAATCAGACCCAGAGTGGCCCCACCCACCAAATTGGACCCTGAGGGGCCGCACCCACAAAATCGGACCCTGAGGGGCCCCGGCCACAAAATCGGACCCTGAGGGGCCCCACCCACAAAATCGGACCCTGAGGGGATCCGGCCACAAAATCAGACCCTGAGGGGCCCCGGCCACAACATCGGACCCTGAGGGGCCCCACTCACAAAATCGGACCCTGAGGGGCCCCACCCACAAAATCGGACCCTGAGGGGCCCCACCCACCAAATTAGACCCTGAGGGGCCCCACCCTCAAAATCAGACCCTGAGGGGCCACAGCCACAAAATCAGACCCTGAGGGTCCCCAGCCACAAAATCGGACCCTGAGGGGCCCCACCCACAAATCCAGACCCTGAGGGGCCCCAGCCACAAAATCGGACACTGAGAGACCCCGGCCACAAAATCGGACCCTGAGGGGCCCCACCCACAAAATCGAACCCTGAGGGGCCCCACCCACAAAATCAGACCCTGAGGGACCCCAGCCACAAAATCAGACCCTGAGGGGCCCCAGCCACAAAATCGGACCCTGAGGGGCCCCACCCACAAAATCGGACCCTGAGGGGCCCCGCCCACCAAATTAGACCCTGAGGGGCCCCACCCTCAAAATCGGTCCCACATAATATCAGCTCTTAAAGCGAAACTCACAGCACAAATGCAAATCTAGCTTCATCACATGACACATGCCCCTGAGAGAGAATGTCCGCCAAATTTGATTTAGAAGAAGCCCAGTGAGCCAAACTAGCTCTTAAAGGGCCAGCGCACCCACATGAGTCTTAAAGGGCCGACACACCAAATCGGAGGCTGAGCCACCCCGGCCTCCAAATCGGAGGCTGAGCCACCCCGGCCTCCAAATCGGAGGCTGAGCCACCCCGGCCTCCAAATCGGAGGCTGAGCCACCCCGGCCTCCAAATCGGAGGCTGAGCCACCCCAGTCTCCAAATCGGAGGCTGAGCCACCCCGGCCTCCAAATCGGAGGCTGAGCCACCCCGGCCTCCAAATCGGAGGCTGAGCCACCCCGGCCTCCAAATCGGAGGCTGAGCCACCCCGGCCTCCAAATCGGAGGCTGAGCCACCCCGGCCTCCAAATCGGAGGCTCATCGACCCCGGCCTCCAAATCGGAGGCTCATCGACCCCTGCCTCCAAATCGGAAGCTCATCGACCCCTGCCTCCAAATCTGAGGCTCTTTGACCTCGGCCTCCAAATCGGAAGCTCAACGACCCCGGCCTCCAAATTGGAGGCTGAGCGACCCCAGCCTCCAAATCTTACCCAGAGTGGCCCCACCCACCAAATCAGACCCAGAGAGGCCCTGCCCACCAAATAGGACCCTGAGGGGCCCCGCCCACCAATCGGACCCTGTGGGGCCCCGCCCACCAAATCGGACCCTGAGAGGCCCCGCCCACCAAATTGGACCCAGAGTGGTCCCGCCCACCAAATTGGACCCAGAGTGGTCCCGCCCACCAAATTGGACCCAGTGGGGCTCCGCCCACAAAATCGGACCCTGAGGGGCCGCGGCCACAAAATCAGACCCTGAGGGGCCGCGGCCACAAAATCGGACCCTGAGGGGCGCCAACCACAAAATCGGACCCTGAGGGGACCCAACCACAAAATCGGACCCTGAGGGGCCCCTGACACTAAATCGGACCCTGAGGGGACCCAACCCACAAAATCGGACCCTGAGGGGACCCAACCACAAAATCGGACCCTGAGGGGACCCAACCCACCAAATTGGACCCTGAGGGGCCCTGCCCACCAAATTGGACCCTGAGGGGCCCCGCCCACCAAATTGGACCCTGAGGGGCCCCGCCCACCAAATCGGACCCTGAGGGGCCCCAGCCACAAAATCGGACCCTGAGGGGCCCCACCCACAAAATTGGACCCTGAGGAGTTCCGGCCACAAAAATCGGATCCTGAGTGGCCCCGGCCACAAAATCGGACCCTGAGGGGCCCCAGCCACAAAATCGGACCTTGAGGGGCCCCACCCACCAAATCAGACCCTGAGGGGCCCCGGCCACCAAATTGGACCCTGAGGGGCCCCGGCCACCAAATCGGACTCTGAGTGGCCCCGGCCACAAAATCGGACCCTGAGGGGTCCCGGCCACCAAATTGGACCCTGAGGGGCCCCGGCCACCAAATCGGACCCTGAGTGGCCCCGGCCACAAAATCGGACCCTGAGTGGCCCCGGCCACAAAATCGGACCCTGAGGGGCCCCACCCACAGTTAAATCGTATCCTGACTTGAAAGTCTTGCAGGGGCAGCAGGCATGTCTCTCTTAAAGGGGCAGCCCGGGCACCATTTCAAACCACTATCTGTACTTCCTTCAGGAAATACACATCTAGTATTATTATTACTATTCAGTTGATTTCCGCAATTAATGCGGCCCGAACCGCTACACGCACAGACTCCGTTGAGGCCTCGTTTCAAAGCCAGCGTCCACGACTGGTGTGCTAAGCGTTTTTCGTGTCGATCGGATTTGGAGTTTTTGCGCAATTTGCGTTTGAACAAACATTTTCCTCAATGCATTTCAATGGGAAAATGTTGCCATAGTGAAACCATGGGACAGATGTGAGGTGGCAGTTAAGCTCATTGATATGCGCAGGCTCACCCAGTTACTATGCCAACGCCTACGAACTTCACATGACCTCTCCAAGACAGAGTTTCTGGCAGATAATTTCATCTTTTAAAGCGAAACCCACAGCACAAATGCAAATCTAGCTTCATCACATGACGCATGCCCTTGAGAGAGAATAACCGCCAAAGTGCGACGCCGCCCACCAAATCGGACCCTGAGGGGCCCCGCCCACCAAATCGGACCCTGAGGGGCCCCGCCCACCAAATCGGACTCTGAGAGATCACGCCCACCAAATCAGACCCTGAGGGGCCCCGCTCACCAAATCTTACCCTGAGGGGCCCCAATCACCAAATTAAACTCTGAGGGGCCCCGCTCACCAAATCAGACCCTGAGGGGCCCCGCCCACCAAATCAGACCCTGAGGGGTCCCTCCCACCAAATCGAACCCTGAGGGGCCCCGCTCACCAAATCGGACCCTGAGGGGCCCCACCCACCAAATCAGACCCTGAGGGGTCCCGCCCACCAAATCGAACCCTGGGGGCCCCGCTCACCAAATCAGACCCTGAGGGGCCCCGCCCACCAAATCAGACCCTGAGGGGTCCCGCCCACCAAATCGGACCCCGAGGGTCCCCGCCAACCAAATTGGACCCTGATGGGCCCCACCCACCAAATTGGACCCAAAGTGGCCCCGCCCACCAAATCAGACCCAGAGTGGCCCCGCCCACCAAATCGGACACTGAGGGGCCCCGCCCACCAAATGGGACCCTGAGGGGCTCCGCCCACAAAATCGGACCCTGAGGGGCCCCACCCACAAAATCGGACCCTGAGGGGCCCCGCCCACTAAATCGGATTCTGAAAGGCCCCAACCACAAAATCGGACCCTGAGGGGCCCCACCCACAAAATCGGACCATGAGGGTCCCCGCTGACCAAATTGAACTCTGAGGGGCCCCGCCCACCAAATCGGACCCAGAGTGGCCCGCCCACCAAATCAGACCTAGAGTGGCCCGGCTCACCAAATCGGACTCCGAGGGGCCCCACCCACCAAATCGGACCCCGAGGGGCCACGCCCACCAAATCGGACCCTGAGGGTCCCCGCCAACCAAATTGGACCCTGATGGGCCCCGCCCACCAAATCGGACTCTGATAGATCCCGCCCACCAAATCAGACCCTGAGGGGCCCTGCTCACCAAATCGGACCCAGAGTGGCCCCGCCCACCAAATCGGACCCAGAGTGGCCCCGCCCACCAAATCAGACCCAGAGTGGCCCCGCCCAGCAAATTGTACCCTGAGGGGCCCCACCCACAAAATCGGACCCTAAGGGGCCCCACCCACAAAATTGGACCCTGAGGGGCCCCGGCCACAAAATTGGACCCTGAGGGGCCCCACCCACAAAATCGGACCCTGAGGGGATCCGGCCGCAACATCGGACCCTGAGTGGCCCCACTCACAAAATCGGACCCTGAGGGGCCCTACCCACAAAATCGGACCCTGAGGGGCCCCAACCACAAAATCGGACCCTGACGGGCCCCGGCCACAAAATCGGACCCTGAGGGGCCCCGGCCACAAAATCGGACCCTGAGGGACCCCACCTACAAAATTGAACCCTGAGGGGCCCCGGCCACAAAATCGGATCCTGAGGGGCCCCACCCACAAAATCGGACCCTGAGGGGCCCCACCCACAAAATTGGACCCTGAGGGGCCCCAACCACAAAATCGGACCCTGAGAGGCACCGGCCACAAAATCGGACCCTGAGGGGCCCCGGACACAAAATCGGACCCTGAGGGGCCCCGGCCACAAAATCAGACCCTGAGGGGCCCAACCCACAAAATCAGACCCTGAGGGGCCCGGCCCACCAAATTAGACCCTGAGGGGCCCCACCCTCAAAATCAGACCCTGAGGGGCCCCAGCCACAAAATCAGACCCTGAGGGGCCCCAGCCACAAAATTGGACTCTGAGGGGCCCCACCCACAAAATCGGACCCTGAGGGGCCCCACCCACAAATCCAGACCCTGAGGGGACCCGGCCACCAAATCGGACCCTGAGGGGCCCCGCCCACCAAATCGGACCCTGAGGGGCCCCGCCCACTAAATCGGATTCTGAAAGGCCCCAACCACAAAATCGGACCCTGAGGGGCCCCGCTGACCAAATTGAACTCTGAGGGGCCCCGCCCACCAAATCGGACCCAGAGTGGCCCGCCTACCAAATCAGACCTAGAGTGGCCCCACTCACCAAATAGGACCCCGAGGGGCCCCACCCACCAAATCGGACCCCGAGGGTCCCCGCTCACCAAATCGGACCCCGAGGGGCCCCGCCCACCAAATCAAACCCTGAGGGGCCCCGCTCACTAAATCGGACCCTGAGGGGCCCCGCTCACCAAATCGGACCCTGAGGGGCCCCGCTCACTAAATCGGACCTGAGGGGCCCCGCTCACCAAATCGGACCCTGAGGGGCCCCGGCCACAAAATCGGACCCTGAGGGGCCCCACCCACAAAATTGGACCCTGAGGGGCCCTGGCCACAAGATTGGACCCTGAGGGGCCCCAACCACCAAATCAGACCCTGAGGGGCCCCGGCCACAAAATCGGACCCTGAGGGGCCCCAGCCACCAAATCAGCCCCTGAGGGGACCCGGCCACCAAATCGGACCCTGAGGGGCCCCACCCACCAAATCTGACCCTGAGGTGCCCCACCCACAAAATCAGGCCCTGAGGGCCCCACCCACAAAATCGGACCCTGAGGCCAAAGTGGCCCCTGAGAGGCACCCACAGTTAAAATGGATCCTGAGTTGAAAGTCTTGCAGGTGCAGCAGGCATGTCTCTCTTAAAGGGGCAGCCTGGGCAGCATTTCAAACCACTATCTGTACTTCCTTCAGGAAATACACATCTAGTATTAATGTTGTAATCCAAACACTGCTAACTTATTCGTATTATTCAGTTGATTTCCGCAATTAATGCGACCCGAACCGCTACACGCACAGACTCCGTTGAGGTGTCGTTTTGAAGCCAGCATCCACGAGAGGTGTGCTAAGTAATTTTCGTGTCGATCGGATTTGTAGTTTTTGTGCAATTTGCGCTAGAAAAATTTTTTTCCCTGTCATTGGAACGTATTGTCTCAATGCTTTTCAATGGGGAAATTTTGCCATAGAGAAAACATGCCCTGAGGTGATTCAAATGGCAGTTAAGCTCATTGATATGCACAGGCAGACCCAGTTACTATGCCAACGCCTACGAACTTTACATGACGCCCCAGGACACAGTTTCTGGCAGATAATATCAGCTCTTAAAGCGAAACCCACAGCACAAATGCAAATCTAGCTTCATCACATGATGCATGCCCCTGAGAGAGAATGTACGCCAAAGTGGATTTAGAAGCCCAGTGCGCCAAACTAACTCTTAAACGGCCGACGCGCCTAAATGATTCTTAAAGGGCTGTCGCACCAAAATGAGCCTTAAAGGGCGGGCGCGCCAAATCGAAAGCTGAGTGACCCGCAATTAATGCGGCCCGAACCGCTACACGCATAGTCTCCGTTGAGGTGTCCTTTCAAAGCCAGCGTCCACGAGAGGTGTGCTAAGTATTTTTTGTGTCGATCAGATTTGTAGTTTTTGTGCAATTTGCGTTTGAAATTTTTTTTTCCCGTCATTGGAATGCACTGTCTCAATGCTTTTCAATGGGAAACTTAAAACGTGCCCTGAGGCGATTGAAATGGCAGTAAAGCTCATTGATATGCGCAGGCACACCCAGTTACTATGCCAACGCCTACGAACGTCACATGACGCCCCCAGGACACAGATTCTGCCACATAATATCAGCTCTTAAAGCGAAACCCACAGCACAAATGCAAATCTAGCTTCATCACATGACGCATGCCCCTGAGAGAGAATGTGCGCCAAATTGCGCCCCCGCCCACCAAATCGGACCATGAGGGGCCCCGCCCACCAAATCGGACTCTGAGGGGCCCTGCTCACCAAATCGGACCCTGAGGGGTCCCGCCCACCAAATCGGACCCTGAGGGGCCCCGCCCACCAAATCGGACTCTGAGAGATCCAGCCCACCAAATCGGACCCTGAGGGTCCCCGTTCACCAAATCGGACCCTGAGGGGCCCTGCTCACCAAATCGGACCCTGAGGGGCCCCACTCACCAAATCGGACCCTGAGGGGCCCCGCCCACCAAATCGGATTCTGAAAGGCCCCAACCACCAAATCGTCCCTGAGGGGCCCTGCTCACCAAATTGAACTCTGAGGGGCCCCGCTCACCAAATCGGACCCTGAGGGGCCCTGCCCACCAAATCGATTCTGAAAGGCCCCAACCACCAAATCGGACCCTGATGGGTCCCGCCCACCAAATCGGACCCTGATGGGCCCTCCCCACCAAATCTAACCCTGAGGGGCCTCGCCCACCAAATAGGACCATGAGGGGCCCCACCCAGCAAATCGGAACCTAAGGGGCCCTGCCCACCAAATCGGACCCTGAGGGGCCCCACCCACCAAATAGGACCCTGAGGGACCCCGCCCAGCAAATCAGACACTGAGGGGCCCCACCCACCAAATCGAACCCTGAGGGGCCCCGCCCACCAAATCAGACTCTGAGGAGCCCTGCCCACCAAATCAGACTCTGAGGGGCCCCGCCCACCATATCAGACCCTGAGGGGCCCCGCCCTCCATATCAGACCCTGAGGGGCCCCACCCACCAAATCAGACCCTGAGGGGCCCCATCCACAAAATCGGAGCCTGAGGGGCCCTGGCCACCAAATCAGACCCTGAGGGGCCCCGACCACAAAATTGGACCCTGAGGGGCCACGGCCACCAAATCGGACCCTGAGGGGCCCCACCCACCACATCGGACCCTGAGAGGCCCCACCCACCAAATCAGACCCTGAGGGGCCCCACCCACCAAATCGGACCCTGAGGTGCCCCGGCCACAAAATCGGACCCTGAGGGGCCCCGGCCACAAAATCGGACCCTGAGGGGCCCCGCCCACCAAATCGGATTCTGAAAGGCCCCAACCACCAAATCATCCCTGAGGGGCCCCGCTCACCAAATCGGACCCTGAGGGGCCCTGCTCACCAAATTGAACTCTGAGGGGCCCCGCCCACCAAATCGGACCCTGAGGGGCCCCACCCACCAAATCGGACCCTGAGGTGCCCCGGCCACAAAATCGGACCCTGAGGGGCCCCGGCCACAAAATCGGACCCTGAGGGGCCCCGCCCACCAAATCGGATTCTGAAAGGCCCCAACCACCAAATCATCCCTGAGGGGCCCCGCTCACCAAATCGGACCCTGAGGGGCCCTGCTCACCAAATTGAACTCTGAGGGGCCCCGCCCACCAAATCGGACCCTGAGGGGCCCCACCCACCAAATCGGACCCTGAGGGGCCCCGCCCACCAAATCGGACCCTGAGGGGCCCCGCCCACCAAATCGGACCCTGAGGGGCCCTGCCCACCAAATCGGACTCAGAGATCCCACCCACCAAATCGGACCCTGAGGGGCCCCACTCACCAAATCGCCCTGCTCACCAAATTGAACTCTGAGGGGCCCCGCCCACCAAATCGGATTCTGAAAGGCCCCAACCACCAAATCAGACCCTGAGTTGTCCCTCCCACCAAATCAGACCCTGACGGACCCTGCCCACCAAATCCGACCCTGAGGGGCCCGCCCACCAAATAGGACCCTGAGGGGCCCCACCCAGCAAATCAGACCCTGAGGGGCCCCGCCAACCAAATAGGACCCTGAGGGTCCCCGCCCACCAAATCGGACCCTGAGGGGCCCACCCACCAAATCGGACCCTGAGGGGCCCCGGCTACAAAATCGGACCCTGAGGGGCCCCACCCACAAAATCAGGCCCTGAGGGGCCCCACCCACAAAATCGGACCCTGAGGCCAAAGTGGCCCCTGAGAGGCACCCACATTTAAAACGGATCCTAAGTTGAAAGTCTTGCAGGGGCAGCAGGCAAGTCTCTCTTAAAGGGGTTAGCCCAGGCACCATTTCAAACCCCTATATGTACTTCCTTCAGGAAATACACATCTAGTATTAATGTTGTAATCCGAACGCTGCTAAATTTTTCTTTTTATTCAGTTGATTTCCGCAATTAATGCGGCCCGAACCGCTACACGCACAGACTCCATTGAGGTGTTGTTTCGAAGCCAGCATCCACGAGAGGTGTGCTAAGTATTTTTCGTGTCGATCGGATTTGTAGTTTTTGCGCAATTTGCGTTTGAAAATTGGGCCCCAACCACAAAATCGGACCCTGAGGGGTACCAACCACAAAATCGGACCCTGAGGGGCCCAACCCACAAAATCGGACTCTGAGGGGCCCCAGCCAGAAAATCAGACCCTGAGGGGCCCCGCCCACCAAATCAGACCCAGAGTGGCCCCACCCACAAAATCAGAAACTGAGGGGCCCCAACCACAAATTTGGACCCTGAGGGGCCCCGGCCACAAAATCGGACCCTGAGGGGCCCCGGCCACAAAATCGGACCCTGAGGGGCCCCACCCACAAAATCGGACCCTGAGGGGATCCGACCACAAAATCAGACCCTGAGGGGCCCGGGCCACAAAATCGGACCCTGAGGGGCCCCACTCACAAAATCGGACCCCGAGGGGCCCACCCACAAAATTGGACCCAGAGGGGCCACACCCACATAATCAGACCCTGAGGGGCCACACCAACAAAATCAGACCCTGAGGGGCCCCGCCCACCAAATCAGACCCAGAGTGGCCCCACCCACAAAATCGGAACCTGAGGGGCCCCAACCACAAAATAGGAGCCTGAGGGATCCCGGCCAACAATTCAAGCCCTGAGGAGCCCAGGCCAAGGAATCAGATCCTGAGGGGCCCCACCCACCAAATCAGACCCTGAGGCCAAAGTGGCCCCTGAGAGGCACATACAGTTAAAACGGATCCTGAGTTGAAAGTCTTGCAGGGGCAGCAGGCAAGTCTCTTTTAAAGGTGCAGCCCGTGCACCATTTCAAACCACTATTTGTACTTCCTTCAGGAAATACACATCTAGTTGTAATTCTTCTTATTATTATAGTGGTTTGAAAAAACCACTATATTGTAATCCGAACGCTGCTAACTTATTCTTCTTCTTATTATTCAGTTGATTTCCGCAATTAATGCGGCCCGAACCGCTACACGCACAGACTCCATTGAGGTGTTGTTTCGAAGCCAGCATCCACGAGAGGTGTGCTAAGTATTTTTCGTGTCGATCGGATTTGTAGTTTTTGCGCAATTTGCGTTTGAAAATTGGGCCCCAACCACAAAATCGGACCCTGAGGGGTACCAACCACAAAATCGGACCCTGAGGGGCCCAACCCACAAAATCGGACTCTGAGGGGCCCCAGCCAGAAAATCAGACCCTGAGGGGCCCCGCCCACCAAATCAGACCCAGAGTGGCCCCACCCACAAAATCAGAAACTGAGGGGCCCCAACCACAAATTTGGACCCTGAGGGGCCCCGGCCACAAAATCGGACCCTGAGGGGCCCCGGCCACAAAATCGGACCCTGAGGGGCCCCACCCACAAAATCGGACCCTGAGGGGATCCGACCACAAAATCAGACCCTGAGGGGCCCGGGCCACAAAATCGGACCCTGAGGGGCCCCACTCACAAAATCGGACCCCGAGGGGCCCACCCACAAAATTGGACCCAGAGGGGCCACACCCACATAATCAGACCCTGAGGGGCCACACCAACAAAATCAGACCCTGAGGGGCCCCGCCCACCAAATCAGACCCAGAGTGGCCCCACCCACAAAATCGGAACCTGAGGGGCCCCAACCACAAAATAGGAGCCTGAGGGATCCCGGCCAACAATTCAAGCCCTGAGGAGCCCAGGCCAAGGAATCAGATCCTGAGGGGCCCCACCCACCAAATCAGACCCTGAGGCCAAAGTGGCCCCTGAGAGGCACATACAGTTAAAACGGATCCTGAGTTGAAAGTCTTGCAGGGGCAGCAGGCAAGTCTCTTTTAAAGGTGCAGCCCGTGCACCATTTCAAACCACTATTTGTACTTCCTTCAGGAAATACACATCTAGTTGTAATTCTTCTTATTATTATAGTGGTTTGAAAAAACCACTATATTGTAATCCGAACGCTGCTAACTTATTCTTCTTCTTATTATTCAGTTGATTTCCGCAATTAATGCGGCTCGAACCGCTACACGCACAGACTCCGTTGAGGTGTCGTTTCGAAGCCAGCGTCCATGAGAGGTGTGCTAAGTATTTTTCGTGTCGATCGGATTTGTAGTTTTTGCGCAATTTGCGTTCGAAATTTTTTTTTCCCGTCATTGGAATGCACTGTCTCCAATGCATTTGAATGGGGAAATTTTGCTATAGACAAAACATGCCCTGAGGCGATTGAAATGGCAGTTGAGCTCATTGATATGCGCAGGCAGACCCAGTTACTATGCCAACGCCTACGAACATCACATGACCTCTCCAAGACAGATCTTCTGCCATATAATATCAGCTCTTAAAGCAAAACCCACAGCACAAATGCAAATCTAGCTTCATCACATGACGTATGCAACTGAGAGAGAATGTGCGCCAAAGTGGATTTAGAAGCCCAGTGAGCCACCCTGGCTCTTAAAGGGCCGACGTGCCAAAGTGATTCTTAAAGAGCCGGCGCACCAAAATGAGTCTTAAAGGGCCGGCGCGCCAAATCGAAAGCTGAGTGACCCAAGGCTCCAAATCGGAGGCTGATAGACCCTGGCCTACAAAAAGGAGGCTGAGCCACCCTGGCATCCAAATTGGACCCAGAATGGCCCCGCCCACCAAATCAGACCCAGAGTGGCCCCGCCCACCAAATCAGACCCAGAGTGGCCCCACCCACCAAATTGGACACTGAGGGGCCCCACCCACAAAATCGGACCCTGAGGGGCCCCGGCCACAAAATCGGACCCTCAGCCACAAAATCGGACCCTGAGGGGATCCGGCCACAAAATCAGACCCTGAGGGGCCCCGGCCACAACATCGGACCCTGAGGGGCCCCACCCACAAAATCGGACCCTGAGGGGCCCCAACCACAAAATTGGACCCTGAGGGGCCCCGGCCACAAAATCGGACCCTGAGGGGCTCCACCCACAAAATCGGACCCTGAGGGGCCCCGGCCACAAAATCGGACCCTGAGGGGATCCGGCCACAAAATCAGACCCTGAGGGGCCCCGGCCACAACATCGGACCCTGAGGGGCTCCACCCACAAAATCGGACCCTGAGGGGCCCCGGCCACAAAATCGGACCCTGAGGGGCCCCGCCTACAAAATTGAACCCTGAGGGGCCCCACCCACAAAATCGGATCCTGAGGGGCCCCAACCACAATATCGGACCCTGAGGGGCCCCACCCACAAAATCAGACCCTGAGGGCCCCGGTCACAAAATTGGATCCTGAGGGGCCCCAACCACATAATCGAACCCTGAGGGGCCCCAACCACAAAATCGAACCCTAAGGGGCCCCACCCACAAAATTGGACCCTGAGGGGCCCCACCCACAAAATTGGACCCTGAGGGGCCCCGGCCAAAAAACTGGACCCTGAGGGGCCCCACCCACAAAATTCGACCTGAGGGGCCCCGGCCACAAATTCGGACCCTGAGGGGCTCCGGCCACAAAATCGGATCCTGAGGGGCCCCAACCACAAAATCAGACCCTGAGGGGCCCCACCCACCAAATCGGGCCCTGAGGGCCCCACCCACCAAATCGGACCCTGAGGCCAAAGTGGCCCCTGAGAGGCACCCACAGTTAAAACGGATCCTGAGTTGAAAGTCTTGCAGGTGCAGCAGGCAAGTCTCTCTTAAAGGGGCAGCCCGGGCAGCATTTCAAACCACTATCTGTACTTCCTTCAGGAAATACACATCTAGTTATTATTATTAAGTTGATTTCCGCAATTAATGCGGCCCGAACCGCTACACGCACAGACTCCGTTGAGGTGTCGTTTCGAAGCCAGCGTCCATGAGAGGTGTGCTAAGTATTTTTCGTGTCGATCGGATTTGTAGTTTTTGCGCAATTTGCGTTTGAAAATTTTTTTTCCCGTCATTGGAATGCACTGTCTCCAATGCTTTTCAATAGGAAATGGCAAAACGTGCCCTGAGGCGATTGAAATGACAGGCAGGCAGACCCAGTTACTATGCCAACGCCTACGAACTTCACTTGAACCCCAGCACAGAGCCTCTGCCACATAATATCAGCTCTTAAAGCGAAACCCACAGCACAAATGCAAATCTAGCTTCATCACATGACACATGCCCCTGAGAGAGAATGTGTGCGCCAAAGTGGATTTAAAAGAAGCCCAGTCAGCCAAACTAGCTCTTAAAGGGCCAACGCGCCTAAGTGATTGTTAAAGGGCCAGCGCACCCAAATGAGTCTTAAAGGGCCGACACACCAAATCGGAGACTGAGCCACCCCGGCCTCCAAATCGGAGGCTGAGCCACCCCGGCCTCCAAATAGGACAATGAGCCTCCCCGGCCTCCAAATGGGAGGCTGATCCACCCCGGCCTCCAAATCGGAGCATGATCCACCCCGGCCTCCAAATCGGAGCCTGATCCACCCCGGCCTCCAAATCGGAGGCTGAGCGACCCAGGCCTCCAAATCAGAGGCTGAGCCACCCCAGCCTCCAAATCGGAGGCTGATCGACCCCAGCCTCCAAATCGGAGGCTGAGCCACCCCGGCCTCCAAATCGGAGGCTGATCCACCCCGGCCTCCAAATCGGAGGCTGATCCACCCCGGCCTCCAAATCGGAGGCTGATCGACCCCGGCCTCCAAATCGGAGGCTGATCCACCCCGGCCTCCAAATTGGAGGCTGATCCACCCCGGCCTCCAAATCGGAGGCTGATCCACCCCGGCCTCCAAATCGGAGGCTGAGCCACCCCGGGCTCCAAATCGGAGGCTGAGCCACCCCGCCTCCAAATCGGAGGCTGAGCCACCCCGGCCTCCAAATCGGAGGCTGAGCCACCCCGGCCTCCAAATCGGAGGCTGATCGACCCCGGCCTCCAAATCGGAGGCTGAGCCACCCCGGCCTCCAAATCGGAGGCTGAGCCACCCCGGTCTCCAAATCGGAGGCTGAGCCACCCCGGCCTCCAAAGCGGAGGCTGAGCCACCCCGGCCTCCAAAGCGGAGGCTGATCGACCCCGGCCTCCAAATCGGAGGCTGATCGACCCCGGCCTCCAAATCGGAGGCTGATCCACCCCGGCCTCCAAATCGGAGGCTGATCGACCCCGGCCTCCAAATCGGAGGCTGATCGACCCCGGCCTCCAAATCGGAGGCTGATCGACCCTGGCCTCCAAATCGGAGGCTGATCGACCCCGGCCTCCAAATCGGAGGCTGAGCCACCCCGGCCTCCAAATCGGAGGCTCTTTGACCTCGGCCTCCAAATCGGAAGCTCATCGACCCCGGCCTCCAAATCTTACCCAGAGTGGCCCGCCCACCAAATCTTACCGAGTGGCCCTGCCCACCAAATCGGACCCAGAGAGGCCCTGCCCACCAAACCGGACCCTGAGGGGCCCCACCCACCAAATCGGACCCTGTGGGGCCCCGCCCACTAAATCGGACCCAGAGTGGTTCCACCAACCAAATCGGACCCAGAGTGGCCCCGCCCACAAAATTGGACCCAGAGTGGTCCCGCCAACCAAATCGGACCCTGAGGGGCCCCGGCCACAAAATCGGACCCTGAGGGGCCCCGGCCAGAAAATCGGACCCTGAGGGGCCACGGTCAGAAAATCGGACCCTGAGGGGATCCGGCCACAAAATCGGACCCTGAGGGGCCCCGGCCACAAAATCGGACCCTGAGGGGTCCCACTCACAAAATCGGAACCTGAGGGGCCCCACCCACAAAATCGGACCCTGAGGGGACCCACCCACAAAATCGGGGCCTGAGAGATCCCCGCCAACAATTCAAGCCCAGAGGCGCCCAGGCCAAGGAATCGGATCCTGAGGGGCCCCACCCACAAAATCACACCCTGAGGCCAAAGTGGCCTCTGAGAGGCACTCACAGTTAAAACGGATCCTGAGTTGAAAGTCTTGCAGGGGCAGCAGGCAAGTCTCTCTTAAAGGGGCAGCCCGGGCACCATTTCAAACCACTATCTGTACTTCCTTCAGGAAATACACATCTAGTATTATTATTACTATTCAGTTGATTTCCGCAATTAATGCGGCCCGAACCGCTACACGCACAGACGCCGTTGAGGTGTCGTTTCGAAGCCAGCGTCCACGAGTGGTGTGCTAAGTATTTTTCGTGTTGATCGGATTTGTAGTTTTTGCGCAATTTGCGTTTGAAAAAACATTTTCCTGTCATTGGAATGCATTGTCTCAAAAAATGTTGCCATAGGGAAAACATGGGGCAGTCGAGAGGTGGCAGGTAAGCTCATTGATATGCGCAGGCACACCCAGTTACTATGCAAATGCCTACGAACTTTACATGACCCCAGCAGGACACAGTTTCTGCCAGATAATATCAGCTCTTAAAGCGAAACCCAAAGCACAAATGCAAATCTAGCTTCATCACATGATGCATGCCCCTAAAAGATAATGTACGCCAAAGTGGATTTAGAAGCCCAATGCGCCAAACTGGCTCTTAAAGGGCCGACGCGCCTAAGTGATTCCTAAAGGGCCGGCGCACCAAAATGAGTCTTAAAGGGCCGGTGCGCCGAATCGAAAGCTGAGTGACCACAGGTTCCAAATCGGAGGCTGAGCCACCCCAGCCTGCAAATCGGAGGCTGATCGACCCTGGCCTACAAATCGGAGGCTGAGCCACCCTGGCTTCCAAATCGGACCCAGAGTGGCCCCGCCCACCAAATCGGACCCAGAGTGGCCCCGCCAGCCAAATCGGATCCTGAGGGGCCCCACCCACCAAGTCAGTTCCTGAGGGGCCCCACAGGCCAAAGTGGACCCTGAGAGGCACCCACAGTTAAAACGGATCCTGAGATGAAAGTCTTAGGCCTCTTTCACACATCAGGTTTTCGCCGTCAGGCGCGATCCGGCGCTTTTGACAGAAACCGGATCCAGCGAAATGCAATGCCGGATCCGGTTTCCCCCCCATTGACTTTCATTTGCGCCGGATCGCGCCGGATGGCCATGCGTTTCATCCGGTTTTCGCCGGATCCGGCAATGTGTCGCAATGTGTCGCGATCCGGCGTCTGGAAAAAACGTCTACTGTAACGTTTTTTGTCTCCGGCGAAAAAGCCGGACATGCCGGATCCGGCGCGTCCGGCTTTTTCACACAATGAAAGCCTATGAGCGCCGCAATGCGCCGGATCCGGCGAAAGCCGGATCCGGCGGCCGGATCCGGTTTTTTGGTCTGAGCATGCTCAGTAGCTCTGCCCACAAGACATATATAAAAGCAAGACAGTGGGACCCACAGCCACACCCAACATGCCACCCAAGAAAGCAACCAAGCGAAGCAGGAGAAGGCAGGAGACCACTGCAGCACCATCAGCACCACCACCACCCCAAATGGAGCAGCAAATAGAACATGCTGAGGAGGGGAGGCCAGCAGCAGATGAGAGACGGTAATTATCAAATCCCCCATTCCTCCAAACTAGGGCCATGGAATATCAAGATATTCATTGGCCCTTTGTTTCTCTTTATTCAACAGCCGCCAAAGAGATGCAGCAGCAGCAGCAGAAATGGCATCACTGGCAGCAGCAATACCCACAGCCATGGAGTCTGGCCATCAACAGGACAGCACATCTTCTTCTGGGAGCCCTCCCTCGCATCGTCAGCGTTTGACGGTAAGTTTTTATTTCCAAAATCCATCATCTCTGTAATATATGTCTATTCATTGCCTTTTAATTCAAAACAGGAATCACAAGATGAAGAGGAGCTCCCAGAAGAAGAAGGAAGGGGTGGACAGACACCTGGAGTGGGCTCACAATTGGTAAGTTTTTTGCATCAAACGCAGAAACACAACATCACACTACACACAAAACATAGAAAACAATGTTCTGCAGACCACACACAGCAAACAAATGCCTACATCCAAAGACATAACATTTTTTTTTTTCTTCTCTAGTCTTCCCAATCTGGTGCTCGGCCAAGAGGTCCTCGCAGTGCCTCCCAGGGTCGTCGGCGACAGCAACGCGGCGGTCACCAGCGTGTAAGTATAAATATTTTTGCTTTGTTTTTTTGCACTTTTTATTTCATTTCTTTTGTGGAGGCTAATTATGTTATTTTTGTCTTTTTCTTTAACAGCCTTCACAGCGTGCTCCCGACTCTGACGGTGAGGATGGAGGACTCGATGTGGACCACCTCATCGATCTCGTCAGAGAAAGGGAGCCGCTCTGGAATATGGCTGACCGCCGCCACGCTGACCTTATCGTTACCCGACGACTCTGGGAGGAAATCTGTTCTCTCCTTGTGGGCCGCTGGGAGGACCTCGAAGCTCGGGCCCAGATTAAAGAGCGTAAGTATATACAGTACCGGTTGCTTGATGTAAACCAGTGTTTCCCGAACTCCAGTCCTCGTGGTCCCCACGGATCATGTGTTCAGGATTTCTATTTACTATGGAAATCCTGAAAACATGACCCCTGGGGACCATGAGGACTGGAGTTTGTGAAACACTGATGTTGTATACTAACCACTCCTTTCTCGTTTCAGGGAACAGAATTGTGAATCGGTGGCGGTCTGTGAGGGATCGTTTCAAGAAGGAGTTCAATAAAGAGATGCGGGCCCCGAGTGGATCTGGAGGACGCAGGAGCAAGTACAAGTACGCACAAGCCCTGTCGTTCCTCCGGGAAACAATGCTCACCAGAAGGTAAATATTACACACCACATGTGAAAAAAATGTTAGATGTAACTTTTTTTTTTCAGCCAGGGCCATACCATGTCAGTATTTTAATTGTTTTTTTTTCTCTTTATTCCACAGCACGGTGAGCAGCACTCGGGAGCCTGCACGATTGGACCCTTCTGAGGCGATCCCTGAGGAGACCGGCACCGAGGGACACTTCGACCGCCCCGGTACATCTGCACCTTCCCAGCCTTCCCACACATTCGACCCATCTGTCCCATCCACCAGCACAGGAACATCGTGGCCGCCTACATTACATGAAGCTGCTGGTGAGGAGATCGCTTTCCCTTTACCCCAGCCTTCTGCCCCTGCCACCTCTAGTACACCTGCGGGTACTGGGCGGCAGCGGCAGAGGGGTCAGGAAAAGAGTTATGCGCAAGAGTTCTTGCATCTGAATGCATCTTTCCAGAACTGTCTCAAAGTCTTGTCAGAGCAAATCTCCGCAGGCTTTCAGCAGATCAACTCCAGCATTCTGGAGGTGAAGACACTTCTGCAAACCATGCATTCAGAAGCAAGATCTTCGCCAAACCACACCTTTTTCAGGTCTGTTGTGGAGCGCATGGCAACACTATCTCCTACCCAGCAGATGCATGTAATGCATTCATGCCACGGTGCTCTACAGCAGGTTACCTCCCAACCTCCACCTCCCACCACTGTAGTTCCTCCACCTGCACCCCCTCCAGCCACTTTCCATCCTCCCCCTCCTATTACATCTGCACCCCCTCCAGCCACTTTCCATCCTCCCCCTCCTATTACATCTGCACCCCCTCCAGCCACTTTCCATCCTCCCCCTCCTATTACATACCAGCAACCTCACCAGTACCAGACATCTCCCCACTTCCAGCAACCTGCCCCGTACCAAACTCCTTCCCCGTACCAAACTCCTTCCCCGTACCAAACTCCTTCCCCATACAACTTTCCATCAACATCATCTGCTCCTACAGTCCCTGCCCAACCCTCCACTCCACCGCCCACCACCTCTTCTGCCTCCCACATGTCCACCCATTCTGTAGCTTTTTCCACACCTTCACCTCTAACTGTTCCTTCCCCACCATGATCCCAGTCCTCTCTCCACACACCCAGTGTCGAAGTGTCCCGCAGCCCCTCCAGCAGTATTTCTACCCCACAGTACACAGATTTGTAATTTTTTTTTTGTGTAATAAAAATGCCCATTGGGTTTAAAACCTTTATTAAAAAAGTTTTTTGCACTTTAAAAACATAAAAAAAAAAAAAATTTAAATAAAAGTTAAATTATCGTTTCACAATGGTTGTCTGTCATTTCTTTCTGCGGCGAACTATGTTTTAAAAAAAGGTTAAATACAGGGTATTTCAAAGGTAAAAAGGTATTCAAAACCAGGTATATAACTGTGGGTAAATTTTAGCTTTTTGCCACAGTTGTGTTCCTGGTTGTGTTTGAAGCAAAGTATTTCACCTAAAAAGTTGTGTTTATTGTTGGTGATTTCCTACCAATGTACACAACTTTTGTTAAAAGGTGAAATACTTTGCATAAAACACAACCAGGTACACACCTGTGGCCTAAAGGTAAAAATAGTAAGACCATGACAAGATAGCCAACTTTAGTTGGCAAAGGTATATACTGTTGGTCCAGAAGGTACACAAGTTTAGGGCACAAATCTTTCACACTCTGTCATCCCAGTGTACTCTGCCTTGAGGTGACATAAAGTATAGTGGAAAATTGTCCCTGAAACCGTCACAGAACTTCTAGTGGTAATATTTCCAATGACAACATCCATCTTCGCCAGTAACTTGCTCTTCTCTCCAACCTGCACTTTCTTCTCTACAACCTGTCAAAGAAGGGCTGTAGGAACATGCTATATCTAGTTTTCCAGTAGCCAATCCCGTTCGGAAGGCCACAAGGGTCAATTTTAAAAACCGGATCCGGCGTAATCCGTCGAAAAACGGATAGAAAAACGGATTAAACGGATGAGACGGATCCGGTTTTATCTGTCAAGAGCAAGACGGATCCGGCAGAAAACCGGATCCGGCACTTCAGGTTTTACAAAACATTTGCCGGATCCGGCATTCCGGCACGACGCCGGATCGCGCCTGACGCCGAAAACCTGATGTGTGAAAGTAGCCTAAGAGGGGCAGCAGGCAAGTCTCTCTTAAATGGGCAGCCCGGGCACCATTTCAAACCACTATCTGTACTTCCTTCAGGAAATACACATCTAGTTATTATTATTAAGTTGATTTCCGCAATTAATGCGGCCCGAACCGCTACACGCACAGACTCCGTTGAGGTGTCGTTTCGAAGCCAGCGTCCATGAGAGGTGTGCTAAGTATTTTTCGTGTCGATCGGATTTGTAGTTTTTGCGCAATTTGCGTTTGAAAATTTTTTTTCCCGTCATTGGAATGCACTGTCTCCAATGCTTTTCAATAGGAAATGGCAAAACGTGCCCTGAGGCGATTGAAATGACAGTTGAGCTCATTGATATGCGCAGGCAGACCCAGTTACTATGCCAACGCCTACGAACTTCACTTGAACCCCAGCACAGAGCCTCTGCCACATAATATCAGCTCTTAAAGCGAAACTCACAGCACAAATGCAAATCTAGCTTCATCACATGACACATGCCCCTGAGAGAGAATGTGTGCGCCAAAGTGGATTTAAAAGAAGCCCAGTGAGCCAAATAGCTCTTAAAGGGCCAACGCGCCAAAGTGATTGTTAAAGGGCCAGCGCACCCAAATGAGTCTTAAAGGGCCGACACACCAAATCGGAGACTGAGCCACCCCGGCCTCCAAATCGGAGGCTGAGCCACCCCGGCCTCCAAATCGGAGGCTGAGCCACCCCGGCCTCCAAATCGGAGGCTGAGCCACCCCGGCCTCCAAATCGGAGGCTGATCGACCCCGGCCTCCAAATCGGAGGCTGATCCACCCCGGCCTCCAAATCGGAGGCTGAGCCACCCCGGCCTCCAAATCGGAGGCTGAGCCACCCCGGCCTCCAAATCGCAGGCTGAGCCACCCCGGCCTCCAAATCGGAGGCTGAGCCACCCCGGACTCCAAATCGGAGGCTGAGCCACCCCGGCCTCCAAATCGGAGGCTGAGCCACCCCGGCCTCCAAATCGGAAGCTCTTTGACCTCGGCCTCCAAATCGGAAGCTCAACGACCCCGGCCTCCAAATTGGAGGCTGAGCGACCCCAGCCTCCAAATCTTACCCAGAGTGGCCCCTGCCTCCAAATCTGACCCAGAGAGGCCCTGCCCACCAAATCGGACCCTGAGGGGCCCCGCCCACCAAATCGGACCCTGTGGGGCCCCGCCCACCAAATTGGACCCTGAGAGGCCCCGCCCACCAAATTGGACCCAGAGTGGTCCCGCCCACCAAATTGGACCCAGAGTGGTCCCGCCCACCAAATCAGACCCAGTGGGGCTCCGCCCACAAAATCAGACCCAGAGGGGCCCTTGCCACAAAATCAGACCCTGAGGGGCCGCGGCCACAAAATCGGACCCTGATGGGCCCCAGTCACAAAATTGCATCCTGATAGGCCCCGGCCACAAAATCAGACCCTGAGGGGCCCCAACCACAAAATCGGACCCTGAGGGGCCCCAACCACAAAATTGGACCCTGAGGGGACCCAACCACAAAATCGGACCCTGAGAGGCCCCGCCCACCAAATTGGACCCAGAGTGGTCCCGCCCACCAAATTGGACCCTGAGGGGCCCCACCCACAAAATCGGACCCTGAGGGGCCCCTGCCACAAAATCGGACCCTGAGGGGC
Source organism: Dendrobates tinctorius (assembly GCF_039654945.1). Taxonomy (NCBI): domain Eukaryota; kingdom Metazoa; phylum Chordata; class Amphibia; order Anura; family Dendrobatidae; genus Dendrobates; species Dendrobates tinctorius. The sequence continues at coordinate 19,404,878 of NW_027361770.1, forward strand.
CGCGGCCACAAAATCGGACCCTGAGGGTCCGCGGCCACAAAATTGGACCCTGAGGGGCCCCAACCACAAAATCGGACCCTGAGGGGACCCAACCACAAAATCGGACTCTGAGGGGCCCCTGACACAAAATCGGACCCTGAGGGGCCCCGGTTACAAAATCGGACCCTGAGGGGCCCAGCCCACAAAATCGGACCCTGAGGGGCCCAGCCCACCAAATTGGACCCTGAGGGGCCCCGCCCACCAAATCGGACCCTGAGAGGCCCCACCCACAAAATCGGACCCTGACGGGCCCCGGCCACAAAATCGGACCCTGAGTGGCCCCACCCACAAAATTGGACCCTGAGGGGTTCCAGCCACAAAAATCGGATCCTGAGTGGCCCCGGCCACAAAATCGGACCCTGAGGGGCCCCAGCCACAAAATCGGACCTTGAGGGGCCCCACCCACCAAATCAGACCCTGAGGGGCCCCGGTCACCAAATCGGACCCTGAGGGGCCCCGGCCACCAAATCGGACCCTGAGTGGCCCCGGCCACAAAATCGGACCCTGAGGGGCCCCACCCACAAAATCGGACCCTGAGGGGCCCCACCCACAAAATCAGGCCCTGAGGGGCCCCACCCACAAAATCAGACCCTGAGGCCAAAGTGGCCCCTGAGAGGCACCCACAGTTAAATCGTATCCTGACTTGAAAGTCTTGCAGGGGCAGCAGGCAAGTCTCTCTTAAAGGGGCAGCTCGGGCTCCATTTCAAACCACTATCTGTACTTCCTTCAGGAAATACACATCTAGTTATAGTGGTTTGAAAAAACCACTATATTGTAATCCGAACGCTGCTAACTTATTCTTCTTATTATTATTATTAAGTTGATTTCCGCAATTAATACAGACCGGAACCGCTACACGCACAGACTCCGTTGAGGTGTTGTTTCGAAGCCAGCGCCCATGAGAGGTGTGCTAAGTATTTTTCGTGTCGATCAGATTTGTAGTTTTTGCGCAATTTGCGTTCGAAAAATTTTTTTCCCGTCATTGGAATGCACTGTCTCCAATGCATTTGAATGGGAAATGGCAAAACGTGCCCTGAGGCGATTGAAATGGCAGTTGAGCTCATTGATATGCGCAGGCAGAACCAGTTACTATGCCAACGCCTAGGAACGTCACATGACATCTCCAGAACAGGGCTTCTGCCACATAATATCAGCTCTTAAAGCGAAACCCACAGCACAAATGCAAATCTAGCTTCATCACATGACACATGCCCCTGAGAGAGAATGTGCGCCAAAGTGTATTTAGAAGCCCAGTGAGCCAAACTGGCTCTTAAAGGGCCGAAGTGCAAAAGTGACTGTTAAAGGGCCGGCGCACCGAAATGAGTCTTAAAGGGACAACACGCCAAATCGAAAGCTGAGTGACCACAGGCTCCAAATGGGAGGCTGATCGACCCCCCGGCCTCCAAATCGGAGGCTGAGCCAACCCGGCCTCCAAATTGGAGGTTGAGCCACCCCGGACTCCAAATCGGAGGCTGAGCCACCCCGGCCTCCAGATCGAAGGCTGAGCCACCCCGGCCTCCAAATTGGAGGCTGAGCCACCCCGGCCTCCAAATCGGAGGGTGATTGACCCCGGCCTTCAAATCGGAGGCTGATTGACCCCGGCCTCCAAATCGGAGGCTGAGCCACCCCGGCCTCCAAATCGGAGGCTAAGCCACCCCGGCCTCCAAATCGGAGGCTGATCGACCCCGGCCTCCAAATCGGAGGCTGATCGACCCCGGCCTCCAAATCGGAGGCTGAGCCACCCCGGCCTCCAAATCGGAGGCTGAGCCACCCCGGCCTCCAAATCGGAGGCTGAGCCACCGCGGCCTCCAAATCGGAGGCTGATCGACCCCGGCCTCCAAATCGGAGGCTGAGCCACCCCGGCCTCCAAATCGGAGGCTGAGCCACCCCGGCCTCCAAATCGGAGGCTGAGCCACCGCGGCCTCCAAATCGGAGGCTGATCGACCCCGGCCTCCAAATCGGAGGCTGAGCCACCCCGGCCTCCAAATCGGAGGCTGAGCCACCCCGGCCTCCAAATCGGAGGCTGAGCCACCCGGCCTCCAAATCGGAGGCTGAGCCACCCCGGCCTCCAAATCGGAGGCTGAGCCACCCCGGCCTCCAAATCGGAGGCTGAGCCACCCCGGCCTCCAAATCGGAGGCTGAGCCACCCCGGCCTCCAAATCGGAGGCTGAGCCACCCCGGCCTCCAAATCGGAGGCTGAGCCACCCCTGCCTCCAAATCGGAGGCTGATCGACCTCGGCCTCCAAATGGGAGGCTGATCGACCCCGGCCTCCAAATGGGAGGCTGATCGACCCCGGCCTCCAAATGGGAGGCTGATCGACCCCGGCCTCCAAATGGGAGGCTGAGCCACCCCGGCCTCCAAATGGGAGGCTGAGCCACCCCGGCCTCTAAATGGGAGGCTGAGCCATCCCGGCCTCCAAATCGGAGGCTGATCGACCCCGGCCTCCAAATCGGAGGCTGATCGACCCCGGCCTCCAAATGGGAGGCTGATCGACCCCGGCCTCCAAATGGGAGGCTGAGCCACCCCGGCCTCCAAATCGGAGGCTGAGCCACCCCGGCCTCCAAATCGGAGGCTGAGCCACCCCGGCCTCCAAATCGGAGGCTGATCGACCCCGGCCTCCAAATCGGAGGCTGATCGACCCCGGCCTCCAAATCGGAGGCTGATCGACCCCGGCCTCCAAATCGGAGGCTGATCGACCCCAGCCTCCAAATCGGAGGCTGAGCCACCCCAGACTCCAAATCAGAGGCTGAGCCACCCCGGCCTCCAAATCGGAGGCTGAGCCACCCCAGACTCCAAATCGGAGGCTCTTTGACCTCGGCCTCCAAATCGGAAGCTCATCGACCCCGGCCTCCAAATCTTACCCAGAGTGGCCCCGCCCACCAAATCTTACCGAGTGGCCCCGCCCACCAAATCGGACCCAGAGAGGCCCTGCCCACCAAACCGGACCCTGAGGGGCCCCGCCCACCAAATCGGACCCTGTGGGGCCCCGCCCACTAAATCGGACCCAGAGTGGTCCCGCCAACCAAATCGGACCCAGAGTGGCCCCGCCGACCAAATCGGACCCAAAGGGTCTCCGCCCACAAAATCAGACCCTAAGGGGCCCAACCCACCAAATCTGACCCTGAGGGGCCCCAACCACAAAATCGGACCCTGATTGGTCCCAACCACAAAATCAGACCCTGAGGGGCCCCGGCCACAAAATCGGACCCTGAGGGGCCCTGGCCACAAAATCGGACCCTGAGGGGCCCAAGCCACATAATCGGACCCTGAGGGGCCACGGCCAGAAAATCGGACCCTGAGGGGATCCGGCCACAAAATCAGACCCTGAGGGGCCCCGGCCACAAAATCGGACCCTGAGGGGCCCCACTCACAAAATCGGAACCTGAGGGGCCCCACCCACAAAATCGGACCCTGAGGGGCCACACCCACAAAATCGGAGCCTGAGGGATCCCCGCCAACAATTCAAGCCCTGAGGAGCCCAGGCCATGGAATCGGATCCTGAGGGGCCCCACCCACCAAATCAGACCCTGAGGCCAAAGTGGCCTCTGAGAGGCACTCACAGTTAAAACGGATCCTGAGTTGAAAGTCTTGCAAGGGCAGCAGGCAAGTCTCTCTTAAAGGGGCAGCCCAGGCACCATTTCAAACCACTATCTGTACTTCCTTCAGGAAATACACATCTAGTTATAGTGGTTTGAAAAAACCACTATATTGTAATCCGAACGCTGCTAACTTATTCTTCTTCTTCTTATTATTATTATTATTATTAAGTTGATTTCCGCAATTAATGCGGCCCGAACCGCTACACGCACAGACTCCGTTGAGGTGTCGTTTCGAAGCCAGCGTCCATGAGAGGTGTGCTAAGTATTTTTCGTGTCGATCGGATTTGTAATTTTTGCGCAATTTGCGTTTGAAATTTTTTTTTCCCGTCATTGGAATGCACTGTCTCCAATGCTTTTCAATAGGAAATGGCAAAACGTGCCCTGAGGCGATTGAAATGACAGTTGAGCTCATTGATATGCGAAGGCAGACCCAGTTACTATGCCAACGCCTACGAACTTCACTTGAACCCCAGCACAGAGCCTCTGCCACATAATATCAGCTCTTAAAGCGAAACCCACAGCACAAATGCAAATCTAGCTTCATCACATGACACATGCCCCTGAGAGAGAATGTGTGCGCCAAAGTGGATTTAAAAGAAGCCCAGTCAGCCAAACTAGCTCTTAAAGGGCCAACGTGCCAAAGTGATTGTTAAAGGGCCAGCGCACCCAAATGAGTCTTAAAGGGCAGACACACCAAACCGGAGACTGAGCCACCCCGGCCTCCAAATCGGACAATGAGCCACCCCGGCCTCCAAATGGGAGGCTGATCCACCCCGGCCTCCAAATCGGAGCCTGATCCACCCCGGCCTCCAAATCGGAGCCTGATCCACCCCGGCCTCCAAATCGGAGCCTGATCCACCCCGGCCTCCAAATCGGAGGCTGAGCCACCCCGGCCTCCAAATCGGAGGCTGATCGACCCCGGCCTCCAAATCGGAGGCTGATCGACCCCGGCCTCCAAATCGGAGGCTGATCGACCCCGGCCTCCAAATCGGAGGCTGATCGACCCCGGCCTCCAAATCGGAGGCTGATCCACCCCGGCCTCCAAATCGGAGGCTGAGCCACCCCGGCCTCCAAATCGGAGGCTGAGCCACCCCGGCCTCCAAATCGGAGGCTGATCCACCCCGGCCTCCAAATCGGAGGCTGATCCACCCCGGCCTCCAAATCGGAGGCTGATCCACCCCGGCCTCCAAATCGGAGGCTGATCCACCCCGGCCTCCAAATCGGAGGCTGATCGACCCCGGCCTCCAAATCGGAGGCTGATCGACCCCGGCCTCCAAATCGGAGGCTGATCGACCCCGGCCTCCAAATCGGAGGCTGATCGACCCCGGCCTCCAAATCGGAGGCTGATCGACCCCGGCCTCCAAATCGGAGGCTGATCCACCCCGGCCTCCAAATCGGAGGCTGATCCACCCCGGCCTCCAAATCGGAGGCTGAGCCACCCCGGCCTCCAAATCGGAGGCTGAGCCACCCCGGCCTCCAAATCGGAGGCTGATCCACCCCGGCCTCCAAATCGGAGGCTGATCGACCCAGGCCTTCAAATCGGAGGCTGAGCCACCCCGGCCTCCAAATAGGAGGCTGAGCTACCCCGGCCTCCAAATTGGAGGCTGAGCCACCCCGGCCTCCAAATAGGAGGCTGAGCCACCCCGGCCTCCAAATAGGAGACTGAGCCACCCCGGCCTCCAAATAGGAGGCTGAGCCACCCCGGCCTCCAAATAGGAGGCTGAGCCACCCCGGCCTCCAAATCGGAGGCTGATCGACCCCGGCCTCCAAATCGGAGGCTGATCGACCCCGGCCTCCAAATCGGAGGCTGAGCCACCCCGGCCTCCAAATCGGAGGCTGAGCCACCCCGGCCTCCAAATCGGAGGCTGAGCCACCCCGGCCTCCAAATCGGAGGCTGAGCCACCCCGGCCTCCAAATCGGAGGCTGAGCCACCCCGGCCTCCAAATCGGAGGCTGAGCCACCCCGGCCTCCAAATCGGAGGCTGAGCCACCCTGGCCTCCAAATCGGAGTCTCATCGACCCCGGCCTCCAAATCAGAGGATTTTTGACCTCGGCCTCCAAATCGGAAGCTCAACGACCCCGGCCTCCAAATTGGAGGCTGAGCGACCCCAGCCTCCAAATCTTACCCAGAGTGGCCCCGCCCACCAAATCGGACCCTGTGGGGTCCCGCCCACCAAATCGGACCCTGAGAGGCCCCGCCCACCAAATCGGACCCAGAGTGGTCCCTCCCACCAAATTGGACCCAGAGGGGCTCCGCCCACAAAATCAGACCCAGAGGGGCCCCTGCCACAAAATCAAACCCTGAGGGGCCGCGGCCACAAAATCGGACCCTGATGGGCCCCAGTCACAAAATTGGACCCTGATAGGCCCCGGCCACAAAATCAGACCCTGAGGGGCCCCAACCACAAAATCGGACCCTGAGGGGACCCAACCACAAAATCGGACCCTGAGGGGACCCAACCACAAAATCGGACCCTGAGAGGCCCCGCCCACCAAATTGGACCCAGAGTGGTCCCGCCCACCAAATTGGACCCAGAGGGGCCCCACCCACAAAGTCGGACCCTGAGGGGCCCCTGCCACAAAATCGGACCCTGAGGGGCCCCTGCCACAAAATCGGACCCTGAGGGGCCGCGGCCACAAAATTGGACCCTGAGGGGCCGCTGCCACAAAATCGGACCCTGAGGGGCCCCAACCACAAAATCGGACCCTGAGGGGCCCCTGACACAAAATCGGACCCTGAGGGGCCCCGGCCACAAAATCGGACCCTGAGGGGCCCCGGCCACAAAATCAGACCCTGAGGGGCCCCGGCCACAAAATCGGACCCTGAGGGGACCTGCCCACCAAATTGGACCCTGAGGGGACCCGGCCACAAAATCGGACCCTGAGGGGCCCCGGCCACAAAATCGGACCCTGAGGGGCCCCGGCCACAAAATCGGACCCTGACGGGCCCCGGCCACAAAATCGGAACCTGAGGGGCCCCACCTGCAAAATTGGACCCTGAGGGGTTCCGGCCACAAAAATCGGATCCTGATTGGCCCCGGCCACAAAATCGGACCCTGAGGGGCCCCAGCCACAAAATCGGACCTTAAGGGGCCCCACCCACCAAATCGGACCCTGAGGGGCCCCGGCCACCAAATTGGACCCTGAGGGGCCCCGGCCACCAAATCGGACCCTGAGTGGCCCCGGCCACAAAATCGGACCCTGAGAGGCCCCACCCAAAAAAATCGGACCCTGACGGGCACCACCCACAAAATCAGGCCCTGAGGGGCCCCACCCACAAAATCAGACCATGAGGCCAAAGTGGCCCCTGAGAGGCACCCACAGTTAAATCGCATCCTGAGTTGAAAGTCTTGCAGGGGCAGCAGGCAAGTCTCTCTTAAAGGGGCAGCCCGGGCACCATTTCAAACCACTATCTGTACTTCCTTCAGGAAATACACATCTAGTATTAATGTTGTAATCCGAACGCGGCTAACTTATTCTTATTATTCAGTTCATTTCCGCAATTAATGCGGCCCAAACCGCCACACGCACAGACTCCGTTGAGGTGTCGTTTCGGAGCCAGCGTCCACGAGAGGTGTGCTAAGTAATTTTCGTGTCGATCGGATTTGTAGTTTTTGCGCAATTTGCATTTGAAAAAACATTTTCCTCAACGCATTTCAATGGGGAAATGTTGCCACAGACAAAACATGCCCTGAGGCGATTGAAATGGCAGTTATGCTCATTGATATGCGCAGGCACACCCAGTTACTATGCCAACGCCTACGAACGTAACATGACCTTTCCAGGACACAGTTTCTGGCACATAATTTCTGCTCTTAAAGCGAAACCCACAGCACAAATGCAAATCTAACTTCATCACATGACGCATGCCCCTGAGAGAGAATGTGCGCCAAAGTGGATTTAGAAGCCCAGTGAGCCAAACTGGCACTTAAAGGGCCGACGCGCCAAAGTAATTCTTAAGGGGCTGGCGCACCGAAATGAGTCTTAAAGGGCCAGCGTGCTAAAGCGAAAGCTGAGTGACCCCAGGCTCCAAATCGGAGGCTGAGCTGCCCCGGCCTCCAAATCGGAGGCTGATCGACCCTGGCCTACAAATCGGAGGCTGAGCCACCCTGGCGTCCAAATCGGACCCTGAGTGGCCCCGGTCACCAAATCGGACCCTGAGGTGCTCTGCCCACCAAATCGGACCCTGAGGGGCCCCGCCCACCAAATTGGACCCAGAGTGGCCCCGCCCACAAAATCGGACCCTGGGGGCCCCGGCCACAAAATCAGACCCTGAGGGGCCCCGCCCACCAAATCGGACCCTGAAGGGCCCCGCCCACCAAATCGGACCTGAGGGGCCCCGCTCACCAAATCGGACCCTGAGGGGCCCCACCCACCAAATCGGACCCTGAGTGGCACCGCCCCCCAAATCGCACCCTGAGGGGCCCCGCCCCACCAAATCGGACCTTGAGGGGCCCCACCCACAAAATCGGACCCTGAGAGGCCCAGCCCCACCAAATCGGACCCCGAGGGGCCCGGCCCACCAAATCGGACCCTGAGGGGCCCCGCTCACCAAATGAGACCCTGAGGGGCCCGCCCACCAAATTGGACCCTGAGGGGCTCCACCAACAAAATTGGACCCTGAGGGGCCCCGGCCACAAAATTGGACCCTGAGGGGCCCGGCCACAAAATCGGACCCTGAGGGGCCCCACCCACAAAATTGGACCTTGAGGGGCCTCACCCACAAAGTTAGACCCTTAGGGGCCCCGGCCACAAAATCGGACCGTGAGGGGCCCCACCCACAAAATCAGCTTTGAGGGGCCCCAAACACAAAATTGGACCCTGAGGGGCCCCACCCACAAAATCAGACCCTGAGGGGCCACACCCACCAAATCAGACCCTGAGGGATCCCGGCCACCAATTCAAGCCATGAGGAGCCCAGGCCACTGAATCGGATTCTTAGGGGCCCCACCCACCAAATCAGACACTGAGGCCAAAGTGGCCTCTGAGAGGCACCCACAGTTAAAACAGATCCTGAGTTGAAAGTCTTGCAGTGGCAGCAGGCAAGTCTCTCTTAAAGGGGCAGCCCGGGCACCATTTCAAACCACTATCTGTACTTCCTTCAGGAAATACACATCTAGTATTATTATTACTATTCAGTTGAATTCCGCAATTAATACGGCCCGAACCGCTACACGCACAGACTCCGTTGAGGTGTCGTTTCGAAGCCAGCGTCCATGAGAGGTGTGTTAAATATTTTTCGTGTCGATCGGATTTGTAGTTTTTGCGCAATTTGCGTTTGAAATTTTTTTTTCCCGTCATTGGAATGCACTGTCTTAATGCATTTGAATGGGAAACTTAAAACGTGCCCTGAGGCGATTGAAATGGCAGTAAAGCTCATTGATATGCACAGGCACACCCAGTTACTATGCCAACGCCTACGAACGTCACATGACGCCCCCAGGACAGCACATAATATCAGCTCTTAAAGCGAAACCCACAGCACTAATGCAAATCTAGCTTCATCACATGACGCATGCCCCTGAGAGAGAATGGGCACCAAAGTGCGCCCTCGCCCACCAAATCGGACCCTGAGGGGCCCCTCCCACCAAATCAGACTCTGGGGGACCCCGCCCACCAAATCGGACCCTTAGGGGCCCCGGCCACAAAATCGGACCCTGAGGGGCCCCACCCACAAAATCAGACCCTGAGGGGCCACACCCACCAAATCAGACCCTGAGGGATCCCGGCCACCAATTCAAGCCATGAGGAGCCCAGGCCACTGAATCGGATTCTTAGGGGCCCCACCCACCAAATCAGACACTGAGGCCAAAGTGGCCTCTGAGAGGCACCCACAGTTAAAACAGATCCTGAGTTGAAAGTCTTGCAGTGGCAGCAGGCAAGTCTCTCTTAAAGGGGCAAAACATGCAAAACAGAAGCCGCGGAGACACCATCACGTGTTTCTCAACGCAAGCAATGACCAGCCAGGTCTTTGTCCGGGAAGGAACAACCACGGGAAGGGCAGTCTCCAATGAAGGAAACCACCTATGCCAAAACATGGTATCCATCCACATACAGCTGTTTCGGGGTATTGCCCCTCATCAGTGTGGAGTAGGAAACTGGCTGGTAGTAGCAATGCCTAGTAAAAAGACTATGAAGAGGAGGATGAATGAACTCATGGAGATCAACATCCGACACTGCGGAGACACCATCACGTGTTTCTCAACGCAGTGATTCTAGAGCACTGCCCCCATCCCTTATGGGAAATATGCAAAACATGCAAAACAGAAGCCGCGGAGACACCATCACGTGTTTCTCAACGCAAGCAATGACCAGCCAGGTCTTTGTCCGGGAAGGAACAACCACGGGAAGGGCAGTCTCCAATGAAGGAAACCACCTATGCCAAAACATGGTATCCATCCACATACAGCTGTTTTGGGGTATTGCCCCTCATCAGTGTGGAGTAGGAAACTGGCTGGTAGGAGCAATGCCTAGTAAAAAGACTATGAAGAGGAGGATGAATGAACTCATGGAGATCAACATCCGACACTGCGGAGACACCATCACGTGTTTCTCAACGCAGTGATTCTAAAACGGATCCTGAGTTGAAAGTCTTGCAGGGGCAGCAGGCAAGTCTCTCTTAAAGGGGCAGCCCGGGCACCATTTCAAACCACTATCTGTACTTCCTTCAGGAAATACACATCTAGTATTATTATAGTGGTTTGAAAAAACCACTATATTGTAATCCGAACGCTGCTAACTTATTCTTCTTCTTATTATTATTATTATTAAGTTGATTTCCGCAATTTATGCGGCCCGAACCGCTACACGCACAGACTCCGTTGAGGTGTCGTTTCGAAGCCAGCGTCCATGAGAGGTGTGCTAAGTATTTTTCGTGTCGATCGGATTTGTAGTTTTTGCGCAATTTGCGTTTGAAAATTTTTTTTCCCGTCATTGGAATGCACTGTCTCCAATGCTTTTCAATAGGAAATGGCAAAACGTGCCCTGAGGCGATTGAAATGACAGTTGAGCTCATTGATATGCGCAAGCAGACCCAGTTACTATGCCAACGCCTACGAACTTCACTTGAACCCCAGCACAGAGCCTCTGCCACATAATATCAGCTCTTAAAGCGAAACCCACAGCACAAATGCAAATCTAGCTTCATCACATGACACATGCCCCTGAGAGAGAATGTGTGCGCCAAAGTGGATTTAAAAGAAGCCCAGTGAGCCAAACTAGCTCTTAAAGGGCCAACGCGCCAAAGTGATTGTTAAAGGGCCAGCGCACCCAAATGAGTCTTAAAGGGCCGACACACCAAATCGGAGACTGAGCCACCCCGGCCTCCAAATCGGAGGCTGAGCCACCCCGGCCTCCAAATCGGACAATGAGCCACCCCGGCCTCCAAATCGGAGGCTGATCCACCCCGGCCTCCAAATCAGAGCCTGATCCACCCCGGCCTCCAAATCGGAGGCTGATCGACCCAGGCCTCCAAATCAGAGGCTGAGCCACCCCGGCCTCCAAATCGGAGGCAAAGCCACCCCGGCCTCCAAATCGGAGGCTGATCCACCCCGGCCTCCAAATCGGAGGCTGAGCCACCCCGGCCTCCAAATCGGAGGCTGATCCACCTCGGCCTCCAAATCGGAGGCTGATCCACCCCGGCCTCCAAATCGGAGGCTGAGCCACCCCGGCCTCCAAATCGGATGCTGATCCACCCCGGCCTCCAAATCGGAGGCTGAGCCACCCCGGCCTCCAAATCGGAGGCTGAGCCACCCTGGCCTCCAAATCGGAGGCTGTTCCACCCCAGCCTCCAAATCGGAGGCTGAGCCACCCCAGCCTCCAAATCGGAGGCTGAGCCACCCCTGCCTCCAAATCGGAGGCTGAGCCACCCCGGCCTCCAAATCGGAGGCTGAGCGACCCCGGCCTCCAAATCGGAGGCTGAGCCACCCCGGCCTCCAAATCGGAGGCTGAGCCACCCCATCTTCCAAATCGGAGGCTGATCCACCCCGGCCTCCAAATCGTAGGCTGATCCACCCCGGCCTCCAAATCGGAGGCTGATCCACCCCGGCCTCCAAATCGGAGGCTGAGCCACCCCGGCCTCCAAATCGGAGGCTGAGCCACCCCGGCCTCCAAATCGGAGGCTCATCGACCCCGGCCTCCAAATCGGAAGTTCATCGACCCCGGCCTCCAAATCAGAGGCTCTTTGACCTCGGCCTCCAAATCGGAAGCTCAACGACCCCGGCCTCCAAATTGGAGGCTGAGCGACCCCAGCCTCCAAATCTTACCCAGAGTGGCCCCGCCCACCAAATCGGACCCTGTGGGGCCCCGCCCACCAAATCAGACCCTGAGAGGCCCCGCCCACCAAATCGGACCCAGAGTGGTCCCGCCCACCAAATTGGACCCAGAGTGGTCCCGCCCACCAAATTGGACCCAGAGGGGCTCCGCCCACAAAATCAGACCCAGAGGGGCCCCTGCCACAAAATCAGACCCTGAGGGGCCGCGGCCACAGAATCGGACCCTGATGGGCCCCAGTCACAAAATCGGACCCTGAGAGGCCCCGCCCACCAAATTGGACCCAGAGTGGTCCCGCCCACCAAATTGGACCCAGAGGGGCCCCACCCACAAAATCGGACCCAGAGGGACCCCTGCCACAAAATCGGACCCTGAGGGGCCGCGGCCACAAAATCGGACCCTGAGGGGCCGCGGCCACAAAATCGGACCCTGAGGGGACCCAACCACAAAATCGGACCCTGAGGGGACCCAACCACAAAATCGGACCCTGAGGGGCCCCACCCACAAAATCAGGCCCTGAGGGGCCCCACCCACAAAATCAGACCATGAGGCCAAAGTGGCCCCTGAGAGGCACCCACAGTTAAATCGTATCCTGAGTTGAAAGTCTTGCAGGGGCAGCAGGCAAGTCTCTCTTAAAGGGGCAGCCCGGGCACCATTTCAAACCACTATCTGTACTTCCTTCAGGAAATACACATCTAGTATTATTATTACTATTCAGATGATTTCCGCAATTAATGTGGCCCGAACCGCTACACGCACAGACTCCATTGAGGTGTCGTTTTGAAGCCAGCGCCCACGAGAGGTGTGCTAAGTATTTTTTGTGTCGATCGGATTTGTAGTTTTTGCGCAATTTGCGTTTGAAAATTTTTTTTCCCGTCATTGGAATGCACTGTCTCAATGCATTTGAATGGGAAACTTAAAACGTGCCCTGAGGCGATTGAAATGACAGTAAAGCTCATTGATATGCGCAGGCACACCCAGTTACTATGCCAACGCCTACGAACGTCACATGACGCCCCCAGGACAGAGCTTGTGCCACATAATGTCAGCTCTTAAAGCGAAACCCACAGCACAAATGCAAATCTAGCTTCATCACATGACGCATGCCCTTGAGAGAGAATGTGCGCCAAGTGCGCCCCTGCCCACCAAATCGGACCTTGAAGGGCCCCCCTCACCAAATCGGACCCTGAGGGGCCCCGCTCACCAAATTGAATTCTGAGGGGCCCCACCCACCAAATCGGAGCCTGTTGGGCCTCGCCCACCAAATCAGACCCTGAGGGGCCCCGCCCAACAAATCAGACCTTGAGGGGCCCCGCCCACCAAATCGAACCCTGAGGGGCCCCGCCCACCAAATTGGTCCCTGAGGGGCCCCGCCCATCAAATTGGACCCTGAGGGGTCCCGCCCACCAAATTGGACCCTGATGGGCCCCGCCTGCCAAATCGGACCCTGAGGGTCCCCGCCCACCAAATCGGACTCAGAGATCCCGCCCACCAAATCGGACTCTGAGGGGCCCCGCTCACCAAATCGGACCCTGAGGGGCCCCGCTCACCAAATCAGACCCTGAGGGGCCCTGCTCACCAAATTGAACTCTGAGCGGCACCGCCCACCAAATCAGATTCTCAAAGGCCCCAACCACAAAATCGGACCCTGAGGGGCCCCGGACACAAAATCGGGCCCTGAGGGGCCCCACCCACAAAATCAGAACCTGAGGGGCCCCAATCACAAAATCGAACCCAGAGTGGCCCAGCCCACCAAATCGGACCCTGAGGTGCCCCACCCACAAAAGTGGACCCTGAGGGGCCCCGACCACAAAATTGGACCCTGAGGGGCCCCGGCCACAAAATCGGACCCTGAGGGGCCCCACCCACAAAATCGGACCCTGAGGGGCCCCGCCCACCAAATCAGACTCAGAATGACCCACGCCCTCCAAATCGGACCCTGAGGGGCCCCGCCCACCAAATCTGACCCTGAGGGGCCCCACTCACCAAATCGGACCCTGAGGGCCCCGCTCACCAAATTGAACTCTGAGAGGCCCCGCTCACCAAATCGGACCCTGAGGGGCCCCGCCCACCAAATCGGATTCTGAAAGGCCCCAACCACAAAATCGGACACTGAGGGGCCCCGGACACAAAATCGGACCCTGAGGGGCCCCACCCACAAAATCAGAACCTGAGGGGCCCCAATCACAAAATCGAACCCAGAGTGGCCCAGCCCACCAAATCTGACCCTGAGGGGCCCCGCTCACCAAATCAGACCCTGAGGGCCCCGCTCACCAAATTGAACTCTGAGAGGCCCCGCTCACCAAATCGGACCCTGAGGGGCCCACCCACAAAATCAGACCCTGAGGGGCCCACCCACAAAATCGGACCCAGAGGGGCCACACCCACAAAATCAGACCCTGAGGGGCCACACCCACAAAATCGGACCCTGAGGGGACACACCCACAAAGTTGGACCCTGAGGGGCCACACCCACAAAATCGGACCCTGAGGGGCCACACCCACAAAATAGGAGCCTGAGGGATTCCTGCCAACAATTCAAGCCCTGCGGAGCCCAGGCCAAGGAATCAGATGCTGAGGGGCCCCACCCACCAAATCAGACCTTGAGGCCAAAGTGGCCCCTGAGAGGCACATACAGTTAAAATGGATCCTGAGTTGAAAGACTTGCAGGGGCAGCAGGCAAGTCTCTCTTCAAAGGGCAGCCCGGGAACCATTTCAAACCACTATCTGTACTTCCTTCAGGAAATACGCATCTAGTATTATTATTACTATTCCGTTGATTTCTGCAATTAATGCAGCCCGAACCGCTACACTCACAGACTCCGTTGAGGTGTCGTTTCGAAGCCAGTGTTCACGAGAGGTGTGCTAAGTGTTTTTCATGTCGATCAGATTTATAGTTTTTGCGCAATTTGTGTTTGAAAAAACATTTTCCTGTCATTGGAATGCACTGTCTCAATGCATTGCAATTGGAAAATTTTGCCATAGGGAAAACATGCGGCAGTCGTGAGGCGATTCAAATGGCAGTTAAGCTCATTGATATGCGCAGGCAGACACAGTTACTATGCCAATGTCTACGAACTTTACATGACCCCACAGGGCCGACGCACCAAAATGAGTCTAGGGTTGGCACGCCAAATCGAAAGCTGAGTGACCCCAGGCTCCAAATCTGAGGCTGATTGACCCCGGCCTACAAATAGAACCTAGAGTGGCCCTGCCCACCAGATCGGACTCTGTGGGGCCCCGCCCACCAAATTGGACCCAGAGTGGCCCCGCCCACCAAATCGGACCCAGAGTGACCCCGCCCACCAAATCTGACCCAGAGTGGCCTCGCCCACCAAATCAGACACTGAGGAGCCCCAACCACAAAATCGGGCCGTAAGGGGCCCCACCCACAAAATCGGACCCTGAGGGGCCTCGGCCACAAAATCGGACCCTGAGGGGCCCCAGCCTCAAAATCGGATCCTGAAGGGCCCTAACCACAAAATCGGACCCTGATGGGCCCCACCCAAAAAATCATACCCTGAGGGGCCCTGGCCACAAAATTGGACCCTGAGGGGTTCCGGCCACAAAATAGGACCCTGAGGGGCCCCACCCACAAAATCGGACCCTGAGGGGCCCCAACCACAAAATCGGACCCTGAGGAGACCCACCCACAAAATCGGACCCTGAGGGGCCCCACCCACAAAATCAGACCCTGAGGGGCCACACCCACAAAATCGGACCCTGAGGGGCCACACCCACAAAATTGGACCCTGAGGGATCCTGGCCACCAATTAAAACCCTGAGGAGCCCAGGCCACCGAATCAGATCCTGAGGGGCCCCACCCACCAAATCAGACCCTGAGGCCAAAGGGTCCCCTGAGAGGCACGCACACTTAAAACGGATCCTGAGTTGAAAGTATTGCAGAGGCAGCAGGCAAGTCTTTCTTAAAGGGGCAGCCCGGGCACCATTTCAAACCACTATCTGTAGTTCCTTCAGGAAATACACATCTAGTATTATTATTACTATTCAGTTGATTTCCGCAATTAATGCGGCCCGAACCGCTACACGCACAGACTCCGTTGAGGCCTCGCTTCGAAGCCAGCGTCCACGAGTGGTGTGCTAAGTATTTTTCATGTAGATCGGATTTGGAGTTTTTGCGCAATTTGCATTTGAAAAAACATTTTCCTCAATGCATTTCAATGGCAAAATGTTGCCATAGGGAAAACATGGGACAGTCGTGAGGTGGCAGTTAAGCTCTTTGATATGCGCAGGCTCACCCAGTTACTATGCCAACGCCAACGAACTTCACATGACCTCTCTAGGACAGAGTTTCTGGCAGATAATTTCAGCTCTTAAAGCGAAACCAACAGCATAAATGCAAATCTAGCATCATCACATAACGCATGCCACTGAGAGAGAATGTGCGCCAAAGTGGATTTAGAAGCCCAGTGAGCCAAACTGGCTCTTAAAGGGCCGACACGCCAAAGTGATTCTTAAAGGGCCAGCTCACTGAATTGAGTCTTAAAGGGCCGGCGCGCCAAATCGAAAGCTGAGTGACCCCAGGCTCCAAATCCGAGGCTGAGCCACCCCGACCTCCATATCGGAGGCTGATCCACCCTGGCCTCCAAATCGGACCCAGCGTGGCCCCACTAAAAAAATCAGACCCTGAGTGGCCCCGCCCACCAAAACGGACCCAGAGTGGCACAGCCCACCAAATCGGACCCTGAGGAGCACCGCCCACTAAATCGGACCCAGAGTGACCCCGCCCACTAAATCGGACCCTGAGGGGCCCCGCTCACCAAATCGGACCCTGAGGGGCCCTGCTCAACAAATCGGACCCTTAGTGGCCACACCCACCAAATCGGACTCAGAGTGGCCCAGCAGACCAAATCGGACCCCGAGGGGCACCACCTACCAAATCGGACCCTGAGGGGCCCCACCCACAATATCGGGCCCTGAGGGGCCCCACCTACAAAATCGGACCATGAGGCCAAAGATGCCCCTGAGAGGCACCCACAGTTAAAACAGTTAAAAGCAGGCAAGTCTCTCTTAAAGGGGCAGCCCGGGCACCATTTCAAACCACTATCTGTACTTCCTTCAGGAAATACACATCTAGTTCTTCTTATTATTATTATTCAGTTGATTTCCGCAATTAATGCGGTCCGAACCGCTACACGCACAGACTCCGTTGAGGTGTCGTTTCGAAGCCAGTGTCCATGAGAGGTGTGCTAAGTATTTTTCGTGTCGATCGGATATGTAGTTTTTGCGCAATTTGCGTTTGAAAAAATTTTTTCCCGTCATTGGAATGCACTGTCTCCAATGCTTTTCAATGGGAAGCTTAAAACATGCCCTGAGGCGATTGAAATGGCAGTTGAGCTCATTGATATGCGCAGGCACACCCAGTTACTATGCCAACGCCTACGAACGTCACATGACGACCCCAGGAGAGAGCTTCTGCCACATAATATCAGCTCTTAAAGCAAAACCCACAGCACAAATGCAAATCTAGCTTCATCACATGACGCATGCCCCTGAGAGAGAATGTGTGCGCCAAAGTGGATTTAGAAGCCCAGTGAGCCACCCTGGCTCTTAAAGGGCCGACGCGCCAAAGTGATTCTTAAAGAGCTGGCGCGCCAAATCGAAAGCTGAGTGACCCAAGGCTCCAAATCGGAGGCTGATAGACCCTGGCCTACAAAAAGGAGGCTGAGCAACCCTGGCATCCAAATCGGACCCAGAGTGGCCCCGCCCACCAAATCGGACCCAGAGTGGCCTCGCCCACCAAATAAGACCTAGAGTGGCCCCGCCCACCAAATTGGACCCTGAGGAGCCCCACCCACAAAATCGGACCCTGAGGGGCCCCACCCACAAAATCGGACCCTAAGGGGCCCCACCCACAAAATCGAACCCTGAGGGGCCCCAAACACAAAATCGGACCCTGACTGTCCCCGGCCACAAAATCGGACCCTGAGGGGCCCCGGCCACAAAATCGGACTCTGAGGGACCCCACCTACAAAATTGAACCCTGAGGGGCCCCAACCACAAAATCGGACCCTGAGGGGCCCCAACCACAAAATCGGACCCTGAGAGACCCCGGCCACAAAATCGTACCCAGAGGGGCTCCACCCACAAAATTGGACCCTGGAGGCCCACCAAATCGGACCCTGAGGGGCCCCGCCCACCAAATCGGACCCTGAGGAGCCCCGCCCTCAAAATGGGACCCTGAGTAGACCCGGCCACAAAATCAGACCCTGAGGGGCCCCAACCACAAAATCGGACCCTGAGGGGCCCCGGCCACAAAATCGGACCCTGAGGGGCCCCACCCTCAAAATCGGATCCTGAGGGGCCCAACCAACAAAATCGGACCCTGAGGGGCCCCAGCCACAAAATCGGACCCTGAGGGGCCCCACCCACAAAATCGGACCCTGAGGGGCCCCACCCACAAAATTGGACCCTGAGCGCCCCCAACCACAAAATCGGACCCTGTGGGGCCCCAACCCCAAAATCGGGCCCTGAGGGGTCCCGGCCACAAAATCGGACCCTGAGAGACCCCGGCCACAAAATCGAACCTTGAGGGGCCCCACCCACAAAATTGGACCCTGAGGGGCCCCGCCCACCAAATCGGACCCTGAGGGGCCTCGCCAACCAAATCGGACTCTGAGGGGCCCCGTCAACCAAATCGGACTCTGAGGGGCCCCACCCTCAAAATCGGACCCTGAGGGGCCCCACCCTCAAAATCGGACCCTGAGGGGCCCCACCCTCAAAATCGGAACCTGAGGGGCCCAACCAACAAAATCGGACTCTGAGGGGTCCCGGCCACAAAATCGGACCCTGAGAGGTCCCGGCCACGAAATCGGACCCTGAGGGGCCCCGGCCACCAAATCGGACCCTGAGGGGCCCCGGCCACAAAATCGGACCCTGAGGGGCCCCGGCCACAAAATCGGACACTGAGGGGTCCCGGCCACAAAATCGGACCCTGAGGGGCCCCGGCCACCAAATCGGACCCTGAGGGGCCCCGCCCACCAAATCGGACCCTGAGGGGCACTGCCCACTAAATCGGACCCAGAGTGGCCCCGCCCACCAAAATGGACCCAGGGGGCTCCACCCACAAAATCAGTCCCTAAGGGGCCCCACCCACAAAATCGGACCCTGAGTAGACCCGGCCACAAATTCAGACCCTGAGGGGCCCCAACCACAAAATCGGACCCTGAGGGGCCCCGGCCACAAAATCGGACCCTGAGGGGCCCCACCCACAAAATCGGACCCTGAGGGGCCCCGGCCACAAAATCGGAACCTGAAGGGCCGCCGCCACAAAATCGGACCCTGAGCGGCCCATCCACAAAATCAGACCCTGAGGGGCCCCAGCCACAAAATCAGACCCTGAGGGGCCCCGGCCACGAAATCGGACACTGAGGGGCGCTGGCCACAAAATCGGACCCTGAGGGGCCCCAACCACGAAATCAGACCCTGAGGGGCCCCGGCCACAAAATCGGACCCTGAGAGACCCGGCCACAAAATCGAACCCAGAGGGGCCCCACCTACAAAATTGGACCCTAAGGGGCCCCGCCCACCAAATCGGACCCTCAGGGGCCCCGCCCTCAAAATCGGACCCTGAGAGGCCCCGCCCACAAAATCGGACCCTGAGGGGCCCCGCCAAACAAATCGGACTCTGAGGGACCCCACCCACAAAATCGGACCCTGAGGGCCCCCAATCACAAAATCGGACCCTGAGGGGCCCCAACCACAAAATCGGACCCTGAGGGGCCCCGGCCACAAAATCGGACCCTGAGAGACCCCGGCCACAAAATCGAACCCAGAGGGGCCCCACCCACAAAATTGGACCCTGGGGGCCCCGCCCACCAAATCGGACCCTGAGGGGCCCCACCCACCAAATCGTACCCTGAGGGGCCCCAGCCACAAAATCGGCCCCTCCCACCAAATCGGACCCTCAGGGGCCCCGCCCACAAAATCGGACCCTGAGAGGCCCCGCCCACCAAATCGGACCCTGAGGGGGCCGCCAACCAAATCGGACTCTGAGGGGCCCCACCCACAAAATCGGACCCTGAGGGACCCCAACCACAAAATAGGACCCTAAGGGGCCCCGCCCTCAAAATCGGACCCTGAGTAGACCCGGCCACAAAATCAGACCCTGAGGGGCCCCAACCACAAAATCGGACCCTGAGGGGCCCCGGCCACAAAATCGGACCCTGAGGGGCCCCACCCTCAAAATCAGATCCTGAGGGGCCCAACCAACAAAATCGGACCCTGAGGGGCGCCGGCCACAAAATTGGACACTGAGGGTCCCCAACCACAAAATTAGACCCTGAGGGGCCCCAACCACAAAACCGGACCCTGAGGGGCCCCAACCACAAAATCGGACCCTGAGGGGCCCCGGCCACAAAATCGGACCCTGAGGGGCCCCGGCCACAAAATCGGACCCTGAGGGGCCCCACCCTCAAAATCAGATCCTGAGGGGCCCAACCAACAAAATCGGACCCTGAGGGGCGCCGGCCACAAAATCGGACACTGAGGGTCCCCGCCCACAAAATCGGACCCTGAGGGGCCCCGCCCTCAAAATCGGACCATGAGAGGCCCCGCCCACCAAATCGGACCCTGAGGGGCCCCGCCAACAAAATCGGACTCTGAGGGGCCCCACCCACAAAATCGGACCCTGAGGGCTCCCAACCACAAAATCGGACCCTAAGGGGCCTCACCCACAAAATCGGACCCTGAGGGGCCCCGGCCACAAAATCGGACCCTGAGAGACCCCGGCCACAAAATCGGGCCCTGAGGGGTCCCGGCCACAAAAACGGACCCTGAGGGGCCCCACCCACAAAATCAGACCCTGAGGGGCCCCGGCCATAAAATCGGACCCTGAGAGACCCCGGCCACAAAATCGGGCCCTGAGGGGTCCCGGTCACAAAATCGGACCCTGAGGGGCCCCACCCACAAAATCAGACCCTGAGGGGCCCCGGCCATAAAATCAGACCCTGAGGGGCCCCGGCCATAAAATCGGACCCTGAGGGGCCCCGGCCACAAAATCGTACCCTGAGGGGCCCCACCCACAAAATCAGACACTGAGGGGCCCCGGCCATAAAATCAGACCCTGAGGGGCCCCGGCCATAAAATCGGACCCTGAGGGGCCCCGGCCACAAAATCGTACCCTGAGGGGCCCCACCCACAAAATCAGACCATGAGGGGCCCCACCCACAAAATCGGACCCTGAGGGTCCCCGCCAATAAAATCGGATCCTGAGGGGACCCACCCACAAAATCAGACCCTGAGGGGTCACACCCACAAAATCGGACCCTGAGACGCCACACCCACAAAATCAGACCCTGAGGGGCCCCACCCACAAAATTGGACCCTGAGGAATCCCAGCCACTAATTCAAATCCTGAGGAGCCCAGGCCACCGAATCGGATCCTGAGGGGCCCCACCCACCAAATCAGACCCTGAGGCCAAAGTGGCCCCTGAGAGGCACCCACATTTAAAACGGTTCCTGAGTTGAAAGTCTTGCAGGGGCAGCAGCCAAGTCTCTCTTAAAGGGGCAGCCCAGGCACCATTTCAAACCACTATCTGTACTTCCTTCAGGAAATACACATCTAGTTGTAAATACACACCTGTACTTTGTATCTCCCCCACCTTATTGTAGATTGTAAGCTCTCACGAGCAGGGTCATCTTATTTTGCTTTAATTATTGTATTGTTAACGTGGTTACTTATGACTTATGTTTGGAACTGTTAAACTGTAAAGCACTGCGGAATATGTTGGAGCTATATAAAAAAAAGATTATTATTGTTATTCTTCTTAGAAAGCCATCAGCCGGCTATGCTTTGCTGTTCCCATCATTAAACAATGGGTCTAGTATACTGTTATTGTGTATGCAGTGAGTGGCAGGGCTGCCCAAAATTTGGACATATCCTAATAACCCATTGAACAGACGTCCTGAGTGGCCACATGAGACCAAAGTTCCCATTACTAGTCATTTGGTACTCCCATAATGTTGGCCCATGAAGTGAATCCAAGGCCTGCTCCAAATTTGGACGCACTCCAATAACCCATTGAACAGATGGCCTGGATGGCCACATGAAACCAAAGTTCCCATTATTATGGTGCTTGAACCTCTAGGTTCAAGCAACATGTTGTAAACTGATTTCTTATATTTATAGTGGTTTGAAAAAACCACTATCTTGTAATCCGAACGCTGCTAACTTAGGCCTCTTTCACACATCAGGTTTTCGCCGTCAGGCGCGATCCGGCGCTTTTGACAGAAACCGGATCCGGCGAAATGCAATGCCGGATCCGGTTTCCCCCCCATTGACTTGCATTTGCGCCGGATCGCGCCGGATGGCCATGCGTTTCATCCGGTTTTCGCCGGATCCGGCAATGTGTCGCAATGTGTCGCGATCCGGCGTCTGGAAAAAACGTCTACTGTAACGTTTTTCGTCTCCGGCGAAAAAGCCGTACCCGCCGGATCCGGCGCGTCCGGCTTTTTCACACAATGAAAGCCTATGAGCGCCGCAATGCGCCGGATCCGGCGAAAGCCAGATCCGGTGGCCGGATCCGGTTTTTTTGGTCTGAGCATGCTCAGTAGCTCTGCCCACAGGAGATATATAAAAGCAAGACAATGGGACCCTCAGCCACACCCAACATGCCACCCAAGCCAAGAACCAGGAGCAGGAGAAGGCAGCAGACATCTGCAGCAGCAGCACCATCAGCACCACCCCAAATGGAGCAGCATGCTGAACGGGAGTCCAGAAGCAGATGAGAGACGGTAATTATCAAATCCCCCATTCCTCCAAACTAGGGCCATGGAATATCAAGATATTCATTGGCCCTTTGTTTCTCTTTATTCAACAGCCGCCAAAGAGATGCAGCAGCAGCAGCAGCAGAAATGGCATCACTGGCAGCAGCAATACCCACAGCCATGGAGTCTGGCCATCAACAGGACAGCACATCTTTTTCTGGGAGCCCTCCCTCGCATCGTCAGCGTTTGACGGTAAGTTTTTATTTCCAAAATCCATCATCTCTGTAATATATGTCTATTCATTGCCTTTTAATTCAAAACAGGAATCACAAGATGAAGAGGAGCTCCCAGAAGAAGAAGGAAGGGGTGGACAGACACCTGGAGTGGGCTCACAATTGGTAAGTTTTTTGCATCAAACGCAGAAACACAACATCACACTACACACAACACATAGAAAACAATGTTCTGCAGACCACACACAGCAAACAAATGCCTACATCCAAAGACATAACATTTTTTGTTTTCTTCTCTAGTCTTCCCAATCTGGTGCTCGGCCAAGAGGTCCTCGCAGTGCCTCCCAGGGTCGTCGGCGACAGCAACGCGGCGGTCACCAGCGTGTAAGTATAAATATTTTTGCTTTGTTTTTTTGCACTTTTTATTTCATTTCTTTTGTGGAGGCTAATTATGTTATTTTTGTCTTTTTCTTTAACAGCCTTCACAGCGTGCTCCCGACTCTGACGGTGAGGATGGAGGGAATGATGTGGACCGCCTCATCGATCTCGTCAGAGAAAGGGAGCCGCTCTGGAATATGGCTGACCGCCACCACGCTGACCTGATCATTACCCGACGACTCTGGGAGGAAATCTGTTCTCTCCTTGTGGGCCGCTGGGAGGACCTCGAAGCTCGGGCCCAGATTAAAGAGCGTAAGTACTGTATATACAGTAACGGTTGCTTGATGTAAACCAGTGTTTCCCGAACTCCAGTCCTCGTGGTCCCCACGGATCATGTGTTCAGGATTTCTATTTACTATGGAAATCCTGAAAACATGACCCCTGGGGACCATGAGGACTGGAGTTTGTGAAACACTGATGTTGTATACTAACCACTCCTTTCTCGTTTCAGGGAACAGAATTGTGAATCGGTGGCGGTCTGTGAGGGATCGTTTCAAGAAGGAGTTCAATAAAGAGATGCGGGCCCCGAGTGGATCTGGAGGACGCAGGAGCAAGTACAAGTACGCACAAGCCCTGTCGTTCCTCCGGGAAACAATGCTCACCAGAAGGTAAATATTACACACCACATGTGAAAAAAATGTTAGATGTAACTTTTTTTTTTCAGCCAGGGCCATACCATGTCAGTATTTTAATTGTTTTTTTTTCTCTTTATTCCACAGCACGGTGAGCAGCACTCGGGAGCCTGCACGATTGGACCCTTCTGAGGCGATCCCTGAGGAGACCGGCACCGAGGGACACTTCGACCGCCCCGGTACATCTGCACCTTCCCAGCCTTCCCACACATTCGACCCATCTGTCCCATCCACCAGCACAGGAGCATCGTGGCTGCCTACATTACATGAAGCTGCTGGTGAGGAGATCGCTTTCCCTTTACCCCACCCTTCTGCCCCTGCCGCCTCTAGTACACCTGCGGGTACTGGGCGGCAGCGGCAGAGGGGTCAGGAAAAGAGTTATGCGCAAGAGTTATTGCATCTGAATGCATCTTTCCAGAACTGTCTCAAAGTCTTGTCAGAGCAAATCTCCGCAGGCTTTCAGCAGATCAACTCCAGCATTCTGGAGGTGAAGACACTTCTGCAAACCATGCATTCAGAAGCAAGATCTTCGCCAAACCACACCTTTTTCAGGTCTGTTGTGGAGCGCATGGCAACACTATCTCCTACCCAGCAGATGCATGTAATGCATTCGTGCCACGGTGCTCTACAGCAGGTTACCTCCCAACCTCCACCTCCCACCACTGTAGTTCCTCCACCTGCACCCCCTCCAGCCACTTTCCATCCTCCCCCTCCTATTACATCTGCACCCCCTCCAGCCACTTTCCATCCTCCCCCTCCTACTACATACCAGCAACCTGCCCAGTACCAGCAACCTCCCCAGTACCAGCAACCTCCCCAGTACCAGTCATCTCCCCACTTCCAGCAACCTGCCCCGTACCAAACTCCTTCCCCGTACCACTTTCCATCAACATCATCTGCTCCTACAGTCCCTGCCCAACCCTCCACTCCACCGCCCACCACCTCTTCTGCCTCCCACATGTCCACCCATTCTGTAGCTTTTTCCACACCTTCACCTCTAACTGTTCCTTCCCCACCACGATCCCAGTCCTCTCTCCACACACCCAGTGTCGAAGTGTCCCGCAGCCCCTCCAGCAGTATTTCCACCCCACAGTACACAGAATTGTAATGTGTGTTTTTTGTAATAAAAATGCCCATTGGGTTTAAAACCTTTATTAAAAAAGTTTTTTGCACTTTAAAAACATTTTACAAAAAAAAAAAATTTAAATAAAAGTTAAATTATCGTTTCACAATGGTTGTCTGTCATTTCTTTCTGCGGCGAACTATGTTTTAAAAAAAGGTTAAATACAGGGTATTTCAAAGGTAAAAAGGTATTCAAAACCAGGTATAACTGTGGGTAAATTTTAGCTTTTTGCCACAGTTGTGTTCCTGGTTGTGTTTGAAGCAAAGTATTTCACCTAAAAAGTTGTGTTTATTGTTGGTGATTTCCTACCAATGTACACAACTTTTGTTAAAAGGTGAAATACTTTGCATAAAACACAACCAGGTACACACCTGTGGCCTAAAGGTAAAAATAGTAAGACCATGACAAGATAGCCAACTTTGGTTGGCAAAGGTATATACTGTTGGTCCAGAAGGTACACAAGTTTAGGGCAAAAATCTCTCACACTCTGTCATCCCAGTGTACTCTGCCTTGAGGTGACATAAAGTATAATGGAAAATTGTCCCTGAAACCATCACAGAACTTCTAGTGGTAATATTTCCAATGACAACATCCATCTTCGCCAGTACTTGCTCTTCTCTCCAACCTGCACTTTCTTCTCTACAACCTGTCAAAGAAGGGCTGTAGGAACATGCTATATCTAGTTTTCCAGTAGCCAATCCCGTTCGGAAGGCCACAAGGGTCAATTTTAAAAACCGGATCCGGCGTAATCCGTCGAAAAACGGATAGAAAAACGGATAGAAAAACGGATGAACCGGATGAGACGGATCCGGTTTTGTCTGTCAAGAACAAGACGGATCCGGCAGAAAACCGGATCCGGCACTTCAGGTTTTACAAAACATTTGCCGGATCCGGTATTCCGGCACGACGCCGGATCGCGCCTGACGCCGAAAACCTGATGTGTGAAAGTAGCCTTATTCTTATTATTCAGTTGATTTCCGCAATTAATGCGGCCCGAACCGCTACACGCACAGACTCCGTTGAGGTGTCGTTTCGAAGTCAGCGTCCATGAGTGGTGTGCTAAGTTTTTTTCGTGTCGATTGGATTTGTAGTTTTTGCGCAATTTGCGTTAGAAATAATGTTTTTCCGTCATTGGAATGCACTGTCTCAATGCTTTTCAACGGGGAAATTTTGCCACAGACAAAACATGCCCTGAGGCGATTCAAATGGCAGTTAAGCTCATTGATATGCGCAAGCACACCCAGTTACTATGCCAAGGCCTACGACCTTCACATGATGCCCCCAGGACACAGATTCTGGCAGATAATATCAGCTCTTAAAGCGAAACCCACAGCACAAATGTGGGTCACCATCCCAGGACTGTGGGGTACTCGGTACCAGGCCGGTGTCAGGGGGATGTGTCACAGCAGCGGTGACCCGGTCCATGGCCCTGGGCACCCAAGTCAATGGCGGATGATGTTTGTAATGTAGTTTATATGGAAAGTTTGTGACGCCACCTGTGGTATTTGGCAAGCAAGGTGTTAGCCAACGCTGTGTGCAGATCCTCTGGGGCTGATGGTATGTTGCAGCTTAGATGGTGTAGCTCCCCACAGGTGAAGCTGTAACCCCAGGGCAGTGTAAAGGTGGTTGACACGGGGACGTAGCAGTGCCGACAGGGTAGGAAGCAGACAAGACACAGCGGGGTGCAATTTCTGCACCTTTACTTAATAACTGCAGTCCAGGGTCCTGATTACAGATGGTAACACAGCAGGCTAGCCTGGAAGCAACTCAGGGATTCTCTCTCACAGATGGGTTGTGCAGTCTCCTTCCTAGTGCTTGTGTGGTGTGAAGCACTCCAGTACTTAGTTACTCTGAAGTTCCTCCTGTCAGATGTTCCTAGAACTTTACTTGTATGACAGACAGCTGTAGCCTGATCAGGGACGCTCACTCCCGGCTCTCTATCCGTTTTACTGTTATGCCTCAAGTCTTAGATGGGAGTAGGGCATTTACAGCCTCCTACTCCTCTGGTGTCTGTGGCAGGACCATTAGTATCCATACCACCGTGGAGACCAGACTCCAATTCTTGCGCTCTCAAGCTGAGGGAGCTCGCCTTCTGCAGCTCAACCTCCAGCTTTTCACTCCATGTCTGCACACTTCACCCTCCGTAGACTAACTAACTATTTCCTCCTCCTGGCCCACAGAGAGCACTCCTCCCCTCAATTCTGGGTCAGAGCTTCCCCTGCTGGCCTGGAGTGGAACTGTGTTGTATGTATGGATTGACTGTGAGAGAGACTCATCATTGCCTCCAAGCCAGGCATTACCCTCCCCTGGAGGAAGGCAAAGCCAGTGTGGCAACCATACTCCTGGGGGCGCCACACTTCCCCCTAGTGAAAGTCATCACTCCTGGGCTGAACAAAAAGAAACAGATAATACACAAATACTTAAGCAATAACAATTTGTACAAGATTGAAAAGGGGAAAAATGTACAAAAACCAAGTGTTTCCAAAAATGGTCCTATGATGATAAGTCCAGCATCAATGTCCATGGTCCATTCCTGGACAAATGGTAACTATTTATAAAGAAAGTTTTTGACCACACACAAGTCCTGTGGTTCAGTGTCCATGAAACAAACTGGTAAAATCAAAAGGGAACTCTTACAGGTTACCAGCAGGCACAAAACTTGGAAAACAGTTACATATTTACATTCAATTTCAATATTCACATTTACTTTATATGCGGAACCTAAGTGGTAGTATTCCCTGTGTGGTACGAGTAGATCTGCGTAACACTGGTGCTGTAGTGGCCCTTACCGACTGTCTGGTTCTAACCACCGGTGTAGTGTATGAGGTACTGGGTACACTACTAGGGATTCTACATGGCACAGGGATACGTGATTGTCTGTGAACTCTTGGACTCACCAGGGGCACAACAGGTTCACCACTGGCAGGGCAAGGGTTCTCTGGCTCCGCTGCTGGTGTGGCTTCTGCTACCTGATTCTCCTGATCCTCTCGAGTCACGTCCTCCTGTGCTTCCACTTGGGGAAATAACAACACTGGTACCACTATTGCATCATTAATTCTAGTCCAGTTCACAGGGAATTCCCCAAGCACTGTGCTGACCTTCTCTTCTGCCTCTACGGGTTGAAGGTTAGCCGATTCTTCTGCTCTTTCAACTGGTCAGGGCATAACTTCAAATGATCCCTGGATACCGCTGCTGAGGTCTCTCCTCCGTCTTTACTAACAAGGCATACTTTAGTATTATCAAAGTTTGAGGGCAGAATGGTATAAGGTTCAGCCTCCCATTGATCATCCAGCTTGTGCAACCTCATCTTCCTTTTGAGGACTAGTTCTCCCGGCTAAAAGGGGACAGCAGGTGCATTCTGATTGTAAAGCTTCTCCTGCATTTGCCTTGCCTGGGCCAGACTCTTCTCCACACACTCCTGTACTCTCCTATACTGCTGCCGCCTCTCCTGGTCCCAGTCAGCATCTGGCGATGTGGCCTCCGGCATGAGGACTCCCATGTCCAAATTCACAGGCAGCCTACCCGGTCTTGCTCTCATCAGGTATGCTGGAGTACAGTTGGTAGAGTTCACTGGAATATGGTTGTAGAGGTCAACGAGATCTGGCAACTTCTCAGGCCTCAGATTCCTCTCCTCCAAGGGCAATGTCTTCAGTAGGTCAATCACTACCTGGTTCATCTTCTTGCACATGCCATTGGTCTGTGGGTGATAAGGTGTTGTCCAGATCTTCTTACAACCATACAAGTTGCAGAACTCATGGAACACTTCTGCCTCGAAAGCTGGACCTTGATCTGTGAGTACTCTTCAGGATACCCATGTGGTCTACAGAAGTACTGTTGGAAGGCTCTGGCTGCTGTCCTGGCAGTTAGATCTTTGACAGGCACAACTACCAGGAATCTTGAGTAATGGTCCACAATGGTAAGAGCATAGATGTAGCCTGACCGGCTTGGAACCAGCTTCACATGGTCCAGGGCTACCAACTCAAGGGACTGTTTGGTAATGATTGGTTGCAGGGGAGCTCTCTGGCTGTCTCAATCCTTTCTGCGCAGGTTACATTGTCCACACTTCCGGCACCACGTCTCAATGGCTTTCCTCATACCGGCCCAGTAGAACCTCTCTCGGAGCAATGTTTCCAACTTCTTCCATCCGAAGTGTCCAGCTCCTTGGTGGTATGCTTCCAGGACCATTGATGCCTCTCTCTTTGGGACTATTACCTGCCAGACCAGTTCATGTGTGCGGGCATTGATACTCCTCCGACACAGCTTCCCTTCATAGATAAACAGCCGGCCTCTCTCCTTCCACAACTGCTGGGTTTCTTCAGGAGCATCCACCTCTGGGCGTGAGTCAGCTCATATCAACAGCTCCTTCACCAGGCAGACTGCAGGGTCACTATCTTGCGTTTCTGCCCAGTCATGATGGGGCAAAGGATTCAGGGTGACCTCCTTCAAGCCAGACCATCTGTCTCTCACTCCTTGAGCACGTTGGGCCGCCAGTGGCCGGTGGAAGGGAGGTAGCTCTATCTCTTCAAGAGCCTCAGGGTCTTCTCCTGCATCAGGTAGGTTAGGCATCCTGGACAGCGCATCTGCATTGGCATTCTTGTGCCCTGCTCGGTACTTGATAGTGAACTCGTAGTTAGATAGCCGAGCCATCCATCGCTGTTCCAGTGCACCTAGCTTTGCAGTGTCCAAGTGAGTCAACGGATTGTTGTCCGTGAAGATTGTAAACTTGGCCGAGGCTAGGTAATGCTTGAATCTTTCAGTGACAGCCCAGACTATGGCAAGGAACTCCAACTTGAAAGAACTGTAGTTATCAGGGTTCCTTTCGGTGGGACGCAACTTCCTGATGGCGTAGGAGATCACTCTTTCTTTTCCATTCTGTACCTGTGACAGTACCGCTCCTAGTCCCACATTGCTGGCATCTGTGTACAGCACAAAGGGTTTCTCATAATCTGGGTAGGCCAAAACTTCGTCACCTGTGAGAGCCATCCTCAATCTGGTGAAGGATCTCTCCAACTCTTCAGTCCATTCAAAGGTGGAATTTTTATGCTTGTTCTTCTTGGACTGCCCCACCAGAAGGTTTTGCATAGGGGTAGCTATTTCAGTAAAGCCCTTGATGAATCTTCGGTAGTAGCCTACCAGTCCTAGGAATTGGTGTACTTCATGAAGGTTGCTGGGCTTTGGCCAGTCCTGGATGACTGTGACCTTGTCAGGATCTGATGCCACACCTTCTGCACTGACCACATGACCGAGGTACTGTACCTTGGGCTTAAGGAGGTGGCATTTGGAAGGCTTCACCTTCAGGCCAAAATTGGACAGAGCCTCAAACACTTCAGCCAGGTGTTCCAGATGATCTTCATAGGTCTTGGAGAAAACAATGACATCATCCAGGTACAACAGGACCGTCTCAAAGTTCATGTGTCCCTGGCAGCACTCCATCAGCCGTTGAAATGTTCCTGGAGCAGTGCAGAGCCCAAACGGCATATAATTGAACTCACAGAGACCCATTGGAGTGGTAAATGCGGTTTTCTCCTTGTCTGCCTCTGCCACGGGAACCTGCCAATACCCACTGGTGAGATCCAAGGTGGAAAAGTAATTAGCAGTTTTAAGTGCAGCTAAGGATTCCTCAATCCTAGGTAATGGGTAGGCATCTTTGTGTGTAATGCTGTTAATTTTCCTGTAATCAACACACATTCTCATGGTACCATCCTTTTTCTTTACAAAAACTATTGGAGCGTCCCAGGGGCTACAACTGTCTCTGATAACCCCAGCCTCCTTCATCTCCCTCAACATACTCTTAGCACACTGGTACTGTGTTGGGAGTATAGGTCTGTATCTCTCCTTTATGGGTGGACGGTCTCCCGTGGGGATATGATGTTGAACCCCTTTTGCCTGCCCAAAATCTAGTGGGTGTTTGCTGAATACCTGCTCATACTCTTGTGTCACTCTGTAGACCCCATTTCTCTGGTATGAAGGTGTAGAGTCAGTTCCCACCTGCAGTTGCTAACACCACTCCTCTAGCTGTTTCACAGAGCCATTGTCCTCCACCTGATCGGATGAGACCAAGGGTTCCGCTGCCTGCAAAGAGTTGTTATTAACTGTGAGCAGCTTTGCAACTGTGGCGTACCGAGGTATTGTGGCCTCCTCTTCCCCACAATTCAAAAGACGTACAGGTACTCTCCCTTTTTGTACATCAACCACCCCTCTGGCTGTCAGGACAGTGGGCCTGCGTTCGGAGTATACTGGTTCTACCAATGCCTGGTAATCTCTCCCTCTAAGACCTATGGCTGCCCGACACTATACCAACATTTCACATCTGGGGGGTATTGCAATGGGGAAGGCATCACTCACTCTGACGCTGCCAATCTCGCCGCCAGAGAGTTCCAACTGTTGTCTTTGCATCAGGGCTCAGATCTCCTTCTGCAGGACTCTTTGTTCTCCGGAACCAGCAGTCTCAGCCACCTGTTGCAACAAGACAATAACCTCGGACAGACAGTTTTCAATTACATTTGTACCAAGAGTCGTCATGGGATTACATTCACGTCGATCAATATCAACAACTATCAGGCCCTGAGATTTCAGCTCTACCCGACCCACTTTGACAGTAATCTCTTTACACCCAATCTGTGGCAAAGACTGTCCATTACTGGCAACTACTGTCAGTTCATCTATTGGGCCACGGGTGAGTTCAGAATCAGCCCAATATCTTTTATACAGAATGTACGGCATAGTGGTCACCTGGGAGCCAGTGTCCAGCAAAGCGTTCATGGGGATACCATCAATCACCATGGGAATTATTGGTCTCCCTCCCACATACTTGGCTCTCCAGTTCCTTGGGCCTAGGGATCCTACTCCTGGGGGTTGGCCCTCTGCCCCAGGGGTTGCTCGTTTAAAGGACAGTACCTTGCAAGATGACCTGCCTTGTGACAGCGACGACAGATGGGACGTCCATCCTGGTCATAGCGATCATTGTTCCTTCCTCGAAGTAGTGGGGTTCTCCTCCTCTGGAGCCACGGGACATCCTCTGGACTGGGAGCAAGCTGGATCTTGTCTTTGGAGGACAACTGCAGGGACTGCACAGTTTTAGTGAGTGCAGCCATTCCTTTGGTCAACTCCTGGACCTGTAGACGTAGCTCCTCATTTGGATCTTTGTCCAGAGTCTGTGCATCGACCTCTGCAGGGGTGGAAGGAAAAGATGGGGCTTCCTGATGGTAGGTGATCGCTAGGCGTCTAGGGTGCGCTGGACGGCTGTCAGTGGATTCCTGCAGTACCCGAATAGCCCTGTCCTTAAATTCAGCAAAGTCCAGATCAGGGTTTTGCAGGGTGATTATACGCAACTGTCCTCGGTGGGTACTGGACAGGAGTCCTTCAATGAACTGCTCATTCAACAGTTTATCTTCTTCCTTTACACTGTCAGGATCAACTTGCTTAACTGCTCGCAGCGCCTCCTGCAGGTTGAGAGCATAGTCCCTGATACTGTCCTGAGCCCTCTGCTTGCAGCCAAAGAACCTCATCTTGATTTCAGCTGCAGTGCGGGTGTCAAAGGTGCTCTTCAGCTTGGCCAGGACCTTTACAACAGTCTCTTTATCAGTGTCCTGCCAGGCTTTCACTTCTCTCAGCGCTGCTTAGCTGCTTAGCAGTCCAATCAGGATATTTACTTTCTGGCTTTCAGACAGGGGGTAAACTTTAAACAAGCTGCACAGTCTCTCTTTAAATTCACTTAGGGTGTGTGACTCACCTGAGTACTGCAGTAGCCAGGCCGCTCCCGGTATGTAGGGCATAGACAGTGGCATGATGGGGACCACTGCTGCAGGTGCTCCTCCTTGCGGTGCTGCGGGGTTGCCGGCGGCATCCGCCGCTGCATCGCCTTGTGGCGTGGACATCTTCTCCCCCCTAGTAAATGTTAGCCAGGGACGGGGGTTGTGTGAGCTCACCGGCGGCCGCTTCACAGGCCCGACACTCCGGGCTGTAGGCCTCAGCTCTTCCTCCTCTCGTGCGCTGTCCTCTCTTCCCATGCGGCACTTCACTGCTTCGCGCTCTGTGGCAGGCTCCTCCCATGAAGGCCCACCTCTTTCTTCCCGTGCGCCAAGCAGCGCGGCAATGGCAGCAATTGGTGCCAAATTTCACACACAGTCTTTAAACACAGTCTATGGCACACAGGACCCGGGAATACCTGGCTTCGAATCCTGTTTGTGATGCCAAATTGGGTCGCCCTCCCTGGGCTATGGGGTACTCGGTACCGGGCCGGTGTCAGGGGGATGTGTCACAGCAGCGGTGACCCGGTCCGTGGCCCTGGGCGCCCAAGTCAATGGCGGATGATGTTTGTAATGTAGTTTATATGGAAAGTTCGTGACGCCACCTGTGGTATTTGGCAAGCGAGGTGTTAGCCAACGCTGCGGGGAGATCCTCTGGGGCTGATAAAGCTGTAACCCCAGGGCAGTGTAAAGGTGGTTGACACGGGGACGTAGCAGTGCCGACAGGGTTAGGAAGCAGACAAGACACAGCGCGGTGCAATTTCTGCACCTTTACTTGATAACTGCAGTCTAGGGTCCTGATTACAGATGGTAACACAGCAGGCTAGCCTGGAAGCAACTCAGGGATTCTCTCTAACAGACGGACTGTGCAGTCTCCTTCTTAGCGCTTGTGTGGTGTGAAGCACTCCAGTACTTAGTTACTCTGAAGTTCCTCCTGTCAGATGTTCCTAGAACTTTACTTGTATGACAGACAGCTGTAGCCTGATCCGGGACACTCACTCCCGGCTCTCTATCCATTTTGCTGTTATGCCTCAAGTCTTAGATGGGAGTAGGGCATTTACAGCCTCCTACTCCTCTGGTGTCTGTGGCAGGACCGTTAGTATCCATACCACCGTGGAGACCAGACTCCAGTTCTTGCGCTCTCAAGCCGAGGGAGCTCGCCTTCTCCAGCTCAACCTCCAGCTTCTCACTCCACGTCTGCACACTTCACCCTCCGTAGACTAACTAACTATTTCCTCCTCCTGGCCTACAGAGAGCACTCCTCCCCTCAATCCTGGGTCAGAGCTCCCCCTGCTGGCCTGGAGTGGAACTGTGTTGTATGTATGGATTGACTGCGAGAGAGACCCATCATTGTCTCCAAGCCTGGCATTACCCTCCCTGGAGGAAGGCAAAGCCACTGTGGCGGCCATACTCCTGGGGGCGCTACATTTATACCTGGGAGTTCCCGGCGGTGCGGTCTCTGCTCTGGTGCAGGCATGATGGCAATGGTTGCTGCTTGGTGAGACACCGGGGACGGCGGTGGAGCCATTAGCAGCTCCCGGTCCGCGGGGGTCGCTGGCGGGACCTGCGCAGCCGCGCCAGGTCCAGGCGGGAGCTTCTCTTCCTCCACTTCAGCTCCCTGGGCTGTGTACAACTCCTCCAGTATTAGTGGCAAAGAGGGGACAGTATACGCTGCCGATGGCATGGCAGCGACTCCAAGCTCCGACAGGTCTGCCAGGAAAAGATCCTGTGCAGCAGCGGCGGGTACTGGTGTCGCGGGTACCACAGGTGTAGGCCCGACTGCAAGTTCAATGTCCATAGCGCCTCTCGTCTCAGTCACAGGCGGCGCGTCACCTGGATAATCTCGTCCTCCAGCTGTCGATGATTCATCCCTGAGCTCGGGTTGGAGCTGTCAACCATGGTGCCAGGGAGATCAGTTTCCCCGCGCTCCGCAGGCCTCCTTCCCTTGCTCTCCAAAATGGCGTTCTGGCGTTCTTCTTCCTGCCTCGGCCCCTTTCCCGCCACTGGCTTCTTCTGCCCCTCCTTCCGGAGGCGGCATCTTCTTCCAGCGCCTCCATACCAAGCCAGTATACGAACCCCTCGGGGGGTGGGCCATGTAGCTGTCACATAGTAATTCAGGCAGGGGAGGCCCAAGACTCTTCACAGTCTTTTCCTAGGACCTTCCATCTCTTCACGCCCTTATTCTTCTCGCCAGCGGCCATTTCCGATGTCCATTTTACAGTCTAGTAAATCAGGTCTTCTACACATTTTCAAAAGTTCAAAGTCCAACAAATTTCAGGCACACAGAACCCGATGGCTTTGGGTCTTGTCATCCTGTTCGTGACGCCAAAATTGGGACACCCCGCCCCAGGGCTGTGGGGTACTCGGTACCGGGCCGGTGTCAGGGGGAGAATGTCACAGCAGCGGTGACCCGGTCCGTGGCCCTGGGCACCCAATATCAATGGCGGGTGATGTTTGTGATGTAGTTTATATGGATAGTTCGTGACGCCACCCGTGGTGTTTGGCAAGTAAGATGTTAAGCCGACGCTGCTTTCAGATCCACTGGGACTGATGGTGTGATACAGCAAAGACGGTGTAGCTCCCCACAGCTGAAGCTGTAGTCCCAGGGCAGTGTAGGTGCAATGGATGAGGAGAGGTGCAGAAGGGTATAGATGCTGGTACCCAGATGTAGTGGTGCTGAAGGTGCTAGTGACAAATCAATGGAGGACACCATAGCTTTCAGTTTCAAAACTTTACTCACAGTTCGTGGTACACACTGGTGCCTGCCTCCATGCCGTGTCTTCCAGGGTAGGGACCCAATCAACCTCCCGGGCAAGTCAGGGCTCTCCTCTCCAACACTCCGCCAACGTGTGCCTTTCCTGAATGACTCCTCTATTGCGCCTTTTAGTGTGAAGAGCTCCAGTACCGTGGTTCTCTGAAGTTCCTCCTGTCAGATGTTCCTAACAACTCTACTTGTATGACAGACAGCTGTAGCCTGCTCAGGGATTCTCCTGGATCCCGGCTCTCTGTCAGTTTGCTGTTGTGTCCCAAGTCTTGGATGGGAGTAGTGCATTTACAGCCAACTACTCCACCGGTGTCTGTTGCAGAACCATAAGTGTCCATACAACCTCGGGGACCGGGCTCCGGCCTTGCGCTGAGAACCTCTAGGCAGGGTTCCTATCCAACCCACTCCTCCTCTCTGTTCTCCTTCTCCTTCGTTCCGTACTTGTCTTTCTCTCTATGGAAGCTTAGGTTGCAGTTCTACGTCTTTCTCCTTCTCTTCTCTTTCCCGTGCCAGCTGGCTCAGATCACTGAGGCAGCTGCAGCACTACTTCCTCCATCCCTTCTTCCAGGGATCCCCCACTCCTCACTGAATGGCTTCCTACTCCGCCGACCTTCTGTCAGACTGACCCATAAGGCACTGACCCCTCTCGGGGACTGAACTCCAATTCTAAACTTTCCCACTCTTTTATAGGGATCTCAACACCACCCACCTCCCAGCACATCTCGTGTTACGAAGCAAGGAATCACCAGAGGTGCTCTGCTACCCTCTAAGCATGAGCCGCAATGTGATCAGTGCTGAACTATCCTGTGTGTGGGATGCATGTGTTGGAGTGCGGAAAGCAGTTCCCAACTTACCAGGGTGGTGGGGCACTACACCTTAGGAGAAGGTGCAGTACCTCTGTGGTGACTGAGCCTCAGGGGTGCCACATTTGCTTCATTTTTTTCTTTTACGGTATGAACAAAAGGAGGTAACTAATGGTACAGTTTTATTGGTCAGGTCATTCCGGACATAGCAGTACCAAATATGTGTACTTTTTTGTTTTTACATAAATATACACATTTACTGGTTTAATATTTTTTTTCTTTTCTTTTTTTTACATTTTTTTTAAGTTTTGTAATTTTTTTTTACTTAGTCCCTCTAGGGGAGTTCAATTTTTATTTTTCTGATCACTGGTCTCATGCATTGAAATACACATTGCATTGTATGAGAATTGTCAGTTTTACACTGGCATATTGCCTGTTTGACTAAGCTGCTGGCTGAGTATAACAGGCCACTGTGGCTGGCTGACCCAGAGGTTATCATGTGACCTCCAGTTGCCATGATGATGCTCCACTGCCCCAGATAGATGAGTGAAGCAAGGCTCTCCCTCTCACTATCTTCTAAATGCAGCAATCACATTTTGATGAAATCCTTGGGGATATAGTTTCCAAAATGAGGCTTGTGGGGGGATTCCACTGTTTAGGCACATCAGGGGCTCTCCAAATGCGACATGGCATCTGCTAATTACCATATATACTCGTGTATAAGCCGACCCCCTAATTTTGCCACAAAAAAACTGGGAAAACTTATTGACTTGAGTATAAGCCTAGGGTGGGAAAAGCAGCAGCTACTGGAAAATTTCAAAAATAAAAATAGATACCAATAAAAGTCAAATTAATTGAGACATCAGTAGGTTAAATGTTTTTGAATATCCATCAGGAGTCCCATATAATGCTCCATACAGTTCATGATGGGCCCCATAAGATGCTCCATACAAAATACGCCCCATATAATGCTGCACAAAGGTTAATAATGGCCCTATAAGATGTTCCATAGAATAATATGCCCTATATGCTGCTCCATAAAGGTTATGGCCCCATAAACATGCTCCATAGAATATGCCCCATATGCTGCCCCATAAGATGCTCTATAGAATGCACCCCCATAAGATGCTCCATAGAATATGCCCCCATAAGATGCTCCATAGATTATGCCCCCATAAGATGCTCCATAGAATATGCCCCCATAAGATGCTCCATAGAATATGCCCCCATAAGATGCTCCATAGAATAGGCCCCCATAAGATGCTCCATAGAATATGCCCCCATAAGATGCACCATAAGATAAATCTCAGCCCATAAAAAGTGCATATAATGTTAACATAGCCCCAACTATAAAAGGGCTGCATTGATCGCGTGCTCAATGAAACATAATATAGATATAATCTTCTCCAAGATGGCTGCCGCCATGGTCTCCATTGTAATGTCGGTTTAGGTGCGCACGCGCACTTTTACTCTACGCTCCTCCTACTCTCCTCCATGGCCATCTACACTAGCTTGGCGCGCATGTTTTTGAAGTCAGCAGGTGGAATTCCACCTACATGCGCACCGCTCACTGACGGCCATGGAGGTGGGAGGAAATTCTCCTGGCGTGTGATGTCATCAGCGCGTGCGCCCAGTATACCGGCATTGATTGGCACCACTATATAATCACAGGGATATGGCATCTCTTTGTACCCCTTTTGAAAAAGCACCCAAAGCGAAACGCGCGTCAGGGGGTTACAGGAGGACACATTGGCGTACTGGTGATAATGGGTAAGCGTAATTCACATTGATGTGGATAAGCACATTGATTTGGTGATTGGTGATTGTTTTTGGACAATGTTGTACTGAATTGCTCATGACTCTATGGAAATTTTGCTTGGGATTTATCCTACCATACTGTATCACTGTTATGCACACTGTATGACCTTTGGTCGCTGTATTATCATGTGTACCCCTGTAGTGGCCATGGTATTCCTCCTTTCCTTTTCATTGCAAAAGCCTTAATATTGGCATGTACATATTTTATATATTCTTTGGTTTAAATAAAATTTCTATTGTTTTTTATTGGACGGTGACTCTGCTCCGTTTTTTCTGTGTGAATATTCTAATGGGAGCATTTCCATTGTTTCATTTGTTGCTAGGCACTATGCCTTATTCTTTGGAGTGAAGTTATTTCTTCAGCATTTATTACAGTTATTTTGTTCTTATTTTGATTTATTTTTGTTCTCATAAAGTTAGATTGACAGAGAAATTACAAAAAGTTATGGGTCTGTTAATGCAAGGATGTAAAAAGAAAATACTGAGTCATTATCTCCTGGTGGTTAATTAAATACAGTATACAGGATGCAACAATAATCTATATTAGATCTTATCTACCATACTTAAGTGTAAAAATGACAATTTACAACAACAATCTGCACAAAGGACAATACTGGTTGGGGTTAGACTAGTAATTACTTTATAAAGACAATGAATTCCAAAAACATCTAGAAATTATAAACAATGATCACAAAAGACAATCTGACTATAGTTACATTTTCCCTGTCATTGTAAAAGCAACCAAATGAAAATCTGAAATAAAACACTGTTTCCAAATTTGTGAAAACCTTTCATGCAGTCCTACATAATAAATGTTCCCCAGGAATGGTGAATTATTACACTGCATTGGTCTGCTGCTCCCGTGTTCCGATTTCATATGGATGTACTGTCCTTTGCTATTATAAAATTGATTTGCAACATCATTGCTTTATTTAATAATATGTGTACTTAGACTTTCACGGACGTCTCTCGGGGAATTCTACTTTACATTATCTCTCTTCCCCCATTTTATTACCAAATATGAGTTGTAGGAAGCTGCATATGAAGTGAAAGTCAATTTAACTTTTGCTGGTATCCAATTTATCTACTATTATGTTGCTGTTTTATTTTCTTTCTCTGCAGTTAGTCTGTGCACCTGCATCACAAAGGCTCAAATAGATAGATTTACAGTGAATTTCAGGATGTGCAAACTTCAGTTATTTGTAGTCATGTACAATAACTAAAATTGCTGCTTTTAGAAATATAAGTGAGCTACAAATACATTTTAGAAAGTTTGTTTCTAGCAAATGTAACCCTCGGGTCTTACAAACTCTGCATTACTTTCAGAAAATGTGTTCTTTTCACTTTGTATCACAGCTGAAATAGATTTTCCAACTAAGTTTTCTTTTTTATGTTTTCCGTCAGTGAAAATATGGCTTTCCTAACCTTAACTTCCATCTATGAAAGCTGCAGATACGATAAAAAACATCTCCGGTAATTGTTTCTTCCATCACGTAATAAGCACTTTTTTAACATAAACAAGTCTTTGCACTCCATAGTGTTGTGGGGATTGTCTGATGTGACATCCGAGAACTTATGTGTATATGATCTTATACTGACAAGCGTATTATAACACCATATTTTACTTTAACTCATCTCCGCCGGGTGAGTCACGGTAGTGACTAGCCTTTACCTTCTGTAAATTATGCACTCCTAGTGGCCTATTTTCTATTGTCCAAGGTTTAGACCACTCTCACACATTCAATATTTGGTCAGTATTTTACAGCAGTATTTAAGTCAAAACCAGGAGTAACCAAAGATTGCAGAAGTGGTGCACATGTTTGTATTAGGCTATGTTCACATGTTGCGTTTTTTTGTTGCTTTTTTAATGAAAATTTTAAGTTGCGTGTTACAGTATCAGCAAAATCTATGAGATTTCAAAAATCTCATGCCCATACATTGGTTTTTTTCTGAGTGATATGGAAAACTGTTGCGTTTCTGCAAATTGCAGCATGTCACTTCTTTCAGTGTTTTTTCAGCATATTTGCAGCTTTGTCACCAATAGGAACCATTGGGTAAGTGCAAAAATGCAGGAAAAACATAGTAAAAAATGCAGGTATCACTTTTTGGTGCAAAAACCTGAGGAAGTTAAATCATGCCTTTTTTAGGCCACTAAACTTTATCAACATGCACAAGAGACAACTAAAAAGGCAGCAATAAAATCACAGCAATAAAATTGCAGCAAAAACTCAGCAGAACCTGCTTTTTGTAACCAGCTTCCTTACTGCCAAACAGCAGGTTTTGCCTGAGGAAAAGAAACGCTGAAAAAATACATTTGAACATAGCCTGATACTTTTCCTCTGACTGTTGTGCTCCTGATTTTGGCATACAAATACTTATGTAAAATACTGATCAAATACTGAACATGTAACATAACAATGCCACTCGAGCCCCAGGAGAGCTAGTGCCTACATCGCTGGAACGGCGCCGGCACCAAAGGAGAGTGGTACAAATTTGCGGAGTGTGAGGGGTTGTCACGCTCGGCAGAAGACTTCAGGTAGACTCATGAACATGTACACATAAACCACTCTGTTGAAAACAAAACACAGCCCTCCAGGTGTGACAGGAAAACAAAACAAAAATGATAGCGTACAATTCAGTCCTCCTTGGTGTGGGGTCCTCATGCACCCTGTTAGGGTAAAGCACTCTCAGGCCTCACTTCTGTGGGAAGTACAGCTTCTTCCCAAAGCATCACACCCCAACTGGACCACAGGTCCAGGTCACTGCAGGTCCTGAAACACCTGCAAGTTCTGCAGGGAAAAGGGGTACGGTGAGCACCCTCCCACCCACACTGTGGGTGCTCACATAAAACCGGCCCATTAAACTCTGTACACGGCTTCTCACCACATAGTGTGCTAGAAACACAAAACCATTCCAGTTTCACATCACTGATCGCTGCATGCACAGTGACACGTACCTCCCTTCCTCTACAAAGCCAGTGACTCTGTTACATATTCCCCCCTCTGCCCAAAGCCGGAGGTTTTGGTACCATCAGACACCAGACAGGGAATTCGAGAAAGGGCATCCTTGTTGCCATGTAACTTCCCTGGCCTGTGTTCGACATGAAGCGAGAAGTCCTGAAGAGCTAAGAACCACCTAGTGACCCTGGCATTCTTACCCTTTTTCTCTCTCAACCATCTCAGCAGGGCATAGTCTGACACCAATGTGAACCAATGGCCTAGAAGGTAGTACTTTAGTATATCTATGGCCCACTTTATGGCCAAGCACTCCTTCTCGACAATTGCATAATTCTTCTCGCAAGAAGAGCATTTTCTGCTAAGATACAGGACAGGATGCTCTTCTCCGTTTATTTCTTATGAGAGTACCGCTCCTAATCCAGCCTCTGAAGCATCGGTCTGTAACACATACTTCTTCTTAAGGTCTGGTGCAGCCAGAATCAGATGCCTACACAGAGCCCACTTGAGTTCCTGAAATGCCCGCTCTGTGTCGGAGCCCATTATTCGGCCTGGTTCCGCAGAGGAGGTCCATTAACAATGCGTAAATCAAGGCAAAGTTCAGGATAAACCACCGGTAATACTCCACAA
This sequence comes from Dendrobates tinctorius, assembly GCF_039654945.1. Taxonomy (NCBI): domain Eukaryota; kingdom Metazoa; phylum Chordata; class Amphibia; order Anura; family Dendrobatidae; genus Dendrobates; species Dendrobates tinctorius. The sequence goes on from NW_027361770.1 coordinate 19,446,657, forward strand.
TCCCAAGAAATGCTTCACTTGCTTCTTGGACAGCCACTCCTTAATTGCCTTATTCCATTGGGGCTTGATTACTCCTCGTCCGATGATGTAGCCCAAGTACCTAGCTTCCTCCTTACCAATGGCACATTTCTTTGGGTTTATTATGAACACCGCTTTCATCAAGGCATCGAGGGCTGCCTGTACTGTAACTCCAGTCATGGCTGAAGATGACGATGTCATCCAAGTAAGCAACGGCTTACTTCCTATGTGGAACCAAAATCTGATCCATTGCCCTCTGGAAGGTAGTGGGGGCCCACTGCAGACCAAATGGCATCCTGGTGTAATGGAAACAGCCATCCGGCGTCAAGAAAGCCATCATCTATTTGGTGCTCTGTGACATAGGAATCTGCCAGTATCCCTTCCTTAGGTCGAGGGTTGCGATATACCTCGTAGGCCCCAGTCGCTCAATAAATTCATCCACATGGGGCATCGGGTATGCGTCAACACTGGACACCTCATTGAGCTTGTTGCATTGATTGCAAAACTGCCACTCGCCACTGGCCTTCGGTACGAGGATGATGGTACTGGACCAGCCACTTTTTGATTCTTCTATTACTTCAAGGTCCAGCATCAACTTCACTTCTTGTGAGATTATCTGCCAACATGCTTCGTGATTCTACAGGGCTTTAGGTTCACTTGCACCTGCGGCTCTGTTATTATGTCATGTTCAACAACCTGTGTGTGCCCTGGTTCTACTGCAGCAGCTCTCAACATTGCTGCTTCTGGGCAGGCGTTAACATCTCTGCAATCATGACCTCCTTAATCTTGGCTTTGGGACAAGCCCCCCAGGCAAGGAGCTTCCAGCGGTTCATGGCCCTGCCAGGGTTTGAGCAGGTTCACATGGTACACCTGGCACGGCTTCCTGCGACCGGGCTGGTGTACCTTATAATTCACGTCCCCAAGTTTCTCCATGACTTCATACAGGCCTCGCCACTTGGCCAGGAACTTGCTCTCCACCGTTGGCATGAGTACTAGCATGCAGTCGCCAGGCTGGAACTGCCTCAGTCTTGCTGTTCGGTTGTACACCCAGGCTTGGGCCTCCTGTGCCAGAAGCAGATATTCCTTCACAATGGGCATTATGTGAGCCATCCTCTCCTGCAGCTTGGTGACATGCTCTATCACATCTCGGCTTCCTAGGTTTCCTTGGCGATGTCCAGGAGAGCTTGTGGATGTCGGCCGTACAGATGATCAAACGGCGAGAACCTTGTGGATGCCTGTGGAACTTCTCTAATGGAGAAAAGCAAGAATGGGAGCTGATAGTACCAGTCTCGACCGTCCTTCTCAACAATACTCCTGAGCATGGCCTTCAAGGTTTTGTTGAAGCGCTCCGCCAGGCCATTGGTCTGCAGATGGTACATGGAGGTTCGCAGCTGAGTGATCTGGAGGACTATGCACAGCTCCCACATAACTTTGCTCATAAATAGCATTCCATGATCTGTCAAAATTTCCTTAGCAAACCGGTCCTGGCGAAGATGTGCAGCAGCTTCTGGGTGATACTCTTAGCTGTAAAGTTCCTCAGTGGCACTGCTTTGGGGTATCGGGCACATAATCCATAACCACCAAGATATATTGATGGCCTCATGCCAACTTAACAAGTGTACCCACCAAGTCCACAGCAATTCTCTCGAAGGGCACTTCTATCACCAGTAATGGGACTAAGGGGCTTCTGAAGTGAGACACAGGGGCAGTTATCTGGCAGGTAGGTCAAGACCTACAGTAATCTAGAATCTCACTGTAACATCTGGCCAATAAAGTCTTTGCAGTACTCTCTCCTGGGCTTTCTCTACCCCTAGTTGACCACCCAGTATATGTGCATGGGCCATATCTAGAACCCTCTGCTGGTATGATGTCAGAACTAACAGCTGTTCCACAATTTCTCCACTCCTCAGTTTAGTTATCCGATACAGTAGGTCGCTAGTCACAGCAAAATGAGGGAACCTGGTGTCAGCCCCTGGCTCTTGAGCAACCCCATTACATACAGTGACATTTTCAAAAGCATATTTCAATGCGAGTTCTCGAAGCTGAACAGTCCCGAAGTTCTCTCCGAGCACCTCTAAATCAGGGAAGCTGGGTTCCTTTGGTACAGTCTCATCCTCCTCTCCAGTGAGGACACAAAGGGGAAACTCCTTTACCTCTAATCCCAACGGAGTTACCTTCTGAGGGGCCTGGCTTTGAACTGGGACACTCGGTACAGCCACCTTCTGCAACAAGTCCCAGAATAGAGAAAAGTCACAACCTAGTATGACAGGATGGATCAAGTCTCTCACTATCCCAGCCTCATGGGTCTTATCACCACAGTCCATTCCCATGGTTACTCTGGTGAAAGGGTAGTCTTTGGCATCTCCATGTATGCAGTGAACACCCACCAACTTATTGGGGATTAACTGGTGGGGTGGTGTAGTGCTGATTAGTGTCACCAGACTTCCAGAGTCCAGCAACCCAAGGATCCTCACCCCATTGACTGAGACGGCACATGACTTGGGACTGTTGCTGGGTTTACAGTCAACACCGCAGACCAGGTAAGCATAATACGAGCACTGTCTGCCGAGACTGCAGTCCATAGGTTCAGGGGGCATATTGCACCAGCTGGCTATGTGCCCGGGAATGTGACATTGCCAACTGACCACGTCTTTCATCCCAGTCTTAGAGGTCCCCACAGCAGGATTGGGTCTTTCCCCATTTGTGGGCCTAGCCTCCCTCTTTAGTGATCCCACCCCTTTTTGGGTATCCCAGTACAGGGACATAGTAACGTCTGGTCTCTCAAGGGATTTTTCCATCACCTGGTACCTCTCAATCAGTCCAACCAGATAGTCTCCATTCCGGGGGTCGCCCTGGGCAACCCAGGACTTTATTGGCCTGGGAAAGGAATTAATGAATCGGTCCATCACCACCCGCTCGACTATCTTGGCCGGAGTGGACAACTCTGGCTGCAGCCACTTTTGGACCAGGTGTAGCAAGTCGAATATCTGTGAGTGGGGTGGTTTATGACCAGCATATGACTAGCCGTGGACTCATTAAGCCCCTACAGACATCGTAACCCCCAGGCGTGCCAGTATCTCACTCCTTAACTTCTCATACTCCTTGGCATCCTGGAGGACTAAGTCATAATATGCCTTCTGGGGCTTCCCCATCAGATATGGCGCCAGTACCTCTGCCCATTGCTCCAGCAGAAGTCTTTCCCATTCAGCCACCTGCTCAAAAACTGTCAAGAAGTCTTCTACATCATCCCCCGGGGTCATTTTCTGCATAGCTCACCTTACCCTTTTCCTGGAGTATTCTTCACCTTCCGGAGATGAGGGGGAGACCGCAAACCACCTCTGTGAGGAGCTCTATTTGTTGCGTTAGCACCTCCTGTGGCTGCCACTGCTACTGTATCAACAGCTTATTTGTTTCTTGTTATGCTAGCTGTGCCTGATAACTAGCCACCTGATGTTGTTGCTGCACCTGCACAAGATGTTTCACCAGTTCCTCCATGTTGCCGGACGTCTCATGCTGGATGGCGGATTTCATCCAGGACATGTAGTCATCCGCAGCCCCTATCCGAGTTCCTGAATCGCTGCCCGAACTCGAACCACCCTCTTGAGCATGGACTTCAAGGTTTTGTTGAAGCGCTCTTGTTCTGTCCTCACTAAATGAAGCAGAATTCATGTACCTTATACAGGCAGCTAAACCGCTATACCGGGGTCCAATAAGGAGACTGTAGGTTGAATCTGTGCTTTATTGAATGTGATGGTATATTGGTGTGGTGAAACTACAAGCAAAAACTTATATGCATACAATCAGTACTGGGTTAATCAGGGATTCAAATATACATAATACATCATCTGCACTAATAGTTAACCAGGGGGAACTAACTAAGCAGGCTAATATGAGACAGGAAATGGATACAGAAAACAAATACATACCAGCGATGCTGTCACAAGGGGAGAAGAGAAATGAGATGCTTCCTGAATGCAAGCAGAAGGAAAATGGTGGATTGGAGGGAAAATGGAGCTGAGCTAACCATAATCCTTTGCAAAAGGCTACCAGGATGCATTGCAACCTTGCCAGCATGCACTGCAAACAGAGGGAAATAGCAAAGTGAAAGTAAAACACACAATAACACTGCGGTTATGATTCTGGTCACTAGATGGAGCCAGAAAACACTGTAAACATTAAGAAGCATAATAATCAGGGATTATGAAGTAAATGTCGGAAACAGAACAGCTCTACCAGGCCATTGGTCTGTGGATGGTACCCGGAGGTTCGCAGCTGTCACGCTAGGGTTGTCACGCTCAGTAGAAGCCTTCAGGCAGACTTAGGAACACATGCACATAAAACACCAGTGGGTTTATTATATGCAGCATAAACCACGATGTTGAAAACAAAGCACAGCGCTCTGGGCATGACAGGAGGACAAAACAAAAACTTCTTGGTGTGGGGTCCTCCTGCACCCTGTTCGGGAAAAGCACTCTCAGTCCTCACTTCTGTGGGAAGTATAGCTTCTCCCCACAGCACCACACATTGACTGAGCCACAGGTCCAGGTATATCATCACATGGGCTGGTCGCGTCATCGTGACATCACTGCAGGTCCTGCAACACCTGTAGGTCCTTCAGGGAAAAGTGATACGGTGAGCACCCTCCCACCCACACTGCAGGTGCTCACATAAAACCGGCCCATTAAACTCTGTCTACGGCCTCTCAGCACATAGTGTGCTGGAAACACAAAACTACTCCAGTTTCCCATCATTAATCGCTGCAGAAAAAGCCATACACCTGATAAATGCTATTGAGAACTCTGCTATTAGAAATGGGAGGAAAGAACAAAGACAAAAAAATCTAAATAATAAAAATATTTGAGAAAGAGAAACCAATCACAAACTAAAATGTTTCTATACTAATGCACAAAGCATGGGCAACAAACAAGGAGAATTGGAACTACTAACGCAGGAAAAGAAATATGATATCACTGGAATCACAGAAACTTGGTGGGACAAAACACATGATTGGAATACAAGGCTAGAAGGATACAACTTATTTGCAAGAAACAGACTTTATAACCAAGGAGGAGGTGTCACATTGTATGTTAGAAACACGTATATCTGCACAGAGATTGAAGCTTCAAAGACTGGGAGTTCTGTGTAAACTGTTTGGGTAAGAATACAAGGACAGAACAATGGAAAGGACACCATTGTAGGCATTTATTACAGGCCACCTGTGCAAGCTGAAGATATGGATGAACTCTTTATGCATCAAATGGCCGAGTTCTCCAAAAAATATGACATAGTTGTCATGGGAGAGTTCAACTATCCAGACATTTGTTGGGATTCTCTCTCAGGCAAAACTAACAGGTCAAGGAAATTCTTATCCTCTCTTGCTGACAACTTTATCTTCCAAAAGGTAGGGGAGAAAACAAGGGGAACTGCTACCTTGGATCTAATCCTTATAAACAGGGAGGAAATGGTTGAGGAGGTAAAAGTGGCTGGGACCCTAGGAGGTAGCGACCATGCTATTTTAGAATTTTGGATAACTAGAGGCAGAAGACCTGTGAAGACTCAGACGTCAAGGTTAGATTTCAGAAAGGCAGATTATAAGGGATTCAGAAAGATAATTGGAGGGATCCAATGGCTGGATATCCTTAAGGACAAAAATGTCCAGGAAGGATGGGAAATCTTGAAAAAATGAATTTCTCAAAGCACAATCGTTAACAATTCCGAAAAGAGGGAAGAATAGGAAGCATTTAAGGAAACCAGGATGGATGAACACAGAACTTAAGCACATGCTAAAAAGGAAGAAAGAAATGTTTAAAAATGGAAAGAGGGAGACATATTTAAAGAAGAATATAATGCTGTCTGCAGAACCTGCAGGGCACGAATCAGATTATCTAAAGCTGACAATGAATTGAGGCTTGCAAGAGATGTCAAAAGCAATAATAAAGGATTTTGGGGATATGTAAAAAGTAAAAGAAAAGTCAATGATGCTACAGTATAGGATTTTTACAGGATGAAAATGATGAAATGGTAAGACAGAATGTTGAGAAGGCCAAACTTTTAAATTCCTATTTTGCATTTGTTTTCTCTCAGAAAGGAAATGTAACATCAACTATTCTTCACTGTCCTATTAAGGGAATAGAAGAATCCAGGATATCTATAAACAGAAATATAGTGAGGAAACACTTAGCTAACCTAAATGAATTCAAGTCTCCAGGTCCAGATGAATTACACCCCAGAGTATTGAAGGAGATAGCAGAAGAAATTTTTGAACCAATCTCCATAATCTTTGAAAATTCGTGGAGAACAGAAGTCCCAGAAGACTGGAGAAGAGCAAATGTTGTTCATATCTTCAAAAAGGGGAAGAGGGTGGACCCAGGCAACTATAGGCCGGTGAGTCTGACTTTGAACAAATTATTAAACAACATGTATGTCAGTACCTGGATAAGAATGAAGTGTTCAAACAGAGTCAGCATGAGTTTGTAACTAGTAAGTCAAGTCAGACTAAGATAATTTCCTTCTATGACAGAATCACTGATTAGGTGGATCAGGGAAATGCTGTAGATATAGTATACCTTGACTTCAGCAAAGCATTTGACAAAGTATCTCACACAATCCTGATTGAAAAAATGACTAAGTATGGAATGGACAAGGCAACTGTTAGGTGGATTCATAACTGGCTTAGTGATCGGACCCAAAGAGTGGTCGTAAATGGCTGCACATCCAGTGGGAAGAATGTCTCAAGTGGGGTACCACAGGGCTCTGTCCTTGGCCCTGTATTGTCCAACATCTTTATCAATGATTTAGATGAAGGAATTGAGGGTGAACTGACTAAATTTGCTGATGACACAAAGCTAGGAGGGATAGCTAATACTAGAGAAGAGAGAGAAGATTCAAAAAGATAAAAATAAACTGGAGCAGTGGGCAGCAACTAACAATGGTTTTTAACAGGGAAAAATGCAAAGTACTACATCTGGGCAAAAAAATGAAAAAAGCATATACGGAATGGGAGGAATAGGGCTAAGCAACAGCACATGTGAAAAAGACTTGGGTATACTAATAGATCACAGACTGAATATGAGTCAACAGTGTGATGCAGCAGCAAAAAAGGCAAATGCAATTCTAGGATGTATTAACAGAAGCATACAGTCTAGATCACGTGAAGTCATTATTGCCCTCTTCTCCTCTTTGGTCAGACCTCATCTGGAATACTGTGTCCAGTTTTGGGCGCCACATTTTAAAAAAGACATCAACAAACGAGCAAGTTCAGAAAAGAGCGACCAGAATGGTGACCGGTCTGCAAACCTTGTCTTATGAGGAAAGGTTGCAGGATTTGGGAATGTTTAGCTTGCAAAAGAGAAGACTGAGAGGAGACATAATAACTGTCTACAAATATCTCAAGGGCTGTCACATTGCAGAAGGATCGTCTTTATTCTCATTTGCACAAGGAAAGACTAGAAGCAATGGGATGAAACTGAATGGGAGGAGACACAGATTAGATATTAGAAAAAACTTTTTGACAGTTAGAGTGATCAATGAATGGAACAGGCTGCCATGAGAGGTGGTGAGTTTTCCTTCAATAGAAGTCTTCAAACAGAGGCTGGACAGATGTCTGTCTGGGATGATTTAGCAAATCCTGCTTTGAGCAGGGGGTTGGACCAGATGGCCCAGGAGGTCCCTTCCAACTCTACGATTCTATGATTCTATGACATGTACTTCCCTTCCACTACATAGCCAGTGACTCTGTCACAGGAGGTAAAACGGATTCAGAAGGGTTTGTCAGAGTATTGGAAAACCCATTTAATACTGTCAAATTTTGCACAAATGCAGTTCAATATGTTGAAAACAATTTGACCTAAATCATTAAAAACTACATTCGATTTAGACCTTCTTCTCATGTCCATATAAAACATGTACATAGAAAAAGGTTTTCCACCAGTGGGTCATCGAAGGAACATTGGGGGAAAATGGGAGCTGAGTTCAAATCAAATAAAGTATGGTAGTGTAAGGATAAGTTGTGCTTACCAAGGTCCCTGTTCCCAATAATGGCGTAAGTAACACATAGCCCCACCATGCCTAAAAAAGTTATGTGTACCATGATAAATGCCTTATGGATAGTTCCTGGTTTCAGTTATGCAGCAGCGAAAAACATGCAGTCCTGCCTCATCTGTGCACAACACAACTCAGGTAAAACAGTAAAGTCCCTATGAAATTGACACCAAGGCAGGAGTGTATGAATATGCCCTGGCATGTGTAAATCTCTTCTCTGGATGACCGGAGGCCTATCTGGAAAAATGTACTAATGCTAAACAACTGCAGATAAACTGATGAAAGAACTGATCTGCAGATACGGTGTCTCAGAAATCATAGAAAGTGATGTGGTACGCACTTCACTGGAGAAATAATGAAGAAAAGTATTCAGACCCTGGGAATAGAGCAGGCACTCCATACCACATATTATTCACAAAGCAGTGGGAAAGCGGAGAGATTAAATAGGACTCACGATAAAAACTCAAAAGGCCATGGTGGCCACAGGAAAGAACTGGGTAGAGTGCTAGCCTCTTGCACTCTTTTCTGTCAGAAACACTCCAAATAGAAAGACAAACTTGTCTCCTTTTGAAGTCCTGTTTGGCAGGGCCCCAAAGACAGGTCTGTACTTCCAACAAGTGCTACAAATGCAACACGGTGCTATGACAGCCTATGTCCAGGCCTTACAGAAAAGACATAATGTGGTGCATAAACATGTGTTCTCATCGATTCCAGAACCTAATGCAAGTCCTGACGTGCATCAGCTGAATCCAGGTGATTGGGTGTGTTCATACGCAGATACGTGAGAAGGAGCCTAGTTCCATGGTTTGATGGCCCGTTCTAAGTCCAGCTGACCACATCCACATCAGAAAAACTTGAGGGGAAGCCCACCTGGATCCACGGCAGTCACTGCAAAATGTTCACTTAACCAGCAGAATGAATGTTCTACAAATCACTTTGCTGTGAGAAGCAGGGTTATTGCACTCTACAAAGACACTGGATAAACTTTTGAATATGGACTGGAACAACAAACTTATTCAACACCATGTTTTTCTCATAGAGGACTGTTGGATCTACACACAGCCCAGTATCTGTAAAGGACTACGCCATACCTAACCTTACCTCTGGAGCGGTGGGAGGTATTAACACCACACTAGATACAAAATATAAACAAGGACTTCTGGTGGAGGAATACATTCTCCTTTTTAAATCAAGTGGTTTAAGGGCATAGGGGGTTGGATTTCTGTCATTGTACAGACTTAAAAGGAGATTATATTGTTTTGCTTATTGCTCTATGTAACAGTAAAAGTGTTTCTGAATGCATTACCCAAGCTATTGAACAGTGTATGTGTCATGAGATCTAGTGCTGAGCCATTAGTTGTGTATTATAGACAACAGATAACTAATACTGATGGGGAAGTGAGTGTCCACACTAAAGGCCCCATCACACTAAGCGACTTACCAGCGATCCCGACACCGATATCAAGGTGTCAGGATCGCTAGTAAGTCGCTATGTGATCGCTGGTGAGCTGTCACACAGACAGCTTCACCAGCGATCAGCACAGCGATGCGGAGCGCCCGGCATCGCTGGCCATCCTGTAAAAAATAGAATCAAAATAAAAAATATAGTTATTCTCACCTTCCGATGTCCCGTTCAGCCATCCTGCCTCTCCACGCTCCGGTCCCAGTGATCCTTTGCACGAATGACCGCGAGATGTCACAGTCTCGCGGGATAACAAAGTCTCGCGGTCATTCATGCAAAGGATCACTGGGACCGGAGCGTGGAGAGAGGCAGGATGGCTGAACAGGACGTCGGAAGGTGAGAATAACTATATTTTTTATTTTTTTTATTATTTTTTACACCTGATCGCTGGTCTCTCGCCTGTCACACGCAGCGATGCGTGCTGGCCAGCGGGAGACCAGCGACCAAAGAAATGTCCAGAGATTTCTTGCAGCGATCAGCAATACCGGCAGGGGGGCCGCTCGCTGATCGCTGTCACACACAGCGATCTCGCTGGTGAGATCGCTGTTACGTCACAAAAGTTGTGACTCAGCAGCGATCTCGCTACTGAGATCGCTTAGTGAGACGGGGCCTTAAGAGTCGATGGGTGAAGACAGGAAGACACATAAGACAGTAGCTGATGTGTGAACACCAACTTATCCTGTGGCAAAGATTATAATGTTTACAAAAAGGGGAAATTGATGTAGAAGGGTTAATGTTTTTCCTATCTGTTCTACATTTTTTGTAGCAGTAACCAGCATTATAGTCTCATTCTCAAAGTTTTATACTTGATCTAATACTTCCTTATCTCATATGCAATGTTTTCAGGTTCTACAAAAACTGTTATGGATATATGACAAATAAAAGTTATCACAACCTTCTTACAGAGATGTGTGGCGGATGGACATTCCAAAATGAAAATTACATTGTCTGTAAATGGTATAAGAAGAAGTATTTACAGAAGAATAAACAGAATTCTTTCGCTCACTACTAGAGTGCATTCTACTCTCAGAGCACTAGTTTTTGGAGGGCCTAATCTCTTAATTAGTTCTCACTGGTGATTCGGCAATCTTGGCTTTGGGTCACAGGAAAACAGCTAAAACAATTACAAGGCATTTCCTATACTTTTCAAAGTTAAATATGGACAGCACACAGATAACAGATTAATTATAATGAGGGCAATCTTGACTACTGCCAGGACCTGAGTCTCCAGTGAAGACCATAATCAGGTTACCCATACCACACTGTTTTGCACTACTCCCCGGACAGGGAGATTTCTTGAAGCTCCACTGCCAGCAGTACAAAATGGCATTGCAGCTTCAGAGGGGATTCCATTGTATTTTCAGTGACGTGCCTGCATGATAATATCACATCGGAGCCCGGATCTACGCCCCAGCGACAAGAAGAAATAAATTCACAAAGACCAGAGCAGAGGTGTGTTTGTGTGGGTTTCTTTGGTTGTTATTTTTACACTAGAGGTGTGCCAGATGCTATCGCATCGGGAGGGAAGTGTGTGTGGGGTGTGTGTTTGTGTACATGTGTGTGTGTGAGTATATGTGTGTGTGTGTAAGTGTGTGTGTGTCCCGCAGCTGCCTGCCCACCCATCTCTGTGCAGTCACAGCCGGCAGGAAAGAGGGTGGTTTGCGGTCTGTGCTGGAGATGTGAGTACATGTGTGTGTATATGTGAGTACGTGTGTGTATGTGAGTACATGTGTGTGTATATGTGGGTACGTGTGTGTGTGAGAACGTGTGTGTATTTATGTATGTGAGTACGTGTGTGTGTATGTGAGTACATGTGTGTGTGTGAGTACGTGTGTATGCATGTGAGTCCAGCGGCAGAGGGGGTCAGCGGCAGCTGGGGTCCTGGTGGCGGCCAGCTGGCAGGAAAGACTGCGGCTTGCGGCCTGTGTTGGAGATGGGGTGTAGCATCACCAGATGGCGCCCACACCCCATCTCGAGCACAAGCTGCAAGCCACGGTATTTCCTTCTGGCTGTGACGGAGGTGGGTGGGCAGGCAGCGGCGGGTCCAGCGTCGGCGGCAGGTCCAGCAGCTGTGGCGGGTCCAGCAGCGGCAGCAGGGAGGTCCTGGTGGTGTCCCACTGGTGGTACTGTGGAAGGACCTGGTACCACCAGCGGGTGCCATATTGGAATACCCATCACTTGGGTGTTCCAATATGGCGGTCGGCGTACTTCCGGTCGTGGTGCATTGTGGAAGTGACACAAGCGCTGGAAGTGTGTGACAGAGTTTATTGGTAATTATATATTAGATGTGTATGGGATGTGTGCCTGTAAATAGGAGGTTATTGGTGGCTCATACAGTGAATAAAAATAAAGTTTTTTTCAGCTCACCCCTAGTTGATTCCCGGTAAAATTCTTGGGATGAGACACGAGAGCATGCCTCCTCCAGACGTAGAGGTAAGGTGAGTGTGTTTAGAAAAGATCCAGCTTCAGCCGGTAAAATTATAAGGTCTTTATTGGAGCCATTAGAAACAAATCATTTGTTGTGACAAAAAATTGGATATGAAATCAGAGTGCGGAAGGTACTGATGAGAAAGAACTGAACGCGTTTCGAACACTCAGTGTGTTCTTAGACTCAGTTTTGTATGAAAGTAGGGAAAGGAAGATATAAGGTGTTGCAATTAATGATTTGCATAATGAGATGATTAGATTGCTGGTGCATGAGCTTAAAGACAATATGTGCTGAGAAAAGAATAAATACATAAAAAAGTGCACACAGACAGAGATGCAAATTGCTATATTGCCAGAGAGCAAAAATGTTAATAATAATAATGTAAGTCATTAATTAGATGAATAATGTAACATGATTTCCTTCTTTACATTCAAACCTCCTGGGACTTGTGTGTTGAGCAGGTATATTCAATAAGCTTCTATCATGCAAAGGCGTAGCTAGGGTTTCAGCTCAGGGGGAAGGAGCGAAATATGTAAGTGGGCCCCTAAAAGAAGATGCAATTTTGCATTTTTTTAGGAGCTCTTGGGCTGCAAAGGCCCCATATATTGTTCTTGCACAGGGGCCCTTTTCTGTCTGTGTCTGCCTATGTCCCCTAACCAGGTAATCACGATTAAAACTGGGTATAGGGGAACGTCATGAGATGTCCACACTGTTATTGAAAATAAATCTCTATACAAAGAACAACACTGAAATTACCGCTATATGGTAACATATAGTGGTAGATACCAGTCCTGCAGAACATATAGAGATTATACCATAGTTATAGATGGTGACTTACAGCTGATGTTCTTTCTGGTGGAGTTGTTCACTTTTCCCATCTTTTCCATCAGGCCTAGACAGACATGCCATCTTCTCCAGCCCTGACTCATCTGCAGAGATTACAACAAAGACACATTTGTTCACATTTCCTGGAACGTCCCCATCTATCCCCAACCTGAGCACACTCTTCATCCTGCTGATACCCCAATGCTGAGTCACTGCCGCTGTATGTGTCTCTTTACTGTACCTACTATGTGGTACAAAAGCAGCGCTCCTCTTAGTGCCCAACATAGTAATGTCACTACTGTGCTCTTTACATAGTAATAACGAGTGATTGCGCGCCCTTCGGGCATGCGCTGGGATTACGAACCACGCAATGGGGTGTATAACCACACATCAGACTGACCTCGCAATGAAGTGTAACCACGCACAAGACTGGCATATGTGCAGAGTAGCAGCAAACATAAATACCTGGTGTACCTCTGTGAAGTACAGTATTCAGATGTACAGGACATCTTGTTCTCCGGGATCCATTTTTTGTGCTTGCGACGCCATTTTGCTGTTTACGAGTTAAATTTTGTAACTTAACTAGATGAAAGTTCACGGCTGTTATGAAACTAGACTGTTCCAGCTTGTACAAGATATGAGATATGAGATGAGACCCTAAAAGAATGTGCTATTGTTCTATATTCTACGTCACGCAGCTAGGGACATATTCTGATTTTCTTGCAATACTATTGGCTTAAATGTATTACGATTCTATTGGTAGCTGTATACTTTGCATAATTAAGCAGAATGCTATGTAATGTGAGATTCAGTAAAGGGGCTCAGTGATCTGCCTGGATCCTCCCGTACAGAGACCCCTGTCTCCGTGTGGTCATTACCAGTTGCTAGCAACGCCCTGTGAATTAATTTGGAAATCACTGGATCAACCGTGAAGGGTTAATTTAGCCCTACCTCAACAGCTTGGCGCCCAAACGTGGGGCCCCCCGAGTAGGGACGCCTCTGCCCCCGGAGGACAACAAGACAAAGAACCCTCGGAGCGGACACAGGTGCTGGAAAATTGGGACTGATCACCCCCCCACGACAACCACGGTAAGTTGGCAGTTATACTGTTCAGACTGACCGTTGGTGTGGTTTTCCTGTGCTTGTTGCTGCAAAGAGGATCTGAGGTTTGTCCCCTGGTGGGGTGATTCATGGGTGGAATCATATAGAGGTGTAGTCCTGTTGGGGGCCGAGTGCTCGAACCGTACCTCATAAGGGACGGACACCCCGGATTGACCAATGATTGTGACTCTCTTTATAGTCAAAATATCCTGAAATCCTGAATTCACTGTTAGTAATCAGGCGTGGTGAGTGATCGAAGATGGGTAGGATACGTAACTCAGGTATATATAGATATATATATATATATATAACCAGAGGTGTCCGGAGGGATAGTCTGAGACGCCCTCCTCCTTTCACTGAGTACCGCGAATTTTGGGCAATCCCAGAGGGGGATTATTGACCCTGTGGAACAGACTGAGACGGCCGCTCCAGTATTGTGCACAACTAAAGGATATTTAGCTCTAAATGAGAGAATCCGTGGAAGGAAAAGAAGAATTTTGTGGCTTGGCACATGAATTGTGTGACGAAGGTGTTAGGAAGAACAGAGGAAGTGAATTCTGATTGTTTCTGTTACTGCTATGTTGAAGAAGGAAAAATTGTCTATTATTATGGCAAGGACGGGATTGTTTGTGGTTCAAGCAAGTGACTGTGGTGTGAGAATGTGATTGATTAAAGAAGGAACTAAGATCCAGACAATGTGTCAGGCAGACGAATAGTTAAAAATGATGATTTGAAAGAAGAGGTCTCCCTGCTAGATGACAATTGTACAAGGAGACCGAGAGTCGCAGCCCCCACCTTTTCTTTGTTAAACGCTCACAGTATCTCTTATGAGCCACCGCTGCCAGCCTCAGTCCACGCTAAAAAAAAAAAAAAAAAAAGTTTTCAGAAGAATTTAACCCGTCTGTTCAGCGTACAGAGAAAAAAAACCCAAAAGCAAACAGCAGCCTCCAGCCCCCACCGCAGCTGCGAGCACACAGTGTGCCCTTCAGCCCACACAGCAAACTCTGTCCCCCTCCCAGTCTTCAGCTACTGAGAACCTTACTCCTCAGCCCCTCCCTGCTAATTATGGTGCTGTGCCAGACTCGAACATTTTCAGAGATTGTCATTCCCCTGCTATTTTAATCGGAGTAGATGGTAGACCCAATTAATATTCTTTCATAAACCCTATTTCTGTGGGACCTTTTCCCAAGGTTACTATTCAGTTCGTAATCTCTCCCACATGTCCAGTAAATTTACTAGGGGCAGATTTATTATCACAGTTCCGCTACAGAATACAATTCCAAGATGATGGTCAGATGGTTCTTATGTTATAAAATCCCTATGTAGATGAAGACAGTGAGGAAATCTGTATTTTGCATGCCCTTCCCACAGTTATGATGGCCCTGATAGGCCCAGATCCACCCCCAATATTGCCTGAGGATCAATGACTCACCCCATACCTCTCAGAGATACTATCTAAACTTTGGTCAGAAGGGCCAAATGATATAGGGAAAATGCCTGTAGAACCAGTAAAAGTGTTTCTCAAACCTGGTGCCTAATCCTCATACTCTTTTGTCCCAAACACCCCAGGATGCTGCTTGGTTTACAGTTTTGATCTTACCAATGCCTTCTTTAGCATTCCGTTACACCCAGACTGCCAGTTTCTATTTGCCTTCACTTATCAGGAACAACAGTTAACATGGACAGTTATGCCACAAGGGCCCCAAAACAGTCCCAACCAGTTTGCAAAAAAATATGAGCAGGTGTCTTTTGCCATTTCTGCCCTTGTTAGCCTCCTTAAGCATCTAGCAGCACTGAACTGTCGGGTTTCTGCCTCGAGACTTCAGTTCTGCCTTGGTCAAGTGATATTCTTGGGTCACTGTCTCCTTCAGGGTGCCAGACACCTCGCAGAAGAAAGAAAAATAGCTGTCAGCTCCCTTCCTTTCCCGAAAGATGAAACTGAACTCCAGCGTTTTCCTGTGCACTTATTGTTGTCAGTGGATACCGGATGCATCCCGCATAATGCAACCCCTTTACAATGCCTTGAAAGACGGCATAATGAACTATAAGGAAAGATGGCAGTGATGAGGATTACCTCCAACATGACTGTTCCCAACTTCTGACTGAAGAAAGAGCTACTCCACCAAATGTCAGTGAGAATCCACGTCCAAATCCTGATCTGGTGTTATACACGGATGGTTCAAGATATGCTGACGAGTTTGGTAGATTCCACACGGGATACGCTGTTACCACAGAGGACACTGTAGTGCACGCAGCTGCGCTCCCGCCATCACAGTCAGCACAAGAAGCAGAACTCCAGGCTCTGTCTACTGCATGTACTTTGGCCAAGAACAAACGGGCTAATATATACAAGGACTCACGGTATGCATTTGGTATTGCTCATGATTTTGGGGCTCTATGGGCCAATCGAGGGTTTATTACTACTGCTGGAACCCCAGTGAAAAATGCTGAAGCTGTTAAAACCCTCATGGACTTGATAAAATTACCTACTCAGGTGGCTATTATCAAAGTTAAGGCGCACGGTCCTAGGAACAGTCCACAGACTGTTGGCAACGCATTTGCGGATATGCAAGCAAAAGCCGCCGCTCTCTTACCCGTTGAACCAACCATACCAACTATGGTGACCACACGCTCTCAGCGTAAACAGTTACAAGAAGCACTGACCCTACAAGAACCTGATGATCTACAACAGACTGACGTTTTCTGTCGGACCCCGCGAGACCACTTAATGACGACGCAGAGAATGTCTCCAAAGGAAGAGGTGAAGCAATGGAATACTGATGGGGCACGAATGGATAATGGTCTCTGGAAAAAGGACCAACTCATCTGTCTCCCTAAGCGGATGTACCCTGCTATTGCCACATGGGCACATGGACCTATATATCGAGGAAAGAATCGGGCCCTCGCACTGGTGCAAAAATTCTACTGGGCCCCGGTTCTCCAGTTGGCCGGAAGCATTCCCTGTTACCAACATGACTGCAAAAACCACAGCAAAGAAACTGGTGATGGAAGTCATATGCAGATATGGGGTTCCAGAAGTTGTTGAAAGTGACCAAGGTCCGGCCTTTTCTTCTCATGTGTACCAAGAAGTTTTGACAATGCTTGGATCCACTGTAGCCCTCCATATTCCGTACCACCGACAATCCAGTGGTGAAGTTGAGAGGCTGAATGGCACACTGAAGGGGCAATTGACCAAAATGATGCAGGAGACTACGGCTCCATGGCCAGAGCTCCTACCCATTGTACTCTACCATATCCGTACTACCCCTATTGTAAAATATGGCCTGTCCCCATATGAGATATTGTTTGGTACTAGGCCCCCAGTTGCAAATTTCCAGCCCCAGCAGTTATCAGAAGAAACTGACCGTGCTGTTCAATGTGTTATTCAGCTTAGCAAGATTTTTTTTACTTACACCCATGTTCTAGTTTCCTTTTCTTCTCCAGATTCAGCAGAAACCAACACCTGTCATAACCTGAAGCCTGGTGATTTGGTAGTCGTGAAAAAGGCATGTCAGGAAGCACGGACTAGAACTCTTGTATGACGGTCCCTATGAAGTCCTCCTCATCACCCAACAAGCGAATAGCAAATGAAGGGACATAATGTTTTGGTTTTTCACATTTTTCATATTATTGGTAACTGCATGGGACAGCCTAAATTCCCCAACGTCCTTGAATAATAAGTTTACACAACATCATGAAAAATTACTGAGAGATTTGTTGGACAATTCCCAGTCTCTGGCAGACTGTTGGATCTGCACGTATTCACCAGTGTCAGCCACAAGCATCCCCTTTTTGGCTATCCCTGTTCCACCCGAGGAGTTATTTGCTTGGACTGACTGCTCTGACACACTCGCTAATAATGCCACAGATAATGCTAAATTATGGAATTTAACTGTTGGTATACCTATTGTGGGATGGGTGGGATACCCCTGGTGACAAGGTAACCTTTCAGGAAGTAATACACAACTTCAATATTTGCCTACAAAGGAGGGGCATGGGTCCCTAAGAATAAGACTAGTCTAACCAATCTAGGGCAAATTCCAACGTATGGTCTACAAGTCAGTTTAAATGTAACTTCGCACTCTACTGATGCCTTCAAACCAATGTTGCTAGAAAGAAGGTTACATAACCCCTCATGGGAATTTTCTAATTTGTTTCCCCAGGGTTCTAACGAAACCTGTGCCAGTGTTCCTGGCAATATATCTTGTAATGAGTCCTCTGAATATGTGCCAGGAACCCCCACTTGTGGAAATCCTGATGTAGGTTATTGTAGTCCTTTAGGACAATCTCCAGCTTGGTGTATGCTTCAGAATGCATCTGCATTCATAGACGTAGCTCATAGATTGGTACTGCAACATTCAGCCCTATGGGATTTACCTGATGACATGTTCTGGGTATGTGGAGACAATGCTTATTAATGGTTGCCAGTAGGGGTAAGAGGTACTTGTACTCTGGGTCGCTTGACCCCGGCCACCTTTGTCATTCTGAACAAACAGTTGGATACACAGGCTATACCCAAACATACATTATACAAAAGAGCTGCGGACAATTCACCCCGCCCTTCAGGAAGACCACATATAGTGCAGATGAGTGTGGCCAATAAAATTGTCAGTTCTATTTTCATTTACCCTATGATTACACAAATATGGGATAAATTGGTTAGGGCCACAGATTATCTAGATGATCAAATTTGGGATATATTGGACATACTTAATACTACTGTTGCTGTCCAAAATCAACTTATTATAGTCACTAATCAACATACTATAGTGCTGGACTACTTAACAGCAGCACAAGGTGGTATGTGTCAGGTCAGTGGACCTGCTTGCTGTCATTATATAGATCCTAACAGTACTATGAAGTTGAAGTTAGAAGATATTCAAAGACTCAGAGAGCAATACAATAAAGGCAATGATCGTACTAAGGACAGTTGGTGGTCAGACACCTTCTCCTTTCTCAATCCAGCCAATTGGTTCAAGGGAATTGGGGGCTGGGTAGCTGGGATCTTACAGAGCTTGTTACACATTGCTGCCTGTATCCTTGTTGTATATGTGATACTAAAACTTGTTCTTTGGTGTATTTCTGTATGTATTAGGAAATTCTGCACTAAGCCAGATAATGATGATACCAAAGGCGTCGTTGCCCCTGCTCTTCTCTGCACCGATCTTAAAAGGCTACTTGATGAAGATGTTGAAGCCAAGCGCATGGCTACCTACAAAAGATCCCCACCACCATCATCAAAAATTGTTATTCATAAATTGTAGTATACAGGGGGGACAGGTGCGCCGCTACAGCCATGACTGATAACACGGCATCAGTCATGTGAAGACCAGTACCCCTCAAGCTGTTAGCTTGGGATAGCACCTCTGATGCTGCATATGTGTTATCAATATTTATCTAGGGGGGAATTGTGAAGTACAGTATTCAGATGTACAGGACATCTTGTTCTCCGGGATCCATTTTTTGTGCTTGCGACGCCATTTTGCTGTTTACGAGTTAAATTTTGTAACTTAACTAGATGAAAGTTCATGGCTGTTATGAAACTAGACTGTTCCAGCTTGTACAAGATATGAGATATGAGATGAGACCCTAAAAGAATGTGCTATTGTTTTATATTCTACGTCACGCAGCTAGGGACATATTCTGATTTTCTTGCAATACTATTGGCTTAAATGTATTACGATTCTATTGGTAGCTGTATACTTTGCATAATTAAGCAGAATGCTATGTAATGTGAGATTCAGTAAAGGGGCTCAGTGATCTGCCTGGATCCTCCCGTACAGAGACCCCTGTCTCCGTGTGGTCATTACCAGTTGCTAGCAACGCCCTGTGAATTAATTTGGAAATCACTGGATCAACCGTGAAGGGTTAATTTAGCCCTACCTCAACACCTCTCCTGCCACTCCTACCTTGTGTATGAAAAAGCTCTGTAGTTAATACTGTTCGGGTACAGTTATTCTATAGTGCTATCCATGAAGAAAGAGTACGGGTAGAGTTATTCCATAGCTCTATTCCTAAAGGAAATGAATGGGTAGAGCTATCGGATAGCGCTATCCCTCAATGTTCCTGAGTGAAAGCTATTTCACATGGTTGAGCGCACTTGGGATCTGCACCCAAGCCCTGCCCATGCCCAATGTTTGGTCCATAGACCGCGGCTAGGAGTTAGTCCTGCTTTTGTGTACAAAATTTTGGGGCTTTTACAATTGTTAAAAATCTTAATAAAAGACTTCTTTGTACACACAGTTGACAGTAAACCATTTGGCAATGTTAGGAATTAACTTACCTTGCTTCTCGGTCTCAAATATTTTCACCTTTATTTGTTCGCTTAAGGGTTCCAACTGGATTGTAATGAATAAGAAAATGCTCACACAAGACCTGAATTTGCTTAAATTGATTTACTTAAATGATAAGATTAAATAAACAATATAAACTATAAATACATATGCATCAATCAGAATCAAGCATTTTTCATACATTACATTATTCAGATAGAAGACCACCACTGATCCTCCAGGAAACAAAAGAGAGAGAGCCACATGTCTCCTAGTTCTTTTATGTCCAGCTAAAAGAGATGTGTCCAGCCCCACCATGTGGGGAATGATATCACAAGTCTATTGTCCATTGGCTAAAAGCACATCCCCTCAATCCTGAATAAAACCTGTTTTACCAGCACATGGCAGAATACAGGAAGCTGGAGGAGGGAGCCTCATGTGTGCCACATGGCAGAATACAGCAAGCTGGATGAGGGGATTCTGAGCATATGTGGGGGAATTATACATAGATACTGTAGATAATTAGTAAAATAATTAATTGGAGTGTTGAAACCATTAAAAATAACTTGTACTATACATTCCACCCCTGGTTTCAATCATTTTAATTAATTAACCTGCTACTAAATTATACTATTTATTGCATTGTTCATATTTATTTATTTATTTGCTACCAATAGAAAACAACTTTGGTAAAAAAAACATCCTGGGCTTGAAAGGGAAGAAAAAACAAAAACAACATTGGACCAGCAGGTGCTGAAATATCAAATGTCTTTGTAGAAATCTTCTAGCTTCGGATCTTCTTAGACCATAATCCTATTGGGTCTCTGTTGCAGGGAAGCACGGGGAGTATTATGCCCTCATCACTTGGCCTAATGCCAACGGGGTGACTTCACTACTTTCCCTGGTTAGCAAAAGAACAGACTCTAAAGAGCAATCTGTCCCTGCCCTTCATGACATTAACCCCTTGTTTCTCCAAAGCAATGGGTGAGGGGAGTGCAGGTGTCCATGGCTGAGCATAAGAGTCCCTTCATCTTCTATTGCTGCCGCTGTTCAGAGCCTCACTTTATACACCATTTGGTTACAGGCAAAAGCTTCTAGGGTTAGTTGTCCCTTCGCTTGTCATCAGCTGGCAGTTATGAGGATTCAACCAGGTGATGGTTCAGCAGCATCTGGGCTCAGTCTCAGCACTCAATTGGACATCTTCAGTCTACGCACAAGACACAGCCTGCACTGTGGGAAAGTGAAATTCAAAATCATGCTTGAAAAAGTTCCAAAGTCTTGACAGAGTTAAGTCAGTCCAAAGCAACAGTTCAAGATAACTCAGTTCTGGTGGCTTGTTTTTCCACCCCTTGATCAAATGAATAAAACAAAATTACTGTAGGTTTGTTGGTCCAAATTAACTGTGGCCAGAATGACCTTTGAAATTTTCTACTGTAGCAAATAAACATTTCTATTCTAGAGGATAACTAGTAAATACAATATATAATGATTATGTACGAACTTATATACAGTAACTGCCTGTGTGAAAACACTGGGAGAGGCAATTAAATTCCTACAATATCCAAGGACTGTCCCTGAGATTTATTGATGGAAAAATCTTAATAAAAGACTTCTTTGTACACACAGTTGACAGTAAACCATTTGTCAATGTTAGGAATCAGTTTACCTTGTTTCTGGGTCTCAAATTTTTTGACCCTTATTTGTTGGCTTTTCTTCCCCTGGAGAAAGCCACATATAACTGCCTGTGTGAAAACACTGGGAGAGGCAAATAAATTCCTACAATATACAAGGACTGTCCGGGAGATTTATTGATGGTCATTGAAAAAGCCAACATGATAGGAAACTGACGCTGTCGCATCTGGACTGGCAAGTTTTTATCTTTGGAAACAGGTTATTTCTTGGAATAAGAACTGTCTGACCCATTGCTTTTCCATTTAAAGCAACTGCATGAATAACATTTGCTTTTAAGCTTTTCACATAAAGCCTTGTGCTTTTAATAAGGCCACGCTTTCTGTTAAGATTACGCAGGAGCATAATTACAGCTCCTGGTTTCAGCTTTAGTTCATGAGGAGGCAACCCAGTGGGATTCAAAGAGTTAAGAAACTCTACAGGGTAATCTGTGAGAATCACACCCTCCTCTTCCGCAATTGTGTCCACGGAGCGATATGTTGAGTGTTCACCTTGAACTTGACTAAGAATTTTGTCATTCAAGGCATGAATCTCATCAATCAATGGCGTAAGAATTGCTTTATTGGCAATTACTTCTACCATTGCATCGGTAATATCAATTGAGTTGCCAAAAATAGCTGTAATTAAATCACTCTCTTCAATAAAAGAATTTGGGATTTCAATTGTGTCTTCTGGTAGACCATATTCATGTGACAACTCTCCATTTCCAAGTTTGAGTAACCATGAGTTGTACTCAACTTTGTCCTGAGACGTTATCATATTCTGATGTAACTGGAACCGTGAAAACTGATTCCAGGATTTTGAGTATTTAATGGTGGACTGTACAATGTGGACTCTTTTTCCACCTTCCACTATATGAAAACTGTTCCACCAAATGGTCTTTTTTTCCACATATATCTTGGAACAAATTATCCACAGCGTTCATATTAAAACAGGGAGTCATTGTTACTTCGTCCCAAATAACGACAGATGACTCCATAAGCTCCTTTGCTTGAAGTGAAGTTGGCTTAATTTTTGACACTGTGGTCTCATTTGCTGTAACTCCAAGGCCAAACTTGGAATGGTAGGTGCTACCGTTTTGTAGTAATGTAGCTGCCAATCCAGTAGAGGCTACAGAGCAAATAGACTTCTTTTCTGCTTGTAGGGTCTTGTGCAAGCAGTTGTACAAAAATGTCTTCCCACTGCCACCTGGGCCATCTAGAAAAAAACAGTGTGAGCTAGTGTCGTCTGGCTGTGATGCAGCATTGACTGCTTGCATAATTGCATCAAAAGCTGATTTCTGAGCTTCATTAAGCATAGCTTTCAATTGCTCAGCCTCCTGCTTTATTATGGCATTTACTGGAGTTGGCAATCCGTAGTCAGCACAGGACTTTTTATTGCTTAAGAGCACTTCATTAATATCACGAAGAGCCAGTTGCTCAGCAATTTCTGGAGTATACTGCCTGGTGTAATCCTCCAGAAAATCGGTTTTATATTTTTACCATAATGCCAATGGTTTAGCTGGTTCCTCATATACACAAATTATAGCAAATAATTTGCGAAGTTGGTAGGGCATTTTGAAAGCGATTGCATCCGTTATACCGTCTTCCCATTGGGAATCGTC
The DNA here is from genome assembly GCF_039654945.1 of Dendrobates tinctorius. Lineage (NCBI taxonomy): Eukaryota > Metazoa > Chordata > Amphibia > Anura > Dendrobatidae > Dendrobates > Dendrobates tinctorius. The sequence goes on from NW_027361770.1 coordinate 19,470,095, forward strand.
TTCCAAAAGATGAAGATCAATGCACGCATTTTTATACGTGTCATGTACAACTCCATTAACATTCCTTAAGTCAGCATAAGACTTTGCTCCTCTTACGTGAAGTAAAAGGAGTCTTAGGTAATACAGCTCACCATCTGTTAAAGAGACTGTATACATTCGGGCAATTGTTTTCCCAAATTGAGCCCGACGTTTTTTTCCATCTTTCTGGTACAGCATTTCTATCCCAGACATAGTGTTTAGGGATTTGACTGTATAAATACTGACGGGCGGAAGCGTCAACTCTGTTTAGCTCAAAATAAGCCTGCAGTGTAGAGGCTTTTGAGTCCAAAATAACCATACCCTCCTTACCATCTTCTAAAAACACTTGTTGCATGTTTTCAAGGTGCACAGCCAGCCTTTTAATGGTATGTGAAGCATCATGCATTTTATTTTTTCTGATTCTCCACATGCCCTCAGGGGCACTTATATATCGAGAATCTAGGTACATGGCTGGTTCATTCCAGTTTAATGTATCAAACTTGATATTGGCACAGTCATGCCCTTTGTATACATATTTGAAAAGATATTTAACACTTTTTATTGAAGCACATATCTCAACATTGATATGGCAATTGTACTTGAGTAATAAATAGGGGTTGTACGGAACTACCCATCTATTGTCGATTTCTCGTGTTCCTCGTCTGGTTTTCCCAGTATTGCGTTGACGGTTCTGTGGGTAACCATCAACATTGGGGTTTGTCTGTATTAAAATCCTTTGGGAATTTTTTTGCGCATTGACCATCTGTCATGCATAAAGCACCAGGTTGTTCCTCACCACATGGACCATGAATCAAGTGCATCATCACTGCCTCATGCAGTTTTGGATTTGCTGTCTCATTTGGGATTTCAGCAGAGACCAATTCGTCAATTCTTTCTTTGTCCTTCGGTTTGTCTAACCTCTCCAAGGATTAAGAGAACGTGAGCGTGTGGTAGTCAACGCTTTTGAAATTCTATTACATGCACATAGGCAACTACACATCCAAAAATGTGCTTTTTCAAAATCTCGTTAAGCACGGCTTGGAGTTTGATTTTTAAATACTCGTGCAACCAAATCTGGTCTGAACTCTGGCCTTTGCCATGGTTCTACGTTTTCAGTCATTTCTTTCAACTTTGGGTTGCAGGTCATTGTAATAAAAAGATCTGGCTTTCCGAATTTTCGGAAAATTGTCATGGCATCTTGGTAATGTTGCTACATAGCTCTTGGGCTTCCAATGAAACTGGATGGTAAAATTACTGGTGTCCCAGCTTTTAGCCCTTGGTGTAACGCAGCATTATGGATGTGATCCATAACACCGGCATAACTGTCTAACTCTCTCTGTCTCTAACTGTCTTGTCATAAGCTTCAACTGCTCCCGTTTCCATGACAACTCTCTTGTTTACTCTCTCAGCTGTCTTCTTACTGACTCCATCACCCCACCAACTGGCCAGAATTTAAAAGGAAGCTCCCCTTTCTGGCCTGCAGTAAGAATCGTCATGTACACTGTGTTACCTGGCATGGGGACCGCCCTCCTGCCTCCAGGCATGACATCACCCCTTAAAGGGAGACAATGTCACTGGCAACCGGACTCTGGGGTGCCACAATTGCATCACACTTTCTGTGAAGAAAGCTGATTTGAACTGTTTGGTTTTCACTTTTCAGGTGAACTCTGATGTCCCTATTAAATGGGGGTTCACCCAATGCATTTTGATAAATTATAGCTACTTCATTGCACCTTGGTGCATTGTAGCGCCTCTGGTCATCATTAAAGGGAAGGTGCCATCAAAAACATTTTTTTTCAGCAATTGAAAAAATTTAAAGAATTAATGTTTACATTTTCTTAAAAATATTATCATTTGTTTTTAATTTAGTAAAATATGAAAAATAATTGGCATTTCAACTTGTTAACACTAGGGGGAGCAGCTACTGAAATTTGACACAAAACCCTAGTGTACAGCTAGCTCACATTACTGCCCTGCAGTAATTATGGGCGGGGTCTGCTGACATGGGTGTGCTGTCACTCCTCTCCTCCCCTTCTGGGTGTTTGCTAAGGCATAAGAGAGGATGACATCTAGGAACACAGTGAGCAGCCATTTTGATGGTGACTGCAAAGTTACTGACAAGTAGACAGTCACCGAGGATGGCAGGCAGCAAGGATTCTGGGAGCACAAAGTATTTCAGGAGAGCAGTGTGCTGGTCTATGGGGGGGCACCCTGTTCAGTACGGTGGAGCAGGCAGGGATTGTACATAGAGTGCTGTCTTTTATACACTGCTCCACAGAAATCCAGGAAACACTTCAGCTGATTGATGTCCTGTTCTGATCCAGACTTTGCATGCAAAGACCCCATTCCCCTCCTCAGATCCTGTCTTCTACATCCTGTCCTGGCGATGTGTGAAAGCGAGGCGACAGGAGAAGTCTGGGGTAACCGCTAGGAAGCAGACTAGGGGGAAATGAAGCCATACAGTAACGATAAAAATGAGACCCCTCTCTTCAGCTGCCTCACTAGCCCACCCCTGACTGCACCTAACTGGATGGCATGCTGCCCCCTCTATTACCCCAGACCTGTGTGCAGGTGCTCAGTGAGAACCACCCTAGAATGGATCCCCTTTCTGCAGATAATACTGCCATAGAGTTCACACATAACACCGCCATATAGTTCACATAATACCGCCATATACATCACACATAATACCACCATATACTTCAAACATAATACCACCATATACTTCACACATAATACCGCCATATACTTCACACATAATACCGCCATATAGATCATACACACTATGACCATGTAGATCACACATAAAACCAGCAGGGTGAAAGCAGCACAGAGTATTTCAGGAGAGCAGTATCACACGGGATAGGATTAGATACACAGCTCAGCAGTCAGTAACACATGATAGGATTAGATACATGGCTCAGCAGGCTGTATCACACGGGATAGGGTTAGATATACAGCTCAGTCAGTTACACAGGATAGGATTAGATACAAGGCTCAGCAGACTATCATATGGGATAGGATTAGACACACGGCTCAGCACGTCGTGGAAATTTGATTGATATAGATATATATCTCTGAATGTGCTGTGGCCTGTCCTAATTAGACAGAGTCTTATTGAGTGCGCAAGGAAGGAAGACACCAAACCTAGTTAGCAGCAATTCATTCCAGCAGAACTCTGGAAGCTTTATTGTACATACATATATTTATAGATGCATGCAGTAAAGGGTGGTTACCCCGTTTACATAAGGCTGAACTTCTCATCTAATTGGTTGGTTTAAATACATGAACATATATGGGTGTCCGGCATGGGAGTGACTTAAACATCATATGAGTTACTGTCCATTGTCTTGCAATGTCAGCAAGACTCCAATATCGGCTTGGAACATCTGTTGTTACTTCCTCATCTCTATAAGGCCTGTCACACTAAGCGATATCGCTAGCAATATCGCTATAACGTCACTGGTTTTTGTGACGTTATAGCGATATCGCTAGCGATATCGCTATGTCCGATACCTACCTCCAACCGCTCCCCCGCTGGTTATTGCTGATCGCGTGAGAACATCCTGGACCGTTTCTTGTCGTCAGCTTCCTGCTGGGCTTCCTGCTGTGGCGACGAGCGACGCGTGGACGCGGGCGGGAGGACGTCAGGATCGACTCATCTGACAGGTAAGTAGCGACCCCGACCCCTGTGATGTCGCTGGTGAGATCTGCCTGTTTGGCAGCTCACTAACGACCACTTAGCGATGTACCAGCGATCCTGACCGCGTCATATCACTGGTCGGGATCTCTGGTACATCGCTATGTGTGACAGTACCTTATGTCTGGGCGATATGTCACAAGACAATGCTATCATGAGATAACATCAGCTCCCCAGACTGGCTCATGGGGTGTAGCAAGTCATCTCCAGCGACTGGTTACAAAGTTCAAGATAGCTGTGAATATGTATCTATGTGTGCATATGAGTATATATGAGTACATGAGTATATAGCATATAGCCTATAGCAGGCAAGTGAGATCTAGATGAAATACATAAATATATATATTTCTATCACAATCCCCCTTAGATATCACTTGCCCTAAAATCCTGCTCCTGGCCCAAAGTGCTGCAACTCTTTTATGCTGCCAGTGGGTTGACGCATGCCTAGCGCACACGGCCCCCCTCCGTACAGACTTTCGCAAATGGGCGGTTAGGAGATCTGTCCCTAATGGGGGTTTGATGCAATGTAATCAAAGTCTCTTAGTTAGCGGTCTATGCAGTCAGTGATGTGTATTCTCTATCAGGTAGATAATTTATTCAGTCAGGTAGGACATCCACAGCATCATTCCAGCTCAGGTGTATCTTCTGGTATGAGGGCTTCTCCTGCAATGTGGTGCGTGGATCCAGGATAGGGGTTTCTCCTCCAGGTTGGTGGCGTCAGCACATGGAGAAGGGCCATCAGATCTGGGATAGAGTGCTTCTCCTTATGGACTTTTTCCACCAACACTCAGTCTCCAGGCACCAGGCACCGAATCTGGACCTGGCAATGAAGGAAAAAAACTCAAGAATGGACATTAGCAAGATTCTTGATAATTCAATTACACATGCAGACAAAGTATCACATTGCATAGTCAACTGCTAAGCAAAGGATACCCCTAACCTGGGTTTAGACCCAAAAAAAATTTCAAATTGGTGACAGCTTTGTCTGAGCCTATGGGAGTGTCTAATGCCATGGTTTGTCTGTCTCTTGGGCAATTTTTTTAGCATGCTGCTCTTAAGTATCCCACTTAGTCTATGGTGCGGGATGGCGGGAAGTGTGTAGGCCTAAGTCTGACCCTACTGCTGATCAGATCTCTTGTGTCAGGTTTGCTGTGAATGTGGATCCCTGATCACTTGCTATCACTTCTGGAACCCCCGTATTTACACACTATTTTCAAGAGTAGCTTCTTTGCAGTAGTCTTCGCCAACTGGTTCCTTACTGGGAAATCTTCAGGCCAGATGATGTGGGGGAACTTTTCCCACTTGTCCGATGTTGCATTTGTTGGAGGCCAGACAGCTGCTGGAAATTTGGCTGTGGGAGTCCAGTCCAATCAGGTCATTCATCTGTGTCTTCATCTCTGTGCAGGGCCATATGCCCATTGAACCACCGTAGGGTACATACTTTGAGGTCGACTGGGTCTGTCTTGAGGTAGACGTTTGAGGTAGACGTTTGAAGTAGATGTTTGAGGTAGAGAGGGTTTTTTGGAGCCCAGTGCTTTGGCCCTTCAGCATCCAGCTTTCCTTCTCCTCCTTTCGAGTCTGGCCCTGCTACTTCTTGTACAGGTTTCAGGAAGTCATTTTGTCAGGTTTCCTCATCTTCAGTCGTCATGTAGTAGCTGTCCGGCTCTACGACCTCTCACATTTTTCCATATTGTCTTCCTCTGGCTGCTTCTTTGGCTGCCACGTCTGCCATGTTGATGCCCCGTGTCTTTACTGTGTTCAGTTTTCCGTGTGCCTTGACCTTTAACACTGCCACCACTTTTGGTAGTTGAAGAGCGTCCAACAGGTCCCTGATGGCTCCATGATGCTTCACGGTTGACCCGCTTGCTGTGCTGAAGTCTCTTGCAGCCCAGATGGGTCCGAAGTCATGTGTTATGCCATGCGAGTACCTGGAATCAGTATAGACTTTGCAGTTTTGTCCTTCACAATCTGGCAGGCCTTTCGTCAGCCCCGCTTCTTGGGCACTTCGGCTGACAAACTTCCGGACCATAGGATGTCTTGATTGCTGGTCACTGTACATCCCGTGTGGAACCTTCCTTCATCATCTGCAAAACTGGAGCCATCTACGGTATCTTGCAGATTTTTTCTCTGAAGAGTCCGTATCCGCATCCCCCCCTTGGGAGTGGGAGTAGAGACAGGTAACGGCTGAGAGCACTGAAGAGTGGTTGTCCAAGAATGACATCAGCAGCCTTGTCAGGAGGGCATGTGCTGCAAATATTGTTTTCATGCAGGAGGGGCCCCCCTTGCAACTGGATCCAAGTCGGCTTAGAGGTAGTCTAGAGGCCTCTGGTTTTCCTCTGTGGGTCTGTTTTAAGACGCCAGTAGCATGACCTTCTTTTTCCATTTGGTAAATACGGAATGGCTTCTCGTAGTCAGGGAGGCCTGGAGCTGGCGCAGAGACTATAGTGTCTTTCAGTTTCCTGTACGAAATGAAGGCAGCAATGCGTTGATGTAATTGTACAGAGGCAGCATTAGGACTGGAGCACCAGGGATCTCAGTTCTGCACTACAAGACTAGACCAAGGAAGGCCTGCATCTTCGGAGTGGTTGAGGGAGCCATCTTCTCTTCAGCGGTCTTCCGGTCATCTCATCTGTTAAGCGTTTTCGTCTGGCGGGCAATACGGTGTCTTCAGGAACGTAACTTGCTTTTGACACCACTGGACTGTTTTTCCAGAGCTTTCATTGCTGCTCCGCCAGGTAGAGTAGAGGAGACAAGGAAAGGGCTGTGCAGTTAGCGATGTCGATGACTTCCGCATGTTCTGCAATCCAGTTGACGAGGATGGAGGACAATGCTTTGATGAGCTTTGAAAGGCTGTTCTGGGCCCTCATGGACTTCACTGTCCATGTGTTCTGCACCTCCTTGTGCGTTTTCAGGACCTGGTCATGCAGGTGAGGGGGAACATTCAGGGGAGCTTTGGACAGATCCATCACCATGAGCACCACTGCTGTGGCTGGCACGTTTGTCAGCAGAGTGTGCAGATCTGGCACAACTGGGGTTTCAAACATGGTTGCTTCGCTCACAGCCCTCAGGTTATGCATCATTCAATCCAGTCTGGTTCTCATTTCACAGTCTTCCCCTTGATCGAGAAAAGCTGGGACTGCATGATGATTCCCATGGGTGAGGCGGCTCAATCTGGCCTTGCTCTACACAATGCCGTGAGTGACTCCCATCTTCTGGCACAAAGCCGGCAGGAAAACAAGCCATTTGCTGGGGTCCTCTTCATCAGAGATGACATCCAGCTGAGCTCACTTGCTCATACAGGGGGTCTTTTTGCTGGGATGTCTTCTTTACCAGCCAGCAGCTGTTCCTTTCACCCAGCTTGATCTCAGGTCAGCATTTGTTAACCAGTTTGAGGAGCTGAGTGGCTGTCTTCTGGTCCAAGGCCTTGATTAACTTCATTGAGCACCTTCAGAATCTTGTCCAAGATGATCCTCTGGCGCTGGAGCCAGAAGCAGTGCAGCCACTTCACGAAGCGGGTATGGCCCCTCTGAGTTGAGAGTTTTCCTGGCCCATGCCAAAGTTCTTAGGCCGTTTCCAAGAACAGTGGTTCCACTTAGACCTCCAGTTGATCAGTTGGTGGACAGTTTGACTCTGGGTGGTGGGCAAGTGATGCTAGGCCTTGTGAGCATCCGGGGTTCCAGACTTGAGTGACACCCACACTGGTGCAACTTGAAGTCTCCCTTGGACCATAGGCTTATGGGTACTATGTCCAGCACCTCCTTGGGTAGGCTTGCAACAATTGTTCTAGGCTCTTGTAGAGCCACCAGCATGATTGACTCTTCTTGGGTCTGGGGTGGAGAAGATGTCATGGTCACATCTTCATGGAACACTTTGGTCACCTTCAGTTCCTGCAGTAGGTCTGCTCTCATCAGTTGAGGTGGGCAGGTCTCCACCATAAACTGGAACAGGATGGAGTGTCCTGGCTGTGTCCACATGCTCAGGGGCTTGCAAGCTGAGGAATATCTGTCTTGACCTTCAGTCCCCATACAAGACACAGAGTGCTCTGATAGATTGGTGGGTCGGGGAATTTCACTTCTGACTGCACCAGTGTCCACAAGGAAAGATATGACAGCCCCCAGTGATTTGAGGTATTAGGTCTGCTAATAGGGTGTCACATGTCAGGGACATGACGTCTGGCAGACCTGGTTTGCCTCTGTCCTATGGACACGGTTCTTCATTGTCTTCTGTGTTTCTTTCTTGGCTTATTCCTCTGCGTGATGCCCTGGGTTGCCGGGGTACTGTGCACAGGTTCCGGAAATGGCCAAGGTTGCCACAATTGTAACACCTGACAGGTCTCCTGTCTCTGCAGGGTGGTTGCTCTTTCGCATCAGTGGCCACCATAAGAGGGGCTGTCCTTCGCACTCCTGGGAGGGACTCAATTCTTCTGGCTACTGCGAGCAGGGCATCTACTGCTATTGACCTGTACTCAAGCCTGGCCGCTATCAGCAGTCTCTTGATTGGTTCTCTTAGTCCATGCACAAAGGCCTGTGCCAACATTTGTCCGTGTATCTGATCATGAATAGTGAAGCCTAAAACTTGGAATACTTGCCTCACTCTGCCTTGAAACTTGCCTACAGACTCTGTCTCGGCCTGGCTCATGTTATGTAGGCTGAATGCTTGTCTGGCTTTGGCCCACTCTCTGAGCTGCTCAATTAGCTTTGATCCTGATTCCCAGGAATGCACATCTAATTCTGATGGAAGCTTGAAGTGTTCCTTCATGATTGGCCAGAGTGTTTCACCTGCTTTTGTTTCCATTATGGACCAGAGATCACTACAGGTTGCAGCATATGTCTGCTGGCTCTGCTGCATTCTTCAGTAAAATGGCATGGGGACCATATCTGGGTCTGGCAGATTTTTCAGAATACTGAACACCTGACTAGGGGTGAAGGGCACATAGTGTAAGAGTTCTGGCTCTATCTGCCCCTGCCTATTTGGTGTCTGTGAGTTTCCCCTAGTACTAGGCAGCATGTATGGTGCCCCCTCTTCTTGTTCATCAGAGGAGGAACTGTGCCAGTGTGTGTTTGTCTTGTGTGTGGGTAGGACTCCCCCCAAGACTGCAGCTCCATCTCAGACTTAGCAGGTGCAGTCTCTGATGGCCCACACCTCCCTTCTGCTAGCTGTTGTATCGGGGGGGCACCTGTGTAATGTGTGGGGAGTGATTCACTTTCTTCTCCCAGGATCATAGCTGTCTCTTTAGAGAGGGTGCCCTGTGGAGATTGGGACACCTCATTGTCTGGATTTGGTACTGGGCCATCTGGTGACAATGAACAGAGAGGTGGAGGGGAGAGAGAGAGAGAGCGGAGCAGGGAAGGGTGGAGGAGAGATTGGGAAAAGGAGGAGAAGTGAGAGATGGTGGAGGAGAGGAGGAAGTAGACAAATGAGGAGGAGAGAGTGAAGACGAGGGAGGATGAGAGGTGGGCGTTGGTGATGAAGATGGAGAGGGAGGAGAGGTAAGGGAGAGAGAAGGAGGAGAGATAGGCAGGGGTGGAGAATATAGAGAGGGGAGAGAGGGAGATGCTGAGGGAGGAGGAAATATAGGAGAAAAATAGATAAGAGAAAGGAGGTGGGAGTGTGAGAAGTGGAGATTGAGGGAGATGGGAGGAGGGAAGAGTGGGGAGAGAGGAGATGGAGGGGGGAGCAGACTACTTCCCCTTTCCTGCAGTCACTGAATGCTTGGACTTGTGGTGCCTCTCAGACGGCACAGATTGGAATTTCACTGAAAACACTTTTTCTTCTTTTGTACATGTAAAAAGCAATCCTTTCCTGTTCACACTAACTCTCAGCACCTTCTATGCTGTAAAATCCGCTGTCACTTTTAAAAAAATGCAGACGGCAATCCAGCTTCACTAGCTAAACTTCCCTTTTTCTTTTCAATACATTATGCCATGTTACAGCTTAAAGAAAAACTGTTCTTGCAAAACCACATACTTGACTTTCTGAATAACATCTACTATATCTGTTCCAAAAACTTCAAAAAAAGTGATTGAACCTTAAGAAAAAAATTAGCAACCCTTTTTTTTTCTTGCTTAAAAAGGAAGGAAAAAGCAAAAAACTAATCCGAAATATTTATTTAAAAAAACTTCAAAAGCAGAGGAACAAAATGGAAAATCAAAAATTGACAAGAGAAAGAACCAAAAGCAGTGAAAGCCAAAAAAACTGATAAAAGACGTAAAAATGGAAAAACCCAAAAGAAAAAGCGAAAAATGATCAGGGAATAAAAGATTTTTAAAAGGAAAAAAATCAAAAGTTGATAAAAATTAAAAACCACTCAGAAAAATCAAAAATCAATACAAGTACACTTCCAACAATAAAAAGTGTCCATGCTGAATGCAGTACACACACTTCCCCCTTCCTGCCTGCATCTCTCAGTAAAATCTTCTGAGAACAATGAAAGAGGAAAAAGCAAAATGGAGACAACAGTATGTACTCAAAAAACCCAGCTTTCCCAAAAATTCTCACACTACAGTAAAAGATTTCCACCAAATGCAAGATAAAACATAAAACAGGGAAAAGCAGAGTACTGAACATATGTGACAATATGAAAAATATCAGGGACGCACCGTATAGGCAAAAGAGGAAGTGTAAGAGAAAAGGAAAAAAATCTTTTTCTGCTTCAGATCTTCATGGAAACCAGCAGTGAATTCACAGGTTGATGCACATATACTGTAGACGTCCGGGGAGAAATTGAAGCCCTTTTTTGCGACACGTTTGTCAAACAGCTGCTGGTAACCGATAACTGCCAATCACACTGGGTGCACTGCGGTCGGTGACCCGGGAATGCTAACACTGTACCGGACGTCCTGCCTGGCTCGCCGGTAACAGGATTAGTGATAACTCCCACAAAATTGCCACCACCTGGTACCTGGGTCGGCTTCTCCTGTCCTCCCTATATACAGGTGTGTTGGTGGCAACCTGTCAAGTGATTTGGCTTGCAATATCTCCCCCAAGCTAACACCACCACGTGCCTGGCGATTTGGGGGCTCCTGTCCCTTCCTATGCACGGGTGTTTTTGTTGTGATAGCTTGATATGAGATTCGCCTAGTGATAACTCTCTAAGACCCCACAAACTGTCCCTGGGCAGGCATCTCCTGTCCTCCCCTGTGTCCAGGTGTATTTGTGAGGACTTATCTGAGCAATTCAACTCCCCTGCTATCGGTTTCCCAGCAACCACAAGCAAAAATCAGTCACAGTTTTCACCATCTCTCTCTTCTGGATCTAGACATACAGGACTACAGCAGACACTTAGCTTATCCCAAGGTAGTATCACACAGGATAGGATTGGATACACAGGTCTGCAGTCAGTATCACACAGGATAGGATTAGATACACGGCTCAGCAGACAATATCACACATGATAGGATTAGATACACAGCTCAGCAGACTGTATCACACAGGAGAGGATTAGATACACAGCTCAGCAGACAGTATCACACAGGATAGGAATAGATACACAGCTCAGCAGACAGTATCACACAGGATAAGATTAGATACACAGCTCAGCAGACTGTATCACACAGGAGAGGATTACAGATATGCCCACAGTGGAGAAACTGCCCTCCCCCTTGCCGATACACTAGTCTATGGGCTGTATATGTCACTGTCCTCCTCAGACAGCCATAAAAGCTGTCATAAAAGTTAAGGTGCCAGATTACTGGAGATCGTTGGGACTGCGTATGAGTGGGGAGGCGGAGACAGAGCAGAAGGACAGTGGAGCTGGAGCAGGAAGCACAGTAGCACAGTGGAGAGCCTGGAGTAAGCAGGACAGAGGAGCAAAGAGGCAAGTCACCCACACTCACCACTCTCCATCCTCCAGCTCCAGTGAGTGCTTCTTTCCTCTGCTGTCCACCTTCTCCACATGTACAGCCTCTCCTGACAACACAGGACCTGCTATGCCACAAATGGTCCTTTGATAGAGGATAAGTGGAGCTCAGGGGATAGCATTGGGCTTCAGTAAAATGGCGCCCAGCCACACCTACAGCAGTGAATTGTGCAGCCCACAGGGGCGTGCCCAGTTCACTGATAATGAGGCTGCAATGTTAGAGATAGGGTTGGGAACCGACCACTGTCTCCTATGTCCAGGGACTGCCATATCTGCAGACTGTATGTGTCCTCCACAGATCTGCAAATCAAGATGGCAGCGCCCAGTTGCTACATTAAAACATTATTACAAAAAAAACAAATCCTAGTTAGTACAACATATGCTGTAACAACATGTTTTGCTACTTACTTTTTTTGCAAATAATATAAAATTGCGGCACCTTCCCTTTAAGCAATCCTGTCTTCCTCTCTTTCAAATTCCCTCATCATTGTGAAGGCTCTTGTGAGTGGGTTAAATGCTTTCATTTTCTCTCCAAGAGATGACAGCAGTGCTGGGAAGCACTTTTTATTTGCTTGACTTCTTGTACTTAATGCTTCTTCACTGTCCAAGATATAAATTTGGGCATACTTGAGACAAATTTAACACAGGACTACCCACAGCGGGATGCAATGGGGCAGTCCTGTGTTAAATTTGTCCATGGATTCGAAAACAGTATGGACCATGCCCAGGAGGTGGTGCTACTTGTGCACCCATTGATGCCAAAGCAAAAGAGCTATTGTATTGCCTTATATTAGCATTAAAGTTATTGGAGTGCTGATGCTTTCCTTTCATCAACTTGACTAATTGATCATCCATTCGAATGGGATGTAATTGGATGCGCCCTCTCTTGCATCAGGAAGGGAATGTTTGTCCTGTGCCATTTCGTCTTTAAAATGTTTAGGGTTACATTATATTGTATGGCGGGGCTGCATTATACTCTGTGGGGTGGCTGCATTATACCCTGTAGGGTGGCTGCATTATACTCTGTGGGGTGGCTGCATTATGCTCTGTGGGGTGCAAACATAAAGAGAAAAAGAGGCATACTATAATCCAGGGACCACCCAAAAATTGTGCAAAATTACAAATTTATTAGTCCAAAAAACACACCAAGTTAAAACCATTTATTTTTTGCTTTAAAGGTTCATAGTATAACCATTTCATGTCCAGAGCTATTTAATCTAGTGATTCTTTAGACTTCAATATTACCATATATTCGTATTATGTGTGTCCATGTCCAGGGGGTTCAACCCCATAATGGGGTATTTGTCCAAGGTTTTTAAATGGTTTTAACTTTATAATTAATAAATTTGTAATTTTGCACAATTTTTGGGTGGTCCCTGGATTATAGTATGCCTCTTTTTCTCTTTAAGTTTGCATTTCTTACCGACATACTCCAGGTAAATCCCTTATACTAACATTTGCTGATGGTGCCCTCCGCCTTCTTTCCATATGCTGTGTGGGGTGGCTGCATTATGCTCTGTGGGGTGGCTGCATTATACTATATGTGGGCTGCATTATACTGTATCAAGGATTATGGGGAATAAATTATACTATATGAAGAAATATGGGGTGCATTACAGTATGGGAAGTGAATTGTACTACATGGATGACTATGGCGGTGCATTATACTACATTGAGGACTACAAGGAGTGTATTATATTATATGGAGGACAGAGGAGTATATTATACTATAAGGAGGACAGTGTGTATTTTAATATATGGAGGGCTATGAGGAGTGTATTATACTATATTGACGGCTGAGTATTGTATTATACTATATGGAGGACTGAGTGTATTTTAGTATATGGAGGGCTGAGTAGTGTATTATACTATATGGAGGACGGAGGAGTGTATTATACTATGTCGAGGACTGAGGAGTGTATTTTAATATATGGAGGACTGAGTAGTGTATTATACTATAAGGATGATGGGAAGTGTATAATACTATATGGAGGACTGAGAAGTGTATTTTAATACATGGAGGACTAGATTTAGGACACAAGGACGGGAGTCACGTGCTGACCCTACACATCGTGGTTACTATAGGTACCGTTCCAGCAGCTGGATTACAAAGGCAAACCTATACCACTTATACACACACCTCAAAACCAAGGATCTAGTCATATCCCTGATGAAAGCTCGAGATGTAGAGCTGAAACGTTGGATTGTAACACCACCCTTTTTTGGATTGTAACACCACCCTTTTTTTTCACAATCAATAAAATCACAACAATTAAAGACTGTCGTTGAGAAGACTTTACTTTCATGTTATTAGTGTGCCGGGGTTACTCCTATACTTTAGTCTTGTTTTTTCCCAGAGCACCTAAGTTGGGGTTTGAGCCTGTCATATCTACTTTATAGATTGATCTAATAGTGATTGATCTGTTCCCATCATCAGTTGGTGTAAAGAGGCCAGGAAACAAGCAAACAACTTCAATATTGTCAATCACACTCGTTTAGTGGCCTGATGTCATGGGGCAGTAAGGGGAAAACAGATGATGTGGAACCGGGGCCCCTGAACTGCCCCTCAGGCTAAGGGGGTGCTCTGTCTTTCCTTAACTTGGGGGTACACTTAAAGGTAGTGAGGCCCAAGTCCCTGACCTGTCCCTGTCTCCTGTTTAGCCCTGAGCTAAACCCCCAACCCCCTCCCCAGGAGGTGAGACAGGGAAAAAGTGTATCACACAAAAAAACCCAAAGGAAAGATACAACAGACAGGGTAAAATAAAATAACACAGCTTGCTCTGCTGCAATGCTCCTGGACAGCAGAGTAGCCACTTGACAACAGCAAACAACTGAAGCACCACAGAACTCAACTCCTACACTCCAGCTTGGTTGGTCTCCCAAGAGCAAGTGTATAACCAACAGTGATTTCCAGCACCTGAACACCTTTTATAGGAAGGAGGGGGAGAAGTCACCACCTGCATAATTAATCACATGCAGTTTCCATGCAGTAACCCCGGTGGCCACCGGGGGCAAAAACTCATATTAACCCCGATGACCGAAAAGGAAAAAGGGTTTAGATATGAGGAGATCCAGATTTGACAGATCCAAAAAATGGATCATGACAGTACCCCTCCCTCAAAGAGGGGCCTCTGGACCCTCAAAAAAGCGTTTCACCAAAAACAACACCTATGATGAGGACGCCTGAACACAGTTGAGTTCACCTAAGTAAACACCTGACTCACAGATTTATGGCAAATGCGGTTATGTAGATGTTCCGGAGGTGACACACATCTCCAGAGCGCCGACCTGTGGAACGAATTATGTATGGGCATGACAGAGGGTAACTCCAGCTGGTAGGTCGCTGGGCCGAGAATGGCAGATACCCGATAAGGACCGATAACTCGAGAGTTTCAGAATCCAGCAGCACACTTCCACCGGATGTGATTGGTGGACACCCATACAAACTCGTCCGCACATAGGTCCAGACCTCAACGTTTAATACCACTCATGCATTTGCCAAACAATGGGGAACTCTTCGAAGGACTGACTACAGAGGCGTCCCCCTGTGTCACCACACTCACACCCCCACGATTTTCAGCGGATACCACCACCCTCCGCTGACCCCTCCTCCTAAGAAGACTACGGCTACCAGAGTTAGCTACTGGTGAGGGTTGAGACTGGTCCCTACTCCTGGGCAGCACCTCTGCTGCCCCCACTGAGGAAGAAGGGAACGGTTGTAGCAAGACGGTGAAGACAGTTGCCCCCCCGGGCAGCAGCCCTCACACGACTGCCCCCAGCTGACAACCTCCCCAGACCGCCAATTTATCACCAGGTTGTGTTTCTTTAACCAAGGGAGGCCTAGAACGATGGGTGATGGTATTCCGCCCAAGACGTAGCATGACAGGGACTCCATATGATGATTCCCTATACGAAGATATATATTGTCCACGATTTGGGTAAGGCTCGCCTGGCTTAGTGGGACAGAGTCAATAGCCTGGACGCTTAAGGGTTTGGCTAGCATCCTACACCTGAGGACATGGGTCTGAACAAAGTGGGCATCCACCAGGTTGACTCCAGCTCCACTGTCCACAAGAACAGGAAGGCCCTCAGTTTTCCTCCCCCTACCGAAACCTCTGCCGATAGGGTACACTGAGGGGAAGAAAAGGAGGAAATATACACTCCCTGGTTGTCTTCCTCCACACGACCAGGGGGAGGCTGCTTCTTCAGTGGTGCGGAAGATCTGGCACACACTGGGCAGACTCCTATAAAATGGCCAGTCTGCCCAAAGTAAAAACATGCCAACACACCGGAGCGAACCGCAGGCAACCCCTTTTTGGAAAACACTACTCCAAGCTGCATGGGTTCCTCCGATTGTTCAGGTGTGTCGTCCTCTCTAGCAAGGACTATAGGGGGCACATGTGGTGTATGTCTCTCCCTGAGGTGTCTATCCACCCGGATGGCAAGGGACATGGCGGCCTCCAGCGACCTGGGGGCGGCGTACTGCACCAGAGTATCCTGCAACTTTGGAGACAGACCCTGCACAAATTGACTCCTAAGTGCAGGGTCATTCCACTGCGTGTCAGTGGCCCATCTCCTCTGCTCTGAGCAGTACTCCTCAACAAGCCGACCTCCCTGCTTGATCTTACGGAGACGGGATTCTGCCAGGGAGACGCCATCAGGATCGCCATACACCAGCGCCAGAGCCGTAAAAACCCGTCTACTGACCGTAAAGATGGAGAGCCGGTTGGCAGGGAGAAAGCCCAGGCCTGGGGATCACCCCTAAGTAGGGAAACAATAATCCCCACGCGCTGTTCTTCACTCCCTGAAGAACGGGGGCGAAGCCTGAAATATAATTTACAGGCCTCCTGAAACACAATAAACTTATCTCTCCCTCCAGAAAACTTGTCCGGGAGAGATATTTTAGGTTCTGGTTGAGCCTGTACCTGAGCTGCGGCTCAGGTCCCCACCAACTGCTGCAGTTGTTGCACCATCTCACCCCGCAACACCTTAAGCTCATCGGTGAGAGACTGTAGCATTTGGGCAAAGGCCTGCATTTGAGCCATGGCTCACCAGGAAAAACTGTGACGGTTGGTTATAATGTCACGGGGCAGTAAGGGGAAAACAGATGATGTGGAACCGGGGCCCCTGAACTGCCCCTCAGGCTAAGGGGGTGCCCTGTCTTTCCTTAACTTGGGGGTACACTTAAAGGTAGTGAGGCCCAAGTCCCCAACCTGTCCCTGTCTCCTGTTTAGCCCTGAGCTAAACCCCCAACCCCCTCCCCAGGAGGTGAGACAGGGAAAAAGTGTATTACACAAAAAAACCCAAAGGAAAGATACAACAGACAGGGTAAAATAAAATAACACTTAGCTTGCTCTGCTGCAATGCTCCTGGACAGCAGAGTAGCCACTTGACAACAGCGAACAACTGAAGCACCACAGAACTCAACTCCTACACTCCAGCTTGGTTGGTCTCCCAAGAGCTAGTGTATAACCAACAGTGATTTCCAGCACCTGAACACCTTTTATAGGAAGAAGGGGGAGAAGTCACCACCTGCATAAATAATTAATCACATGCAGTTTCCATGCAGTAACCCTGGTGGCGACCAGGGGCAAAAACTCATATTAACCTCGATGACCGTAAAGGAAAAAGGGTTTAGATATGAGGAGATCCAGATCTGACAGATCCAAAAAATGGATCATGACACCTGAACTCAGCACATGTAATTACAACCAAAATGCTTCTGTGTGATGTGCAATATGTTAGCAATTGGGACCCCATTTTAAACTTTTGCCTAGGGCCCCACTTTGTCTAAAACCAGCCCTGAGTGCAGGAATGAATGTGTCGCATGGATTTATATCTTTTTACATCAATTAAGGATTTTGCTTCTCAGACCTTCTGGGGTCATCACAACACAGAACCAGACCCCAATCAAAGGACAATAAAACTTTCAGTCCTTATCTATGAACTGTTCCAATATTTATGGCCACAATTGTTTATCACTCCCCCATAATGATAGTGCTGCTTCAGGTCAATTGTCTTATCTATTGCATTATTTCTTTCTGTGCTGTGTTGTGTATAAATGTGTTGATTCTTCAGATTTTGCATTAGTCTATATGCCTGAAGTAGTCTTGAAAGCTTGCAATTTGTTTCCATCTTTTCAGTTAGCCATGAAAAGGTATCAACCATTGAGGACTCTCAATTCTAAATTTTGTTCTGTGTTATGTATAGTGCTGTACATAAGGGACATCTGTAGATGTGCACCAGAGCACCTGTGTGGTAATCACATGACCGGTAACACATGATCTATCATGTGACATGTCATATGTTGCATCAGGTGGTGTGGGGGGCTTACACCTTCTAAACTGCCAGGGACCCTGGTTATTCTTAATCCACCCCTGACTGTACATGCTTTTTACAAACCCATATACTGTACTTCTATTGGCCCTTGTTATTCGTGGTGCTGGAAAAAACGGACATGTTTTCATGTTTTTTTCATGGGCACAAGGTCTGAGTAAAAACATGAATAAATACATAGCATCATAGGTTATAATGGGTATGAGTGGTATTCGTGAAAATAAAAGAATACCACACGTTCTGGAAACACGATCGTAGTTGGAATTGTCTGACTGAATTTTACTTATAATAAAAGCAGTTATACCTCCCAAATTTTGAGGATGAGAGAGAGAAATAAACCATCTGTCAAATTTTGAACACGCCCTAGCCATACCCCCAACCCACACCTTTTTACAATATCTTTCCAATAAAAAAACTGTACTTTTCTACAGGCTTTTTTTTAGGCTCCACCAATATGCTTATAGAGAAAAAGAGCACAAAAATACAGAGTTCAGCAGCGTCTATTGAGGCACAGCGGGCGCAGTTTTCCTGAAATCACATCCACTTTGCTTGGACAGTTAAACGCTACAGAATTTACATGGACAGTTAATGTAGCAAATAAAATGCAGTATTTTCATTATATGCGAACACGACCTAAATGTCCAAGCAAAGTGGAAGTGATTTCATGAAAACTCCACCCTTGGTGCATCTAAAGACCATGAACTGTCTGGTTTTGGTGCTTTTTTCTCTATAGACTTATATGTGGAGCCTGAAAAAATGCATGGTAATAAAAAAATCAGTGCTGCAGTTTTAACTGGAGAATCAAAGCTTTTCTGTACTATTAACCAAATATTAAAAATACGATTTCACATCTCCACCAAAAATGCATTAAATAAAGAAGAGGACAGATAGCAGAAATGCAGCAAACACGCAATAATCAGAGGAGATTGTTACCGTGCTTGTGATGCAGATACCTGCAGAAAAAAAACAGTACAAAGATGCAACATTTACGCTTCATGCTAATATGAACTCAGCATTACATTTTTATTACACTTTTAATGGATATAATGGAGAAAAAAAATCAATCACACCATTTTTATTTCATTTACCCATCATCACCAATCTACTGAATGCCTCGTCTCCACCATCTTGATGCTTCTGTGTAGGCTGCATGTTTCCAATATGTGAGCAGACTGCTGCCTGCATCTGATACAGTGGACGAAATAAGTATTTGATCCCTTGCTGATTTTGTAAGTTTGCCCACTGACAAAGACATGAACAGTCTAGAATTTTAAGGGTAGTTTAATTTTAACATTGAGAGATTGAATATAAAAAACAAAATCCATTAAATCACATTGTATAAATTATATAAATTTATCAGCATTTTTCAGTGAGAACTAAGTATTTGATCCCTCTGGCAATACCCATATTATTCGCTTTATAAGATGCTCCTGATTATAAGACGCATCCCAAATTTTAAGGAGAGAAATAAGAAAAAAAAATTTTTTAATAAAATGATGGTGCTTCTTATAATCCATGCGTCTTATTGCTTACCGGGGGTTGGTGGCTGCGGTGAAGCGGGGTCCCAGAATCACTGCTGGAGGAGGCAGGAGTTGGGTGATGCTGCAGGCCGCAGGCAGGGATGAGGGTTTGCTGCGATGTGCAACGCACTGCAGCGGGGGTCTTGTGTTGCTGCTAGGGGGCTTGTGCTGCTGCTAGGGGGGCTTGTGCTGCTGCCAGGGGGGCTTGTGCTGCTGCCGGATTTCAGAACTGAGAGCTCACCTCTCCAGATCTTAGTCCTGAGATCACCATCAGCGCTTGTGCCGCCCCTGGCGGCGGCCATATTGCCAGAGGTCATCACACAGAGGGAACCGAGAAAGTGCCCCGGGGCTCTGGCCTGTCGCAAATTGTCGGCAGAGCCCCTGGCAGTGCTGGAGACACTGCTGGGCACCGGAGTCACCGCTGGGCATTGGAGACACCCACACAGCACCCAGAGACACCCGAACACCCCTGCGGCCTACACCCGGTAAGGCATGTATGCTTTGTAAGACGCATCCCCATTTTTTTCCCCAAGTTTAGGGGAAAAAAGTGCATCTTACAAAGCAAAAAATACGGTATTTGGTGAAAAAACCCTTGTTGGCAAGCACAGCAGTCAGACCTTTTTTTTGTAGTTGATGATGAGGTTTGCGCACATGTCAGGAGGAGTTTTGGTCCACTCCTCTTTGAAGATCATCTCTAAATCATTAAGATTTTGAGGCTGTCACTTGGCAACTCAGAGCTTCAACTCCCTCCATACGTTTTCTATGGGATTAAGGTCTGGAGACTGGCTAGGCTACTCCATGACCTTAATGTGCTAATTTTTGAGCCACTGCTTTGTTTCCTTGGCTGTATGTTTTGGGTCATTGTCTTGCTGGAAGACCCAGCAATGATCCATTTTTAATGTCCTGGCTGAGGGAAGGAGGTTGTCACTCAGAATTTAACGGCACATAGCTTCATCCATTCTCCCATTGATGTGGTGAAATATTTCTGTGTCCTTAGCCGAGAATCACCCACAAAACATAATGTTTCCACCTCCATGCTTGACAGTGGGAATGGTGTTCTTTAGGTCATTGGGTCATAGGCAGCATTTCTCTTCCTCCAAACACAGCAAGTTGAGTTAATGCCAAATACCACAATTTTTGTCTCATTTGACCACAGCACCTTCTCCCAAACCTTCTCCCAATCACTCACAGAATCATCCAGGTGTTCATTGGAAAACTTCAGATGGGCCTGCACATGTGCCTTCTTGAGCAGGAGGGACCTTGTGGGCACTGCAGGATTTTAAACCTTTACGACGTAATGTATTACTAATGGTTTTCTTGGTGACTGAGGTCCCAGCTGCCTTGAGATCATTAACAATTCTCCCCATGTTGTTTTTGGCTGATCTCTCACCTTCTTCATGATCAAGAATACCCCACGTGGTGAGATTTTGCTTGGTGCCCGAGATCAATGTCAAATGACAGTCATTTTGTATTTCTTCCATTTTCTTACTATATTGCACCAACAGTTGTCTCCCTCTCACCCAGCATTCCAGCTTTGTGCAGGTCTATGATCTTGTCCCTGCCATCCTTATATATCTTTGGTCTTGCTTATGTTGTAGAGGTTAAATTCTGACTGATTTATTGAGTATGTGTACAGGAGTCTTTAATAAAGGTGACTATGTAAGACGGCTGTCTTTAATGCAGGTAAGGAATTGATTAAGAGTATCTAACTGGTCTGAAGGAGTAAGAACTCTTAATGGTTGGGAGGGGATCAAATACTTATTTCTCACTGCAAAATGCAAATAAATGTATATAATTTATACAATGTGATTTTCTGTATTTTATTTTTGATATTCTGTCTCTCAATGTTAAAATTAACCTACCCTTAAAATTATAGACTGATCATGTCTTTATCAGTGGGCAAACTTACAAAATCAGCAAGGGATCAAATACTTATTTCCCCCACTGTATGTGATTGAAGGGTGCATTGCATGTTTAAAATATGAGTGAAGTTGTGCTATGATGTGTGACCGGTGTTAGGCGTCGGATTTCTGCGTTTACTCCGCAGGGATCCAGACCCTCACATTCTGCAGTTGCCTGCTGTTTATCTACTGCAGAGGAGAATGCCTTGCAGCAAATCTCTCCTGAGGCTAAGTTCTTCTGTCCTCCTACTGAGCATGCTCATGGGACGATCTCCATTGGAGATCGGGAGTCATGTGCTCAGGTCCCGCTCCAGATCTCATTGGTCCATCTCAGAGATCTGGAAGCTTGCAGAAGGTCCCGGCTGCTATAAAAGGTGCGCATGGCTGTTCCGCCATGCGCTAGTATAGACTAACTTGCTGCTGTGGGTATGAGGACGGATGTTTGATTCTGGTGAATGACTCATTAAAAAACCCCTTCCCTCTGATATTACGTATGTGGTTAGGGACTGAATTTAGAATCAGCGCCAGCGCTCCTCTCCTGCAACATCCACAGCTGCTAGCATCTGACATTGCGCTGGCATCTTAGCCTTGTCGTTTAGCGGCAGTGTCCACACCGCGCTGCAGTAGTAGCCCCTTTGCGTCCGCAGTTGCGACGCTCCGCACACGGTAGGTCTAGACGGACGTAGTGCCGCCGTCTTGGGCTACTCCTGTGACCTGATACCGTGTGTGCGTTTTTACTGAGTACTGTGACTTCAGCAGGGTCAGTCTTTTGGCAACAAGAATCCCATAAATATTATAGGGTGAAATGGAGATGAGGAAGAAAACAACCCACTCCAACACCATATGCACAAGCTCAAAACCTATTATGAATACCAGGAGAAACACAAAGAGCATGCGGTCAGTTTTATATATAAAAGTATCAAAATTTTATTAAATCACAATAGTTCAACAAAATATATCGTAACAAAAGAGTGCTCATTTATAGATGTGGACAGTATATCCTATAAAGCAACCCCTCAGCCTACCACCCAGATGGAAAAAACCTGGTAAGAATACCACTACGAGGAATGTCATACATGTGGTGTCCCATGTCCTCATACCCTTATAACATCAACAGGCCATATCACTACAAGTCAGTGGCCAGACAAATACATATGCTAAATTGCATTAAGGGCATGCCATGAGTTCTTCGTAGAAGTAAATTGCCACAAATCTGCAAAAATGCCCATAGGGAGACTTACCAGGGAGGGGAGGAGGAGGAGAGCCCAACAGTGAAGCCCCCGATGCGCGTTTCGCGGCGTCCCCTGCCGCTTTGTCAAGGAGGAGATAACTGTGGATGTCCAAGTAGGACCTTAAAATAGCCCCTGAACCCGGTCATGTGACCGGTATCTACCAATGATAGAGGTACCTGCGGCGCATGCGCCATGGCGTCTGCAGGTCCTTCACTGCAGCCAGGCATCATACACAGTGCGCACGCACTGGGAGAGCACCCGGGGCAGAGCACCGTACATACAGATGCCGGCCGCAGCGCGGAGTCACAGACAGCATGGCGATGCGCATGGCCATAAATAAAGGGTAGAACATGAGGAAGCCATACTAAGCCCAGCCCAGGATAAAGAGTATATAAAGGGCCAAAGCAGCATCATATGAATTAGGCTTGTGCCCCCACACAAAAAATTATGCATAGACATATGAATAATAAGCACAGATGGACATACAATAGTACAATAGGCATACATTAAGACATGAATAAAATATTGCATCCATTAAATAGATATGCAATGGTTATCATAGGACGTTTAGTTGTAAATGAGCCTACAAAAGAAGCATATATCCATATATGCAAATATGCATAAATAACACATTACGTCCATTGCGTGGGTATATAATATTTCCATAAGAGTGCTTGATTGTAGAGAATGGTGTATCAGATCCACACTACAAGGCTAATCCAGGACCAAACAGAGACACACTGAGAATAACTTAAAACGTGAAAATAGATAAAAGAAAAACAATGAATAAAATATAAAAACAAAAATAAAAAACAACCACTGCTGAGCGGCATGGGAGATACACAGTTATGCGGACACAGTAAAAAGGAGAGGACAAAAAAGACTAGAGTCAGTATAGAGTATGTATCCTCATAGATCAAATACGGGCATAGGAAAGAAAGGTACCACTGCAAATTACCCACTCCAGAATATAGGGCCTTATACAACCTTGGGGTTTTATAGAAATGGGGCGAAGCTTAGAAATTCATTAAGTCCTCTCGGGCTTATGGTGTCCAATCGGACAATCCATTTCACCTCCATTTGTCCGAGAACTTGCCCGAAAGTGTCGAGGAATGGTTTTAAGCTCTGATGGATCAGACAAACTCCTGGCCGCACCAATGTCCAGCACATGTTTACGTATTCGCACCCTCAGCTCCCTGGTGGACACGGACACGGACATGTGGCGTAATAGATGACATTTGATGTGCCGCATGAAATCTGGTGTCTGATCTTATACTCGCTCATACCATCCGAGGAGCTGAAGGTGGAACAGCGCAGGACATTGGTGCAAGCCAGACAGTGCCCACATGAGAAGGATCCACATATCGGACCACTAGAACCAAAGAAGTTCTTAGGGGTGGGTACGTAGTGGCTCTGTACCAATAGATCATTCAAATTTCTTGAACGGCGCGGCGTCATGGATGGGGAGTGTCCCAGGACAGCCCTCAGAGATGGATCTGTCTCCAGAATAGACCAATATTTTTGTAAGATAGCGCGCATATTGCGCCATTCATGATTAAATGTCGAGATGAATCGTATAGGTCCGTCACCATTAGATAGACCACTCTTCTTAGTAGATTGTAGGTGGCCACTGCATGGGGTATGTCTTGCCCTATTATAGCCTGTCTTAACACCTATGACTATAGCCCCTAGTCAGAAAATGATCACTCAAATCCTGGGCTTGTCTCTTGAATCGATCATCGGTGGAGCAGATGCGTCGCATGCGGAGAAACTGTCCGATCAGGATGGCCCTCACCGTGGTTGGATCATGGGCCGATGTTGCATGCAATAGAGAATTTACGGAGGTGGGTTTTCTGAATACGTCCGTCTGAATACGTCGATCAGCATCGACCTCCAGACGGACGTCCAGAAAATCCACACTCCTATCATCATATTTATATGTCAAACGAATGTTGCTACTATTATCATTCAAAGACCTCATGAAATCCCAGAGCTGATCGACAGTACCGTCCCACAAAAACAAAATATCATCTATGAAGCTCGGTCTTTTGTATTTGTATTTGTTTAGCATCTCTGTGAGTTAACTGAGATTGCTGTGCGCACCTGGGTGAAGTTTATCCCTGTGCGCATTTCCGCCATATTGCTACTGCCACCACTTAACAGCGGTTATATCACCTTATGCACGGTGGACCCCGAGCGGCGAACGCACTTCATTATTATTTTTATTTAGTGCGTTCCGCCGTTCCTAACAACCGAATCATGTGCTGTATGTGTTGTAGTGCAGCAGTATCCACACTGAGCAGTGATGAGGCAGTGACCCAGCAAAGTTCAAAGCAAAGTCTCTTTTACTGTTCAGCGTACTCACAAAAATACACAGCACAAAATATCCTCCGGATCGCAATCGGTAAACATATCCTCCAGATTGCAGCCATGTCATCTCTTGTTTACAGCCGGGCACAAGACACTCCACCTCCAAGACCTGTTGCCGTGAGCGACAGCACCACCATGTATGCTGTGGATGCCAGGTCATTCAGCTCCCTGGGCTGTTTGTCTCTGCTTGCCTGTGTTGGCTCACACAGGTGGAGCTCTGCAGAGCCTTCTGCAGTGCACTTTTGCAAAAAACAAACTGACACTGACCCTGACACCCTCTCCGCCCAACACTGTACTGAGAAACCAATGTAGGGACCAGAACCATTGGTTGATGCAAGCATCCCTCCCCTTTGCGTTTCTCCTCCATACTTCATTATGTGACCAACCACCTCCCCATTCTCAGTTGCAGACAACATGCCCCCTTTCCTGACTGACAGTAGACTTGGGCCAGTTTTGAGTGGCCTGGACCTGGTTTATTTGGGGTTTACTATCCCCACAGCTCATCCCATAACCTAAGTACCTGCCTTTGGGCCCTTGGTGCCATCTCCTCTGTACCCTTACCTGTTATGAATGGGTCACCGAGGAGAAAAAAACAAAGCAAGCTAAGTCACAGAAAACCAGAGAGGTTGGTAACTATGCAGATTGCAGATCCCTGATCCTAACCACACAACTAGCAGCAGCCGTGGAGCGTACCTACAATGGTCCTAGACACTTCATCACAGCCGGAGGACTAAATAAGCCTGAAGCAAGAACAGGGGAAAACTAACTGCCCAGAGCAGACCCCAAAGGAAAGACAGCCCCCACACATGTATTGATGGTGAAACAAGATGAAAGCACAAACACAGGCAGGAAAATAGGCTGAGCAAACGATGGGGCCCAAACTAACTAGAAAGGATAGGAAAGGAAAGACATTGTCTGCAATCTGCAAAAAACCCTACAAAAAAAAGTCCAACACTTCTGATAGCAAAATTAACCCTGAAGTCACTAGACTTCTCCCACTATATCAGCACTCTGAAATATTCTGAGACAGAGCAAAAAGAGGCCAATCTAATAAGGGACAAAAAGCAAATTGCCAAATACAGATAAATAAGAGTGGAAATTTAGCGCAGCCCCAGCCGAGGCTGGCTGACCACACAAAAAACTGAATAGACCAACAAAATCAAGAGTGAACATTAGCAGAAAAACTTAGCTTTAGATGACTGGAACAGAGCTGAAAACCAAGACCTGACAAGCCAGAAGGAATCACCAGCACCAGAATAGGGCGTCGGCTGTCTTAAATCCAGTCTGAGATTCCTGAGGTCCAATCGTCATCCTCAATATCAGGTGGCAGATCTCTACTGATTAAATCAGCCTCACTACCTCCTGTTACCACCAGAGGGAGCCTGGAAGGAGAACTCACAACTGGTGGACCAGAAAATGAACTCACAACAGTACCCCCCCTTGAGGAGGGGTCACCGAACCCTCATCCACGCCACCAGGCTGATCAGGATGGGCCCGGTGAAAAGCACGAACCAATCTATTGGCATGAATATCAGAGGCAGAGACCCAAGAATTATCCTCCTGGCCATAACCCTTCCATTTGACCAAATACTGGAGTCTCCGTCTAACCAATTGAGAATCGAATATTTTCTCTACCTCATATTCCACATTGCCTTCAACCAACACAGGGTCAGGAGGTGCTGCCATAGGAACCACTGGCTCAACAAACCTCTTCAACAGAGATCTGTGAAATACGTTATGGATCTTGAACTTAACTGGAAGAGTCAATCAAAAAGAAACAGGATTAAGAATCTCCAAAATCTTATAAGGTCCAATAAATCTTGGCTTCAATTTTGGAGATGCAACCTTCATAAGAATATTCTTAGACTACAACCAGACCATATCACCCACTTTAAACTGGGGACCAATGGTCCTATGCCAGTTGGAAAATTGCTGGGCTTTTTCCTGAGAGAGTGACAACTTATCCACCACTTGGTCCCATATCTGCTGCATTCTCTCAACCACAGTGTCCACACCTGGGCAGGACGAAGATTCCACTTGCCCTGAAGAGAATCGAGGATGAAACCCAAAATTACAGAAAAAGGGTGACATCAAAGTGGCAGAACTAGCTCTATTGTTCAGTGCGAATTCGGTCAAGGGCAAAAATGAGACCCAATCATCCTGATCAGCAGATATAAAACATCTCAAATAAGACTCCAAGACCTGGTTTGTTCTCTCAGTCTGTCCATTGGTCTGGGGATGAAACGTGGAGGAGAAGGATAACTGAATTCCCAGATTGGAACAAACGGCTTTCCAGAATCTGGAAACAAACTGGACTCCTCTGTCGGACACAATGTTCTCAGGATTCCCATGTAACCGAACCACCTGTTGTAAAAACAAGGGCACCAACTCAGCGGAAGATGGCAACTTTGGGAGTGGTACAAGATGGACCATCTTCGAAAATCTATCACAAATCACCCAGCTAACAGTCATTCTCTGAGAGACAGGAAGATCAGAAATAAAATCCATTGAGATATGGGTTCATGGCCTCTTGGGTACCGGCAGGGGCATCAGCAACCTACTAGAACGAGAACAGGGTTTAGACCGAGAACAAGTCCCACAGGACTGTACAAAATTCCTGACGTCACGAGATAAGGCAGGCCACCAAAAAGACCGACTCACCAAATCTCTGGTACCAAAAATACCTGGATGACCAGCCAATGCGGAGCAATGAATTTCAGACATCACTCTCTTTCTCCACTGGTCAGGAAAATACAATTTTCCCATAGGGCAACGCTCAGGTTTATCCTCCTGAAATTCCTCCAGGGCGCGTCGGGCGAAATGGCAGAAAGAACAACCCCCTCATCTAGGATGGTAGTAGGTTCGGTCACATTAAGAGAATCGGCAAAGACACTCCTAGAAAGGGTGTCTGCCTTAACATTCTTGGTGCCCGGAAGAAAAGAGACCACTAAATTAAAACTCGTGAAAAACAAGACCCATCTAGCCTGTCTAGGATTCAAGCATTTGGCCGACTTCAGATAAATCAAATTCTTGTGATTGGTGACGACCACAACTTGATGTCTAGCTCCCTCCAACCAATGTCTCCAATCCTCAAATGCCCATTTCATGGCCAACAATTCCCGATTCCCCACGTCATAGTTGCGTTCAGATGGGGAGAACTTTCGAGAAGGCACAGGGATTCATCTTAGAAGTCACAGGGACTTTTTGGGACAAAACAGCTCCTGCACCAATCTCAGAAGCATCTACTTCCACCTGAAATGGAAGTGAGACATCAGGTTGCCGTAAAGCTGGAGCTCCAGTAAATCTCTGCTTAAGCTCCTGAAATGCTGAAATAGCCTCAGGAGACCAATTCAGCACATCAGCGCCCTTCTTGGTCAGATCAGTCACTGGTTTGACAATACCAGAAAAATTACCTATAAATTTACAATAGAAATTAGCAAAACCCAAAAACTTCTGGAGGGCCTTCAAAGAAGTAGGCTGAACCCAATCATAAATGGCCTGTACCTTTCGCCGGGTCCATTTGAATAGTCAATGGAGACAAGATAAATCCCAAAAATGAAATCCTCTGTACACTAAAGAGACATTTCCATCCCTTAACAAACAGGGAATTCTCCCTCAAAATCCGGAACACAGTCCGGACGTATTCCACATGAGAATCCCAATCACTAGAAAAGATCAAAATATCATCCAGATAGATGATCAAAAACTTATCCACAAAGTCACGGAAAATACCATTCATGAAGGACTGGAAGACAGAAGGGGCATTAGTAAGCCCAAAAGGCATCACCGGGTACTCAAAATGTCCCTCCGGAGTATTAAACTCCATCTTCCATTCATACCCGTGCTTGATGCGAATAAGATTATACGTCCCCCTGAGGTCAAGCTTAGTAAACCAGCAGGCACTCTTAACTCTGGAGAATAAATCAGACATCAGAGGTAACGGGTACTGATATATAACCGTCATCTTGTTAAGGGAATGATAATCAATACACGGTCTTAATGAACCATCTTTCTTGGCCACAAAAAAAACCAGCACCTAAAGGTGACGAGGATGGTCTAATATGACCCTTCTCCAATGACTCCTTAATATAGGATCGCATAGCATCATGTTCGGGTACTGATAAGTTAAAAAGCCGACCCTTGGGAAATTTACACCCAGGCATCAACTCAATTGCACAGTCATAACTCCTATGAGGAGGCAAAGATGCAGACTTGCTCTCACAAAACACATCAGAAAAATCGGCTAGATAGTCAGGAATATCATGAGACTGAGGAGTGGTGGAGAAAACAGGAGCGTCCCTAAGAACACACTGACAACCCCAACTCACCACAGACCCAGATTTCCAATCCAAAACTGAATTATGAGTTTGCAACCAAGGAAAACCCAGAACGATAGTATCATGCAAATTATGCAGCACCAAAAATTTATAATTTTCTTGGTGGTCTGGGGCAACTCGCATTGTCACCAGGGTCCAAAACTGAGGTTTATTCTCCGACAAAGGAGTAGCATCTATACCCCTCAAAGGAATAGGCGTCCGCAGAGGCGTCATGGAAAAACAACAACGTTTAGCAAAGTCCAAATCCATCAGATCCAACGCTGCTCCTGAATCCACAAAAGCCTTCGTGGAAAACGTGGATAAGGAGCAGATCAGAGCAATTGCTAAAAGAAACTTAGGTTGTACACTGCCCACAGCAAATGTGTGTGCAAAACGTTTCTCTCATTTAGGGCAGACAGAAATAGTATGAAAGATGTCTCCACAGAAAAAACACAGCTTATTACGCCTTCTAAACTCCTGACGTTGCGCCTTAGACAAAACCCATCACATTGCATAGGTTCAGACGTTTGTTCAAAAGGTGGCAGCGCCTCCCGAGTAGTTTTACGTTCACGTAAACGCTGATCAACTTGAATGGCTAATGACATAGAATCATCCAGACCAGAGGGAACAGAAAATCCCACCATAGCATCTTTTAAGGTCTCTGATAAACCCTTCCGAAGGAGAGCTGCCAATGCACTAGCATTCCATGTAGTAAGGACCGCCCACTTTTGGAATTTTTGACAGTATAACTCTGCAGAATCCTGACCCTGGTTTAATGCCAACAGGGTTCTCTCAGCTTGATCAACAGCATTAGGTTCATCATACAACAACCCCAAGGCTTGAAAAAATGCATCCACATTAGTCAGAATAGGATTTTCAGGTGTCAGAGAAAAAGCCCAATCCTGGGGATCGCTGCGCAGCAAGGAGATGACAATTTTAACCTGCTGCACAGAGCTCCCCGATGAGTTAGGCTTCAAGGCCAGAAATAATTTACAATTATTCTTAAAATTCAGAAATTTATACCCATCCCCAGAATACACATCAGGAGTAGGGATCTTAGGTTCAGCAGCATGTGACTGAATGAGGTAGGAGGAAATTCCCTGCACTTCAGCAGCAAGTTGCTCCACACGCTCAGACAATTGCTTAATCTCCATTAGGTAAAAAAAGATCCTCGTTCGGCCCCAGAGAAAAAGAGGAAAAAATATAAAAAAAAAAAAAATTCTGACACTTTTCTTTTCTTTTTTTGTTTTTAACAACTCTCTCCTGCTTTTGAGTACCCTAGAATCTGCGGTATGGCTGGTGATTCTGTTATGAATGGGTCACCGAGGAGAAAAAACAAAACAAGCTAAGTCACAGAAAACCAGAGAGGTTGGTAACTATGCAGATTGCAGATCCCTGATCCTAACCACACAACTAGCAGCAGCCATGGAGCGTACCTATGATGGTCCTAGATGCTTCGTCACAGCTGGAGGTGTTATGAATGAGTCACCATAGGAGGCAAAAACAGAAATGCTAGCTAAGTCCAGAAAACCAGAGAAGTTGGCAGCTAATGGATTGCAGACCCCTGAACCTATCAACACAACTAGCAGTAGACGTGGGGGTTTCCTACGATGCCCTAGACCCCTCGATCACAGCCGGAGGACTATATAGCCTAAAGACAGAAAGGGAAATCTAAACTGCCCCAGAGCAGACCCCAAAGCAAAAGGCAGCCCCCAACATATAATGACGGTGAAGCAAGAAGAAAGAACACTAACACAGACAGAAAGATAGACTGAGCAAAGACGGGGTCCAAGCTAACTAGATAGGAAAGGACAGGAAGGCTGCTGTCTGCAATCCGTAAAAAACCCTATGAAAATAAGAGCCAACAGACTGACAGTGAAAAAGGCCCTGAAGATGCTAGGCTTCAAAAAGGCTATGTCAGTACTCAGGAATATTCTGAAGACAAAGCAACCGGCAAAAGGAGATTCAGCTCACCCCAGCAGGGAATGGCAGAATCCAGAAAAGCAAGGAAAACAAAAACAAAACACAAATGCTAACAGGCAAAGCAGAAAACTTAGCTTTAGAGGAGCAGGAATCAGACTGGTCTCTTAGAAGTCCACAGAGAAATCACCCGCAGGGCAGAAGGGCGTCGGCAGCCTTATATCCAGTCCGTGACTCCACTCAGCCAGTCATCATCACTAGGCTCAGGTGCCTGATAATCAGGCTCATTACCTTCCTTTACCAGAATAGGGAGTTCACCAGACCTCAGTGACGAAGGGGAAAATGAACTCACAACAGTACCTCCCCCTTGAGGAGGGGTCACCGAACCCTCAACCACGCCACCAGGGCGATCAGGGTGAGCCCGATGAAAGGCACGTACCAATCTTTTGGCATGAATATCAGAGGCAGAGACCCAGGAATTATCCTCCTGACCATAACCCTTCCACTTAACCAAATACTGGAGTCTCCGTCTAGCCAGACGGGAATCCAGTATTTTCTCTACCTCATATTCCATGTTACCTTCAACCAATACAGGGTCCGGAGGTGCCACCCCAGGAACAACTGGTTCAACAAACCTCTTCAACAAGAACTTATGGGTCACATTATGGATTTTAAATGTGACAGGAAGAGCCAAACGAAAAGAGACCAGATTAATAATCTCCAAAATCTTGTAAGGTCCAATAAATCAAGGCTTAAACTTAGGAGAAGCCACCTTCATAGCAATATTTTTTGATGATAACCACACCATATCACCAATCTTAAACAGGGGACCAATGGTCCTATGTCGATTGGAAAACAGCTGGGCCTTTTCCTGGGAGAGAGATAACTTATCCACCACTTGGTCCCAGATCTAGTGCATTCTCTCCACCACAGTGTCAACACCTGGGCAGGCAGAAGGCTCCACCTGCCCTGAAGAAAATCGAGGATGAAACCCAAAATTACAAAAAAAAGGGGACATCAAAGTGGCAGAACTAGCTCTATTATTTAAAGCAAATTCGGCTAAGGGCAAAAATGAAACCCAATCATCCTGATCAGCGGAAATAAAACATCTCAAATACGACTCCAAGGTCTGGTTTGTTCTCTCTGCCCATTGGTCTGAGGGTGAAAAGCAGAGGAGAAGGACAACTGAATTCCCAGCTTGGAACAGAAAGTCCTCCAAAATCTAGACATAAACTGAACTCCTCTGTCAGATACAATGTTCTCAGGAATCCCGTGCAAGCGAACCACCTGTTGCAAAAACAGGGGCACCAACTCAGATCAAGACGGCAACTTAGGGAGTGGCACAAGATGAACCATCTTAGAGAACCTATCACAAATCATCCAAATATCAGTCATTCTTTGAGAGACCGGCATATCAGAGATGAAATCCATTGAAATATGGGTCCATGGCCTCCTGGGGACCGGCAAAGGCATCAACAACACAATAGAGCGAGAACAAGATTTAGACCGGGAGCAAGTCCCACAGGACTGCACAAAATTCCTGACATCATAAGACAAGGTGGGCCACCAAAAAGAGCGACTCACCAGATCTCTATTTCCAAAAATACCTGGATGACCAGCCAATGCAGAGCAATGAACTTCAGACATCACTCTCTTCTTCCACTGGTCAGGAATATACAACTTTCCACTGGGACAACGCTCAGGTTTGTCCTCCTGGAATCTTGCAGAGCAAGTCTCAAATCGGGCGAGATGTCAGAAAGAACTACCCCTTCGCCTAAGATGGTAGCAGGCTTGGTCACCACAGGAGAATCAGCAAAGAAGCTCCTAGAGAGGGCGTCTGCCTTGACATTCTTAGTTCCAGGAAGAAAAGAGACCACAAAATCAAAACGTGTAAAAAACAAGGCCCACCTAGCCTGTCTAGGGTTCAAGCGTTTAGCCGACTCTAGGTAAATCAAATTCTTGTGGTCAGTGAAGACCACAACTTGATGTTTAGCTCCCTCCAACCAATGTCTCCACTCCTCAAATGCCCATTTCATGGCCAACAGTTCCCGATTCCCCACATCATAGTTACGTTCAGATGGAGAGAACTTTCAGGAAAAGAATGCACAGGGATTCATTTTAGATGTTACAGGATCCTTTTGGGACAAAACAGCTCCTGCACCAATCTCAGAAGCATCCACCTCTACCTGGAACGGGAGTGAGACATCAGGTTGCCGCAAAACCGGGGCGGAGGTAAATCTTCGCTTCAGCTCCTGAAAGGAAGCAACAGCCTCCGGAGACCTATTCAACACATCAGCACCCTTCTTAGTCAGATCAGTCAATGGCTTGGCAATACTAGAAAATTTTGCTATAAATTTCCGATAAAAATTAGCAAAACCCAAAACTTCTGGAGGGCCTTCAAAGAAGTGGGCTTAACCCAATCATAAATGGCCTGTACCTTGGCCGGGTCCATTTCAGTAGTTGACGGAGACAAAATAAATCCCAAAAATGAAATCCTCTGTACTCCAAAAAGGCATTTCGATCCTTTGATATACAGGGAATTCTCCCTCAAGATCCGAACACAGTCCGAATATGTTCCACATGAGAATCCCAATCCTTGGAGAAGATCAAAATATCATCCAGATAGATAATCAAAAATTTATCGACAAAGTCTCGGAAAATATCGTTCATGAAGCGCTGGAAGACAGAAGGGGCATTAGTGAGCCCAAAAGGCATCACCAGGTACTCAAAATGTCCCTCCGGAGTATTAAACGCCGTCTTCCATTCATCCCCCTTCTTAATGCGGATAAGATTATACGCTCCCCTGAGGTCAAGCTTGGTAAACCAGCAAGCACTTCTAACTCTAGAGAATAGATCCGAAATCAGGGGTAACGGATACTGATATTTAATAGTAATTTTGTTGAGGGCATGATAATCAATACAAGGCCTTAAAGAACCATCCTTTTTGGCCACAAAAAAAAAACCCGGCACCTAAGGGTGAAGAGGATGGTCTAATATGAACCTTCTCCAACGCCTCCTTAATATAGGATCGCATAGCCTCGTGCTCGGGTACAGATAAATTGAAGAGCCGACCCTTGGGAAATTTACACCCCGGGCTCAGTTCAATTGCACAGTCATAACTCCTATGAGGAGGCAAAGATGCAGACTCATTCTCACTAAATACATCATAAAAGTCCGCCAAATAGTCAGGAACATCATGCGACTGAGGAGAGGTGGAAAAAACCGGAGCCTCACTAAAGGCACACCGACAACCCCAACTCACCACAGACACAGATTTCCAATCCAAAACAGGATTATGAATTTGCAACCAGGGAAACCCCAGAACAACGGCATCATGCAGACCATGCAACACCAAAAATCTGCAATTTTCTTGATGGTCTGGGGCGACCCGCATGACCACCTGGGTCCAAAACTGAGGTTTATTTTTCGCCAAAGGAGTAGCATCAATCCCCCTCAAAGGGATAGGCATCTGCAGAGGTGTCATCAAAAATCCACAACGTTTAGCAAAATCCAAATCCATTAGGTTTAGCGCTGCTCCTGAATCCACAAAAGCCTTGGCGGAAAATGTGGACAGGGAGCAGATCAGAGTAATTGCCAGAAGAAACTTAGGTTGAACACCACCAACAGAAAACGTGTGTGCAAAGCGTTTCTCTCGTTTAGGACAAACAGAAATAATATGCGAGGCATCTCCACAGAAAAAACACAGCTTATTACGCCTTCTGAACTCCTGACGTTGCACCCTAGACAAAACTCTATCACATTGCATAGGTTCAGACGTCTGTTCAACCAGTGGCAACACCTCTCATGTAATCCTGCGTTCAAGTAAACGCCGATCAACCTGAATGGCTAATGACATAGAATCATCCAGACCAGAGGGAACAGGAAATCCCACCATAGTTTCTTTTACGGCTTCTGACAAACTCTTCCGAAAGAGAGCAGTCAAGGCATTATCATTCCAGGTAGTAAGGACCGCCCACTTTCGGAACTTTTGACAGTACAACTCTGCAGAATCTCGACCCTGGTTCAATGCCAACAGGGTCTTTTCAGCCTGATCAATAGCATTATGTTCGTCATACAACCCCAAGGCTTGAAAGAATGCGTTCACGTTAGTCAGAATAGGATCATCTGGTTTCAAAGAAAACGCCCAATCCTGGGGATCGCCACGCAGCAAAGAGATGACAATTTTAACCTGCTGCACAGAGCTCCCTGACGAGTTAGGCTTCAAGGCAAAAAATAATTTACAATTATTTTTGAAACTCAAAAATTTAGATCGATCCCCAAAAAATACATCAGGTGTAGGGATCTTTGGTTCAACAGCATGCGAACGAGCAAGGTAGGCGGAAATTCCCCGCACTTCCGCAGCGAGCTGCTCCACATGATCAGACAATTGCTTTATCTCCATTGAGAGAAAAAAAAATTCCCCCTACGGCCTCAGAGATATAGAGGAAAGAATATACACACTCTTCTCTTTTTTTTTTTTTTTTTTTTAAACACAATTCTTTCCTGCTATTGAGTACCCTAGGATCTGCGGTATGGCGGGTGATTCTGTTATGAATGAGTCACCGTAGGAGGCAAAAAAAAAAATGCTAGCTAAGTCCAGAAAACCAGAGAAGTTGGCAGCTAACGGATTGCAGACCCCTGAACCTATCAACACAACTAGCAGTAGCCGTGGGGGGTTCCTACGATGCCCTAGACCCCTCGATCACAGCAGGAGGACTATATAGCCTAAAGACAGAAAGGGAAATCTAAACTGCCCCAGAGCAGACCCCAAAGCAAAAGGCAGCCCCCAACATATAATGACGGTGAAGCAAGAAGAAAGAACACTAACACAGACAGAAAGATAGATTGAGCAAAGACGGGGCCCAAGCTAACTAGATAGGAAAGGACAGGAAGGCTGCTGTCTGCAATCCGTAAAAAACCCTATGAAAATAAGAGCCAACAGACTGACAGTGAAAAAGGCCCTGAAGACGCTAGGCTTCAAAAAGGCTATGTCAGTACTCAGGAATATTCTGAAGACAAAGCAACCGGCAAAAGGAGATTCAGCTCACCCCAGCAGGGAATGGCAGAGTCCAGAAAAGCAAGGAAAACAAAAACAAAGCACAAATGCTAACAGGCAAAGCAGAAAACTTAGCTTTAGAGGAGCAGGAATCAGACTGGTCTCTTAGAAGACTAGGGAGTTCACCAGACCTCAGTGACGAAGGGGAAAATGAACTCACAACATGGAGGACTAAATAAGCCTGAAGCAAGAAAAGGGGAAAACTCACTGCCCCAGAGCAGACCCCAAAGGAACGACAGCCCCCCACACATGTATTGACGGTGAAACAAGATGAAAGCACAAACACAGGCAGGAAAATAGGCTGAGCAAATGATGGGGCCCAAACTAACTAGAAAGGATAGGAAAGGAAAGACACTGTCTGCAATCTGCAAAAAAAACCCTACAAAAATAAAGTCCAACACTTCTGATAGCAAAATTAACCCTGAAGTCACTAGACTTCTCCCACTATATCAGCACTCTGAAATATTCTGAGACAGAGCAAAAAGAGGCCAATCTAATATGGGACAAAAAGCAAATTGCCAAATACAGATAAATAAGAGTGGAAATTTAGCGCAGCCCCAGGCGGGGCTGGCTGGCCACACAAAAAACTGAATAGACCAACAAAATCAAGTGTGAACATTAGCAGAAAAACGTAGCTTTAGATGACTGGAACAGAGCTGAAAACCAAGACCTGACAAGCCAGAAGGAATCACCAGCACCAGAACAGGGCGTTGGCTGTCTTAAATCCAGTCTGAGATTCCTGAGGTCCAATCGTCATCCTCAATATCAGGTGGCAGATCTGTATCAGCCTTACTACCTCCTGTTACCACCAGAGGGAGCCTGGAAGGAGAACTTACAACTGGTGGACCAGAAAATGAACTCACAACACTTACCCGTGCCTCAGTGGTTATTTACCGCCGAAACGCCGAGGTCCACCCTGGCAATTCCGGGCATACATTCGTACCATGTCTCACCCGAACCGAAGCTTCCTGATGCTGCTGTCTAGCAAGAGCTCAATCCATTTTACCTCGACCTATGGTCACATCCTTGGCCAGTGCCAGAGGGTTTCTCGTGCATACGTCCCTAGTCGTCTCTGCGACCACACATTCCAGGTTCCTCCAGGCTTTCTTTTATTTGCGTGTTTCTGCTTGGGTCCCTGGAATTGGACTGTCCTGAACTTACCACGGGACATTTCCAGCTCGGGGTTTGGTGGGGTCTCCTTGATCTCGCCTGCCAATATCTTTAGGTCAAGCCTATCAAGGTTACACTGTGTGTCTAGGTTGGCAACCCCTATGACTCAGGATCTTTGGGTTTTGCGCCCAGAATATCATTTACCTTGGAAGGGTTAACCCTGGTCTCCCACAGGGACAAGAACAGGGGCAAGTCTCTTCCCAACACAGTCCCATATGGAAGGGTTTTTGCCACTCCCACCACATGTTTAATGTTCCCACATGATGTGGAAAAATTAACCTCCGTAGTCAGGTACTCCCGGATTTCCCCAAGAAAACCCATCACCTCCACTTTCCATCCTTTGCGGATATCCCTGGCAACAAGGGACCCATGGACCAAAGTCAATATGCTCTCTGAGTCCAGGAGATCATCGGCTTGGCACCCGGTGACGAGTACCTGGCACAGCTGCGGTTTGCAACATGAAGTGTTTGGCAAAAGTCTAAATGTTTAGCAAACTGAACCATACGGAACGTTGAAAATTTTGCTCATCTCTAGTCTCTACTGCCCATTGAATGAGATGTTATGATGGGTTTACAAAACTCTTCAATGGACCCCCTAATACACAGAAGGTCATAAGTAACTATCATCCACACCCCCGAGATGCCAACTTTCGGTACATTGCAGCTAGCAGGTCCAATAACATTTGTACTCAGACCTTGCAATACTGTATGGCTGATAAATGTAAGCCTACAAAGTTTTAAAATGCTTTTCATCAGTTTTAGAGACCACAAAAATGTACCCAGACCACATGAATCTTTGCAACATATGCACTACGTGCTGTGAGGATTCTCCAGTGCTGCCACAGAAGGCAGTGGTTTTGTTACTGCAAGTATGCGATATGCACTCTCCCAGCCACAATCAAGCTAGACTGTTTCCAGCCTCTCTCAATATATTTGCAATGAGTGAGGTCACGGACATCTAGTTGGAATGTGGCTGGGACTATATAGTGCAGTGCACGTGATGTGATGTGTCGCATAGTCAGATTTCAGATATGTAAGTCCAAACAACCCATTTAATGGCTGTGGTCAACCAGTGTTAATGCACCACAAGACTAGCTTTTTTATTTGTAATAGATATTTATTCATGCATGCACAATATACTTAAATACATACTGAAATTATTGTCATTTTTATTTTGTGTGCCTATGGATTAGTAGTATCAGTATTATATCCTTTGCTTACACAGAAAAACTCATGAAAAGAGAAAAGGTCCCCTTAGGCTGGTTTCACACTTGCGTTTTTTTTCGCGGTATTTTAGCGCTAAATAGCGCATGCGGTTTTTTTCCTATACTTTGCATGGGATGCGCTTATGTGCGCATACACATGCGTTTGTACGCGTTTTACCGCGCATGCGTTTTTTTGCGGTATGCGCTCGGGCGCACAAAATGCAACCTGTTGCATTTTTTGGTGCGTCCGACTTGCCTCAAAAAAACGCATGCGCGCGCAATGCGTTTTTTTACAGCAAGACACCCATTATAGTCTATGGGTGCGCATATGTGCGCATTGGCATGCTTATGTATGCGTTTTTTTGCACATGCATTTTTTTTTGTTAACCATGGAATTTAGGGGTTTGGGTTAGAGTTAGGGTTAGTTAAGGGGTTTAGGGTTAGGGTTAGGGTCAGGGTCAGGGTTAGGTTTAGGGTCAGGGTTAGGGTTAGTTAGGGTTTAGGGTTTGGGTTAGGGTTAAGTATGGTTTGGTTAAGGGTTAGGGTCAGGGTTAGGGTTAGCGTTAGGGTTAGGGTCAGGGTTAGGGTTAGGGTTAGGTTTAGGGTCAGGGTTAGGGTTAGTTAGGGTTTAGGGTTTGGGTTAGGGTTAAGTATGGTTTGGTTAAGGGTTAGGGTCAGGGTTAGGGTTAGGGTTAGGGTCAGGGTTAGGGTCAGGGTTAGGGTTAGGGTTAGGGATAGGGTTAAGTATGGTTTGGTTAAGGGTTAGGGTCAGGGTTAGGGTCAGGGTTAGGGTTAGGGTTAGGGTTAGGTTTAGGGTCAGGGTTAGGGTTAGTTAGGGTTTAGGGTTTGGGTTAGGGTTAAGTATGGTTTGGTTAAGGGTTAGGGTCAGGGTTAGGGTTAGGGTCAGGGTTAGGGTTAGGGTTAGGGTCAGGGTTAGGGTTAGTAAAGTCATGGTTTGGGTTAGTGTGAGGGGCCACCTAATGTTGGAAAAAAACGCAAACGCGGTAAAAACGCACTAAAAACGCATACAAACGCATAAAAACGCTGCGTTTTTTTCATGCATGCTCATAAAAATGCTTGAAAAAAACGCAGCAGTTGTATGCTTCTGTATGCGTTTTTTCAATGCGTTTTTTTGCGGGAAAACGCGCTGCAAAAAAAAGCAAGTGTGAAACCAGCCTTACATTTAGCGATGCACCAGCGATCCCGACAGTGATCCGACTCGGTCAGGATCACTGGTGCATCGCTAAATGGTCGCTAGTGAGCTGCCAAAAAGGCAGATCTCACCAGCGATGCAGCAGCGGTTGGGGGTCGTTACTTACCTGTCAGACTGCAGCTCTGGTGGCGACTTCCTCCCGCGTCCATGGAGTAGCTCGTCGGCTCCAGCAGGAAGTCGACAACGAGAAATGGACCAGGACGATCTCGCGCGATCAACGATAGCCAGTGGGGAGGCCTGTCTGAGGTAAGTATCACATGTAGCGATATCGCTACCGATATCGCTGTTGCGTCACAAAATCGGTGACGCTTTAGCGATATCGCTAGCAATGTCGCTATGTGTAAAAGGCCCTTAACTCAATCCCTTTTGAAGAGGCAGGAGTTAATTAACATGGATTCTGAAAAAGTAAAACTAATAGCAACAGAGCACTTTATCTTCTCTCATTTACTTTTCTGTCTCATGACAACTGTTCTCTACTGGAGATTTGCACAGTTTCCATAGATTAAATACTTTTATTTGCTTGGCTGCTGAAGTGCAGAAGGACAATCAGATAGCAGAGGGATTTCCAAAAAGAGCTTTATCAAAATGTGAATTATTTCTGTGAATAATATGCATTTACTGTGTACAGTATAAAGTTAGACCTTCAAGGGACCTCTGTCCATGAATTCATGTGCATACAGAAATCTCTGGCAATAAGAAAAGAGCAGATACACATAAAATGCTGCACCATACAAAAGGACATATAACTAGAATATTTAAGTTCTCCATACAAATTTGAACTTAGCTGCCATTTAGCTTTACAAGAAATATTACAAAATAAAAGTAAGATAATATAACTTTTTTAAAGAAGTATTTTTATTTTATAAATGGGCAACAGCTTTTAAAAATAGAAATGTCTTGCAAGTTTTCTCATTCTTTTGTGAACTTAAGAACCTGACCTGTAAAATAAAGAGCTTGAGAAATTTGGAAACAGAACTAATGAGATAAGATTTTAAGCCAATGTAAGAAAATTTCATAAGGTTGCAGAGACTACACCAAGAATAATGCAGAAACTGATTATAAAACAGCTTGTAAAAATGTATCATATTCATTACACATACTGAACGGAGAGTCCAAATAAGATGCGAGTCTATCCTTAGAGAAAATAAGATAGTGTTCAGCATTGCTTAGACAATGAGATAGGATACTGTATTTTGCAGATTCTAAGACCCACCGGATTTCAAGAGGCACCCCAAATTTTGGGAAGTAAAATAGGAAAACATTTTTTTTATAAAATGGTGGTGCATCTTATAATCTGCTTTTGTAGTAGCTTACCTGTGGGTGGTGGCAGTGGAGCAGGGGTCCAGGTGACAGGGTCACTGCTGCAGGAATCTGGCAGCAGAAGCAGGAGATGCCATGGGTCCTAGGCTTGTAGGAGGTGATGTTCATCAGAGGTAGGAGTGGGGTGATGCTGTGGGCCCCAAGCTTGTAGGAGGGGGTGTTCAACGGTGTGATGGCTCCGTCAACATTTTGTGAAAGCCCGAAACCCAGAAACTTTCCATGCTTTTCAATGCGATGGACTTCAGGAAAATGGTCGCCAGAGATCGCGCATGTGTAATTGACATGCCGAGATCTCAATCTGCGCATGCCACTGGTGACCCTGCTGGTGCACTGTCACCGTTGTGGTGATTTGCGCATTGTGGTGAATTTTTTAGGCTAGGGACCCACAGAGAATTGCAGCATA
The DNA here is from genome assembly GCF_039654945.1 of Dendrobates tinctorius. NCBI lineage: Eukaryota > Metazoa > Chordata > Amphibia > Anura > Dendrobatidae > Dendrobates > Dendrobates tinctorius. Next base: position 19,511,632 of record NW_027361770.1, read on the forward strand.
ACATATCAGTGGGCTTCATACAGTCTGATCAGAATGTTAAACTAAGCACCACAGGTTCAGTTTTGTAAAAATTTTTCCTAGCAGCATTAGGACATTGATGAGTGGTCCATATCTCTTTTTTATTTCAGTAATGGCGCATGGCACTACATTCTGTTGCTTACTTGGGAAAAGAACAAGGGGAATAACATAGGAATATTAAATACCTTAAAGATTGTGGTAATGTAATAGGGAAGTATTGAATATACAGTTTAAGGTTATGTCATACTACAACGTATGCAGGATGGTCATGGCTAACAGCCAGATGGTCCGTGATACGTATCTAAAGAGAAAGGAAAAGGAGAAAACCGACCATGAAGCCCAGAATGAACACAAATAATAGAGAAAATGTATATGCTTAATTAAAGGGGTTGTGCCATGAACAAAAGTATATTTCAATCAACAGATATTGGAATAAAAATAATTTCCACAATTGGATGTGTTTAAAAATAATGCTCCTGTTCTGGGATAATCTTATAAATGTGCCCCTGCTATGTACTGTGTTATGGCTGTGTCTGACTATGCAGGGACATGGTCTGATCATACCACAATTCCTGGGCAGGGGAGGAAGAAAAACAGTGTACAGACATTACAGTACGAGATCGCAGCTGATGCTTTTTGTGAGTTAAACATTTCACTGCCTGTTTTTAAGCAATCTTTTACCTGAAAGGATCGGCTGTGATTCCCAATGCTCTAATGTCCGTCTTTTCCCTCACCCCCCGGCCAGTAGCTGTGGTATATTAACTATATTCCTGTATAATCGGACACAGCCATTACACAGAGGCACATTTATAAGATTATCTCAGCACACGAACATTTTTCAAACACATCCATTTGTTGAGTTTATTTTTATTCCAATATCTGATCTTGATTAAAAATACTTTTGTTTGTGGCATAATCCCATTAAATAAATCAGGAAAGTAACAAAAGGAATACACAATGATGCAGGATGCACACCGAAGGTATATAAAAATGAATGGATAACATGGGGAATTCAGGAATAATGCCCAACTTATGAAAAATCAAATATGTAATACATCTAATATATGAAGCTAAATGTGGGTGTGTATGTATTTATGTATGTCCGGGATTGGCATCAGCACCGTCGCAGCTACAGCCACAAAATTTGGCACAGTCACATGTCTGGACCCCGAGAGCGTCATAAACTATGTTGTGAGGTGAAATTTTAACCCTGCGCATTTCAATTCACCAAACAATTTTGCCCCTATCTACATAATGGGGGAAAAGTGAAAGGAAAGTGTTGGAGGCAAATTGACAGCTGCCAGATGTGAACAAAGGGGACTTAAAGAATGAGAGCGATGGCGCCAAAGAGTATATACCGCGCAGTTGCTAAGGTGGGGCCCTGACATGGGATACTCACCACACACGGGGATATGAACACACATACAAAATGCGCCACACACTACCACGTGATTCAACGCATATACCACCCTCAGCACACATTTCACCACACATACACCAACCTCGCCACATAAAATTCGAAACACAAAAGTTGCCACTCAAAACTCACCACGCTGTTCCAGAGCTGTTTAAAAGATGAAAAGTGAGCTGTGATTGGTTGCTATCAGCAACAGTTTTCTTTGTAGACAGTTGTGGTAACTGAGGCCTATTATTCTTGTCATTTCTATGGTGTTATCGTCCTTCTGTAAAGCTGGAAATAACACAATTTATCACCATGCCAACACAGACCACCCTCTGACACAGACTGCAGGGGGAGCCCAGTATCTCACAGGATAGGATTAGATACACAGCTCAGCAGTCAGTATCACACAGGATAGGATTAGATACACAGCTCAGCAGTCAGTATCACACAGTAGAGGATTAGACACATGGCTCAGCAGACAGTATCACACAGGATAGGATTAGATACACAGCTCAGCAGTCAGTATCACACAGGATAGGAATAGATACACGGCTCAGCAGACAGTATCACACAGGATAGGATTAGGTGTTATGAATGGGTCACCGAGGAGGACAACAAAAAGCCAAGTCCCAGAAAACCAGAGAGGTTGGTTACTATGCAGATTGCAGATCCCTGATCCTATCCACACAACTAGCAGTAGCAGTGGAGCGTTCCTACAATGACCTAGACGCCTCGTCACCGCTGGAGGACTGCATAAGCCTAAAGCAAGAAAAGGGGAAACTAATTGCCCCAGAGCAGACCCCAAAGGAATAGACAGCCCCCACACATGTATTGACGGTGAAACAAGATGAAAACACAAACATAGGCAGGAAAATAGGCTGAGCAAATGATGGGGCCCAAACTAACTATAAAGGATAGGAAAGGAAAGACACTGTCTGCAATCTGCCAAAAACCATACAAGAATAATGTCCAACACGTCTGATAACAAAATTAACCCTGAAGTCGCTAGACTTCTCCCACTATATCAGCACTCTGAAATATTCTGAGACAGAGCAAAAGAGAGGCCAATCTAATAAGGGACTAAAAAGCAAATTGGCAAATACAGATAAATAAGAGCGGAATTTCAGCACAGCCCCAGCCGGGACTGGCTGAACACTCAAAAAACTGAATAGACCAACAAAATCAAGTGTGAACATTAGCAAAAACACTTAGCTTTGAGAAGGCTGGAACAGAGCAGAAAACCAAGACCTCAGAAGCCAGAAGCAATCACCAGCACTGACTTAGGGCATCGGCTGTCTTAAATCCAGTCTAAGATTCCTGAGGTCCAATCGTCATCCTCATTATCAGGTGGTATTAAATCAGCCTCACAACCTCCTGTTACCACCAGAGGGAGTCTGGAAGGAGAACTCACTACTGGTGGACCAGAGAATGACCTCACAACAATTAGGATTAGATACGCAGCTCAGCAGTCAGTATCACACAGGATAGGATTAGATACACGGCTCAGCAGTCAGTATCACACAGGATAGGATTAGATGCATGGTTTTTATGTGCAATATAATCATTATAATTTGTTATAACTAACCACAGTTGGTTACTATGCCCAGGCAATGCCAGGCTCTTCAGCTAGTATATGCATACAATTGTATGTTGTTATGGCATATAACCAATGTAGAAAATGCAGAAGTGTTCTGTATAAAATATGTTTTAGATGAGCAAAAGGTACTTACTGAAATGGATGAATCATTTGACTCCAAGGTGAGTGACGCCCACTGTGGTGCCCATTTCGGCGTTGACCTTCAGCATTATTCCTGACTCCCCTTGTTATTATTATTATTATTATTATTATTTATTTTTATAGCGCCATTTATTATGGCGCTTTACATGTGAGGAGGGGTATACATAATACATACAAGTACAGTAATCTTAAACAATACAAGTCACGACTGGTACAGGATGAGAGAGGACCCTGCCCGTGAGGGCTCTCAATCTACCACGGGATGGGTGAGGATACAGTAGGCGAGGGTAGAGCTGGTCATGCAGCGGTTTGGTGGATCAGTGGTTACTGCAAATTGTAGGCTTGTCAGAAGAGGTAGGTCGTCAAGTTCTTTTTGAAGGTTTCCATTTTAGGCGAGAGTCTGATATGTTGTGGTAGAGAGTTCCAGAGTAGAGGGGATGCGCGGGAGAAATCTTGTATGCGATTGTGGGAAGAGGAGATAAGAGGGGAGTACAGGAGGAGATCTTGTGAGGATTGGAGGTTTCGAGCCGGTAAGTACCGGGAGACTAGGTCACAGATGTACGGAGGACTCAGGTTGTGGATGGCTTTGTATGTCATGGTTAGGGTTTTGAACTGGAGTCTTTGGGTAATGGGGAGCCAGTGCAGGGATTGACAGAGGGGAGAGGCCAGGGAATAGCGGGGAGACAGGTGGATTAGTTGGGCAGCAGAGTTAAGAATAGATTGGAGGGATGCGAGAGTGTTAGGGGGAGGCCACAGAGCAGGAGGTTGCAGTAGTCAAGGCAGGAGATGTCGAGGGCATGGACTAGGGTTTTTGCAGATTCTTGGTTGAGGAATGTACGGATCCGTGAAATATTTTTGAGTTGAAGTTGGCAGGAAGCGGAAAGGACTTGGATATGTGGTTTGAAGGAGAGATCAGTGTCAAGGATAACCCCGAGGCAGCGAGCTTGTGGGACTGGAGAGAGTGGGCAGCCGTTTACTTTAATGGAAAGGTCTGTTGGGGGGGTCACGTGAGATGGGCGAAAGATGATTAATTCTGTTTTGTCCATATTAAGTTTTAGAAATCTAGCGGAGAAGAAGGATGAAATAGCAGACAGACATTGAGGGATTCTGTTTAGTAGGGAGGTGATATCTGGTCCAGAGATGTAGATCTGTGTGTCATCAGCATAGAGATGACCAGCCATGAGATTCTATGTACTGTTCGAGGCCGAAGGTGTAAACGGAGAAGAGCAGAGGCCCTAGGACTGAACCTTGTGGGACTCCGATGGATAGGAGGCGCGGTGAGGAGGTGGTGTGCGAATGGGAGACGCTGAATGTCTAGTCTGCTACGTATGACGCAATCCAAGTCTGTGATACCAATAGATGAGAGGGTCTGTAGTAATAGGGAATGGTCCACTGTGTCAAATGCAGAGGACAGGTCCAGGAGGAGGACAGAGTAGTGTCGATGTTATCAATCTTCTCCTTGAAAAATGAGGCAAAGTCTTCAGCTGAGATGAGTGGAGAGGGAGGAGGTGCTGGGGGGCGGAGGAGAGAATTGAAGGTGTTGAATAACTGTTTAGGGTTGTGAGACAGGGAGGATATGAGAGATGAGAAGTAGGTTTGTTTTGCTGCAGCGAGTGTGGCCTTGAAAGTAGTGAGGGACTGTTTGAATATGATAAAGTCCTCATTGGAGTGGGATTTTTTCCATCTCCGCTCAGCAGCCCTGGAAGCCCGCCTCAGTTCTTTGGTCAGACTGGTGTGCCAGGGCTGTCTGTTGATTTTGCGAGTTTTGGTATGTTTGAGAGGGGCAACTGATTCCAAAGCTACAGCTATTGTGGTGTTATATAGAGCGGCAGTGGCATCTGCATTGTGTAGAGAACTTATGTCTGTAAGAGGGAGGAGGGATTCAGACAGTGAGTGTAGATCGAGGTGTTGAAGATTTCTGTGAGGGTGTGTTGAAGATTTCTGTGAGGGTGTGCGAGTTTTTGAGGTGGGGATTGTGGACCAGAGGAGGAGAGGGAAGAGAATGTAAGTAGGTTGTGGTCAGAGAGAGGAAGAGGTGAGTTAGAGAGGCTAGATAGGGAGCAGAGGCAGGTGAAGATGAGGACTAGTGTGTGGCCATCTTTGTGAGTGGCTGCAGAAGACCATTGAGTGAGGCCGAAGGAGGAAGTGAGAGATATAAGTTTAGTGGCAGCTGAGAGGGATGTGTCAATGGGGATGTTGAAGTTGCCTAAGATGTTAGTGGGGATATCAGTGGAAAGGAAATGGAGTAGCCAGGTGGTGAAGTGGTCAAAGAAGGTGGCTGACCCTGGAGGGCGGTATATGACAGCTAGTTGGAGGTTGGAGGGGGAGTAGATGCGCACAGAGTGCACCTCGAAGGAAGGGAGGGTAACAGAGGGTGGCAGTGGGATTGGGGTGAAGGAGCAGTTATCTGACAGGAGAAAACCAACTCCTCCACCATGCTTGCATCTGGGGCGGGGGGTATGGGAAAGGTGGAATCCAGCATATGAGAGTGCAGCAGGAGAGGCTGTGTCAGAGGAGGTGAGCCAGGTTTCGGTGATGGCGAGGAAGGAAAGTTTGTCAGTAATAAAAAGATCATGGATGAAAGAAAGTTTGTTGCAGATAGAGTATTTGACATACTTTGGGTGTGCACACCTGCATCATTGCATATATCCTGTATATATATATATATATATATATATATATATACAGTCATGGCCAAACGTATTGACACCCCTGCAATTCTGTCAGATAATACTCAGTTTCTTCCTGAAAATGATTGCAAACACAAATTCTTTGGTATTATTATCTTCATTTAATTTGTCTTAAATGAAAAAAACACAAAAAGAATTGTCCTAAAGCCAAATTGGATATAATTCCACACCAAACATAAAAAAGAGGGTGGACAAAAGTATTGGCACTGTGCGAAAAATCATGTGATGCTTTTCTAATTAACAGCACCTGTAACTTACCTGTGGCACCTAACAGGTGTTGGCAGTAACTAAATCACACTTGCAGCCAGTTGACATGGATTAAAGTTGACTCAACCTCTGTCCTGTGTCCTTGTGTGTACCACATTGAGCATGGAGAAAAGAAAGAAGACCAAAGAACTGTCTGAGGACTTGAGAAACCAAATTGTGAGGAAGCATGAGCAATCTCAAGGCTACAAGTCCATCTCCAAAGACCTGAATGTTCCTGTGTCTACCGTGCGCAGTGTCATCAAGAAGTTTAAAGCCCATGGCACTGTGGCTAACCTCCCTAGATGTGGCCGGAAAAGAAAAATTGACAAGAGATTTCAACGCAAGATTGTGCGGATGTTGGATAAAGAACCTCCACTAACATCCAAACAAGTTCAAGCTGCCCTGCAGTCCGAGGGTACAACGGTGTCAACCCGTACTATCCGTCGGCATCTGAATGAAAAGGGACTGTATGGTAGGAGACCCAGGAAGACTCCACTTCTTACCCCGAGACATAAAAAAGCCAGGCTGGAGTTTGCCAAAACTTACCTGAAAAAGCCTAAAACATTTTGGAAGAATGTTCTTTGTCAGATGAGACAAAAGTAGAGCTTTTAGGGCAAAAGCATCAACATAGAGTTTACGGGAGAAAAAAGAGGCATTCAAAGAAAAGTACACGGTCCCTACAGTCAAACATGGCGGAGGTTCCCTGATGTTTTGGGGTTGCTTTGCTGCCTCTGGCACTGGACTGCTTTACCGTGTGCATGGCATTATGAAGTCAGAAGACTACCAACAAATTTTGCAGCATAATTTAGGGCCCAGTGTGAGAAAGCTGGGTCTACCTCAGAGGTCATGGGTCTTCCAGCAGGACAATGACCCAAAACACACTTCAAAAAGCACTAGAAAATGGTTTGAGAGAAAGCACTGGAGACTTCTAAGGTGGCCAGCAATGAGTCCAGACCTGAATCCCATAGAACACCTGTGGAGAGATCTAAAAATGGCACTTTGGAGAAGGCACCCTTCAAATATCAGGGACCTGGAGTAGTTTGCCAAAGAAGAATGGTCTAAAATTCCAGCAGAGCATTGTAAGAAACTCCTTGATGGTTACCGGAAGCGGTTGGTCGCAGTTATTTTGGCTAAAGGTTGTGCAACCAAGTATTAGGCTGAGGGTGCCAATACTTTTGTCTGGCCCATTTTTGGAGTTTTGTGTGAAATGATCAATGTTTTGCGTTTTGCTTCATTCTCTTTTGTGTTTTTTCATTTAAGACAAATTAAATGAAGATAATAATACCAAAGAATTTGTGTTTGCAATCATTTTCAGGAAGAAACTGAATATTATCTGGCAGAATTTCAGGGGTGTCAATACTTTTGGCCATGACTATATATATATATATATATATATACATACATGTGGTCAAAATTGTTGGTACCCCTTGTTTAATGACAGAAAAACCCACAATGGCCCCAAAAATAACTTGATGCCATAGAAAAAGACATTTGTGTATATATGTGCACACCTATATGCGTCATGATTAAAAAAGCATCTTTAATGATAACAGGACCTGACGAAGCTGTTTGACAATGATATGCATGGGGCTCTCCCACACCACCGTGTTATCACATCTCCCTCCTGCCCCCCCCTTGGGCTGACGGCTTTGCTTTCCACTGTCGGGTATTTGACCTTGCATACTTCTGACACTTATTACTTGTAGAATAGCAGCTTGCCATTGCTGATTTTATCAGAGGTCTCTCTTCTTCCTGGGGTGACTGCACATGTATGGGAGGTGGGTTTATTGTCCTTGTGTGGTACTTTTGGATCCATGGCTATGATATTGTAGGCTTGTGGGGACGCCCACTCTGCGTTCACTTTTGCAATTTACCTATATTATGTGTTTTTGCCATAATAATGCATTAGAGTATGTTATTTTTGCATTTCATGTTTGATTAATCCTGGCCTGTATTTGCACATAGCTGTATCTATATAGATTCATTTTTGGATTCCATGATTTTGCATCATTTATTATACTCATATGGACACTAATTGTAATAGGGAGTGTTGTGATTTTTTGGCTTTAACTGTTTTTATCATATTGTCCTGTTATCAATAAAGATGCTTTTTTACACTTGACGCATATAGGCATATAGGTGTGCACATATATTTACCCATGTCTTTTTCTATGGTTTCCAGTTGTTAGTCTTTCCATGCATATTGTAGCACCCTAACATGATCTACTTAAATATACTGTGTAGTGCACCCTACCTCTCTCATTTTATACAGAAATAACTTGAATCTGACAAAAGTAATAATAAATCAAAAATCTAAGAAAATGAACAAATGAAAGTCAGACATTGCTTTTCAACCATGCTTCCACAGAATTTAAAAAAATAAAATAAAACTCATGAAATAGGCCTGGACAGAAATGATGGTACCCCTGAAAATAATGTGACAAAAGGGACACGTTAAAGGTGTGTCCCTAATTAGTACCACAGGTGTCTACAATCTTGGAATCAGTGAGTGGGCCTGTATAGCGGGCTACAGATACTAAGTGTGCTGTTTGGTAACATGGGCCGGGGTCACACTTGCGTGTGTAATGTGAAAAACTCACGCATGTCTCTCGCATCAATACATGTCACTGCAGCTGGCACTCAGGACCGGAGTGTGCAGCTGCATGTATTTCTATGCAGCCGCACACTGTGGTCCCAAGTGCAAGCAGCAGTGCCAGGTATTGATGTGAGTTTCTCGCTTTACACATGCACGTGTGACCCCGGCCATGGTGTGTATCACACTCAACATGGACCAGAGGAAGCGAAGGGATGACTTGTCTCAGGAGATTATAAAGAAAATTATAGCCAAACATGTTAAAGGTAAAAGTTGTAAGACCAGCTTGATGTTCCTGTGACTACAGTTGCACAATATTTTTCAGAAATTTAAGATCCATGGGACTGTAGCCAACCTCCCTGGATGTGGCTGCAGGAGGAAAATTGATGACAAATCAAAGAGACGGATAATACGAGTGGTAACAAAAGAGCCCAGAAAAGAACACTGTCTCTACTGTGAAGCATGGAGGAAGCTCTGTTATGTTCGGGGCTGCTTTGCTGCATCTGGCACAGGGTGTCTAGAATCTGTGCAGAGTACAATGTAATCTCAAAACTATCAAGGGTTTCTAGAGAGAAATGTGCTGCCCAAGGTCAGAAAGCTTGGTCTGAGTCGCAAGTCATGGGTCTTGCAACAGGATAATGACCCAAAACACAGCTAAAAACACCCAAGAATGGCTAAGAGGAAAACATTGGACTATTCTGAAGCGGCCATCTATGAGCCCTGACCTAAATCCTTTTGAGCATCTTTGAAAAGAGCTGAAACATGCCCCCTAGAAAAGGCAACCTTCAAACACGAGACAACTGGAGCAGTTTGCTCTTGGGGAGTGGGCCAAAATACCTGTTGACAGGTGCAGAAGTCTCATTGACAGTTACAGGAATCGTTTGATTGCAGTGATTGCCTCAAAAGGTTGTGCAACAAAATATTAAGTTAGGGTACCATCATTTCTGTCCAGGCCTATTTCATGAGTTTTATTTTTTTTAAAAATTCTGTGGAAGCATGGTGAAAAGCAATGTCTGAATTTATTTGTTCATTTTCATAGATTTTTTATTTTTTACTACTTTGTCAGATTCAAGTTATTTCTGTCACCATTGTGGATACCAGCAATTTTGACCACGTATGTATATACAGTATATAAAATATTGTTAGTGTACATTCTGGGCTTTATGGTCATTTTTTTCTTTTTCCTTTCTCTTTTGTTTACTTGGACCAGCAATCCTCTTATTTAACCCTGGTGTTTTTTAAATTAGCCAGAGACATTAAGGGATTCCAACAATTTTTGTGCTAAACTTTCTGTCTGAGAGCTTGTGAAAAGTGAGTTTTTTTTACATCCATTCACTTGGTGTTGGTGCACTGTGGTGGCCATTGTTGCTCTGGTTTTATGCCTGTGGAGTGGTGTGACCTGAATCATGGGAGCTTAGCCTTTGCAGCAAGGGTGCTGTGAGTTACCTGGTTGCTTGCGCTGTTGGTGCACTGTTACTGTGAAGGTAATGTGCACATGGTGCTGCACATTTTAGGCTATGGACCAACTGAGAGGTTCACCGTGACATGGTAGTGAGCTTCATAGACTGATTACAATGTTAAACTAAGAACCTCATGTTCAGTTTTGTAAATTGTTTCCTAACGGTATTAGATCATTGTATGATTTTTGGATGTGCGGTCCATTTCTTTTTTTTCTACTGTACAATTCTTGCAGGTATCTTTGAGCATGTGCAGTCGGAAGTTCCACTCCACTCCATTTATGCGTAGGAAGATATGATGCCATTTCTGATAATAATAATAATAGTAATAATAATAAATATCAGAGGTGCTGACGCAAAGAAGAGGCTGTTCACATGCTTTCCACCTTGTCTTTCTGAATGTTCCAGTTGTTGTAGCAATTTCCCTTTAAGCTATGTCCAAGTAACAGCAATGGAGCTGCACAATTTTTTACTTAAAAGGGTATTCCCATCTCCAAGATCCTATCTTGTATAATCATATTGCGTAAAAATCGTACAGACCATGAACCCCAAAATATAAAGTCTCATAGTATGGTGTCGACGTGTGTGTGCTGGACCCCTTCCATCATCCTCTTCTAATTGTGTTTTAGTGAGGTATGCATTCTCTTGTCTTACTATGATTGCAAAGTGTAATATTCCATCTTGTTGTGGTATTATGTATATGCAGCATGTACTAAATTCCAATCTAAACACCATACTATAAGACTTTATATTTTGGGGTTCATGATCTGTATGATTTTTTCGCAATATGATTATATACTAGCTCTAAATTGAATATTCATATTGGCCATTATATCAGCACACGTGTCCCTTTCTGTATACTGCACTTTTTGTGTGTTTTTCGCCTTCCCCTGTTCATCTATTCTTATTATTATCTTTGTGAATATTAATAAAGTTTGCTATTTTTATATAATTTTTGTGGCTACATGATCGTATTTTTTGTTCTGGGTTCTACTGTAATATTTTTAGCGATCAACCTATTATTTGGTCACCTATTTGATTACAATGATTTATTATAATAATAATAAATAATAAATTTTATTTCTATAGCGCCGACATATTCCGCAGCACTTTACATTTCAGAGGGGATTTGTACAGACAATAGACATTACAGCATAACAATAATCACATAGATCATAACAGATACCAAGAGGAATGAGGGCCCTGCTTGCAAGCTTACAATCTATGAGGAAAGAGGTAGACATGAAAGGTGGGTGGTAACAGTTGCCCTGATTGTATGGACCAGCCATAATGTTAAGTGTGTAACAGTACAAACACAGAGGGCTAATGGATGCATAAAGCATGTGGGAACATGATGCGGGGAATATGGTTATGGTAAAACTTTTGGCTGTGCCACACAGGGATTTATTAGGTTAATGTGTTGAGGCGATAGGCCAGTCTAAATAAATGCATTTTCAGGGCACGTTTAAAATTGTGGGGATTGGGGACTAATCGTATTGACCTGGGAAGTGCATTCCAAAGAATTGGCGCAGCACGTGTAAAGTCTTTTAGACGGGAGTGGGAGGTTTTGACTATTGAGGATGCTAACCTCAAGTCATCAGCAGAACAGAGGGCGCGGGTAGGGTGGTATACTGAAACAAGGGAGGAGATGAAGGGTGGTGCTGAGGCATGGAGGGCTTTGTGGGTGAAGGTAATAAGTTTATACTGAATTCTGGAGTGGATGGGTAGCCAGTGTAATGACTGGCACAAGGTAGAGGCATCGGTGTAACGATTGGTGAGGAATATGATCCTGGCTGCAGCATTCAAGACGGATTGGAGAGGGGAGAGTTTGGTAAGAGGGAGACCGAGTAGAAGAGAGTTGCAATAGTCAAGACGAGAATGAATAAGAGAAACAGTAAGAGTTTTTGCAGAGTCAAAAGTAAGAAAAGGTCGAATTCTAGAAATGTTTTTGAGGTGCAGATGACAAGAGTGAGCCAGTGATCGAATGTGGGGGGCAAAGGAAAGCTCGGAATCAAGTATGACCCCCAAGACAGCGGGCATGTTGCTGGGGAGTAATAGTGGAACCACACACAGAATTGGCAATAATAATAATAATAATAATAATAATAATAATAATATAATATACTTCATTACTTATAATGGTACTATTTGTTTTGTTGAGTTATTACCAAATAATGTGTTATCTGAGTATGCTCAGGTGTTATCTGAGTATCTTGGGTGTGCTCGAACAGTATGTTTGAGTAACTGCGGTTGCTTGTCTTGCGGCTGCTAGGCAATCCCTGCATCTGTTGCAGCTGTTTAACAAACAGGTAATCCCCACATGTATTGTGACTGTCTAACAACTGCAAAACATGCGGCTTCAGAGACTAAAACATATTAACCGAGCATGCCCAGATACTACGATAACACCCAGGCATGCTCGGATCACACGTTATCGGAGCACGTTCACTCATCACAATAATAATTCAATTAATGTCTTTTCGGTTAAAAACATTTTCAAGCTAACCAGGGCTTTAGAGGTTTTGGTCTAGCCTGACTCAACCAAAAGGGAACAAGAAGACCCAGAAACAAATGGTGTTTTTGGTTGGGACAGTGAAGTAGAACTTGATGTGTCAGGGATAACATGGATGGAAAGGAAGAAAGTTATTTTGGAAGCTGATATATGGTGGCAGCTGCCAAAGATAAATTATCTATCGATAGTAATTCATCAAAGAGAGGACATCAATGAATGGGCACTATGTGAATGCTATCAAACAATCAAAAATCTCATACATGGATTTCCTATAACATGACCTAATGAGTTTATTAACAGAGTGGTCAAAATTGCAGTGTATAGGTAAAATAACTGGTGCATTTGGTATAATATGGTAGAGCACACAGACATTTAATAAAAATTATGTTTTGTCATATTATGCTCGTGACCAAACACTATTTGTCCTACAAATATAGATGAGTAAATTTACATAATATATAAAAGCAAATATCATATTTGAATTCTGCTAACTCTGTCCAAAGGAATATGGAAATAAAAAATCTTAAGGGAGTAAGCTTATCTGTATTCTGAAAGTCAAACCAGTGTTCGAAGGTTAAGTACATGTACTGAACTATTTCTCAATAATGGAATGAATTTTTGTAATTTTCAACAAATTAAATATTTTAACTGCATAATTTAAAATCAATTTAATTAAAGCATTAGGGTTTTATAATGCATACAGTATATTGCTCCCATTTACGCTTAATGTCTCCCACTTATTCAACCAAGTGATCTCATCTTCTCATTTCTTACCATGATGGTGAATTTCACACATATACAGTATAGACCAAAAGTTTGGACACACCTTCTCATTCAAAGAGTTTTCTTTATTTTCATGGCTATGAAAATTGTAGATACACTCTGAAGGCATCAAAACTATGAATTAACACATGAGGAATTATATAATTAACAAAAAAGTGTGAAGCAACTGAAAATATGTCTTATATTCTAGGTTCTTCAAAGTAGCCACCTTTTGCTTTGATTACTGCTTTGCACACTCTTGGCATTCTATTGATGAGCTTCAAGAGGTAGTCACCGGAAATGGTTTTCACTTCACAGGTGTGCCCTGTCAGGTTTAATAAGTGGGATTTCTTACCTTATAAATTGGGTCGGGACCTTCAGTTGTGTTGTACAGAAGTCTGGTGGATACACAGCTGATAGTCCTACTGAATAGACTGTTAGCTGCTTTTTTCTTGCCATAATACAAAGTCTAAGTAAAGAAAAACGAGTGGCCATCAAAGAACACAAGAAATGGACATTAGACCAGTGGAAATCTGTGCTTTGGCCTGATGAGTCCAAATTTAAGATCTTTGGTTCCAACCACCGTGTCTTTGTGCGATGCAGAAAAGGTGAACGGATGGACTCTACATGCCTGGTTCCCACCGTGAAGCATGGAGGAGGATGTGTGATGGTGTGGGGGTGCTTTGCTGGTGACACTGTTGGAGATTTATTCAAAATTGAAGGCATACTGAACCAGCATGGCTACCACAGCATCCTGCAGCGGCATGTTATTCCATCCGGTTTGCGTTTAGTTGGACCATCATTTATTTTTCAACTGGACAATGACCCCAAACACACCTCCAGGCTGTGTAAGGGCTATTTGACCAAGAAGGAAAGTGATGGGGTGCTACGCCAGATGACCTGGCCTCCACAGTCACCAGACCTGAACCCAATCGAGATGGTTTGGGGTGAGCTGGACCGCAGAGTGAAGGCAAAAGGACCAACAAGTGCTAAGCATCTCTGGGAACTCCTTCAAGACTGCTGGAAGACCATTTCCGGTGACTACCTCTTGAAGCTCATCAAGAGAATGAGAAGAGTGTGCAAAGCAGTAATCAAAGCAAAAGGTGGCTACTTTGAAGAACCTAGAATACAAGACATATTTTCAGTTGTTTCACACTTTTTTGTTAATTATATAATTCCACATGTGTTAATTCAAAGTTTTGATGCCTTCAGAGTGACTCTACAAGTTTTATAGTCATGAAAATAAAGAAAACTCTTTGAATGAGAAAGTGTGTCCAAACTTTTGGTATGTACTATATATATATATATATATATATATATATATATATATATATCAGAATGTCCCATATATGTAAATGGAGACTGTAAAAATCTATGCAGTTTATTCATGTATGAAACAGAAATTTAGTCTAAGAAATTCTTCAAGCAAATCAATATCATGCAAATAGACATTATTTCCTTATTGACACACAGGTGCCTATATTTTATTCCTAAAGGTATAAAAATAATAATTTCATAGCACAAATTTAAAGAGGATGTCCGCAACTCGGTCTACCCCTTCCCAATTACTATATTCCCCCATTTAAAATAAAAACAGTTGGTAATTACCTCTGGTGCTGACACCATTCCAGCGATGTTGGTGCCTGGTCTCCTAGTGAAGTTCTTATATATCTGAGCACTGTAGCTAGTCAGCGTCCACTAATGGGCCACTTCACTTTCACTTACTTTGGCTTCATGGCTGCAGTGCTCACTTATCATTACAATGTCATGTGAGACCTGAAGCCAACATCACTGGAAGCGCTGGCATCAGAGGCAAGTACAGGATATTTTTATTTTACATGATGAAATATAGTAATTGACATGGGGTTGCCTGAGTAGTAACAATTTATTTAAAAATGTCACACATTATATTGATTAAAATTCTTGGGAAAACACTATGTAAAGATCTTGGTTTTGCAAGTTAAAGTTTGATGAAACACATAAAAGGCTTACGGAGACAACCGTATTTTCGGTCCAAGTGCAATCTGACAAAACATCGGATTGCACTTGGACTAATGTTATTCAATGGGGCTAAGCATATGACTGCACTTTTCCTTGGGCCAAGTTTTCCGTGGAAATAATTGCAGAATGCACGACTTTCACCAGTAAATCGGATCTCACTTGGCCATACAAGTCAATGGGTTCATCAAAAACAGCCGCAGTCGGATGAGATACGAGTGTCGTCAGGTTTTCAGACTGAAAGAATGGAGAAGATTGAGACTTTTCTTTCCATCTTCTCCACATACAAAAAAATTGGATCACACTGTGATCAAACCCTGATCAGAGTTTTATCAGAGTTTGATTCGCATAATCGGCTCGATTCTCTTGGATAAGGGAAAATACGATTGTGTGACCTTGGCTTTATGGTCAAAAGTTTAGAACTATCTGTTAATGCAAAGGTTTTTCTTGTTTTTATTCGAATGTGGATATTGAAGAATTGGACCAAAGGCAGAAAAACCACAAAATGAAAACATGTAGAAACAAGGGGTAAAGAAACATTTATAAAACAAACCAGAATATATGTTAAGCATGAGAGTCCTCTAAGTACTCCCTTTTTACTCAAATGACAGCTTTACAAAACCTCAGCAATCTCTCATGCCTATAGCATCAATGTTTGAAAAATAGTAAAATCCGTTAGTAAAATAAAGACAACTAATTTTATAACAGTAGATATGTAAGTCATACTATCAGATATATTTAAAAAATGATTACAAACAGTTTAAATTAAATAAAGGGACATATTTCATCAATGCAATTATCAACATCATAAATAAATTTAACTCTTTAAAAAAAGAAAATATTGTGATCGTTTATTTCTACACTAATTTTCACATTGTAGCTATTTTTCTTCATTATTTTTCAATCTTCTTAATACAAGAATTATTTACTTTCCATTAGGAGTTCCAGCACAATTTATTGCAAGTATCTTGAAATTTATTTGAAAATTAGTCTCCAAAAGCTGACATGGCTCTGTTATAAATGAGAGATACGATGCAAAAAAAAGCCATACTATTAGACTTACCTTAATGTGTATAAAGTAGGCACATGGAAATTACAGATTAGAACAAGACTGTGTCCATTCATTATAAAAAGTAAAGTTTCCCTAAGTATTCACAGAAATTTTCAATGACACCAATTTTATTTTTTATCTTAAAGGCAAAAATATCCATAATTATTTATTATTTATTGATAATTTTAAACATCTATACATATACTTCTGATATCACAAAAGTATTAGATTACAAATATGTGCGAACATAAGATGCAAGCACATGAAAAATAGATATTTTACATTTTGCATTTAACCTGTAAACAACATAATGCAAAGTCTACAATTATTATGAATAACAACAATACCAGTTTATCCTCAAGATCTTCATTCTTGATGTCTTTTTTTCAGCTTGTTGGATCCATAGTGAAATGAGGATGGACAGCTTGATCACCTCTGGCTGCAACACAAGACACGAGCATTATAATAAGCTCCCATGCCCTGTGTTGTAACCAAAGGTATCTCAATATTTCCATGTTGTTTTGAACAAATTCTATCCATGCTCTTGAATTTTATGTGCAGCAAAAAGTCTGGAGAAGGAAGCAGAATGAAGCACATTACCAAGAATATGTATGGCAACACCTAGCATTAGCTCTTAAGTGTTTTATCTACTGATAACATATCAGTTTATTTTGCAAGATCGTACATTTTCAAGGACTGTTTGTCTAACTTTGAAAAGTTAAAGAATGAAAGTTTTAGAAATTGTCAAGCTAAAGTAGACCATATACATAAAATACTTATCTACATATCACTGGCAAATCCAGCTTAATTTGGAAAGATCTGCTGAGAAATGACACAAAATTTAAGGTCACAGCGAATTCAAACAATATACCATTCAATTCACACAAATTCCGAACAGATGCCTGTCCCCATTTAACACATTGCAGAAGACTGCATCAGTTATAAAAGGTTGACATGACCTCACGCCTGGCCACACAGGAATCCCCCTAATCCTTTACAACTACAATATCATATGGTATTTTGCCACTAATCAGAAGGGTGTATCATAACTCTTATAAAAGCCTTAGGCTGGAATGCAACAGCCATTTTAGGGTGATTTTAAAATAGTGAGAATATGTAAAATCTAAGAAACAGAGATAGCAAGCAAGGGAAAGACCTAAAACATTGGACAAATACAGGCAGCTTCACCAGTGATCAGGACCAGCGAGGACGCTGGTATCTCATGTAAATATCGGGTAACTAAGCGCGCGAGTCACTTAGTTACCCGCTGTGTACCTTAGATACCTGCGTGCTTGCGCTAGGACGCTGGTATCTAAGGTTAATATCGTGTAACTAAGCGCACGCAGCACTTAGTTACCCGCTGTTTACCTTGGATACCAGCGTCCTAGCGCGAGCACACAGGTATCCAAGGTACACAACGGGTAATTAAGTGACGGGCGCGCTTAGTTACCCGATATTTACCTTAGATACCAGCTCCCAGCGTCTGCTTACAGCGCTGGGAGCTCACTGATCGTCGGTCTCCCGCTGCCACACGCAGCGATGCACGCTGGCCAGTGGGAGACCAACGATCAAAAAATGGCCCATGACGTTCAAGCAGGATCAGCGATACCCGGCAGGGGGTCGGTCGCTGATGTGTGTCACACACAGCGAGATCGCTGTGGTGAGATCACTGTTGCGTCACAAAATCAGCGATCTCGCTGTGTGTGACGGGGCCTAAAGTTTGTGACTAATACAAAGATATAATTGATAAGGGAAGAGAGACATGGGGTTGTGTCCGCAGCAGTATCAGACTCAGTGTGATGAATCAGTGAAATGGTGTGGTGGATATCTGTCCTATTGCATTTGGATTTGAATTAAACATTTTTTCTTCATATGTAAGGCACTAGAAAGCGAGAGTAAGGCAGCACAATATTTTTTAACAGAAAAATATCTGAAATCACTGTCAGATAGGGTGCTTGCTTATACTTAAGAAAGAAGTGTGATACACAGTACGAATCATTGAATAAAATAATGAAATGCTTTTTTGAAAAGACATGAACAAACAGTGACATGCTATAATAACGACATTTAAAAAAGCAATACAGCTATGATAATAATCCACCTGGTGTGTCCATTTTAGAACTAACACTCCACCTCCAATATCCACAACTAGGTAACCCACTGAACAATTTAAAATATTAGCAACAGTAAATATGCATGATACCTATATATTTATGGTAAATCTATCAACACAGAAACCTACAATAAAGCCATGTTAAATCTATATGAAGGCATGAAAGCATTAAGGAAAAAAGACCAATTAAATCGACATGAGTAAGATAAGTCCTGAATATGTCACCAAATCAAATATAATAAAAAATGCCAAAATGCATCCAAAAGGTGCATACAGGGAGTTAATGCCTATTGACAAATGTAAGAAATACACATGGAATATAAGAAATGAGCATGCTCTTCAAGGCTATAGGCCTAAGTAACCGTGGAAGCAATATGAATCAAAAATATATAGAACTAGCTGAAGAGCCCAGCGCTGCCCGGGCATAGTAACTAGCTACGGTTAGTTATAACAAATTATAATGATTTTATATATATATATACATATATATATATGTATATATAAAGCTGAGTATATAGCCAGCCAATTCCACATAGTCACATTTACTATAATATCCCACATCATCCCGTCAGCCAGAGCTACCCGACTACTACCCCTAATATCCCACATCATCCCGTCAAAGCCACTGGACTACTACCCCTAATATCCCACATTGTCCCATCAGCCAGAGCAACCGGACTACTACCCCTAATATCCCACATCATCCTGTCAGCCAGAGCCTCCGGACAACTACCACTAATATCCCACATCATCCCGTGAGAGCCACCAGACTACTACCCCTAATATCCCACATCATTCCATAAGAGCTACTGGACTACTACCCCTAATATCCCACATCATCCCGACAGCCAGAGCCACCGGACTGCTACCCCTAATATCTCACATCATACCGTCAGCCTGGACTCAGAGCCAGAGCACTGAGTGGAACAGTCCTAGCTTCCATACCGGGGATCCCTTTAAGAGAGACTCGGGTCAGAATCAGAGCGCTGAGGGATTTACCCTAACTTCCATACCGGGGATCCCTTTAAGAGGGGCCTGAGATCAGAACCAGAGCGCTTAGTGGAATTGTCCTAAGTTCCATACCAATGATTCCTTTAAGAGACCCTGGGGTCAGAACCACAGCGCTGAGTGGAACGGTCCTAACTTCCATGCCAAGGATCCCTTTAAGAGAGGCCTGGGGTCAGAACCACAGTGCTGAGGGATTTACCCTGACTTCCATACCAATGATCCCTTTAAGAGAGGCCTGGGGTCAGAACCACAGCACTGAGGGATTTGCCCTAACTTCCATACCGGGGATGCCTTTAAGAGAGGCCTGGCATCAGAACCAGAGTGCTGAGTGGATTTGCCCTGACTTCCATACCAATTATTCCTTTTATAGAAGCCTGGGGTGAGAATCAGAGCGCTGAGGGATTTACCCTAACTTCCATACCGGAGATCCCTTTAAGAAAGCCTGGGATCAGAACCAGAGCGCTGAGTGGATTTTCCCTGACTTGCATACCAAGGATCCCTTTAATAGAACCCTGGGGTCAGAATCAGAGCGCTAAGGGATTTGCCCTAGCTTCCGTGCAGGAGATCCCTTTAAGAGAGCCTGGGGTCAGTACCAGAGCATTTGAAGGCAATTGCCCTGACTTTTATACCAGGGATCCCTTTAACAGAGGACTGGGGCCAGTACCAAAGTGCAAATTGGATTTGCCCTCACTTCCATACCAGGGATCCCTTTAAGAGGGGCCTTGGGTCAGAACCAGAGCACTGAGTGGATTTGCCCTAACTTCCATACCGGAGATCCCTTTAAGAAAGCCTGGGACCAGAACCAGAGCGCTGAGTGGATTTGCCCTGACTTGCATACCAATGATCCCTTTAATAGAACCCTGGGGTCAGAATCAGCGCTGAGGGATTTGCCCTAACTTCCATACAGGAGATCCCTTTAAGAGAGCCTGGGGTCAGTACCGGAGCATTTGAAGGCAATTGCCCTGACTTCCATACCAAGGATCCCTTTAAGAGAGGCATGGGGTCAGAACCAAAGCACTGGATGGATTTGCCCTGCCTTCCATACCGGAGATCCCTTTGGGGTCAGTACCAAAATGCTGAGTGGATTTGCCCTAACTTGCATACCAATGATCCATGGGAGGGGGGGAGTCATTTCTGTCATGTGCTCTGTGCTCCTGTGTGGGGGGCAGACAATGGCTGGCTAGATGTCTCCCACCATGTCAGTGTCTGCTGAGGTGTAGTCAAGTGGGAAAACTTGCTCATAGCATCCAATCACAGCTCAGCTTCTTTTAACCAGCTCTGGTGAAATGAGAGATGCTAAGTGATTGGTTACAAGGAAAACTGTTGCTCATAGCAACCAATCACAGCTCAGCTTCTATTGAACCTCTCTGGTGAAATGAAAGACGCTTCGTGATTGGTTGGTGATACACACACATACATATACATTCAGTTTTATATATATAGAGATGAAGCAGTGGAACCTAGGAACGAGAACCAAATATGATGGAGGAGTGAAGACCCACTTGTTGCAAGCCATTGTACTGACACCAGCCATTCGGGCAGTAGTACTGCTAAACACAGGCCATAATTGGTTTCCCTGGCCTCCCACAAGCATATTAATAGGAAAGAAGCAGAGGGTATTATGGAATACATGTCACTTATCTTGTTGGATACAGTTTCAGGCTAAGCAAAAAACAAATCTTTTTCAAATAGGAGAAAAATGCATGGCAATTGAACATATCACTTTTCCATAGACTTCAATGTTAAAAAAACTAAACCAGTCAGCTAGTTGAAACTATTTTTTTTAAGCAGGCAGACAAAAATGTTGTGTCTGCACATGTTTTTTATTAACGGATTGCTGCTGCATCTGTTCGCACGGATGACTACTAGACATGTGAACTTAGCCTTAGGATATTTCAGTGTTAAAAATATCTTTTCATGGCATTTGGAGGCCCTACAATATGCCAAACCTTCATTAGAATTCAATAGATTTGATCATCTTTAGTTATTAGGATCAGCTAAATTACCTGAACTTTTTGTGTCTATATCCATCATTAGGCTAGCCATGCAAAATTCACAGAAAATTCAAATAATATACACTACAGTTTTTACCACCTTATAACAGTGATAGCATATTTCTACTTTATAATGGATTCTTGAACATAAAAACTCTCAGAATGACAAAAACAAAGAAGCCACTTTGTATTTTGTTCAGAATCTGCTTGCAGCTCTTTTATATGAGACTGTACTCTTCTCATATTTGGTAAGGGTTGCTGCAGTCATTCCACTAATATTAAATCTAAGGAATTCCCCATATGGATTTCTGTGATTTTAACACAAATTTTGTATTATTGTACAGTAATGATAATGCAAATCTACAGCTTTTATCATTATCCATAAATGAAAAAATTGACCATATCCGACAGGAATATTTCTACCAATCTCACATTATCATGCATTCTCTTTCCTCCAACAATACATGAAGTTAACGTTCCACTTTAAACCGGTCCAAGAAGAAGAGGTCACCAGGCTCCTCACATCTTCTCACCCTACTACTTGCACAACTGACCCTATTTCTTCTCTTCACTTCCAGTCCCTCTGCCCAGCTTTTACCATCTAACTAACTAAAATATTTAACTTATCTCTTTCAACCAGTCATCATAAATTATTCATGAAAAAACTGATCCAACTGAACATTTTAGCCTATCCCAAGCTTTCCACAGGAGTATAATTTAAGATTATATTTCTATCCAACCACTACATAGATGCCTCCACTTTCTCCCAGATACTGCCGTGGTTGCCCATCTGCTACAGAGTAAAAATATGCAGAAAAAGAGGAATACAGTGGTTCAGAGTCTGCGCTTCCCAAGGTTCAAAGGTGTAGTCACACACAAGGTTAAAGCATGAATGCAGTTTATTGTTTTAATGTGTTTCAAGATTTCCAAACCTCTTCATCAGGACCAAACCACAATGCTAACCTAAACACATTTCTTTATACTGGCCTCACTGTCACCTCACTAATTTAGATAACTGTTCCCTGTTCTCCCTTCCATGCACACGATAACATATATTCAGATACTAATTGATGAAGATACAGATACTTATTGGGGATAGGGTCATTCAGCGTTATTTGAATGCCCTTATTTATTATATTGATGGCTGGACCTTATACAACAAGCACTTTTTTGTTTCAAATAATTTTATTGGTTTTCAGTCATTAAACAGGGTAAGGGAAGGAAGGTAGGAAGGGAGGAAAGGGAATGGGAAGTAAAGAACCTTGTACAGGTACGGAAAAAATTTAAAACTAGAGAACCCACAAATAGGCATTAAATAGCATATAGCAAATAACAACAAAAAAGGAAAAGAAAATCGACAATCCTTATTATGGGTAACATTCTTGGAAGGAGATACGACATCCCGGAACTACAACGGCCATGTTTAGGCCAACAAGCACTTTTTTAACTTTTGTGTCACTCCTTTTTTCTCTTAGAATGTAAGCTTGCAAGTAGGGCTTTCTATGTGTTGAATTATGTGTTAGGCTGTGTTCACATGTCTAGTAGTTACCTGTTAGAGCGAATCCAGCAGCTATGCGATGGCAAAAAGGTTGTGTCAACTGGATCCAGTAAGCAAAAAACGGATCAGTTACAAAACGTTGAGCCAGTTGGATCAAATAAGCAAAAAATGCATCCATTATAAAAAGCTGGTTCATGTAAGGAAAAAACGGATCCATTACAAATGAAAAAAAAATGGATGGCTAATTAACAGATTAGTTTTCCATAAACTTCAATGCTAATAAAACGAATCCATCAGAGATCAGTTATCTAAAAACGGACTAAAAAGGTGTATCTGCACAACTTTTTTGCCAACGCATTGCTGCAGGAACCGTTCTAACGGATCACTGCTGGACATGCGAACACATCCTTATTCTGTAATGTCTTATTTTATTTGTACATGTTTCCTCAGAATTGTAAAGTGCTGCAGAATATATGGGTGCTATAAAAATAATAAAACATTATTGTAATTATTACACATGTGTAACAAACTGTGTTTTCCCCAAATATGACTTGATTAGCAAAACTTGTCAGTTAAAGTTCATTTTAGTTTTTCACTAGCTTTGGAAAATATGCTGCATTTTAATCATTTCTTTCTATTGAAGCTGTGTGAGTTACACTGTAGGTAGCCGCTCACTCTGCGATCTCTGGGTTTTGTGTCACAGGCATTTATTATATGAAAGGCAGCTAAATGAAACTGTTGCCACCCACACACGTTAGCGGTAAAGGATTCTAAACTGTTATTACGGAACCTCTAATATTCTTCCCTACAGGATCAGAAAGTTTTTAAGAATTTGGCAAATTGTCTTGGTCATTTTCTTAGGTTTGTAAAAGGTTTTTGAATACAGCTATACTGAAAATGACAGCTTCCCTATTGTGGAATCAGCAATATTGCAGAAGCAACTGGATTGCTAAAATCTTACTGCGCATTCTCACACAAAAAAAAATTCATAAACTCAAAAGGTTGTTAGAAGCATGCAAAAATATTTAAAATAATTACTTTCACATTGAAATATTCTAATACTGCTCATACAGCATAAATGGGATTTCTAAATGCAGCCTTAAATGGACACTGTCAATTCTACAAACACAGCATAAATCAAGAATACAATCAAATATGAGAAATTTTGTAATACATTTTCTCAGAGGTATGGGATTTTTTAAACTACATTTATGAGCCTCATCACTCTTTTCTTGTTGTCGTTATAACTTTTTTTGTGTGCTTTTTGGAGGTAAGGTATGTTTGATCTAGCCAACTTTAAGCAGTCCACCTTCATAGCTTTAAAGAACATAGAATCAAACAGCGCTGTTCTCTTTTCAGTAAGTTTTAAGTAAGTTGCTGACTAAATATGAGAGCACTAAAATGCTTGGATGCTCGTTGCTTGAACCAAGCAATTCCTAATACTCAAATGCTCATTTCAAGTACAGTATATGTTTCTGGCAGATCCTACAAAGAGTTCTGCGGGGCAGGGAAACTGTTGAAATGGATGGGAAAAGTGCTGAATGGAAGGAGGAAAGCATGTGGAAGACCCCTGGAAGCATCTCTGACTCCCAGATCGCTGCTGAGAACAACGGTGTGAGACTTTTACTCCACTTTAACGACTGACAATAAAACATTCCAAATCGACGAAAAATTGCATTTTATAAAAAATGACTTTTATATAAGGCAACATTTAAAAAGGATTTGAAAAATATATATAATTTAAGTAAACCAAAATTGCTTTTTTTATTAAAAAAAAATGGAAATTTCAGTGACATTTATGAAGGAAGAACTGCCAACAATTAGGGACTCAGAGGGACTCCGATACACCCTTTATCAAACATAAAGGAGTGCCTCATATACATTCTGTTCAAATTGTTATGTATTAGTACTTCTAGACTCATAAATTCTATGCACTTTATGCCTTCAAAAGTTTATGGATGACCCTGCTGTAATTTTTGTCAGGATTTGCAACTGACTATATTGCCCCATTCAAATATTGTGAACAAAGTGTAGTTGTGGTACTACACTCATAAAGGCTTTGAACAAACTGAAAAGTCAGGAAAAAATTATAAGTAGGTTCATCCATAGATCCTAGAAGGCAACAACTGGTGGGCCTCATTCATTCAAATGTAAAGCATTAAAAACACTTTATGTGCTGCCATCATCTGCTGGTGTGTAAAAGTCGTGTCTAAGTCAGCCTTTATCAGAGTAAGCCTGTCAGGCGAAAGTGTCTGTCTGTGGGACTAAAAATTCGCTCAGACAGGACCCTAGCGGCAGGGCAGCAAAACACTTCCAAGGCATAGAGGACCAGTACATGCCAGCCAGGTGTCTAGCTTTGAGAACCAATAGCTTAAAGTTGCAGAGGAATTAGGGAATATTGTATTGGTCAGCCAGATATTCTTTGACTATCTTATAAAACTTTACCCTCCTTGTCAAAAAATTTGAGTCGCAAGGGCATGGACGCTGGCAGGGTGTAATGAAATTGTCTCAGGCCTTTGACAGTGGACCCATGCCTTTGCTGTACCTGGTGTGTGTCTCCCTCACATTTCCTTCTTGGTTGAGCAAGGAAGCTTGCCCCTTGCCGCTAGCATCATCTGATGGGAATTTTTCAACATATTTTCCGCAATGGCCTTCTGGTATAGTACCATTTTAGAAGACCTCTCCACTTCAGGAAGAAAAGATGTAAACTTCTCCTTTTAGCTTGGGTCTAGCAGGGCAAACAACCAGTACTCTTTTGTCCAAGATGAAAGTAATGTGAGGGTCACAAGAAATGCAGTGGTACATAAAGTTGGCAATATTTGCCAAGATTCCTATATCCAACACTTCCTTGTCTCCACAATGATGACAAGATCTTTTCCTCCTCAATATCTTCCCATTTCTCTCCTCACCTCATCCACGTAGGAGAAACAGGATGACAATTATATGGGTACTAGCCTCTTTTGTGCTAGCCACCAGTTCCTGTTCCCTCTCCTCTTCCTCAGTCTTCCTCATTGTTACCCAAACTGCACTGAGCAGATAAGATGGGGCTGGATCGGGTAGCATCTTGCTGTCCCATGTCTTCTTCCATCTCCACCTGGTCTGCATGCAGAGCTTCATGTTTAATTGTCAGTAGCAACTGTTTAACCCCGTACCGACATCGGGCATAATACTATGTCGATGTCGGACTCCTTCCCTTTGATGTGGGTTCCAGTGGTGAACCCACATCTTTCCTGGGACATGTCAGCTGTTTTGAACAGCTGACATGTGCCCACAATAGCCGCGGGTAGAAACGCGATCTACCCGTGGCTATTGACTAGTTAAATGCCACAGTCAAACGCTGACAACGGCATTTAAATGGTGCTTCCGGCAATTGCGCTGGAAATACGCCCACCAATGACCCACGTCATGTGATTGCAGGTCACTGGTATTTCGGCATGACAATCAGAGGTCTCCTGGAGACATCTATGGTTGTCAGGTGCCAGATTGCTGCTAGCACCACCCAGTGGCCGGCGCTCATAGCAAGTCAACAATTCTACTACATAGGGGCGATCTGACCATCACCTCTATGTAGCAGAGCCGATCGGGCTATGGCAGCTTCTAGTCTCTCATGGAGACTATTGAAGCATGCCAAAAGTTAAAGAAAAATGTTTTTAAAAATATGAAAAAAATAAAAAAATCTAAAAGTTCAAATCACCCCCCTTTCGCCCCATTCAAAATAAAACAATAAAAATAAAATCAAACATACACATATTTGGTATCGCCGTGTTCATAATCGCCCAATCTATCAATAAAAAAAGGATTAACCTGATCGCTGAATGGCGTAGTGAGAAAAAAGTCAAAACGCCAAAGTTGCTTTTTGGGTCACCGCGACATTGCATTAAAATGCAATAAAGGGCGATCAAAAGATCACATTTGCACCAAAATGGTATCATTAAAAACATCATCCCAGCACACAAAAAATAAGCCCTCAGCCAACCTGAGATCATGAAAAATGGAGTCATTACTGGTATCGGAAAATGATGCAATTTTTTTTCTTAAGTAAAGTTTGAAATTTTTTTTCACCAGTTAGATAAAAAAAGAACCTAGACATGTTTGGTGTCTATGAACTCATATTGACCTGGAGAATTATAATGGCAGGTCAATTTTAGCATTTAGTGAACCTAGCAAAAAAGCCAAACAAAAAACAAGTGTGGGATTGCACTTTTTTTGCAATTTTACACCACTTGGAATTTTTTCCAGTTTTCTAGTACATGACATGGTAATACCAATGGTGTCACTCAAACTTACAACTCGTCCTGCAAAAATAAGCCCTCACATGGTCATATTGACAGAAAAATAAAAAAGTTATGGCTCTGGGAAGGAGGGGAGTGAAAAAGGCAAAACTGAAAAAAGCTTCGGGAATTAAGGGGTTAAGTAAGCACATAAGTGGGATTGTTGTGCCAATTATGGAATCCTTGCTACTCACCATCTTTGTGGAGACCTCAAAGTCTTGGAGAACTGCACAAATGTCAGACTTTTATGCTCACTCTTTAGATGTTTTGCGTGGAGGCTGTCCAGAATACCGACCGGCGTGTTGGAGCCTGTACTCAGCAACTGGTCTCTCCTGATCACAAAGCCTTGCCAGCATGTGCAGTGTCAAGTTCCAGTGTGTGGACATGTCGCATACTAGTCGGTGACCTGGGGCTTGCATGTGCTGCTGCAGCACTGCCACAGTGGCAGCAGCTGTAGCCAGCTTGCGGAAATGGGTACTGAAGTGGCATACCTTGACCAAAATCTCTGTCAAATCTGGGTAGGTTTTCAGAAATTGCTGAGCTACCAAGTTGAGCACATGTGCCAAGCAGGACTGGACTGGCCATCTGACAAATGCCAGAAGGGCCTGTCTGGTTGTGGGCTGCCTTGCCAAGCTTCACAGCCATCACCAGGTTAAGCCTATTATCACACTCAACCATGCCTGGTTGGAGGTTCAGCGGCAAAAAAACACAGATCTGTCTGGTCTTCTACTCCTTTAAGTAACTCTGCCACTGTGTGCGTTTTGTCTCCTAGACAAATTAGCTGTTGCTGCTTTGCTGAGGCAGTGCTGCAGAGTTTCCAGATGATGTGGACAATGTGTTCTGAGATAGCACATCAGAGATGGAAGATGAGGAGGAGCAGGAGTGGCTGCAGGAACTGGTGTAGTAGGTGGAGGAAACCCTGATAGATGTAGGAACAGCAGTCCTTGGCATCAGTAAAACCTGAGTCATGTCAGGGTGGGACTTTGCCCCGGCCTCCACAATGTTTAGCCAGTGTACCGTCAGGGAAATGTAGCATCCCTGGCCACAAGTGCTTGTCCATGTGTCATTCAATAAGTGGACAATGTTTGGTATGTGCGTTTGGCCTTAGTGTCACACACTAGTACAGTATCTTAAATGAATTTCCTCCGCTGATGGTCATAAATAGCGACCACCCCTGGGATGCCAACTCTCAGTAACTTACAGCTCACTTTCTTGTCTTTTCCGACCAGCCTAGGCCTTGCAGTCCGCCCGCCAGTTCCTGGATCTTGGCT
The DNA here is from genome assembly GCF_039654945.1 of Dendrobates tinctorius. Lineage (NCBI taxonomy): Eukaryota > Metazoa > Chordata > Amphibia > Anura > Dendrobatidae > Dendrobates > Dendrobates tinctorius. The sequence continues at coordinate 19,540,254 of NW_027361770.1, forward strand.
ACCGCATCCACAGTCCGCAAGAACCCCAGTCTTAAAGGATGTGGCAAGGGTTTGGGCCTTGGTAGTTCTGGGAAATTGGATGGATCAAGACCACAGGCTCCTGCCACCTCTGCTGTTGTGCTTCTTCCTTTGGCTCCAATATTTTGGTTCTGACATCCTTATCACCCACTAAGCACGCTACACTGTATGGATGACTAAAATTAAAAAAAAAAACTTTTACTGTATTTAATTAGATATCACAGAAATGTACCACCGATCATGGACTAGTGTATGGGTGAGAAATGTAATCCAGCCAATTTTTTAAATGCTTTTTTTGGAGTGTCAGATATCACAGTAATGTACCTTAGACCATGGAATAGTGTATGGGTGAGAAATGTAATCCAGCAAAATGTTTTAACACTGTTTTTCTGTTTTATAGATCACAGAAATGTACCCCACATTATGGAATAGTGTATAGGTGAGAAATTTAATCCTGTCAAATTTTTAGACACTTTTTTAGAGTGTTATATATAAACATTTTTACCCCCAAACATAGAATAGTGTATAAGTAAGTAATTTAACTCTGGAAAATTTTGCAACAATTTTTTTGAGTGTTATATAACAGAAAAAAGTAACAGAAAGCATGTATTACTCAATGGCTAGACATACAGTATATTTAATTTTTTCATCCCCCACAAAAAAAGCTGCAGCTATATATTTTGCAATGAACTGTACAGCCCTAATACCTGTCTGCAGACTGTATTCTTCCATTGTCCCTGCTCCTGTGACTCTTACACTAAATGCAGAATGTATGTGATGCAAACAGCAAAGCAAATGATTAGTCCTTACTCCTTAGAAGGGCTGTTAGTTTAATGGTTCAGCTTCTGCACCAGTATCAACAGTATAGTACTCTGATTTGTTATATTGTGCACACACAGGCCTGGACAAGCATGCTATCCCTCCAATACAAAGTGTCACAGAGCTGTGCAATGGCATCAGTATGCCTAGCCGGGTGGCACCTGTTCTTTTATAACCCCTAAAGATGTCACTTCTTCGGCCAATCACAGTAATGCCACAACCAAGATGGCTACAGCATTACAGTGATGCTCAGGCATTCCTTTCATACTTATTGGCTTTGTAACAGGCACCAAACGTATGTGGCAGGGATTAGAGATTTTCATCGAGCATTGCCCATTACTTACCGAGTAACGAGTACATCCAAGCACTGTGATACTTCAGTGATCACCAAGCATGTTTGCTCATCCCTATTGCTGACTGCCTAGCATTATCATTAGCAAGTACTAACGGTCCTAACCCTGCTGGACATAGAACATAGAATACTAGTTGATTATGCTAATAGTGGCCAACAACTGTTCATTTACTGAAAAATGAAAAGCCACTCATTGCCTTGCTGTACCTCAGGAAAGAAAACATCACTAGTCAGTAGAGATGAGCGACTTTGCCCATTTTAGGGTCGAGTCGGGTTTCATGAAACCCGACTTTCACAAAAGTCGGGTCGAACGAAATCGGCCGACTATAGGGAAAAGTCGGAGGCCGACTTAAAACGAATGCAAGTCAACGGGGAAGCAAAGTCGGCAGGGAGTGGAGAACAGTAAACACACCTACAGTTCCCATTTCAGTGCCAAAAACATCTATTCCTAATACTGAAGCTTGTCAACCTTAATTTACTTCATAATAATAGTTACGCATTGAAAACTGGAGGTTATTTGGCTAAAGTTGTGGGGGGGGGGTAGGGCTGGCTCCAGGTTTTCGTGTGCCCTGGGCCAAAGAGTGTCAGTGCACCCCTGTAACACATACCACAACTCATGATGCTCCGATACGGCACAGAAATATAGGTATAGTACAATGACAAATACTTCACTGCTTACATGACGTGACTGATCTATTTTAAATTGTACAATAGCTCAAAAAAAGACCATACAGAATAATGAGCCCCAAATATTTCTCCATACAGAAAAATTGGTCACATGTAATGTTCCATACAGTATATGATGAGCTCCACATAATGCTACAGTATATGATGGTCCCCATGGATGATGCTCCAGTGTCTTATGGGCCCTAATAATGCTCCATATATAATGGGCTCCATTTCTAATGCTCAAGTGTATAATGGGCCCCGTAAATCCTGCTCCAGTGTCTGATGTCCCCAAACTGGAATGCTCCAGTATATGATGGGCCTCATGGATGATGCTCCAGTGTATGATGGGCCCTAATAATGCTCCATATATAATGGTCTCCATTTCTAATGCTCCAGTGTATAATGGGCCCGTAGATGCTGCTCCAGTGTCTGATGTCCCCCATTTGGAATGCTCCAGTATATGATGGGCCTCATGGATGATGATCCAGTGTATGATGGGCCCTAATAATGCTCCATATATAATGGGCTCCATTTCTAATTCTCCAGTGTATAATGGGCCCCGTAAGTGCTGCTCAAGTGTCTGATGTCCCCAATCTGGAATGCTCCAGTATATGATGGGCCTCATGGATGATGCTCCAGTGTATGATGGGCCTTAATAATGCTCCATATATAATGGTCTCCATTTCTAATGCTCCAGTGTATAATGGGCCCCATAAATGCTGCTCCAGTGTCTGATGTCCCACATTTGGAATGCTCCAGTATATGATGGGCCTCATGGATGATGCTCCAGTGTATGATGGGCGCTAATAATGCTCCATATATAATGGGCTCCATTTCTAATGCTCCAGTGTATAATTGGCCCCGTAAATGCTGCTCCAGTGTCTGATGTCAATTGAAATCTCCGTATACATAGTCCCATAGTCACTCTCAGATGCTTACTCAGTATGGATTTGACAGTAATACTAAATGTCGAACAAAGGTACTGTATAACAAGATGTATCGAGTATAGGGTAAAAATTGGTATCTCCGATTCACCGTATACAGTGGGGAAAAAAAGTATTTAGTCAGTTAGCAATAGTGCAAGTTCCACCACTTAAAAAGATGAGAGGCGTCTGTAATTTACATCATAGGTAGACCTCAACTATGGGAGACAAACTGAGAAAAAAAAATCCTGAAAATCACATTGTCTGTTTTTTTTTCATTTTATTTGCATATTATGGTGGAAAATAAGTATTTGGTCAGAAACAAGCAATCAAGATTTCTGGCTCTCACAGACCTGTAACTTCTTCTTTAAGAGTCTCCTCTTTCCTCCACTCATTACCTGTAGTAATAGCACCTGTTTAAACTTGTTATCAGTATAAAAAGACACCTGTGCACACCCTCAAACAGTCTGACTCCAAACTCCACTATGGTGAAGACCAAAGAGCTGTCAAAGGACACCAGAAACAAAATTGTAGCCCTGCACCAGGCTGGGAAGACTGAATCTGCAATAGCCAACCAGCTTGGAGTGAAGAAATCAACTGTGGGAGCAATAATTAGAAAATGGAAGACATACAAGACCACTGATAATCTCCCTCGATCTGGTGCTCCACGCAAAATCCCACTCCGTGGGGTCAGAATGATCACAAGAACGGTGAGCAAAAATCCCAGAACCACGCGGGGGGACCTAGTGAATGAACTGCAGAGAGCTGGGACCAATGTAACAAGGCCTACCATAAGTAACACACTATGCCACCATGGACTCAGATCCTGCAGTGCCAGACGTGTCCCACTGCTTAAGCCTGTACATGTCCGGGCCCGTCTGAAGTTTGCTAGAGAGCATTTGGATGATCCAGAGGAGTTTTGGGAGAATGTCCTATGGTCTGATGAAACCAAACTGGAACTGTTTGGTAGAAACACAACTTGTCGTGTTTGGAGGAAAAAGAATACTGAGTTGCATCCATCAAACACCATACCTACTGTAAAGCATGGTGGTGGATACATCATGCTTTGGGGCTGTTTCTCTGCAAAGGGGCCAGGACGACTGATCCGGGTACATGAAAGAATGAATGGGGCCATGTATCGTGAGATTTTGAGTGCAAACCTCCTTCCATCAGCAAGGGCATTGAAGATGAAACGTGGCTGGGTCTTTCAACATGACAATGATCCAAAGCACACCGCCAGGGCAACGAAGGAGTGGCTTCGTAAGAAGCATTTCAAGGTCCTGGAGTGGCCTAGCCAGTCTCCAGATCTCAACCCTATAGAAAACCTTTGGAGGGAGTTGAAAGTCCGTGTTGCCAAGCGAAAAGCCAAAAACATCACTGCTCTAGAGGAGATCTGCATGGAGGAATGGGCCAACATACCAACAACAGTGTGTGGCAACCTTGTGAATACTTACAGAAAACGTTTGACCTCTGTCATTGCCAACAAAGGATATATCACAAAGTATTGAGATGAAATTTTGTTTCTGACCAAATACTTATTTTCCACCATAATATGCAAATAAAATGAAAAAAAAAACAGACAATGTGATTTTCTGGATTTTTTTTTCTCAGTTTGTCTCCCATAGTTGAGGTCTACCTATGATGTAAATTACAGACGCCTCTCATCTTTTTAAGTGGTGGAACTTGCACTATTGCTGACTGACTAAATACTTTTTTTCCCCACTGTATATAGAAGGCATAAACCTCACACGCTCACTCACTATGGATGATACCGTAATAAAAAATTTTGAACAAAGGTACTGTATCAGCACATACCAGGTGTATCCAGTCTAGGGATAATTGTATATTTCCGCCTATACTTCCGAAGTCAGACACAGACACTCACAGGCTCACTATGTATTACACCAGAATTTAAAAAGTAGAAAAAGGGAAAGGTATTCGAAGCAAACAACAGTATACAATGTTGTGGTACTTTTAAATCTTCGTATATATTTCAATCTCAGTAAGCCAGTCCAGACTCTCCGCTACTGGAAAATACATGGATACAAGTACAGATGGAAAGTCGCGTGGTAGCAGAAATTTGGGAATTCCTCATCGCTGGAAAACCTCCCGGTAGATGTTGCAGAGGCGATGCAGACCCTCAATTACTGTGTCTGTGGAGACAGTGAAAACGGTTCTTTGTGAAGAAAGGATTGCTTTATTGCAGTAGCGTGGATCACATCACCGTTACTCGTCTCCATCAAATTGTGATCACAGGGAGAGATGTAGACATGGTCCTCACTGCCTATCATGATGTGTCTGGTCATTTTGGAGTGCAAAAGACAGAAGCCACAGGCCGTAGGCGATTCTATTGGATTGCCATGAGAGGAGACATTGAAAAATGGTGACAGGAATGTCACACATCTGTGACTATCACAACTGTGAAAGGTGATCATAAAGCACCACTGCTTCCACTTGTAAGTTGACGTCCATTACAAATGGTAGCCATTGATCATCTGAAGGTAGAGGCCAGCAGGGCAGGCCATAGCTACATCTTAACCATCATCAATCAATACACCAAATTTCTAGTGGCCATTCCTGTGAAGGATTTAACTGGCCAGACTACACAGCAGTGGAGTTGGGAGAGGTAAGTATTGCAACTTGCAAGTGCTGTGGCCATGACCAAGCAGGGGGGGCACACTCGTGGGCGACGGTACTGGCACAGGGCCCCTCATAGTACGCTGGTGTGTCTGACGGCGAGTGGGTCCCCCCACCGTCAGAGACACTGTATTGTGCTATGAGGGGCCCTGTGCCAGTGCTGTTGGCCATCAGTGGGCCCATCCACCTGTTCAGAGCAGCAGCACTTGACCGGGTGTGCCAGGTGTTGACCCCAGCCCTTGGGGGGGTGGGCAGCCCAGTTAGGGAGGTTTAAAAAATGGCATATGTTGATGTGTAGGCTGGACATTTAGCTGCTGCAAATGGCGGAATTGGGCAAGTCCGAGGAAGAGGAGGACAAAAGCGAGGCAGTTTTCTGGCAACCTGTGTGTCATCAGGGGAAGGTGGGACAAAATCCTTTGAAACCCATGCATGGTTCATTTTAATGAAGGTTAGGTCATCAATATTTTGGGTCGACAGACGGGTCCTTTTTTCTGTCAGGATTGATCCAGCAGCACTGAAGACTCTTTCAGATAACACACTAGCAGCAGGGCGAGCGAGCTCCTGTAAGTCATAGTGTGCCAATTCAGGCCAGGTGTCCAGTTTAGAGGCCCAATTGTCAAAGGGGAATGACCTGTGAGGGAGAACATCGATATGGGAGGAGAAGTAGTTTGTAACCATAGTTGACAACTGCTGTCTCCTGTCACTTTTAATCGATGCAGTATTAGCAGCCGTGTGAGCGGTACTTGAGAAATCATTCCACAACATGGTCAATAAACCCCTGTCTCCAACGCCACTTCGGCTGTATGCACCACGAACACCTCTTCCATTGTTCCCACTACAGCTCGTGGGAGAACCAGCACCGCTGCTGTGTGCTGGGAAAGCCTCCAACAAACGGTTTACCAGAGTTGCTTGTTTGTTAGCCAATATTATCTCTAGGTTCTCCTGTGGCATGATGTTGTGTAATTTGCCTTTGTAGCGTGGATCGAGGATGCTGGCCAGCCAGTAGTCATCATCCTTCATCATTTTGGCAATGCGGGGGTCCCTTTTTAGGATCCGCAAGGCATAATCGCACATGTGGGCCAATGTTCCAGGTGTCAATAATGCACTGCCACTGCAGGGTGGAGGAGCACTTTCTGGCAAATCCACATCCCTACAGTCACGCACAAACACTGTACCTGACCTTGGAACGCCAACATTTTCTCTTGCCCCTTGAGAAGCATCCTCCTGCCCAAAAAAATCATCCCCCTCATCCTCCTCATCCTCCTCTTCCTCTTCTTCCTCCACCTCGTCCACGACAGTTCCCTGACCAGACAATGGCTGACTGTCAGCAAGGCTTCCCTCCTCCTCCTCTTCCTCCTGTTCCTCCTCCGCTGCAGACGCCAGATCCTTAATGTGCGTCAAACTTTGCATGAGCAGATGCATAAGTGGGATGCTCATGCTTATGATGGCATCATCTGCGCTTACCAGCCGTGTGCATTCCTCAAAACACTGAAGGAATTTACAGAGGTCTTTCAGCTTTGACCACTGCACACCCGACAATTCCATGTCTTCCCTCAAACTGCCTGACCGTGCATCCTCCCACAAATGCATAACAGCCTGCCTCTGTTCGCACAGCCTCTCCACCATGTGCAGGGTGGAGTTCCACCTTGTTGCAATGTCTATGATTAGGCAGTGCTTGGGGAGGTGGAGCAATCGCTACAGCTTCTGCATACGAGTGGAGTGGATGTTTGAATGACGGATGTGCGAGCACAGTCTTCGCACCTTATGGAGCAGGGATATTAACTCTGGATAATTATTAAGGAATCACTGCACCACCAGGTTCAAAGTGTGAGCCAGGCAAGGTATGTGTGTGAGTTTTGCACGGGCTATGGCTGCCACAAAATTACAGCCATTATCACTGACTACCTTGCCTGGCTCAAGAAGTAGAGTGCCCAGCCATGACTCAGTTTGTCGCTGCAAGTAGTCGGCCAGTACCTCCGTGGTGTGTCTGTTGTCGCCCAAAGACATCATTTTTAACACAGCCTGCTGACGCTTACCACTAGCTGCTCAATAGTGGGACACCTCATGTGCAACACTGCCAGCTGCAGATGGAGTACTCGTGCGACTGCGCTCTGTAGATGAGCTTTCGCTTATGGAGGAGGAGGGAGGTTCAAAGCCTACAACCAACTGTTTCCTATACCATGGGCTAGGCAGCACTGTTCCACCGCTGCTGTCCCCTGTGGGGCCTGCATCCACCACATTAACCCAGTGTACAGTGATGGACACGTAACTGCCCTGGCCATGCCTACTGGACCATGCATCTGTTGTGAGGTGCACCTTTCCACTCACTGATTGCTTGAGTGCATTGACAATGCGGTCTTTCACATGCAAGTGGAGGACTGGGATGGCTTTTCGAGAAATTAAGTGCCGACTGGGTAGGTCATAGCGTGGGACTGCATAGGCAATGAGCTCGCAGAAAGCTTCGCTTTCAACCAAACGGTAGGGCATCATCTCTAATGAGATTAGTTTGGCAATGTAGGCGTTCAAACACAGTGTACGCGGATGAGAGGATGAGTACTTTCTTGTCCTACTCAGAGTGTCTGGTAGGGTGAGCTGGACTGGAGAGCTGCATTTGAGGGAAGTAGCGGTGGACCCGACGGAGTGAGTGGGGGTTGGTTATGGTATTGGTGATGATGGCCTAGATTCAGTGTTGTGTTGCAAAACCATTGTGATTCCCTGAGTGCTCTGGCCTTGCGACGATACCTCAACATTTAGTCCTGGTGGTGTGCTTAATGGTGGCGGTGGTCTTACAGTGGGGGAAGTGATGGAGCATTGCTGGCTACCTTCAGTCAGAGCAGGTGCACATGTGCTACCTGAGGTTTTGTAGTCCGTCCACATTTGCAAGTGCATGTTGATTAAATGTCTAAGCATGCAACTGGTATTCAAATTTCTGAGTTGTTTACCTCGGCTAAAGGTCCTTCCGCACTTCTTACAGGTAACCTTTGCCTCATCAGTAGGATTTTGGACAAAGAAGTGCCACACTGCACTCTTCCTACTATGGTATACATTTTCTGGCCTTGCACGCTGTGCTAAGTTGACCATCTGGCCAAGCTGTCCTGCAACTCTTTTAGTTTTTGGTCCACGTTTTGGGACAGCTACAGGCCTACCAGATAACCGCTGCTGCGATGTCAATGCCTGCTGTGGATCCTTCTCCTTATCTGAACTGTTGCCAGCGCCACCCTCCTCCCCAATGGATGCCAATCTGGGTCAAGAACTGGGTCATCCATCACCTCCTCTTCAAGTCATCTGCACCTTCCTCTTTACCTTCCTCTGTGTCACCATGTAAGGTGGTATAGTATGCTGGAAGGGGCACTTGAGTTTCATCAGGGTCACATTTTGTCTCAGTAGACTGCGAGGGCAATGTAGTGCTCTGGGTCAATGTACCAGCAGAATCATCTAGCAGTGGCTGTGCATCAGTGCACTCCATGTCAGATTCATCTTGGACTGGGGAATTGAGGATTTGACTGGATAACCCAGGCATGGTATGTGAAAAGAGCTCCATAGAGTAATCTGAAGTGTGGGCTGCCGCATCCTTAACTTTTGGTGGGGGTGAAGGACACAAGGAAAGGTGTTTTTCCTGACCAGAATCCTGCACTGACGACTCCGTGCTTGCAAGTTTCGAACGTTCAGAAGAGGAGGCAATAGAGCTGGAGGCTGTTTCGGCAATGTACGCCAAAACCTGTTCCTGATGCTCAGGCTTTAAAAGCGGTTTTTCTACTCCAAGAAAAGGGAGCCTTACAGGCTTTCTTGGAACAGATGATGACACAGGCTCAACACCTCCTGCCTTAGCTGCTATTGTGCTTTTGCCAGAACCAGCCGATGCACCATCACCATCAGTACCAGCTGCGCCCCCCTGCCCACGTCCACGGCCTCTTCCACCATACTTCCTCATGTTTGGGAAAATGTACCAAAAATACCAGCAGAGAGATGGTACTGTATGAGGAGCGTCCAGCTGTGTAAGGTGTATTAAAAAAATTAAATCTTCATATATATTTTGTTAGTCACTGATGCTCTCCCAGTATGTATTTGACCGTAATCCAACAAGCAGATATACGAAACTGTATCAGAAGTGTACAGCTGTATATGTTTTTTGTGTAACTAACAATCTCCGTATATGTATTTGCGGAGTGTCACACACAGACGCTGACTCTGTATAGATGTGACTGTAATGCGAACAGCAGATATACAATACTGTTTGAGAATCGGACAGCTCTATACGGTGTCTGTATGGAAAATTGTCAGTCTCCGTCTATTTTTATATGCAGTGACACATGCTGTCTCTGTATAGTTTTGACCGTAATCAAACAGCAGATATACAAAACTGTTTGAAAAGCGGACAGGTCTATAAGGTGTAGGTCTGGAAAAATGGAAAATCTCCTCGGTTTGTTTTTCCAGAGTCACACACAGCTTGTATTTGTCCGTGATACCAGCTGGTACACTGTAGTGTGTGAGGAGCGTACACCGCTATACGGTGTCTGTATGGAAAATTGTCAATCTCCATCTATTTTTATACGGAGTGACACACGCTGTCTCTATATATTTTTGACCGTGATCAAACAGCAGATATACAAAACTGTTTGAAAAGCGGACAGCTCTATAAGGTGTAGGTCTGGAAAAATGGAAAATCTCCTCGGTTTGTTTTTCCAGAGTCACATACAGATAGCTTGTATTTGTCCGTGATACCAGCCGGTACACTGTAGTGTGTGAGTAGCGTACACCGCTATACGGTGTGTGAAAAAATAAACGCTCGGTAACTCACCAGAACAAAATAATAAAAGTTGGAGTGCTTTGAAAAAAGCAGTTTGAACAGCAGTGTGCACACAGCAATGCAGCTATCAGGTAGCCATAAAAGGCAGCCTAATCACCACCAGCGCTGCTGCACACAACAAAAATCCTCTCCTTTCACTGCACACTAACTGTACAGCGTTATCAGCAGAAGCAATTTTTTTTCTTCTTCCCTGCCTAACGCTCTCCCTTATTCAGAATCAGCAGCACCACCTCTCCCTATTCTAAGATCGGCAGAAGTAAGATGGCGATCAGTGGTCACAGCCTTTTATAGCCACTGTGATGCCACACAAAGCCAGCCAATCACTTCAATGCCCTTCTCTAAGATGGTGGTGGCCGCTGCCCATGTCATCGCGTTGCCCACAGTGTGCGTCTTCCATCATTGGTTGAGAAAAGGCGCTGGAAGCATTATTTGAAATGCGACTTTGGGGCTCGGCTCGGCGACCTCATGGCAGAGCTCACACTATGGTCGGGTTTCAATCCGCGAAACCCGACTTTAGCTAAAGTTGGCGATTTTTGAATGTGACCGACCCGTTTCGCTCAACTCTACTAGTCAGTACTCGATACATGCAGCCAAAAATGTTCCTCAGAGTGAGTCCTGAGAACATTGCTTGCTATACTGAGAGGCTAGAGCAGAATACTGCCTTGCTAAAAAAATGTGAACACTTGTCACATGCAAAATAAACAGTACATAAATAGTGTGCTACACTTCCTAAAAATTCAATATATATATAAACAATGCAAAACTTTGTGCACAACATTATTAGAGTATGATTAATAATTTTATTTCAAGCCACATAGAAATATAAGCAAATTCCACAAACATTTAAAATCAGTTAAAACCAAATTGTAAAAACCTCGATCTACGGATAATGTAAGCTGTAACTTAAAACACCAGTCCTGTGGCTCCTCCTTACCCCACTTGCCTAGACTGACAGATCTCTCCTTCTATATACATAATGTGAGAGATGTCAACAAGGGGAGCAAGGCGGGCATAAGCTACCGAGGACTGACCTCTTCGATTAGTCATCCGAGACTCATGATCCCGGGACTACTTTTAAAAATATGTTCCTTCTGAAAACATGCAGCAATTAAGAGTAAAAAACACATAGCTGCAATAACCCCCTTAAATGGAATACTCTAGGTAACACTGGTACACCTTGGTTTTAATCAAGAGGGGAAACTACAAAATTCAGGGATTACAGGATTATTAAACAGTGAATGCATGTGTCTTTGTACTGCCCCCAGAGGCACTAAAGAAGAAAAATTGATTCTTCACTTCACATCACCAGTTTCATTCTTTCTTAGCAACAGCAATAAAATAAAGAGAAGCTAAGAAAATGCAAAAACCTGATTAGTAAAACAATAAATGATTTATAACTTTTGTTTTAAGTGAGCACAAAAAATAACTTTTGATTATGACAATTGACAATAATTACGATGACATTAGCGATCATCTACTCTCAACCTGGGCAGTTACTCTTTCATGAGAGTCTTTGGAGCTATTTACAAACTCGTGGTCTTTAGCGTTCCTACGGGACTTGAAGTGTTGATTGTCCCTTTAACATCAACTCAAACTTTTGTTATTATAAAGACTTTGGCAAATTTTGAACTATACAAATGAAGGACAGGAAAAAAAAATCCTGCAATTTTAAACATTTTCTGCTAATGCCATTAAATTGGCTAACATGAATTCTTACCACTTTACATGAAGATACATTTTAATTCTTTAGACATTTAAAATTAATTTGACACCTACTTAGCGCTACATGAATGTAAATTAGTAGATTTAGTTTTTATTAGTTATGGACCTCTGGGTAAATGAAATAATAATTCAAGAATTCCCAGACACTTTCATTTGCTAGAAAAGTCATTAATTAATTTTTTACAACAGGGAAATGGTATAAAATATAAATATAAATCAGAGCCTGAGTTCGCCAACAAATTATCATAATATTAAAATGTCTAATCATCTTCAAGTAATATAATAATATTAATACATAATTTACTAATAATATTATGTATTAATAATATAATAGGCAGTTACTGCACATATTAATTCTGTTTTATAGATGATTGACATGCACTTTAAAATTAGAAAGCATCTTTGCTTGCTCTCTAAAAATGCAAAGTTCTATAATACAGTTTACACATGCTGCTAAAACCATTAGAGGTTTATTTTTATGTTGGACTGAAGAGTTTATTTTTGTTTTTCTACAGTTCTACCTAGAAAACTAAGAAAATATCACAGATATGTCTTGACAAGATGTCGGTCTTCAGAGCACTTTATACTCATTTTTAGCCAGCCCACATAAACAATTCCATGAATTAGAATAAAAATAAGAATGATAAGTTAAAATGTGTAACTTTACTACATACAGATATAGCTTTACTGTCAGATATGATGCGCAGAATGCTTGCTTGACTCTCTTAATGTTGTTCAATGACATACTCATCTTAATGCCAATCCAGTCGTTAGAAGCAAATGTAACACCTAACAGCTCACTCAGACTACAGTTTTTCATGTATGAGTTCTATCTATGTTTGTAATTTATAGAACTTGAACCTATTCTAGTCTATGGGGTTCTTCTCCATATGTCCAGATTTTTTGTGGTCCATATCAAAATACTGAGACATGTCCAAGAGAGATGAATTAATTTATACCAGTGGAATTGAATTCTAATTAAATATTCAAAAAGTAAAGTAGCACATTTTGTAAAGAAGTAAATTTACGGTATAATTTGTTGATTTCTCAGGTGCATCACAGACATTAACGAACAATAGAGTGAAAAATTTAAAAAAAAAAAGATTTTTCTAAAAAAAACCATGGTGTTTCATAGAGTTCTGTAACATTGGGCAGTGAAAATGAAAAACTATGTTTTTTCAAGACTTTACTTTTTTTATTTTCACAAGGAAAACAGGAATTTGCTTAACAATTTCTCCTGAGTACGTCGAAGCCCCACATGTGGTCAGGAAAAGTACAGTTTGGGAATACTGCAGAGCTCAGAAGAGAAAGAATGCTATTTGACTTTTGGTGCAGAAATTTGGCAGGAATTGATTCCAGCTACAATGTCATATTTGCAGATCTTCGGAGGTGTCAAAACATTAGAAGCCACCCCACAAGTGTCCTCAAAGTACTTTATGGGAACACAACAGGGCTTGGAAGGGAAGAAATGCAATTTGACTTATATAATGCAGATTTTCCAGAAATAGTTTGGGGGTTTTACTTGCAGAGCCCCTGAGGTGCCAGAACAGCAAAATTCACTTACAAGTCACCCCTTTATTGAAATAACACCTCTCATAGAATTTATCTATTAGTGTAATGACTATTTTGGCCCAAAAAGTGATTTATTGAAATAAGCATACAGAGCGAAAATTGTAGATATGCCATTTTAGGGCCAAATACATTGTGCCCCCTTGTGGTTCTGGAGATTTGCGACCATAAATTGAAAACTGGGTTATTCCTGCTACAGCAATGACATAAATGTGGATGCTAATTCTTGCCTGAGCATGTTGCTGGTCTCATAAGGGTGAGGTGCCGTTTCGCCTGAGAGTATGACTTTTGCTGGATTTTTTTTCTTTTGAATACCACGTCATTTTTCCAGAGCTTTTGTGCTACCTGTAACTTGGAATCCCATTTTTTATTGATTGGTGCCAGAATTGAGTGGGGGTTTGTTTTATGTGGGTTTTATAATTCAAATTTGTCATGATTGATAAATTAAAATAAAAAATGCAGCACATGAATTTGCCACAAATTACAAGTACTTCAGAGCCTACAATTACCCTGAAAAGATGTATGACAATCCAGTACCTTTATTTTTTTTAACTTTTCTTTTTCTGCCTTGATAAAGGCCATGTTTGCTAAAATGTTGCCCTTTCTACCTCAATTTTGTACTATCAATATATGATTTTAAGAATGGAATAAAAATTATGTTTTCTCATACATGATTTTTCTCTGGTGCCTCGGATTTGCCTTGGAATTTCAGTCTTTTGGACCTAGTGAGAGGTCACACCGGAAGAGCAAGAAGCCACCATTGCTGCATGAAGATCCTTCACTTGATCCAAAATTCCAGGGTCTGCTAGAACTGTATTGTCCACCTTTTGAGCTATTTAATGCAAACATAAGAGAAGATGCAACCGTTTTTGTCACTGGTCCAACTGATCACCAAGATGTCCATGGCATGGGGCTCCGTGTATCTGCGGGACAAAGGACACAATCCAAGTACCACATCCTTTATCAGCTGCCAGTGTCAGATCTTAAAGTATCCCAAGTGCCAGTTTGACTTTTGTATGATATAGTCCATTACCGCTTTACAGTGCTCGGACAGACACTCCAACATATGTAAACATTGAGTTCCAACAGGTTGTAATGTCTCAAACCATGTAGCACTTTGGAAGACCATTCTATTTTTGCAAAGCCATGAAGGTGCATTTTACCATATGAAATGGTCAGACACTTTCCTGACATAGCCATCACCTTTCTGAAGTGGGTATACTGCCAAATTTTGATGCCTCTTTGAAGAGCTTCAGTAGGCAACAAGCATTCCTCATCAGGAGCTAAAGGTGGATCTCAAAGCTCAAAGTAACCAATGCTCCGGTTTGGCTACTGCATGATACAGGCTATCACCACTTTATGCTGATTGTACAGACTCTCCAACACATGCAGTATTGAATTCCAATGTGTTGCAATACACCAAATTAGGTGGACTATAGTAGACATTTCTGTTTTCGCAAACTCTGGAGGGCGTACATTGACAAGTAATAATGGCTGAAATGAACAGACTCTTTCCTGGCAAAGGCTAATGCCTTTTTTAAAGGTATATTTCTTTAAGAACTTCTATAATTCTGCATAATTTCTTTAAGAAATGATGTATGATAAAATTCAGGATATTTGCTATGCAGGGAGCATGAGTTACTTTGCCCAAATTTAAGACAGCCAGAATGTCGTGGGCATTGTCACTCACAACAATACCAAACTACAGTTGACTGGGATTCATCCAGCATGAGGTTTACTGTTTAGTGCATATTGTAGCGTGTACAGTGTCTGGCTTTTGTCCCCCATGCTTTCAAGTTGCAAAAGCAGTACATTTCCTTGCATATATGAAAAAAAATGATGACACTGTGTGGAATTAACACTGTGCCCTCTTGTGGTTGGGAATTGGGTCATGTGTAATAGGATACAATGGAGGTGCAGGAGGCAACAGATAACCATCCCCAGATGGTGGAAATGCATGTAACTCTTAGTTGATTAGTCTTCACCACCTGTCTTAGTTGCTGTGGTGCATCCCTGCCACTAAAAGCATTTGCCCAGTGAGCTATGTTTAGCCTATAGTTTCTGCTCCTTGTGTTTATAGTGAGCTGCACTCTGGAGGTCAAAAACGAATTAAGAGAGTGGCCCAATTTCTCCTGCATGTGGCAGCTGGCACCAATTTATGTGAGAAATAATAGTAGGTTGGTACCTTTGAGCGAGACTTAGTGCAAGTTATCAGTTCTTGAAAGGCATCCTTATTTGGGTGGATCAGCACCTGGAATACCAGTTGATTCATCGCATAACAGAGTGCGACGAATCAATAGACAACCCTGGCACAATACCACCATTAAAAAGCTTCAGCAAGCATCCAGTATTGCTGAACAGCGCTGAAAGAAAACGCATTCCCAAGATGACTTCACTGCACTCAAGCAAACAACACTTGTATTCAAATCAGCTCTCACCTCTGCTAAACAGGCCTACTTTACATCCCTTGTATCTTCCTTATCCCACAACCCTAAACAGTTGTTCAATACTTTTAATTCCCTCTTCCGCTCACCACTGCCCTCTCCAACTTCCCTAATCTCTGCTGAGGACTTCACCATGCACTTCAAAAACAAGATAGACCAAACATAGCAAGTCTTTATTATTCAACCACCACAACCCCTTTGTATACCAGACCAGTGTCCAAACCCCATAACCTCCTTATCCAACATCACTGAAGGGGTGCTTGCTCATCTTCTCTCCAAATCACACCTCACCACTTGTGCACTTGACCCCCTCCTATCCCACCTTCTCCCCAACTTCGCCACCACTCTTATCCCATCTCTAACCCACCTCTTCAACCTATCACTAACTTCCGGTACTTTCCCTTCTGCTTTCAAACATGCTACAATCACGCCTATCCTCAAAAAGTCAACCATCGACCCAACCACTATGCCCAGCTATCGCCCAATATCGCTCCTCCAATTCGCTTCCAAACTCCTGGAGCAGCACGTCCACGCTGAACTTTCCTCCCATCTCTCATCTAACCTGCTCTTTGACAATCTACAATCTGGTGTCTGCCCCATCACTCAACTGAGACAGCCCTGACCAAAATTATTAATGACCTACTTACAGCCAAAGCGAACGGACAATACTCTATACTCCTCCTTCTAGACCTGTCCTCTGCCTTTGACACAGTTGAACACTGCCTCCTACTACAGATCCTCTCTTCCTTTGGCATCAAAGACCTTGCCCTATCCTGGATCTCCTCTTACCTCTCCAACCGCACATTTAGTGTCTCCCACTCCCACACTACCTCCCCATCCCATCCTCTGTTGGAGTCCCCCAAGGCTCTGTTCTAGGACCCCTGCTCTTCTCAATCTATACACTTGGCCTGGGGCAACTCATAAAGTCCCACGGATTACAGTACCACCTTTATGCCGATGATACTCAGATCTATCTCTTTGGTCCAGATGTCACCTCTCTGCTCTCCAAAATCAAGGAGTGTCTATCAGCCACATCCTCCTTCTTCTCCTCCCGCTTCCTCAAACTGAATGTGGACAAATCTGAACTGATCATCTTTCCCCATCTCACAGATCTTCCTTACCTGACCTAGCTATAACAATTGATGACATCACGCTTTCCCCCATTCTGGAGTTCCGCTGCCTCGGAGTAACCCTTGACTCTGCCCTGTCCTTCAAACCGCACATCCAAGCTATGTCTGCCTCCTGCCGCCCCCAGGTCAAAAATATTTCCAGAATTTGTCCCTTCCTCAACCCTCATTCTACTAAAATGCTTGTGCATGCCCTCATGATCTTCCATCTCGACTACTGCAACATCCTTTTCGGTGGCCTGCCTGCTAACACCCTCTCACCTCTCCAGTCCATCCTTAACTCTGCTGCCCAACTAATTCATCTCTCTCCTTGCTACTCCTCCGCTTCTCCCCTCTGCAAATCTCTTCACCGGCTCCCACTCCCTCAGCTTATCCAATTCAAATTACTAATACTGACCTACAAGGCCATCTATAACCTGTCTCCTCCATATATCTCTGAACTAATCTGCCGATATCTTCCCTCACGTAATCTCCGATCCTCCCAAGATCTCCTTCTCTCCTCCACACTTATTCGCTCCTCACCCAACCGCCTCCAAGACGTCTCCCAAATAGCCCCCATCCTCTGGAATTCTTTGCCCCAACACGTCCGGCTGTCAACCACACTCGGATCCTTCAGACAGAACTTGAAAACCCATCTCTTCAGGAAAGACTACAGCCTGCAATGATCCCCGCTGCCCCCTCACCACTACTGGAGCTACCGCCTCACCATCACTGGAGCTGCTGCAACCCCCAACCTACTGTCTCCTTCCCCACCATCTATTAGAATGTAAGCCCGAAGGGGCAGGGTCCTCTCCCCTCTATATCAGTCTGTGATTGTTAGTTTGTTTACTGTAAGTGTTATCTGTAATTTGTATGTAACCCCTTCTCATGTACAGCACCATGGAATCAATGGCGCTATATAAATAAATATTAATAATAATAATAATAATAATAATAATAATAATAATATTACCAGCAACTTGATCATGTGAAGGTTTAGTTGGCACACAAGCCAAAGACTGGGTGTGTATGGCTGTTTAATTCTCCCAATCAGGGATTGATAGTGCAACAAAAAAGGCAAACAATGTGTACTCACAGTATCAAAAGCAGCAATGGTGGATGACGATGATAGTGATTATGACACCAACTAGGTAACACTTGAGGATGCGGCCCGGCTGCCATAAAAACGAGCATGAGAAGAAAGAGTATGAGGCTAACTTGAAGATTTTTGGCTGGCTTACTTATCGCAATGAGCAGGCGATATTGTTACATGTAATTATGAGAAGACATAGTTCCTAGTTATGGATGAGCGAATAGCTTTGGAAAACTCCTTATCCGAATAGCTATAGCGCTTACCGAAAACTCCTTATCCGAATAGCTATAGCGCTTACCGAATAGCTGCACCGGGAACCCGGTTACCTGGAGCGCTCCAGATAATCAGCATCGCAGCTGCATGTGTCTCGGCTGTGTGACACTCACAGCATGCATGGAGAGCCTGTTTGTTGGGCTCTCATGCATGTTTTGTGACTGTCACACAGCTGCGACACATGCAGCTGTGGTGCCGAACAGCTGATCATCGGGAGCGCTCCAGGTATCCGGGTTCCTGATGCAGCTATTCAGTATGCGCTATAGCTATTGGGATAAGGAGTTATCTGAAGCTATTCACTCACCCCTATTCCTAGTCTATGTGAGCCTGGATGTACACAGCTTATTTTCCTTTAGCAATGCCTGCAGCATCAAAGATTTATCTATCCGCAATACGCAACAGAACACCCACACAACAAATTACCATCACGAATCACCACCATCATTATTAGAGTTTTCAAGTGCTGTTGACCAACAACATGTGCGACATCACCTGCTCCAGAGCCAGAGTAAGCAAATTTTGCCCTGGAGAATCTTTTAGCCTCACAGCAACCCCCACTGTGCAACGCTGAGGCAAATAATATCCTCTGATGACAGTTGCTACTATGTGTAAGATGTCCTGATCACCTTGTCCTCCACCTGATCATCATTTTGAGATTTGCCTTGGCTCAAAATGCTACTAGTGGCAGTGCACACACCATCATGGCTTATACTGTAATTACAATAAAAAGGCTTCATCTTTTCCAGTAAATCAATTGTAAAAATTTGTTCTGGTGAAATGTCTGCTTTATCCACAAAGTGCTGTAGGTCAGGGTAGAACAAGAACAGGTGCTACTGATGGAATGCAATTATGCTATACAAAACAGTGTTATAATGGCAAAGGAGATAGACTGAGCAGAACACTGAATCAATATGACAGTATTTCTGTCAGAGTTAACATTATCTTGCTGTGACAGAGGCAAAGGAGGCCAATGGTCACCTCTGGGATGTTTGGGGATAGCAGTGCTGGGGGGGCTGCCGGTTATGACATGTTTTGCTGTGGTATGTATTTTTCTTTCACACTACTGAATCCACTGTCAGCACCACTATTAAATTTACCACGCATATTGGATACAGATTTACAAACACGTTTAATCACACTTATCCAACCACAGAAACATATTTTATCAACTAGATATGCTAGGTAGGGTATACAGTACAGTATATCAAGAATACTCCGTCAACAGAATTCACTACAAACTGCAAATTTCATTACTTTTGACTCAGAATCGATTCACAGAGCATTGATTCTGATTATCTTTACTTGGTTTATATTTTTCATGACCTCTAGGTTGAGCACTTACATCAGGGCTTTCATATAAATCTACAAAAATAGTGATTCAGATGAAACCCCAGCTAGATCCAGTCACTGCAATGAGGAAGATTTGGTCACTTTGGCTTTTGGTTTGGCGGTTTCCATCTTTGGAAGCTGATTACACTTTTGAGCATGCCTAAAAAGACAAAACACTATGGGAACAGAGAGTCCAGAGTGACTTCATCTGCCTCATTATTTTGAATAGGACCATCAGGTTTTCCATCCGATTGCTGTTTTTTTAAGATGGTAGGAGAAAACCCGACGAGTTCAGCATATAGCACTATTAATACCATTATGGTATATTGCTACCAAGTTCAGAACTTTTTTATGCTTTGCTGCTTTTACACAAGAAGTTATATCCCGCAAAGAAGTATGTATAAAACTTAACTTTAAATAAATGTGTAAAAATACCCTATTAGGGAATATATATAAAAACAACAACATCAATACTACCAATTCACAATTGTTCCATGTAAAAGAGATCTTCAAGTGCTAGGGAGATCATGGTTCTATATTTCAATCCCTGGTTTGAGAATCCACTTGTTCACTCCCAGGAATATTGGTGAGATTGTTCTTAGTCTTTATTATGTGGCACTGTATGTTTTATACTTATGGTACATGACTTACGGTAGTATAAGTCCATTTAATTAGCACTTGTGAATTGGTCGTATAGGTGTTTGTTGTGAATTCTCTTGCTCGGAGTTCTGAGCCGAAGTTCCCTCTGCTCCCTCTGGTGGTTGCTGAGAGTAGTTGAGCTGGTTAGGTGGATGGAAGTTCCCCATCTAACGACGATAATTGGAAACCTGGGATTACTGGCTGGGAGCATATAATTGAGCTGGCTTCTCTTGGAGGTTGCTGGTGATTCCCTCAGTGTGCATTTGGAGCTCTTTTGTCCCCTGCCTGATCTGCATGGTTCAGCTAAGTGATTCTTTTGCTAATCCTTTGCATCTAATCTGGATGTGTCTTTTTTTTGCTTTCTGTTTTGCTGCTATGGTTCAGCGTGCTCCCTGCTGGGGGCAGCGCCGGGCCCTGCTTCATATGTTGCAGCTTGTTCAGTCCCCTGTTATGTTAGTATCTTTTTGCTTTGCTGATCTAGCGGGGTGAGATCGTGGGATCTCAGGTTTTTTTGCATATCAGTAGTGTTGGACTGTTTCAGGGTTTTGTTCGTGATTGCAGACAGTATCTTTTCTGTCCTGTCCTGTCTAGACAGCTTGGGCCCCACCCTTTGCTCAGTCTGTTCTCTGCCTGTGTTTGTGTCTCATCTTGTCTCACCCACAATATATGTTTGGGGGCTGTCTATTCCTTTGGAAATCTGCTCCGGGGCAGTTTAGATTTTATGTTTCAGTCTTTAGGGTTAGTTAGTCCTCCCGCTGTGACAAAGCGTCTAGGGCATCGTAGGAACGCTCCACAGCTACTGCTAGTTGTGTGGATAGGATCAGGGGTCTGCAATCCACTTAGTTACCAACCTCTCTGGTCTTCTGGTGGATTAGCCTGTTCCTGCCATCCTCCTCAGTGACCCATTCATAACAGGTGTTGCTGTTTTTTATATATATTCACTAATAGGGTATTTTTTTTATAAATAGTTTAGTTTCATACCTACTTTTTTGCTCGGTATATCTTTTGATCATAGTGGATACTATTGGTACAATTGTATTTGCTGAATAGTTATTTTATTGAAAAATAATGCTTTTTTATTCTAACACTTATTTTTTTGCATTGACATATTTTGAAATATGTTTTTTCTGCCTATAGATGTGTATGAAGGTTTATTTTCTTTTGGAGCGAGTTGACATTTTCACTAATAGCATTATTCTTTTCATATGACTTTTTTATTGCATTTTATTCCACATTTTGTATGGTGATCTGATGAAAAAACTACATTTTTATAATACTTTTTATTTATTTGCTTTGTTTAATAATAATAATCTTTATTTTTATATAGCGCTAACATATTCCGCAGCGCTTTACAGTTTACACACATTATCATCTCTGTCCCTGATGGGGCTCACAATCTAAATACCCTATCAGTATGTCTTTGGAATGTGGGAGGAAACCGGAGTGCCCGGAGGAAACCCACGCAAACACGGAGAGAACATACAAACTCCTTGCAGATGTTGTCCTTTGTTTTACAGTGTTCACCATTCATGAGTTAAATAATTTGACAATTATACAGCTCAGGTCGTTCTGAAAGTGTAAATTTTAGCTATATTCTCTATTTTAACATGAAAAATGCAGTTTAATTGGTGAAAGAGCTTTGTTTGCTTTTTTTTTCCTTTATAAGTATTGATTTTTTTTTTTACATTTTCAGCAGGAAGCGTGTGGTAGCAGGGTGGTGGCCACTTGCAGAAAGGACCCAGACTGCATAAAGTGAGATCCAGAGCCCCAACTATGCTAGTTAAGACCTGAGGATCCAATCTACACCGGTCAAGACCCAGAGCCCAGACTGTGCTAGTCAAGAGCTGCAGCCAAGCCCTCTTTTCCCCAGACCCAGGAGACAACCACCATCAGTCAAGAACCAAAGATCCATAAGGAGACTTCGACCAGCGGATAATGCCTGTGGTGGTGGAAGCAAGACATGAGTGAGCCAGGCCATTGCTTCCAGATTTGGTGTACAGTACAGGGGTAGGCCTGGGCTAGGACAAGAGGCAGGGTGAGAGTCAGTTGGAGTTTTGTCTACATGCTTTGGTAAACTTTGTTAGGAGGACTTGTGGCCTAGTGGGAAAACCTGGTGACAATTTTTTTTGCACCTTAGTTATTTAAACTTTGCACTTTGTTCACTAGAATGTTACTCTTTATTATTTCATGCATTTGCTCATATGTGAATTACAGTCTATTCTGCAAGGTGTTGTACTTTAAGAATACTTTTGGACATAACCTATCCATCTTCCCAGTGTTTGCTTTTTTCATTTTCTGTATGGTTTGTTCACATCTCCAATTTTTAAAATATTTTAATTGTGTGTTCTAATAAAATTATTTACTGTAAATTCCCACCATATCGGAAGAAATAAATAGTTCAATGACTGTTTGCACCTCGTGTCTGCCTGTTGTATCCATGCATCTTCATTACACAAAGAACTGAAAAAAGGCAAATTGGACATCATTTCACAAAAATCCCCCAAAATGAGCCAGTGAGGACAGGCGCTGCTCCAAAAGTCTTGGAATCCCCAAGGCTTGCAGGACAAACCTCTACATTTAACACTTCCTCCACTGCTTCTGACTCCTCTATCGCCTTTACGGCCTCCACCTGCACCCTCAACCTCTGCCTTAATGAGACATGTGTGCCAACAATGTTAAGCGAATCCCCATCACCGCCAGGGTTCACTGCAATCAGGCATTATTAAAATTGATATGCCTTGTACATTGCAGAAATACAGCTGAAGAGTTGTGGACAGCTCTCCAGGCTGAGTTTGATCAATGGCTGTCTCCAGTGAACCTGCATCCAGGGAAGGCTGTGTCTGATAACGGTGCGAACCTGGTGGCAACCCTACGGTGAGACAGGCTCACAAACGTGCCTTATATGCTCACGTCTTCAACTTGGTAGTACAGCATTTCCTCAGCCACTATCCTGGCCTGGGTGAGCTGCTCCAGAAAGCTGTGTGCTCTTTTCAGTACGGACGTGGCACATATCATGTTTACAGAGTGGGCACAGATTAAGGACCTCTGCATCCTTCTGCACAGTTTCGAAATGGCTACTAAGATGGTTAGCGCTGATGATGCCATCATCAGCATCACTATTCGGGTCATCGATATGCTGGAGTAGACTTTGTATAGCCTGCGGGAGGAGATGCTGGTCCCAGAAGAAGAGGAAGCAGAGCAAGAGGTGAAATGGATAACATTGAGTCGAAGTTCAAGACTGTCGTCACACAGGCGATTGCCAAAGGAGGGTGGATTACTGCGATCGAGGGGGGCTGGTGATAACAGACAAACTGTTATTGAAGATGCAAGATCCGAGGAACAAATGGAGGAGGAAGAGATGATAGGCGAGCAAATGTCAGATAAAGAGGATAATCCTTCCCTCTCTGTTGTTCATAGTTGGTGGGAGGGGACAGAGGAAACAAGCCTCATTGTTACCCAGCCACCAACACAGCATGGGCTAGACACATGAGTGCCTTCTTGCTGCACTATCTGCAACATGATCACAGTATAGTTATGATTAGGAATAATGCTGACTACTGGGTTGCCATTTTTTTTTAGATCCACGTTATAAAACCAAATTTTGCCAGATGATTCCCACCCTAGAAAGGGACCCGCGAATGCTGGAGTATTGAAACACGCACTTTTATGCAACCTTAAGAGAGCTTTTCCTCAAGACAGCAGTGAAGCACACAGTTCGCATCGCAGCTGTAGACTTCCAGCCTCCGGCCCATCAATTTGTCAGCGCCAAAATATTAGCAGCAGCAGCAGTGGTGGAAGTGGAAGAAGCAATTTCTGTGACTCCTTTGACACTTTTTTTTAGACCAGCTCATGCACCAGCACAACAGAGTCCAAGTCTTACATGTAGTGAACGAATGGAGAGGATGATGCAGGAGTATCTAGAACTGAATATCAATACCATCAGGGAGGGTTTGGACCCTTTAACATTTTTGTCTTTCAAAATGGATGAGTGGCCTGAGCTCGCCTCTCATGCCTTGGAAGTTTGATTGTGCCCGGCAGCCAGCGTTCTCTCAGAACTTGTCTTCTTCGCTGCTGGTGGTGTCCTGACGGATAAGCGCAGCCGGCTGTCCCCTAAAAGTGTAGACTAACTAAGTTTCATCAAGATGAGCAAGTCATGGATCACCAGGGACTTTTGCTCCCCAATCACAGACTGTACAGATTAGGTGACATTGCATTTTTTAGTGTGATGCATTAATTTCACGTAACTGCACTCTGTGATATCTTTATTGTGGCTGCTGCTGAAGCTGATGTTAACAAAAATTAGTGGAAATGTGAACAGTCTTGGTTGGTCTACACCTGCTGGGTTAGCTGTAGTGGAAGATGTGTTGGTCCCAATTATACTATTTCTATTCTTGTGACAGTTATTCCACTTCTGCAGTGTAAGGCCCTCATGTGCTTTAAATGTGAACACTCCTGGTTGGGTGTCCATCTGCTGCACTGGGTGTAGTGCAAGACCTGTTGGTCCCTATTACACTATATATACTGTGGTAAAATTGATGCCACTTTGATGTCTTCCAGGAATTTTTGGAAATGTGAACACTCCTGGTTGGGTCTCCTTCATGTGTGCTGCCTGTAGCAGTAGGTCTCCTAGACCATCAGGCCTCCACTTCCTTGGACTCAACTACTCATGTTACTATCCTTAGATTTTTCTGACAATAGTAGTCTACAATATACAGCTCCCAGTACAGGAGGCCTACACTGATCCCTCACCCACCTCATCTCACTGTGATTTTAAATTGAAAGCTGTAAATGCTGTCCCAGACCCCTATACCTCATGCCTGGCAGATTGCAGCACTGCCATGCTACAATTAGTACTGTGGGTGAAATGAGGCCACTTTCCTGGTGTCTGCCCCTAATTTGATGTGTTTAAAAGCATTTGGGGCTGATATAAGGTGTTGTGCATGCATTTGCTTTTGACTCCCATTGAGATGAATGGCGTTCGGTTATGTTCAGCGACTATTCTACAAATTGACGAATGTTGCAAATTCAGCGATCATGATCAGAACCGAACATTGAAATATTCGCCCATCTCTACAAATAACCATGTGAATGTTAACAGATGGCTATTCTGTAAAAATGCTGTGACACGGATTCATCATTGTCTTGGAACCTTTTTCAATTAAAATGGTTCTAAGATCAAATTCAGATGTCCATCAGTTTCTTGCTTATTCTAACCATGTTCTTCATGGATAGTACACTTACCTATTACAGTTTATGGGGCTGTTCACACCTGTGTTTTTCTTTATGACAGTGTGTGCCCAAAATAATTATTCATGTCATGGATGAAATTTACCATACAAGTCTATGGGACTGTAAAAATTTGCCATCCGTATGCAATCTATTTGCTGTCCATGATTGGGATTTCAATGAATAGGAGAAGCTTTGCAATTAATTCATTTATTTTTTTTATCATGTGAAAATCACTGATGAAACATTGATTTCAAAAGCTGACACACTGGCCAAACACTGATGAATCTTGGATTCAAAACGCTTATGAACAACGGTCCATGTTTCTATGTAGGTGAAAAGTTATGGACGTTTCAATGAGGCCTGATAGAGACTTTTATGATTGCACCTGTCACGATCCCACTTGGGGTCGGTAAGTGGACTGCACAACACAAACACAACGGAATGGTAAAGGGGAGAGGAAGGCCCTACCGACAGGGAATGAGGGATGGGACACCTCCTGAACTCCAACCTAAGCCTGTCTCTGTACTACCCTAATGCCCTAAGCGGGCCTTCCCCCCCTTCCCCACCATCATGAACCCCGTCCCTCGGTGTCACCTCGCACTGCCCTGGCTAGTGCACTCTTCAGCAAGAGCGCATGCTTCACTGCTGCAGATGGTACAACACAGGGGGTGGTGACAAGCACGACCTCCCAGGCATCAGTCTTTACATCAGTCTTTACTCACTACTTCCCTGGACCACCAATTTATGACCGGGTTATGTCTCTTCAGCCAGGGAAGGCCTAGGACGATGGGAGTTGGCACACCCTCCAAGACGTAGCACAACAAGTATTCCTCATAAATAGTCCCTATACGCAAGTTAATATTGTCTACGACTTCGGTCGCACTCCCCTGGCTGAGAGGAACAGAGTCCATTGCCTAAACGTTAATGGGTCTTGCCAGCAACCTACCGATCAGACCATGGGTCTGAGCAAAGCAAGAATCCACCAGATTGACCCCAGCTCTACTATCCACAAGCACCGGTATAGTTTGTTACCCCACCAACCACCAATTCAGCTGGAATGGCACACTGAGATGAAAAGATGGAGGAAATATACGCACCCTGGTCGTGTCCCTCCACATGACCAGGGAACGCGGCTTTTGAGATGGAGTACATACTTTGGCATCATTTGGACAGATATTGATGTAATGATCAGTTTGACCACAGAAAAAACATGCCCCCATCCCACAGCAAACCACAGGCAACTTAGTTTGGGAAGAGGCTCCTCCCACCTGCATGGTTTTGTCCATCTGCACCAGTGTGTCCTCCTCCCTAGAAAGAACTACAGGGGGTAGATCTGGTGCGTGTCTCTCCCTAAGGCATCTAACCACCCGGATTGCATTGGACATAACGGATTCCAATGACCAAGGAGCAGCATACTGCACCAGAGTATCTTGAAGCCTAGCTGACAGTCCCTGACAGAAATGGCTCCTAAGAGGAAGGTCATTCCACTGTGTGTCAGTGGCCCATCTCCAAAACTCCAAAAATCTCCTCAGACAGCCCTGCTTGATTTTAAGGAGTCTAGACTTGACCAGGGAGACGCAATCAGGATCCAAATACACCAGCACCAATTCCGCAAAAACTCGTCCATCGATTGCAAAGATGGTGAATCAGTCAGCAGAGAGAAGGCCCAAGATTGGGGATCACCCTTGAGAAAGGAGACTATAATCCCCATATGCTGCTCCTCACTCCCTGAAGAGCGATAGTGAAGACTTGAAATACAACTTACAGGCTTCTTTGAAGACCATAAATGTATCTCTCCCTCTGGAAAATCTGTCAGGGAGAGACACTTTATGTTCTGGTTGAGCCAGGACTTGAGTCAAGACCAAGGACCCCATCACCTGCTGAAATTGCTGCACCACCTGAGTCCACAACTCGGAAAGCTCATCCGTGAGGGACTGGATCAGGTGAGCAAAATCCTCAGCGTGAGCCATGGGTTCACTGGGAAAAATATGGGTTGGTGATAATATCATGATCCCACTGGTGGTCGATTAGAAAATGGCACAACACACACTCCAAGGGATGGTAAAAGGGAGAGGAAGACCCTACCTATAGGGAATAAGGGATGGGACACCTCCTGAGCTCCAACCTGAGCCTGTCCCTGCACTCTCCTAAATCCCAAAGTGTGTCCTTCCTCCAGCCGCCATCCCAAAATGCATCCTTCACTGTCACTTCTCTAGTGCACTGGCCGGAAAGGTCGCTAGCCTCACCACTGCAGTTGGTACAACACAGGGGGTGGTGACAAGCATGAAACAGACAAGGTAAAAACACAACACTTAGCTTCCAGACTCTGCTGCCAAGATCCATACCACAGAGGACACAGAAACAGAATTCCAAAATCTAGAGGTAGCTGACACAGCTCTGACACCAGAGAGCTGCAACTGCAATGCTGGTCTCAATAGAGCAACTCTATCACCAACAGTCAGCTGATGCATCAGGTGACTATTTAAAGGATGGTGGAAGTGGTCACCACCTATATCAGCTGGCCTAGCAATTCAGCAGCTACAGCAAGCTGCCAGCAAGGAAAACTGACATTAACCCCTGCTTGCCTGAAAGTAAAAAGCTACATGTAAATTAACCAAGAATGGATCGGGACTGCACCCTATTCATTATTCATTGCCCAATTTTTCAATCTAACTTTACTTTGTTTCATCTGGATTTTTTTTTGCTTTTTTTCTGTTTGCTAATATGGGCATAATTTCCTTATTCAGATGTTCTAGCTTAATTTATCATTTGTGACTTTTGGAAATGTCTCATGATTTGGACACAATTAAACTCCGGCACCCTAATGAAGTACAAAATCTCTCTAATTTTATTTTTGGGCAATTGCAAACAAACATGGAACACTCCAAAAGATTGGGCAACATTTTGTTATTAAAAAAAAGACAAAAAGGTAAAAAGACAAAAATGTAAAAAATTTTTAATTTGCGCAAAATTAGTAAACCCAAGTGTGCTATTTTGAAGAATATGCTGCAAAAAAACAACAAGACAAAAAACAAAAATCACTTAAAAATGTAAATGATGAATCAGGGTGATTGGCACTTTGTAGCAAAAAGAGACTTTAAACTAAGTATATAAATCATAGCAAATTCATCATTTTTTCCTTCAGCCTATTAAATTCTGCAAAGTGCTGCATAATGAGGATTTTTTTGTGTGTTAGGCCTGTTTCACACTTGCTTTTTTTTGCAGCGCGTTTTTCCCGCAAAAAAACGCATTGAAAAACGCATACAAAAGCATACAACTGCTGCGTTTTTTTCAAGCATTTTTATGAGCATGCATGAAAAAAACGCAGCGTTTTTAAGCGTTTGTATGCATTTTTAGTGCGTTTTTACCGCGTTTGCGTTTTTTTCCAACATTAGGTGGCCACTCACACTAACCCAAACCATGACTTTACTAACCCTAACCCTGACCCTAACCCTAACCCTAACCCTAACCCTGACCCTAACCCTAACCCTAACCCTTAACCAAACCATACTTAACCCTAACCCTGACCCTAACCCCGACCCTAACCCTAACCCTAACCCTAACCCTGACCCTAACCCTAACCCTAACCCTGACCCAAACCCTAACCCTGACCCTAACCCTTAACCAAACCATACTTAACCTTAACCCTAACCCTAACCCTGACCCTAACCCTAACCCTGACCCTAACCCTTAACCAAACCATACTTAACCTTAACCCTAACCCTTTACCCTGACCCTAACCCTAACCCTAACCCTGACCCTAACCCTAACCCTGACCCTAACCCTGACCCTAACCCTAACCCTAACCCTGACCCTAACCCTTAACCAAACCATACTTAACCCTAACCCTGACCCTAACCCTGACCCTAACCCTAACCCTAACCCTGACCCTAACCCTTAACCAAACCATACTTAACCCTAACCCTGACCCTAACCCTAACCCTAACCCTGACCCTAACCCTAACCCTAAACCCCCTTAACTAACCCTAACTTTACCCAAACCCCTAAATTCCATTGTCTAAACTAATGGTAAAAAAAAACGCATGTGCAAAAAAACGCATACATAAGCATGCCAATGCGCACATATGCTCACCATAGACTTATAATGGGTGTCTTGCTGTAAAAAAACGCATTGCGCGTGCATGCGTTTTTTTGAGGCAAATCGGACGCACAAAAAATGCAACAAGTTGCATTTTGTGCGCCCGAGCGCATACCGCAAAAAAACGCATGAGCGGTAAAACGCGTACAAACGCATGTGTATGCGCACATAAGCGCATCCCATGCAAAGTATAGGAAAAAAAAACGCATGCGCTATTTAGCGCTAAATTACCGCGAAAAAAAACGCAAATGTGAAACCAGCCTTAAATCCACTTTTCACCTAAAAATTTATGCTATAAAGCAAAAAAAAGCAATGTCATAACCATGAGCAGCACATAGGATTTTACTTGTCATTTTCATTTAGTTTAACTGCAATGACAGACTGAGAACCCTTTTAGGAAAATAAAAAGCTAAAAGTGGTAAGAGAAACCTGTTTTTGATCAAAGAAATTAAAAGCAGCATTCTAAGCAAATGTTCTCTTAAATGCCAGCACTTTTGGACAATATTCATTAAAAATACAATTTACAAGAATAATTAACTCTCCCTTTAGAATTCATTATATCTACTCAAGCATTCAAAAATAGAAACATTAACATTTGCTTTATAATCCAGAAATAATTTTAATGAGTGCAGGCTGCAAACTGAAGTGTTTTAATGAATGGTTATCAAAAGCTCGTTTTTTTATTGTTATACATTTCAAGTTTCATCTGTTTTAATTATTATCATGATCACAGCACTGTTAATTCAAAAATGAACTTTTTACTTTGCACGTATACTAGAATGATGCATTATACTTAAGCTTGTTGATTTCAGTAGATATCTATATTATTGTACTGCCATATAAATCCTATAGTGGAACATAAAAAGTATAAGGAAGTATAAAGGTATGTTCCCACGGTCAGTAACTGGCAGATTTTTGAATGCAGCACATGTCCTCTGGGTCTAAAGAGCTGCCGGCTTTTGAATGCCGGTGATTCCGCATGTGTTCATTGAACCATGTGGAATCACCGCGTCCTATAAATTGCACTGGTGATATTTATCTTGCCGAGACTTGCATCTCCACAAGATAAATAGACATGCTGCTGTCTGGAAAGTCGAGCCGAATGTGCGTCTCTGCAGTGAAGCGGGAGGCAGCCGTGCATGAATAGTGGGCATGGGATTTACTGACCGTGGGAGTCCATTTCATTACATCAACGGAACCTTCCAGGAGCTTCACTCCAGACGCTGACTTCTTGTCGGTCCTGTTTTCCAGAGAAACTGCCTTACTGGGATTACTGAGCCGTAAACTGACCTGCTCGACAAGCTCCAACCCGTCAGTTCCATACCCTCAGAAGCACGGTAGTTTCCCCAACTTAGCTAGCCGTCACAGACTTTGCAGGCATCTGTTCTCCATGTGCTATACAGGAAGCCTGTCCTCTTACCGGACCTTCCAGCACAGAGACCATGTGACCAAACAACAGTCTCATTATATCCCATGAGATGCACACCTTGATGGAGGTAGTTGGTTAACCAGACTGGCCCTGCTTTCTGGCTAACCTGCAAGCCCAGCCCACATAAACTAAGTATGGCTCATGGAACTACAGGTCCTAGTGCAACATTCCAGGCTTAGAGCGCAGAGGACCTCCGCCTCTGCGACACATACTGGCTATTCACAATAATGCCGGTCACAAAATTAGAATATCACTTTATTTCAGCTCTTCAAAACAAAGTGTGAAACTCATATACTATATACAGTCATTACAAACAGAGTGAGCTATTTAAAGTGTTTATTTCTGTTTATATTGATGATTATGGCTTACGGCCAATTAAAAAGTCATTATCTTGGTAAAGCTAGCTGCTCACAGAGTGCTGTACCCGAGCATATTAATGGAAGGTTGAGAGGAAGGAAAAAGTGTGGTAGAAAAAGGTGAACAAGCAACCAGGATAACAGCGTTCTTGAAAGGATTGTTAAGAAATGGCCATTTGAAAATTTAGTGGACATTCACAAAGAGTGGACTGCTGCTGGAGTCATTGCTTCAAGAGCCACAACACAGACGTACCCAGAATGTTGGCTACAGGTGCCACCTTCCTTGTGTCAAGCCACTCAGGACCAATAGACAATGCCAGAAGTGTCTTATCTGGGCCAAGGAGAAAACAAACTGGACTGTTACTCAGTGGTCCAAGGTGTTGTTTTCAGATAAAAGTAAATTTTGCATTTCATTTGGAAATCAAGGTCCCAGAGTGTGGAGATAGAGTGGAGAGGCACAAAATTCAAGCTGCTTGAAGTCTAATGTGAAGTTTCCACAATCAGTGATGGTTTAGGGAGCTAAGTCATCTGCTGGTGTAGGTCCAATGTGTTTTCTCAAGACCAAAGTCAGCGCAGCCGTCTACCAGAAAATTTTAGAGCACTTAATGCCTCCCTCTGACGACAAACTTTTTGGAGATGGAAATTTCATTCTCCAGCAGGACTTGGCACCTGTCCATACTGCCAAAAGTACCAATACCTGGTTTAAAAACAACAGTATCACTGTGCTTGATTGGTCAGCAAACTCGCCTGACCTTAACTCCATAGAGAATCTATGGAGTATTTTCAAGAGGAAAATGAGAGACACCAGACCCAACAATGCAGAGGATCTGAAGGCTGCTATCAAAGCAACCTGGGCTTCCATAATGCATCAGCAGTACCACATTTTGATCCCCTCCATGCCATGCCACATGGATGCAATAATTGTTGCAAAAGGAGCCCTGACAAAGTATTGAGTGCATTTACTGAACATATATTTCAGTAGGTCAACAATTCAGATATTAAAATCATTTTTCAAGCTGGTGTTATAAAGTATTCTAATTTACTGAGATAATGACTTCTGGATTTTCATTGGCTGTAAGCCATAATCATCAAGACTAACACAAATAAACACTTGAAATAGATCACTCTATTTGTAATGACTCTATATAATATATGAGTTTAATTTTTGGTATTGAAGAACTGAAAAAAATTAACTTTTTGATTATATTCTAATTTTGTGAGAAGCACCTGTGTATATATATACTGTATATTGCTATCACTAATTTTTAAAAATTTGCCAATCCTTCCCAATAGCAATATGTATATTGCTATTGTTAATTTGGTTTAAATTTGCCTATCCTTCCCAAAGTGGTGTAGCAAGAAATATTAACTGTATAGGTACACATCCAAAAATCCAGTAACTGTCACCAACAGGCCACTGTATTGGTGTCGCATTTTTAGTAGTCATATTGCACTAGTAAAACGGGCATTAGTAGAAAAACATATGTATGCATATTAAATGTCTGTGATTTAAAAAAAAAATAAGTTTGATATTTTTTAATGGGTTGTTCTTCCATCTTTGCAAAAATGATGTAATAAGGAGTTAGGAAGATCGGTGTATGAGGGTGGACAATGAGTCCTGTTTCTTTTAAAATATTTTTATTAATTTTAAAATTATTAACACAGGGAAGGGATAGGGAGGGAGGAAAAGGGAAGATACATAAAAATTAGAGAACTCATTTGACACATATCCAATGTAGCAAGAATATATATACAGCACCATGGAATCAATGGTGCTATATAAATAAATAATAATAATAATAATAATATATACTTTATGTATATATATATATATATAACAAAAAACAAAAAAGAGAAAAAAAATTGATTACATTTAAACAGACAGTAATAACACAACATAGTATACTACCTGTCTATACAAAAATCAGACTAAAGGGGGCTTTACACATAGCGATATCGCTAGCGATATCGCTAAAGCATCACCGATTTTGTAACACAGAAGCGATATCGGTAGCGATATCGCTACATGTGACACTCACCTCCGACCCGGCTCCCCGCTGGATATCGCTGATCGCACAAGATCGGCCTGGTCCATTTCTCGTCATCGGCTTCCTGCTGGCGCCGACGAGCGACTCCATGGACGCGGGCGGAAGACGGTCATCATCACCGCGCCCGACATGTAAGTAACGAGCGCCGATCGCTGCTGCATCGCTGGTGAGATCTGCCAGTTTGGCAGCTCACTAGCGACCATTTAGCGATGCACCAGCAATCCTGACCGGGTCATATCGTGGTCGGGATCGCTGGTGCATCGCTAAATGTAACAGGGCCTTAAGACTGACTAATTAGACAATGAGTTCTGTTTCAACCTGAAAATGTCAGGGCAAGATGCTAATGATTATTGCTGAGTTAATTTCCCTGTGGGCTGCAGTACTGACTAGCGGACACAAGATGTCACTGCCTTCTTGTTCACTTTTGTACAGAAATAGGTGAAAGGTTAAGTTTTACCCAGTAACAAGACAGCAGGGACACTTTGATAATTGGAATCTCTGGGTAGTTAGAGATTTTGCACAAAGTTCAGTAAGTCAGTTTACGCTATGAACAGAGTGTACAAAGTTCTCGAGAGGAGCAGAACTAATGTGCAGCGGTGGGGCACAAGGCAGCAAGAATCATGAATGAACTTTAGAGGTGATTGAGATCCAGTTCAGCAGGCAAGTGGTGAAATCTATTAGCGGGAGAAATAAAGGAAGAAGTGATTCCAGTGTTGGCCAGATATGGATAGCCCTGTGAAGGAAGGGTGCTGCCCAACTGAGGACACAAAAGAGGTAAGCAACCCTAGCAGCGGCCCTTATAAGGGTCACAGTCTACTGTTTGGGTGCAGGGTACACAGCATAACATATTGACCTGTGTGTCTCTGCCCTGGGAAGATGGAGGTTTATCTCATTTGCTCTGCTTGTTTATTGTGCACATGTAAAGTGCTTTCCCCTTAAACCGATAAGGCCTGTTTCACATTTCCGTTTATTGTCATCGGTCAAAATCCGCCGTTTTGCAAAAAACAAGGATCCGCCATTTTTTTCCCATTGACTTGCATTAGCGGCGGATTTTGACGGATGGTCATCCGTTGGATCAGTTTTTTGACGGATCTGCCATAATTTTGCCATCTGCTGACTTCAGTGGACTGCGTCAAAATAGTGGATAGCAATGGATCCGCCGCTATCCGCCATTTGTTATAATGGTCGCCTATGGGCGGCGGATCCATTGCTAACCGTTTATTGACAGAATCCGGCAACAGATCCGCTTTTTGACACTGAGCATGCCCGGAATAATTTCCTTGCCAGAAATCTCTCAATCTCTCTCTCTCTCCACCCCCTTTTCCACAGTCATGTCACTTTAAATTTCATCACCTTGGCACCAAAAACAGATCCGTCAAAAAACGGATCCTGTGACATCCGTATATGGCAAAACGGAAACGGATCCGTTTTTTTACACTCTGGCGGATTTTGACTGACGTCAAAAAACTGAAGTGTGAAACAGGCCTAAGAATACACTTCTGTATGGGAAAGAAGAAGATGTAAAGTGTACTGCCAAGTAAAGAGTGCCTTTCTTTTAAGAACATGCCTGGTGTCCTTGTCTTAAAGTCTAAAGGACATGGTGAGGAGTGGAATGGATCTGGCCTGAAGGTGAAGGTACCAATCGCAACACTGCCATCATACACACACACACAGAATTCTCGCTTTTTCTGTAAGAACATGCCAGGGAGTCGGAATCATGACAGTCACCCATGACTACCATCCCAGGCACTGTTTCAAGTGGCTCTGGGAGCAGGGTATGAGTTCCTCGTTTGAAGAAATGTGGGGTAAAGAAGACCTATGGTGTAGATGGAAAAGTACTGTAACATATGCAGACAAAAATGGCAGCCAGAAGCATTGAATCTAAGCTGGCGATGGCGGTGGTGAAAAGAAGAAGAAAGACTGTCTATCGTGGGCATGGATGGCATACGAGAGTGCAAAATGTGTCGAGCCCACAGGTGTGTTGGCCCAAAGTAGGATGTGGCCTTCAGCCATCATCCAGCCCAGAGTTGAAGATGTGTACCTAAGGAGGTCGCAGCTCAGTGTGAGGCACAGTACAATGGGTAGAGGACAGCAGAGGCAGGAGATTTGGCAGAAGGCAGAATCTCCGGGAGTGAAACATAACACAGCAGTCGCATCAGAAGTCTGGCCCAGGCGAAGCCAAACCTCAGGAAGCACCTGGTAAGCGCGTGTTGAGGAAGAAGCTGAAGAGAGAAGCTCCGGTGAAGATTGTCATGTGTACTGTCCTGTGTGACACGACCTGCAGGCTGGTATCTGAAACAACAAGACCAACACGTTTACTTGTCCTGTGTGACACGACCCGCAGGCCGGTAGCTGAAACAACAAGACAAAGGGGAAGGGCAAACAGTTACAACTGTGGGCCCGGCAATAGGGAACGGGGACGTGGAGACCTCCTGCACTCCCCTGAGGCAGTGTCCCTAAGCACTCCTAGCGTTCCCTATACTGGTCTTGTTGTTTCAGATACCAGCCTGCAGGTCGTGTCACACAGGACAGTACATGTGACAATCTTCACTGGAGCTTCTCTCTTCAGCTTCTTCCTCAACACGCGCTTACCAGGTGCTCCTCACCTGTCGCCGACCAGGATACCTGAACCCTCACTTGCCCTGCACCAACCCCTTGCTAGGGAACTGGGTGGTGCAGACACTGGTCCCACCGCTGCACTAATACACACAAGGAAAAATACACAAAACAGGGAATACAACGAAACACTTATCTTTCTCTGCTGCAGTCACCAGGCAGCAGAGTGCAGCACCAGATCAGCTTTCAGCAGTGGCTCGAACCCTCAGAGCCAGCTGCTACCTTTACCATCTTCAGCAGTGGCTCGACACCTCAGAGCCAGCTGCTCCCCTTTCTCTGCTGCAAACACCGGGCAGCAGAGTTCAGCACCAGACTTTCAGCAGTGACTTAACACCTCAGAGCCAGCTGCTCACTTCACCGTGGTTGAAATCCACAAAGGAAATGCTATCACCAACACCTGCTGGTAGACCAGCTGACCTTATATAGGAGGAGCGGTCACATCAGCAGGGGCCAAAAACAAATGTAATAACCCCAGTGACCACCGGGGGCAAAAGGTAAAACAAAGAAACTATCAGATGTAATGACACTTGTGGCCACCGGGGGCAAAAACCCATATTAAGCCCCAGAAGCCTGAAAACAAAGGTTTTAATGAGGGAACCCACAATCTGACACAGATCCAAGAATTGGACTATGATAAAGATGACTTGTAGCTGCCAAGAAGCACATGTCCTATGGTCCTTGAGAAGGATGCAAAAGCGGAGAAGATGCCACAGATTATCACTATGGGGGTGCAGCGGCAGGGATTCAGGGAGCACTAACAGTGGACTTCCACCCCCACCACAGATGATGATGCAGTGGTTAAAAACCCTGCAGCCTAAAGTAGGTATCCTAAACCATGAGCTGCAGGTGTGCTGCTGGAGTTGGTTGGCAAAGAAAAGGAAGTCTCTGTCTGAACCGTGAGGAGAAAAAACAATTGCCTTGTTGATAAGAACTGAATGAGTTAAATGAATTCTGCTGAACTTTATCTTTTCTTCGAGGAGATGTCTCAGACATCTCCCTTGTGAACCAAGGTCAAATATTTCCTGCTTACATGGCAAAGCTGTTGTAGAAGTAACTATTTTTCTTTTCTTTATTGCGCATGTCTGTAAATGTCTAAATTCTTTGCTATAAAAGATGGAAGCCTAACTGATAAGCCAGAGGCGCTCAGCAGGCATCCCGAGTCGTATCATACAGCTTGTGTCTGTGTTATTCTTCTCGACGGAGCAATCAATTAGAGACATATGGTGCCTTACACCCAAGAACATCGGTCCTTCAGATGAAAGAGATATCTGAGGGATCCCGACAGTTTCCTGGCGCCCAAAACAGGGACCTGATATAGGCACCTCTCCAAGACTACCCGATCTACAGACCACTTCAGTTACTGATGAAATTGTGAACAGCAGACCTAAACACCTGGCCAGGTAAGAGATCAATTTTTCTCTTCTCTGCTCTTCATAATGTATCATTATAACTAAGGTCCGTATAAAGGGGAATCTAGTAGAGGAGGGGGCCGTAAGATCAGGTCCATATAAGAACTCTGAGGAAATCGGGTGTGACACGCATATGTAATTTCTGCTCGAATGAGAGGTTACTGTAGGTTCTGTCTGTGCACAGCTATTTTTAGAAAAAGAGCTGATGCAAATCAAAATGGGAGAGGTCTGACATTACGGAATATAAGGCTGGGTGAACAGTTCATGCTGCAAAGCCCCGACGGACAAGTTCTCCACAATAGAAGATTCCGTGTTAGGAATCAGGGAGGTTGTTGAATGGCTACTTTGATTTGAAAGGTTGTGGAAAGTAGAAAAATAAGCTGCACAGTAGGTATTCGTTCAAAGAGTGGTGATATTGCCTAACTGGGTTATGTGACAGCGTCCTTTCGGGGAGGTCACCGCCTAACCTTAAATCAACACCCTTTACGAATAAACCTTGTGACAGATAAGAGTGTGACCGAATGAGCACAGGACCACGAAATGAGCCTGTGACAGGATATGACTGAAGAACCCCGATAAATGGATACTTTGTTTACAATCCTGTGTGTTGTGGGAGTGTTACTGTTCGGATGCTACCTAGCATATAAGTACACGAGACACGTAGTACAAGGAGGAACAGACACCCCGTTTAACCTGTTGGCACCTTAGGAAGAAGGTAACGAGGTATAGTAGAGCCTAGTCTTGAGCTTACCCAATACACCACCTAAGGAAGAGAGGATTAACAGGAAAGAAACAAGAAAAACAGGATAAGAATAAAAGATAAAATGGGGAACAATCAGGGAAAGACACCCGAAGAAGGAGACCGGTTATGTGATATAATTGAGGATAGATATGGAAGTAGTGCAGCAAAGAACCTGGAAAAAGTATTAATCAAATCCAAAGTGCAAGATAGTCAGGCTGTGTGAATCCTTGTATATATGTCTATGAGAACCTCTGAATAAGATGAGAGATGAGTAATTGAGTAAAAAAAAAAATCAGTGAATGAGCACGTATGAATGAATCATCACACATCATTTTTGTGTCAAGAGATTTGTGACCTTTCTAGTTGTGGTGGAATCCCGGACAGATGCGTTATAGATATTTCAAATCTACATCTGAGACTGAATGAATTGAGTAATGATATAGTTCGTGTTATATGTGGCATTACATTGTAAAGTTTCCTGAATGCATTTGACCAGAAAAAGGGCAAGGCATGGTTAATCTCATTATACAGTTATCTGCCCTTACAGTGAAATCCCGTGATTTTGAGTTTCTTTGTAGAAATTGATTTTGATAAGTCTAAAGAACTACAGAATTCTGTGAAGGACGACGCTGCATTCTGATGGGAGGGAGGAAGGATGGTGCTGCTCAGTTTTTCTTCTCCCTTCGCTCTTATCTATGCTGAGTGTGAGCTGTGCTCAAAATTCTCTGTAATTCTATCCGTAAGGTACGCGCTGAAAGATTTGTGCATTTTAAAGCAACAGTACTTAATTGAAGATTGGAAGTTAAAAGTAAGATATGGTGCCTAATTTAGAAGGGAATTGTAAGTGATTGTTTGGTCATTGTAAGTGATTGCTTGGTCATTAATGTGTTTGAACCTGCTTCTAGTTGTGTGATTGATTTGTATAGCAAATTGTGTCAAATTACAAAAGACAGAGAAGGAAGGAAGCAGTAAAACAAGTGGGACAAATATTGAAAAAGGCAAAAATACCAGAGTGTGAATGTTTGGATGTACAAAAAGGCACAGACAAGGGAAGAAAATAGCAAGTGAATAAATGATGCTTGAGAATGTGCAGCAGTATGGAAGGTGTATTATGAATGTTTGATTGACAAAGTGTAACCAGAGACCCAGACAAAACAGATGGACTTGTAAACACTGTGGTCAGACTCAGACAAACCCAGACTGAATAGCTACTTGTGTGACCTGTGCTACTGACCTAAGCGAATTGCACTAAATCCTATCCAGACAAGATCATAAGAAGCTGACATAATAGTGTGGATAGTGGGTAGTGGGGACATTGGCCCTTGAGGAGTAAGCTGACAGTAGACATCAGACGACCAACCCCATCAGGACCTAGAAGTGTGACTAGAATAAGAAAGATACAGGTGTATTATCCCTGGAGCCCCTCTGACCAGCTAGCTTTGCTGAAGCAGCTGCCTGACCTTGAAGACCAACCATTCCCGTTTTACAGACACATAAAGGAAGTACAGCAGACATATAAGTGTACCTGGGCAGACCTAGAGAGGTTGGTGAGTTTAAAGGCAGGTGACGCACTAGGACATATAATTAAGACACATACAGATGTGACAAAGAATCAGGCTTGGGGCATGGATGATAAATCTGCACGATCTGGGGAGACGTACTGTGAGTCACTAAGACAATGGGCTGCAGTGGAACAATCAGAGCAGTCTGTACTCCTGACTAATGTGACACAGCAAAAAGGAGAGAGTGTAGAGATGTACTTTGGACGGTTACAGCTGAAATGGGCAGACATGGGGTACATTTGCATAAACCCACTTGATGTTAGAATACTGGTGAATGCATTCATTGACGGTATGAACAAAGACTTACGAGACGCAGTACAGACAGTCAGACCTGAATGGAGATATATATAAAAAAAATAAAAAACAAATCTGAACTGAGACAAGTAAGTTAATGTGTATGCACAATGTAAGTGCATTTTAACACATGACCATTAACCAGAGAAAACAGAAAGCAAAAAACACAAATATCCTGAACTAAAAGTAAAAAATATATACTGCAAATAATGCATAAAGGTAATAATAATAATAAGGGTATTTAGTAAACATAATTTTGATCAAAATAATGTACAAGCCATCCCGCCACGTCACGGCAACCCTTGTGGGACAGTCCCTACTCTAGTATTTAAAACCTTATCACTTGCCAAGTGGCGTGAATGTGAATAAGGGTCGAGCGGCTGAACCACTTGTAACAGCTTAGGCCAGACTGGATGGCTTTCCCAGCTCAGAAAAAGGGCGGTCACACCCCTATATGCACTGAATGCACAATGAAATGAATAAAAAACAAATCTGAACTGAGACAAGTAAGTTAATGTGTATGCACAATGTAAGTGCATTTTAACACATGACCATTAACCAGAGAAAACAGAAAGCAAAAAACACAAATATCCTGAACTAAAAGTAAAAATAAAAGTAAAAAATGGAGATATGTAGATCCGAAAGACCTCCTTAAGGTAGCTAAAGAAATTGAGCAAACAAGGACAATAAGACAACCTGTCATGTATGCTGGAGCACAAGGAAAAAAGTGGAGACGTAATAGGGAAGGCATGTGAGATCACACTGACGTTTCTTTTGACAATCTATTCCCCACATGACATCCATGCCATACTCCTACAAGTTCAACCAAAACATCTGTCTATGGCCAGACAGCTCCGACTTGAGTGTGCTCTACTAATTCCTGAGTATGTCACTCCTCACAAGATGTAACGTTCTGAATCCAGCCACCCTCCTGCCTGTGGATTCAGAAAAGGGGGAATTGGTGACCGTATTAGCAAGTGAGGAAGGATACTTTGACATTACGCATGAACATGTCTGCATAGAACTGATGAGTCAGGAGACAGTTGGGTTTGCACACATTCATGAAAAACCTGTTCCTAATGCAGACTTTGAGTTTCTTTTTTGTAGATGGCTCCAGATACCACCAGGATGGACGATTCTACACTGGATATGCAGTAGTATCCTCACATGAGGTAATCCGAGCGGAACCACTCTCTCCTCACATGTCGGCGCAGGAGGCAGAGTTGAAGGCACTCACTGAGGCGTGTAGAGCCGCTGCAGGTAAAGTCGCTAATATTTTCACAGATTCGAAGCCCATTAAAAATGCAGAGCTGGTGAAACAATTGATGGAGGCATTTATGTTACCAGTCCAGGTTGGCATTGTCAAGGTAAAAGCACACACAAAGGTGACT
Source organism: Dendrobates tinctorius (assembly GCF_039654945.1). Classification (NCBI taxonomy): domain Eukaryota; kingdom Metazoa; phylum Chordata; class Amphibia; order Anura; family Dendrobatidae; genus Dendrobates; species Dendrobates tinctorius. The sequence goes on from NW_027361770.1 coordinate 19,581,829, forward strand.
ACGTGGAGGTAGAGGGCAATAGAAGGGCGAACGAGGCTGCTAAAATAGCACAAGGCGGCCTAGAGAGAGCAGTGGACGGTGGCGGGGAGTCAGCGTATTCCAGCCACATTGGGTCTAGATGTCCTGAAATCCCTCCAGCATAAAGCTGCCCAAACAGAGAAGGTACACCGGGGGAGACTGGGAGCTGAGCTGAACTCAAATGGAGTATGGGAGAATAAGGATAAAATGTGCCCACTAAAGTCCCTGTTCCCAATCATGGCGCAAGCAGTACATGGCCCCAATCACACCTCAAAAAGTCACATGTGTGCCATGGTAGATGCCTTCTGGATCGCTCCTGGCTTCAGTTACGCAGCCGCGAAACTTGTACAATCATGCCTCATCTGTGCACAGCACAACCCAGGTAAAACAGTAAAAGTCCCTAAAAAAGCGACACCTAGGCCTCTCTACCCGTTTCAGAGACGGCAGTTTGACGACATACAGCTACCAAGGTAGGAGTGTATGCAAATATCCTAGTATGTGTAGATCTCTTCTCTGGTTGGCCGGAAGCCTATCCGGTAAAACGTGCAAATGCTAAAATGACTACAGACAAACTGATGAAAGAACTGATCTGCAGGTATGGTGTCCCAGAAACCACAGAAACAGATAGGGGTGCACACTTCACGGGAGAAATAAAGAGGGAAGTCATGCAGGCCCCGGGTGTACAGCAAACATTTCATACACCATATAGGCCACAAGGTAGAAGGAAAGTGGAAAGACTAAATGGGACACAAACTGAAAATTCAAAAGGCCATGGCAGACACAGGAAAGAGCTGGGTGGAGTGCTTGCCTCTTGCACTCTTTTCAGTCAGACACACTCCAAATAGAAACACAGGCTTGTCTCCTTCTGAAGTCCTGAGACTTAGAGATCAGTATGATAAAGACAATGATCGTACTAAAGATAGTTGGTGGTCAGACACTTTCTCCTTTCTTAATCCAGCTAATTGGTTTAAGGGTATTGGAGGCTGGATAGCTGGGATTATACTAAGTTTATTACGTATTGCCGTTTGTCTCCTTATAATATATGTGTTACTGAAACTTGTTTTTTGGTGTATCTCTGTATGCAAGAAAAGATGTAGAAATAGATAAGGAAGTTTGACTGTAAACAACAAGAATTTAACTATTATTCCTTTGAGTCCTAGATTGACATCTCATTTCTGGCATGAAGGAGCGTACTCTTGCAATGATGGACGTGGCTTCAGTATCTGGGGGATGGAGAAGGTAGAAGACCTGTCTCCCTTGGGCAACCCGTCGGCCTGGGATAGTACCTGGTGAACGAGCCACTATCCGCTGTTGTTGCAGGATCCAGTGTTCCAGATTGTGGAAAATGAAGATGTCAAAGGGGGAATGATAAGAACTGAATGAGTTAAATGAATTCTGCTGAACTTTATCTTTTCTTCGAGGAGATGTCTCAGACATCTCCCTTGTGAACCAAGGTCAAATATTTCCTGCTTACATGGCAAAGCTGTTGTAGAAGTAACTATTTTTCTTTTCTTTATTGCGCATGTCTGTAAATGTCTAAATTCTTTGCTATAAAAGATGGAAGCCTAACTGATAAGCCAGAGGCGCTCAGCAGGCATCCCGAGTCGTATCATACAGCTTGTGTCTGTGTTATTCTTCTCGACGGAGCAATCAATTAGAGACATATGGTGCCTTACACCCAAGAACATCGGTCCTTCAGATGAAAGAGATATCTGAGGGATCCCGACACTTGTGTAAAACTACAGCCTCTGTTTTGGTTCACAAATTGGCTGGAAAACCATGAAAAGAAAATAATAGGTCCAGTTATGGAGATCAATCAGGTTTCGGGAAGCTACAGTTTGAGGCATCCAGCCTCTGGTGTTGATTGATTCAAAAGAAAAAGGACTGTGTCGTACCTTTTTTGGCTGTAAGGCATGTGTTTTTTTTCTTTTTTTCTTCTCTAAAAGGAAAGGGAAACTGCTTGAGACAACCTCATGGTTAAAAGAGGCATGTTGGAAGGAATTGTGTTAAGTTTAGGGGGTAAGAATAACCTGATGATCTGTGTCAGGTTGAAGAAAAAGACTGTGTCTCATCCAATGGACTGTTGGGGGAAATGGACTGTACCCTTCATGGACTATGTCCTGGTAATGAGGACCAATGTTTGGGGAGGGGGCTTGGATGACCCAATGTTCCGGCTGGTTCAGGAACCTTAAGGACTGTGCACTTGGACAAGAAGGGCTGTTGCAGTGTTTGGACTAGTGCCCCTTTGTTAAAAGGGACATGAACATTATGTTCCAAGGTCTCAGCCTAGTGGGACCAGAGTGAGGAACACTCAGGAAAAAACAAGATGTCCTCTGCTTGAGAAGCCAAGGGTTAATGACTGTTTAATGTTTTGCAATGTTTAAGTGTGTGATAATTGTTTTCTAAATTCCAGATTTCGGTATGGTTTTGGATGACCATCTTTAAAGTAAGGGAGTATGTAAGAGGTGGTATAATGTTGAGGTAAGTTGCTAATGGTTATTGTTGTGTGAAATATGTTTTCTTGTGGTAACAATTGTTAATTTCTCTGTGGGCTGCAGTACTAACTGATGGTCACAAGATGTCACTGTCTTCCTTTTCACTCTTGTACAGATATAGGTGAAAAGGTTAAGTTTCATCCATCAAGAAGATAGCAGGGACAGTTTGAGAGTTAACTGTATGGATAGTCCATAGTGGGTGGGAGCATTTGGAATCGCTGGGTAGATTGAGATTTTGCAGGAAGTTCAGTGAGTCAGTTTAAGTTAAGACTAGAATGTTTAGAGTTCTAGATAGGAGCAGAACTAGTATGCAGGCAGCAAGAATTGTGAAGAAACTTTAGAGACGACTGAGATCCAGTTAAGCAGGCAAGTGGTTAAAACCCATTAGTGGGAGAAGTAAAGGAAGAAGTGATTTCAATTTTGGCCAGGCATGAGGAGCCCGTGAAGGAAGGGTGCTGCCGAGCAGAGGACACAGAAGAGGGAAGCGGCTCTAGGTTGTCCTTTGCAGGGGATTAGAGACTGCTATTTGGGTGCAGGGTACAGAGCATAACATATTGACCTGTGTGCCCCTGCACTGGGAAGGTGGAGGTTTATTTCATTTGCTGTATGTTTACTCTCCACATATAAAATGTCTTCACCAGAAACTAGCGTCGGACTGGAGCACCTTGGGACAACCAGAGAAAATCATTCTTGGGGCCCACTATGTAGCTACATAGAAATAAATACAATCCACCTACTGTGTGATAAAACTAATATCCAGGTATAATATAAGGTAGTACATGTCTAAATTATGTAGCAAGAGTTGGGTTAGCCCCCCTCATAAAATATAATGTACGCCCCTCATAGAATATAATGTAGCCCCCTCATATAAGTTCAATGTATCCCCCTCATAGAATATAATGTAGCCTTCTCATAGAATATAATGTAACCTCTTCATATAGTATAATGTAGCCCCCTCATATAGTATTATGCAGACCCCACATAGAATGTAATGTAGCCTGTAACGTCCCTGCCGGCATCACTGCAAGGCTTCTGCCTGCTCCATGCTGTGAACCTTATGTCCTTGCTTGCTGCATACTTCCTGGCTGTTTGATTAGGGCGGCAGCGCCAGCACTTCCTGAGTCTTAAAGACAGAGTGCACATCCCTAATTTGACTAGCCTATTGTCAAGAGGTATCGGGTACTTAAGGCATCTCCACCCATAGGGAGATGCCTGAGTAACAAACTCTGTCAGTCTGTACTTTGCTATTGAGTTGCCAGGTCTTGTCCTGTTTTCTGCCTCCCTGGGGGTTGCATTCCCAGGCCCGTTTCTGAGCTCTTAGTGTCTTGTTTTCTGCCTTCCTGGGGGCTGCATACCCAGGTCTGAATCCCATGTCTTGAGCTTGTTCCCGTGTCTGTTCTTGTCTGTACTAAGTCCGCTTCTTGTACCTGTTCGTGTCCCTGTCTGTTTCCTTCCCCACTCAGCTGTGTGTAGCCTTGTGTCTACTCCTGCTCTGCTCTCAGCTCCGCAGCCTGTGGCTCTGCTCTCTGCTCTGCACCCTTCAGTTCTGCTCTACTCTCCGCACTCTGCGTTTCTGCTCTGCTCTCCGCTCCGCACCCTGCGTCTCTGCTCTGCTCTCCGCTTTGCACCCTGCGGCTCTGCTCTGCTCTCTACTCTGCACCCTGTGACTCTGCTCTGCTCTCCACTCCGCACCTTGCAGTTCTGCTCTGCTCTCCGCACTCTGTGTCTCTGCTTTCCACTCCGCACCTTGCGGCTCGGCTCTGCTCTCCACTCCACACCCTGCGGCTCTGCTCCGCTCTCCGCTCCGCACCTTGCGGCTCTGCTCTCCGCACTCTGCGGCTCTGCTCTGCTCTCTGCTCCGCACCCTGCGACTCTGCTCTTCGCTCCACAACCTGCAGCTCTGCTCTGCTCTCTGCACCGCACCCTGCGGCTCTGCTTTGCTCCCGCTCCGCACCTTGCGATTCTGCTCTGATCCCATTCCGCACCTTGCGGTTCTGCTCTGCTCCCATTCCACACCTTGTGGTTCTGCTCCCATTCTGCACCTTGCGGTTCTGCTCTGCTTCCTTTACGCATCCTACAGATCTTTGTCCTTCTAGTCTGAAGTGGTTTCTAATAGTTCCTGTCTCTCCAGTCTGAGCTGGTTCCTACCTGTTCTGTTATACTACTCATACCTGCCTGTGTTCCTGCCCAATCTGTTATGGTTCCGGTTCCCCCAGTTTGATCCATGCCCGCTTGCCTGCCAGAGTGCCAGCCGTGCCTGCCTGCCTGCCAAGAGTGCCAGCCGCTCCCACCATAGTACCAGCCGTGCCCGTCTGTACTTGCCTGCACCTGTCATTAGTGTTCTGTCCCCAGTGGGATCAGCTGCTTCAGCCAGACAAGGCCCTGTAGTGGTACCTGGCAGCTACCTGCCGCATAAGCCTGACCTCACCACTAGAGGCTCCAGTGGACACCAAGGTAGCTGCTAAGTCACGCCTCTCCAGTGTAGTCTGGTTTGTGGCACAGTGAGGCTACAATCCTCACTTGCGCCACCCAGTCACGGCGCAAGCGTTACATAGCCCCCTCATAGAATATAATGTTGCCTCCTCATAGAATATAAAGTAGCCCCCCATAGAATATAATGTAGCCCCCCATAAAATATAATGCAGCCATCATATAGTATAATGCATCCCCCTAATATAATTTAATCTATCCCCCTCATAGAGTATAATGTAGCCCCTCATAGAATATAATGCAGCCCCCATAGAATAGAATGTAGCCTCCCTCATAGGGTATAATGCAGCCAGCCTGATATAGCATAGCGTAGCCCCCCACAGAATATAATGTAGCCCCCTCAGAGTATAATGCAACCCACTGATAAGGTATAATGCATCCCCCCCATAGAATATAATGTAGCCAGCTCATAGGGTATAATGCTGCCCCTCATAGTGCATAATGCACCCCCTCATGGAGTATAATGTGGCCACCTCATAGGGTATAATGCACTCACTCATAGGGTATAATTCTGCCCCCTCACAGGGTATAATGCACCCCCTCATAGGGTATAATGCTGCCCCCTCATAGGGTATAATGCTGCCCCATCATAGGATATAATGTACCCCATCATAGGGTATAATCCTGTCCCACTCATAGGGTATAATGCTGCTCCTCATGGGGTATAGTGCTGACCCTAATAGGGTATAATGCTGCCCCATCATAGGGAATAATGCTGCCCCATCATAGGGTATAATGCTGCCCCCTCATAGGGTATAATGCTGCCCCATCATAGGGTATAATGCACCCCCTCATAGGGTATAATGCTGTTCCCCTCATAGGGTATAATGCAACAAGGACACACTGATATACAGTGGGGGAAAAAAGTATTTAGTCAGCTACCAATCAGGCAAGTTCTCCCAATTAAAAAATATGAGAGAGGCCTTTAATTGACATCATAGGTAGACCACACCTATGAGAGTCAAAATGAGAAAATAAATCCAGAAAATCACCTTGTCTGATTTGGAAAGATTTATTTTTCAAATTATGGTGGGAAATAAGTATTTGCTCATTAAAAAAAGTTCATCTCAATATTTTGTTATATATCCTTTTTGGCAATGACAGAGGTCAAACGTTTTCTGAAAGTCTTCACGGGGTTGGCACACACTGTTGATGGTATGTTGGCCCATTCCACCATGCAGATTTCCTCTAGAGCAGTAATGTTTTGGGCCTGTCACTGCACAACACGGATTTTCAAATCCCTCCAAAAGGTTTTCTATGAGGTAGAGATGAGGAGACTGGCTAGGCCACTCCAGGAACTTTATATGCTTCTTAAGAAGCCACTCCTTAGTTATCCTGGTGGTGTGCTTGGGATTATTATCATGCTGAAAGACCCATCCACGTTTCATCTTCAATACCCTTGCTGATGGAAGGAGGATTGCACTCAAAATGTCACGATAAATGGCCCCATTCATTCTTTCATGTACACGGATCATTCATCCTGGTCCCTTTGCAGAGAAACAACCCCAAAGCATGATGTTGCCACCCCCATGCTGTTATAATCTATTTAGTTTTGACCATCTGCCATCTTGTTGTGGTTTTCTGGCCGCTGGTCTTTTCCCTCTGGTGCTGGGTTTGTCTTAGGTCAGGTGATTGTATCATCCTTTATTACCCTGCACCTACCTCCCAGTCCTTGCTGTACAACAGTGTTAATCCACTTGTGTTCTGGCTAGGTGCCTGTTTGCTCTCTGTGTGTGATTTTGTACACTTCAGGGATCTCTAGTTCTGCCAGTTTTGTTTTTGGTTTAACCTTCGTTTCTACAACTCCCGCTATTTTTGTACTAGGAGGTTACCTGTTTTTGTTTCCCAGTCCCTAGACTTCCCAGGGATTCCCTTCCCCCTACCTACAGGTCTTCGTTTGAGTTTAGTCTAGGAAATGTCGGTGGGTCTATTCACAAGGAATAGGTTGCCCACTCCATCGTAGGGTTACAGCCTAGTCCTAGTGCAGGGTCAGTTTCTCCCCCTTCTACCCTAGTCCTGAGTTGCAGATTCGTAACACATGCTTTACAGTTCTACTTTGGTTTCATCAGACCATATGACATTCTCCCAATATTCTTCTGTATAATCCAAATGCTATCTAGCAAACTTCAGACGGGCCTGGAGATGTACTGGCTTAATCATGGGGACACATCTGGCACAGGAGGATCTGAGTCCCTGGCGGCGTAGTGTGTTACTGGTGGTAGCCTTTGTTACGGTGGTCCCAGCTCTATGCAGGTCATTCACTAGGTCCCCCCGTGTGGTTCTGTTTTTTTGTTCATCGTTCTTGTGATCATTTTGACCCCACAGGGTGAGATCTTGTGTGAAGCCCCAGATCGAAGGAGATTATCAGTGGTTTTGTATGTCTTCCATTTTCTTATTTTTGCTCCTACAGTTGATTTCATCAGACCAAGCTGCTTGCTTATTGCAGATTCAGTCTTCCCAGCCTGGTGCAGGGCTACAAATTTGTTTCTGGTGTCCTTCCACCGTTTTTTGGTCTTCACCATAGTGCAGTTTGCAGTGTGACTGTTTGAGGTTGTGGACAGGTGTCTTTTACAATGATAACAAGTTCAAACAGGTGTTATTACTACAGGTAATGAGTGAAGGACAGATGAGCCTCATAAAGAAGAAGTTACAGGTCTGTGAGAGCCAGAATAAAGACAGTGGCACAACCGTGCAGATGCACAAGTAGGGTACCAAACAATAAGTATAATAATAAAAAGTTAATCAACCGACAGCGCTAGCGCTACAGACTACTCAGCAGCAAAATATTAGGATAATACCACCAAATTGATCCAAATAAATAATGTGTAAAAATTTAATATTTGCGCTCAGAGTTAGATCTGTATAAATAGTGAACTCCTCCCAGGGAAGATGAAATACAAAAGAGGAGTTCAAAGCAAGGCAGGGAAGCGTTAGGGATCAAGAACCGCCCCCTTGACTCATTCACAAAAATTATTAAAATGTACAAGATTATACTCAGATTTATATGCATACACAGTACATCAAAATTCACTGGTAGGGTGAATAGAAAAGTCTGTCCGAAGGATAATAAGAAATTACCTTAAAATTAGCAGCTTTATAGTGAAGTGCTTCCCTGCACAAGTCCTATAGAGGAGGAGTTACATTGAAGAAATAGCGATGTCTCATATATGTTCCAAGGATGTGATCGCCAGTTGCAAAAAGGAGAGTTGATGCTTCAGGTAATGGATGCTGTCCCGGCCGGAGACAGACGTCCTGGTTTGTGAGCGGTAGCGTCGCACGCAGGCTGTAGCCGGCAAGGTGCACAGGACCTTGCGTGATGTCACGGTCACGTGATTGCTCACGTGACTGGCTATGGAGAGCAGAGAAGCTCAAAAAACATCCAACGCGTTTCTGAATCAACGGATTCCTTCTTCAGGGATACTCCATAGCAAATCGGCGGCATTTTTATACCCTTCAGCATCTGAAGTTCCAATTTAAACATTAAAGGCAAAAAGCTCAATTTCGCTATTTAAGCCATTGGGTATCAGTCTATCCATCGCAAAAATCCATTTACTCTCCTCTTTTGACATCTGATGAATAAAATTCCCTCACCTCCAGCTCTTTTTAACCACTTTAATGCCTGTTACTGTTATACCTTTCATGGAACCTCCATGAAGGATTAGAAAATGATTTGAAAGAGGGTGGCCACTAAATTTATTCCTAATGTTGCATAAATGTTCCGCTATTCTTATATATAATGGACGTATGGTACGACCGATATATAGCTTTCCACAGGGGCAGGTAATCCCGTAAATAACCCCCTTGGTCTCACAAGTAATAATGTCCTTAATTTTGACCTCCAAGGATTTATTTACAATAGAAAATTGTTTTTTGGACCCTAATTTCCTACAAGGTCCACATCTTCTACATGGAAAAAACCCATTTGGTGGTGTTTGTGAATGAACATGGTTCGCCAACATGGGTTTAGGAATAGAGGGGGCTATTGCATTCCCAAGATTATTTGCCTTCCTGAAAATAAATCTGGGATGAGTTGGTAACATTTCACCAATCACTTTGTCGTTCTTCAATATATTCCAATGTTTATTCACGATCTTTATAAGAATTTTAGTGTTGGCATTATACTGCGTGATAATGGGAATATCTTCCATGATGGGACACTCGATATTGTTCTTCTGTTCTATCAATAATTCCTCTCTCGGCATGTTTCTTACAGTCTCCTTAATTTCACGCAAGGAGTCAATATCATACCCCTTTCGAACAAACCTATTAGTCAAAAGCTCCGCCTCCTTATCAAAATCTTGTATTTTAGAACAATTCCTATGGGCTCTTATAAGTTGGCTTTTAAGGACATTCATAAGCCAACTTGGAAGGTGACAGCTATCCAGGGAAATAAAATTATTAGAATCTGTTGGTTTGTGATAAACCTGGGTTTCTATATGATCATTTTCTATAAAAATTTTCAAATCTAAAAAATTAATCTCTTTAGGACTGGTGGTAGCTGTAAATTTTAAAAAATATTGGGGACACTTGACATCACCTCTCTTTACACTATTATCCAACATGAAAAAGGGTGCGAATCAGTAAAGTATTTTATGCTTAAGGATGGTTTTCTGCCGGATGATCAGGTTCAATTTATTTTAGATTGTATACAATTCATTTTAACTCATATTTCTTTTGATTTGGAGTACACTACAACTCCCAGCAGTGGGGGACTGCCATGGGCACCAGGTTCGCCCCTAGTTATGCAAACCTCTATGTGCGTAGGTGGGAACAGGATACCATATATCCGGGAGGTTCTCTACGGGCGAACCTGGTGCTATGCCAGCGGTTCATAGACGATATTGTCTTCATTTGGTCTGGTGGACCTATTTTATTGGAAGAATTTTTAAGTGAACTAAATAAAAATCAATATTTTTTAAAATTTACAGCTACCACCAGTCCTAAAGAGATTAATTTTTTAGATTTGAAAATTTTTATAGAAAATGATCATATAGAAACCCAGGTTTATCACAAACCAACAGATTCTAATAATTTTATTTCCCTGGATAGCTGTCACCTTCCAAGTTGGCTTATGAATGTCCCTAAAAGCCAACTTATAAGGGCCCATAGGAATTGTTCTAAAATACAAGATTTTGATAAGGAGGCGGAGCTTTTGACTAATAGGTTTGTTCGAAAGGGGTATGATATTGACTCCTTGCCTGAAATTAAGGAGACTGTAAGAAACATGCCAAGAGAGGAATTATTGATACAACAGAAGAACAATATCGAGTGTCCAAACATGGAAGATATTCCCGTTATCACGCAGTATAATGCCAACACTAAAATTCTTATAAAGATCGTGAATAAACATTGGAATATATTGAAGAACGACAAAGTGATTGGTGAAATGTTACCAACTCTTCCCAGATTTATTTTCAGGAAGGCAAATAATCTTGGAAATGCAATAGCCCCCTCTATTCCTAAACCCATGTTGGCAATCCATGTTCATTCACAAACACCACCAAATGGGTTTTTTCCATGTAGAAGATGTGGACCTTGTAGGAAATTAGGGTCCAAAAAACAATTTTCTATTGTAAATAAATCCTTGGAGGTCAAAATTAAGGACTTTATTACTTGTGAGACCAAGGGGGTTATTTACGGGATTACCTGCCCCTGTGGAAAGCTATATATCGGTCGTACCATACGTCCATTATATATAAGAATAGCAGAACATTTGCACAACATTAGGAATAAATTTAGTGGCCACCCTCTTTCAAATCATTTTCTAATCCATCATGGAGGTTCCATGAAAGGTATAACAGTAACAGGCATTAAAGTGGTTAAAAAGAGCTGGAGGAGAGGGAATTTTATTCATCAGATGTCAAAAGAGGAGAGTAAATGGATTTTTGCAATGGATACACTGATACACAATGTCTTAAATAGCGAAATTGAGCTTTTTGATTTTAATGTTTAAATTGGAACTTCAGCTGCTGGAGGGTATAAAAATGCTGCCGATTTGCTATGGAGTAACCCTGAAGAATGAATCCGTTGATTTAGAAACGCGTTGGATGTTTTTTGAGCTTCTCCGCTCTCCATAGCCAGTCACGTGAGCAATCACGTGACCGTGACGTCACGCAAGGTCTTGTGAACCTTGCCGGCTACAGCCTGCGTGCGATGCTACCGCTCACAAGCCAGGGCGGGCGCACTGCAGACAGGACGTCTGTCTCCGGCCGGGACAGCGTCCATTACCTGAAGCATCAACTCTCCTTTTTGCAACTGGCGATCACATCCTTGGAACATATATGAGACATCGCTATTTCTTCAATGTAACTCATCCTCTATAGGACTTGTGCAGGGAAGCACTTCACTATAAAGCTGCTAATTTTAAGGTAATTTCTTATTATCCTTTGGACAGACTTTTCTACTCACCCTACCAGTGAATTTTGATGTACTGTGTATGCATATAAATCTGAGTATAATCTTGTACATTTTAATAATTTTTGTGAATGAGTCAAGGGGGCGGTTCTTGATCCCTAATTGCTTCCCTGCCTTGCTTTGAACTCCTCTTTTGTATTTCATCTTCTCTGGGTGGAGTTCACTATTTATATAGATCTAACTCTGAGCGCAAATATTAAATTTTTACACAATAAGTATAATACTAAAAGCTTGGCACTCCGCTTGGGTATTTTAGATGAGATATTTAATGTAGTCCAATCGCGGTACTTTTATCAAACATTTCGGTCACACCTTGACCTTCATCAGCGTATTAAAATTGAATGTCAAATTAAAAAAACAAAGATGCTAGATAATGAAAAAAATGCAAACAACAGGAAATGGATAGTACAATGCAGCCTAGCCAATTATTCTATATATGGTTGTATTTACATCAGAGTATAATCCCAAGAAAACACATGTATTCTAGGAATAAGGAATAGGAACCTACCCGACTGTGAGCAGTAGAGAGAAAACTGATAGGTATAGCAGATTATTAGTGAGGGTACAATTTGTGGTTTAATGGACCAAGTGGTAAAATGAGATTTTGACCAGTATAATTCAAATTGTTCATTAGGTATATTCAGGGAATGTGTGATCCAGCAATCTGTAATAAATCCCATAGTGAGTTGTACTATCACCATGTAAACACATGTATTATTAATCAAAGCAGTAAAAGAATACCGACCTGTAATTTTAAGGGCTGCTATGCTTAAAACAATCCTGCAGTCTTCAGATCCACCACCTCTTTCTATTGCTTCTCCTCCTTTTTGATATAATAGATCGTTTTAGCCACCTAAGGCTAGTTTCACACTTGCTTTTTTTTGCAGCGCGTTTTTCCCGCAAAAAAACGCATTGAAAAAACGCATACAAAAGCATACAACTGCTGCGTTTTTTTCAAGCATTTTTATGAGCATGCATGAAAAAAACGCAGCGTTTTTATGCGTTTGTATGCGTTTTTAGTGCGTTTTTACCGCGTTTGCGTTTTTTTCCAACATTAGGTGGCCCCTCACACTAACCCAAACCATGACTTTACTAACCCTAACCCTGACCCTAACCCTAACCCTAACCCTGACCCTAACCCTAACCCTAACCCTGACCCTAACCCTTAACCAAACCATACTTAACCCTAACCCAAACCCTAAACCCTAACTAACCCTAACCCTAACCCTAACCCTGACCCTAACCCTAACCCTGACCCTAACCCTAACCCTGACCCTAACCCTTAACCAAACCATACTTAACCCTAACCCAAACCCTAACTAACCTTAACCCTAACCCTAACCCTAACCCTAACCCTTAACCAAACCATACTTAACCCTAACCCTGACCCTAACCCTAACCCTGACCCTAACCCTTAACCAAACCATACTTAACCCTAACCCAAACCCTAACTAACCTTAACCCTAACCCTAACCCTAACCCTGACCCTAACCCTTAACCAAACCATACTTAACCCTAACCCTGACCCTAACCCTAACCCTGACCCTAACCCTTAACCAAACCATACTTAACCCTAACCCTGACCCTAACCCTAACCCTGACCCTAACCCTTAACCAAACCATACTTAACCCTAACCCAAACCCTAACTAACCTTAACCCTAACCCTAACCCTAACCCTGACCCTAACCATACTTAACCCTAACCCTGACCCTAACCCTTAACCAAACCATACTTAACCCTAACCCAAACCCTAACTAACCTTAACCCTAACCCTAATCCTGACCCTAACCCTTAACCAAACCATACTTAACCCTAACCCTGACCCTAACCCTTAACCAAACCATACTTAACCCTAACCCTGACCCTAACCCTAACCCTGACCCTAACCCTTAACCAAACCATACTTAACCCTAACCCTGACCCTAACCCCAACCCTAACCCTGACCCTAACCCTAACCCTAAACCCCCTTAACTAACCCTAACTCTAACCCAAACCCCTAAATTCCATGGTTAACAAAAAAAACGCATGTGCAAAAAAACGCATACATGAGCATGCCAGTGCGCATGTATGCGCATCCATAGGCTATAATGGCCATTTTTAGCGCAAAACGTGCGCATACGTGCGCATGCGCTTTTTTGCAGGGCCAAAAAATGCAACATGCTGCGTCTGGAAAATACAAACGCACACCCCAAAAAAACGCAGCGCATGAAAATCGCATACGTGCGCTTACCAGCGCGCAGGTATGCGCACCCATGTTAAATATAGGGGAAAAAACGCATGCGCACGTATGCGTTTTTTTCCAGGGCAAAAAAACGCAAATGTGAAACCAGCCTTACAATGTGGGCGCTATTGAAAACCCAGCTACAGTGGAACGCATGCGCATATGTTCTTGGAACGTACTCGGTTACATCTCTAAGAGCCGTGGAATGCATACCATTGATGCTTCCTGTCCATGGAATGCACAGAAAGTCATTTCTGGTGACGACACTTCCGCCGCGCGCGCACACTGACAGCACCCAGCTCCCTATATATATGTGCACATTATACGGACATCAACACTCACAGCAGGTGTTACGGACAGTCCAAGGGCTTTCTTCCACTTTCACCAATGGTAAGCAACACCATTGTTTTCTACTTTTTACCCTTTACATGCGCACATTTATATTTCACTATTTATCCATGATTTTGCTATAATCATATACCGGATCTTTATACGTGGTACGCCACTCTTCTCCAGAATGAAGAAGTGCGAGCAGGTTGTCATATAACGTCAGAACCATGCTGCTTCCTGGCCGGCTGCAGCTTAAAGGTACAGTGCCCATTTCCATCTGCCAGATGCATTAACAACACTGTTGGTGTATCTTTTAAATCACCACAGTGTTGTTATGTATCTGGCATTCGGCAGCCTTGAGCAAAATGTCCCTCGGGCCAGTGATCAGAAGGAAAGAGAGGGGGGCCAGCCTGGAGCAGACTTCTAGTGTGTTCAGGTCCCCCTTTTTGCTTCTTATCACTGGGCACCATACAGTAGTAAGGGCAGTAATGCACTGATGGCGGCCCTGCACTTGCCCACGGCTACCGCCCCAGGCAACATTTCATAAGCACACATTCAAAAAGCCCGAAACTTTCTGCAGCAGGTCACTGTATCAGTGTCAGATATTCAGGTGTCAAATTGAACCAGATTGTCTCTTAAGCGAGGAAGAGGACTAGAACTCTAGTGCCACCTATTGGAAGTAGCAATCCTAAAAGTAAATGTCGACCCTTTAACGAGCCTTGTTACATGACTTAAGATAAAAGCCAAGCCAGAATCTCAATTTGCAGACACTGTGTTTCGGGGTACTGCCCCTCATCAGTGCAAAGTGTGAGATCTGGTTTGGCTGTGAGAGAGGGGTCTGACCGATATCCAAGAAGTATCATTTCTCCTTGCGGAGAATGACATGCTAAGCATGTCGAGATGAGGAGACTTAAAGCTGCAATGCTCCTCTGGGAAATATGCTAATTATGCAACTTGTCTCTTCAGAGAGGAAGAGGATTAGAACTCTAGTGCCACCTATTGGAAGTAGCAATCCTTGTTACATGACTTAGGATCTCACACTTTGAACTTTGCACTGATGAGGGGCAATACCCCAAACCACAGTGTCTGCAAATTGAGATTCTGGCTTGGCTTTTATCCTAAGTCATGTAACAAGGCTCGTTAAACGGTCGACATTGACTTTTAGGATTGCTACTTCCAATAGGTGACACTACAGTTCTATGCAAAACACAAGCCGCGGAGACACCATCACGTGTTTCTCAACACAAGCAATGACTAGCCAGGTCTTTCCCCGGGAAGGAACAATGACGGGAAGGGCAGTCTCCAATGAAGGAAACCATCTATGCCAAAACATGGTATCCATCCACAGACAGCTGTTTCGGGGTATTGCCCCTCATCAGTGTGGAGTAGGAAACTGGCTAGTAGGAGCAATGCCTAGTAAAAGACTCCTACTAGCCAGTTTCCTACTCCACACTGATGAGGGGCAATACCCCAAAACAGCTGTCTGTGGATGGATACCATGTTTTGGCATAGGTGGTTTCCTTCATTGGAGACTGCCCTTCCCGTGGTTGTTCCTTCCCGGGGAAAGACCTGGCTAGTCATTGCTTGCGTTGAGAAACACGTGATGGTGTCTCCGCGGCTTGTGTTTTGCATGTTTTTGCATATTTCCAATAAGGGATGGGAGCATTGCTCTAGAATCACTGCGTTGAGAAACATGTGATGGTGTCTCCACAGTGTTGGATGTTGATCTCCATGAGTTCATTCATCCTCATTTTTCACAGTCTTTTACTAGGCATTGCTCCTACTAGCCAGTTTCCTACTCCACACTGATGAGTGGCAATACCTCAAAACAGCTGTCTGTGGATGGATACCATGTTTTGGCATAGGTGGTTTCCTTCATTGGAGACTGCCCTTCCCGTGGTTGTTCCTTCCTGGAGAAAGACCTGGCTCGTCATTGCTTGCGTTGAGAAACATGTGATGGTGTCTCCGCGGCTGTTGATTTACATGTTTTTGCATATTTCCCATAAGGGATGGGGGCATTGCTCTAGAATCACTGCGTTGAGAAACATGTGATGGTGTCACCGCAGTGTTGGATGTTGATCTCCATGAGTTCATTCATCCTCATTTTTCACAGTCTTTTACTAGGCATTGCTCCTACTAGCCAGTTTCCTACTCCACACTGATGAGTGGCAATACCTCGAAACAGCTGTCTGTGGATGGATACCATATTTTGGCATAGGTGGTTTCCTTCATTGGAGACTGCCCTTCCCGTGGTTGTTCCTTCCCGGGGAAAGACCTGGCTAGTCATTGCTTGTGTTGAGAAACACGTGATGGTGTCTCCGCGGCTTGTGTTTTGCATGTTTTTGCATATTTCCCATAAGGGATGGGAGCATTGCTCTAGAATCACTGCGTTGAGAAACATGTGATGGTGTCTCCGCAGTGTTGGATGTTGATCTCCATGAGTTCATTCATCCACATTTTTCACTACAGTTCTAGTCCTCTTCCTCTCCGAAGAGACAATTTGCATAATTAGCATATTTCCCAGAGGAGCATTGCGGCTTTAAGTCTCCTCATCTCGACATGCTTAGCATGTCATTCTCCACATGGAGAAATGATACTTCTTGGAAATTAAACCAGTAAATACATAAGCAAAAAGAGACATTCACGGTTGAATTTCTGGGTTTTTGTTATTTTTTGGTACTAAAATGACCATTCCCCTTCCCAAGAAACACCAGCAACATTCTTCAGCAGGCTGCTACATTGGGGTGGAATGTCAAACAGACTTGTAAAACAGGTAGGAAAAAATATAAAATTTCTGGATTTTTTTTATCTTTTTTTTCAGTTTTTTATCTTAATTCCATTTTTTTGAGGAATGAACATTAAAAAATGGCAGGTAGATTAATACAACCAACCTACACAGAATGGACCTAACATATCAGCAATTTTCTGCAACAGGCTGCTGTATTGGTATGGCATGTGTAGGTATGAAACTAGACTAGTAAAACAGGTTTACAAAAACAGACATGCACAGCTAAATATCTATTTCTTTATCATTGTTTCTATTTTTTTATTATCTTCTTCTTTCCAAAAATATCCAAAAAGTAAGCAACATCCTGCAACAAGCTGCTATATTGGTGTGACATGTGCAGACGTGAAAATTTACAAGTAAAACAACTGTGCAACGCACACCACTTTGTGAAGTAGAAAATCACAGCTAAATGTCAAGTATTTGGTTAGTTTTCTTTTTTATATATAACACCTGTGCTTGCTGGTTGGTTGGAGGACTACAAGTGCCATATACTTTAACAAGGGCTGCTGAGTGGAGCAATAGCTGCATTTTAAGTGCAGGGCAGCGTATAAGTGCATAGTTAAACACAATATCATAGTTTGTGATAGGAGTGTAATAGTTGTATTATTTGTGCAATTGTCTGTGTTTGTGTGTGATTTAAAGCTTGTGGGGGAAGAAAAACAAGGCATCTTGTGATTGCTGCACATGATCAAGTGTTGGGATTTAAAGTGAACCTGTCAGCAGGATTTTGCTTAATAAACTACAGGCATTGTCAGGCTGGTGCTGTTACACTGATTAAAATGATACCTGGTGTGAAGAAATCTGTCTTGTGGTTCTTGTGTAATCAGTGTTAGAAGTTTTCAGTTATTGAGATGCTCATGCTCTGGGGCTGGACTGTAGGCTGAGTTTCATCTTGCTGCTCTAGGCCAGAAAAACTAAGAAGAGACATGCCCACCTCGAAGAACAGTCTGTCTCCATGATAGGCAACATTTGTATTTTGGAGTGGGCCTGTGGGCAGGTCTTTTCTTTCATTTATTTGGCTTAGATCAGGAACATAAGTCCCTGCAAACCTGACATGCCTGTAGTTTACTTAGCAAAATCCTGCTGATAGGTTCACTTTAACAGCTTCTATTAGATTATATTAGCTACACCTCTGCTTGCTGTTTGAAGGACTACAATTGCCATATACGCTAACCGAGGGCTGCTGGGCAGAGCGAGGGCTGCATTTTAAGTACAGGATTGCAGGTAAGTGCATAGTTAAACAAAATATCATAGTTTACCACAAGAGCAAAGTTTGGTATTTTTCTGCTTTTATGTTTACGGTTTATCCCCAATAGTATGTTCTCCATGGACAATGCTACCCAGGGTGCATCTTTTGAGATGTATGCATACCTTGAACAGTTGTTTGCGGGTGAACATATCTGCACCTGATATCAGCGAGTTACATGTTTGGAAGCCCAGGTAATGGATCTAAATGTACAGCTTGCAACATTCAGGCGCATTGCCTGGAGATTTAGAGCTCACTCAGCATGTAATAGCTTGGGCCAGTCATATGGAGTAGGGTGTAGGTGGGGAAGGTCAGGACACAGAAGTACATAGCTTGTCCTGATCTGCTACAATCTATGAAATATGCCTGTTTGCCAACGTGAGGAGGTGAGGGCATAGCCCTGTAAGTATTGTTATTGCATCTTAACTGTGTTCCTTACATGTCTGTATAAAGTATATATTTCATGTGTGTTGTATCCATGTTGTGTGTGTACACATGTTTGTGTTCACACAACATTAGTAAGATAGTGAGGTGTAGTATTAGAAAAGGGCCACTAGATGGGGGCACTGAGCTCAACAAGTGAGAAGACGTCTGAGAAGTTAACATAGAGGAGTGGCTAGACAGGAGAAAAGAAAGATAGTTTTCCTTCCAAGTCCAGTCTAGCCGGGGGTAGCAACAGCACAGGACAGGAGTGAAGAGCAGCAGTGGAGGCCTTGCAGTCAGAGACTGGGGACTGTAAGGCTAGTAAAACAGAAGAAGGAGTCTCGTCGGTCAAGTCAGCTAGCAAGGAGAAGCTGAAGTGACAATTCAAGCCAGTCTAATTGAGTCCAGCCCGTGTCTGGAGAATTGCAAGCCAGGGAGTTACATTGGAAGGATCCCTGTGGGAGTAGCAGCTTGAGTCAGTGAGCTGTGAAACTAGGATACGAACAGGAGCAACAGTGCCTTTAGGGGGTGAGCTGTAACGGAAAAGTCAGGTACTTTCGTGGGCTGAAGTCGGGCTCTGAAAGAAGGGAAGTGTTCCTTGTTCATCGTGCTTCGTGTGACGTGTCAGCTTGCCTGTGTGGTGCATATATGTGAAGTGAAGGAAGAAGTGACGTACTGCTGTAGATGAAGATGTATTACTGCTACCAAGTAAAGAGTCCTGTTGCTGTATTGAGCGTGCTGTGCCCTGAAGAGAATAAAGCCGAGTTGTTAAAGTTGATTCCAGCCTCTGTCTGCAGTCAATTGGTTCCCCAAAGTGAACAGCATACGGGTGATGAAACAGCTTCCAGCACAGTGAGTACTGGAGTGGCCGCACAAGCTACCCCCCCGGCGGCCGTGGTTTTGCACCTGATATTAGGAATTTAAAGGGAATCTGTCACCCCATTTTTCGAGTATCAGCAGCTGGCACCGCCATCAAGGGCTTATCTACAGCATTCTGTAATGCTGTAGATAAGCGATGTAACCTGAAAGAGAAGAAAAACAAGTTATATTATACTCACCCAGGGGCAGTCCGGGTCCGGTGTTGGTCCGATGGGTGTCACGGTCCAGCGCCTCCCATCTTCTAACGTTGATGTCCTCTTCCATGCTGCCTGTTGTGGCTCCTGCGCAGGCACACTGCTCTGCCCTGTTGAGGGCAGAGCAGAGTCCTGCAGTGCACAGGCGCCGGGAAAGGCCCGGCACCTGCGCACTGCAGTATTCTGCTCTGCCCTCAGCCACGACAGGCAGCAAAGAAGAGGAGATCACCATTAAAAGATGGGGGGCGCCGGACCACAACGTCCATAGGGCCAAGACCGGACCCCCCCGGTGAGCATGATCCAACTCATTTTTCTTATCTTTCAGGTTACATCGGGGGCTTATCTACAGCATAACAAATGTTGGTGGTAGGGAACGCTATAATTAGGACAGACAGGGGCATCTGCCGCTGAGACTGTGAATGCCGAATAGTGTGTTGTCTGCCGGGTGCTACTGCGGATCGGATAGACAGATTGTAGTGTGGGTTTGGGAGAAATCCACCCGTCATGGTACACATAGGTACAAATGGCAATGTTAGAGAGAGGTGGAAGGTCCTTAAAAGTTGATTTTAGGTAACTTATGAGAATCTGAAGACCAGGACCTCCAAGGTGGTGCTTTCAGAAATACTGCCAGTGCCACAGGCATCATTGGAAAGATTGGTGCAGGACGGAAGGGTTTGGGATCATGGAGAACTGGTCTGACTTCTTTCTCAGCTACAGACTCTATGGTAGGGACGGATTGCACATCAATGGGGAGGATGCAGCTGTGATTGGGGAAAAATGGTCAGGTGAATGGAGAAACTTTTAATCCCTTCACCCCCAAGGGTGGTTTGCACGTTCATGACCGGGCCAATTTTTACAATTCTGACCACTGTCCCTTTATGAGGTCATAACTCTGGAACGCTTCTATGGATCCCGGTGATTCTGACATTGTTTTCTCATGACATATTGTACTTCATGATAGTGGTAAAATTTCATCCAAATAACTTGCGTTTATTTGTGAAAAAAATGGAAATTTGGCGAAAATTTTGAAAATTTCTCAATTTTCCAACTTTGAATTTTTATGCCCTTAAATCACAGACATACGACACACAAAAAACTTGATAAGTAACATTTCCCACATGCTTACTTTACATCAGCACAATTTTGGAACCAAAATTTTTTTTGTTAGGAAGTTATAAGGGTTAAAAATTGACCAGCGATTTCTCATTTTTGCAACACCATTTTATTTTTACGGACCACATCACATTTGAAGCCACTATGAGGGGTCTATATGATAGAAAATACCCAAAAGTGACACCATTCTAAAAACTGTACCCCTTAAGGTGCTCAAAACCACATTCAAGAAGTTTATTAACCCTTTAGGTGCGTCACAGGAATTTTTTGAATATTTCACACAAAAAATACTTCAGGTTCAATTTTTTTTATTTTACCAAGGGTAACAGGACAAATTGGACTGCAAAAGTTATTGTGCAATTTGTCCTGAGTACGCTGATACCTTATATGTTGGGGGGAACCACTGTTTCGGCACATGGCAGAGCTCAGAAGGGAAGGAGCGCCGTTTGACTTTTTCAATGCAAAATTGGCTGGAATTCAGATCGGACGCCATGTCACGTTTGTAGAGCCCCTGATGTACCTAAACAGTGGAAACCCCCCACAAGTGACCCCATTTTGGAAACTAGACCCCCAAGGAACTTATCTAGATATGTGGCGAGAACTTGGAACCCACAAGGGCTTCACAGAAGTTTATAACGTACAGCGGTACAATTAAAAAATCATATTTTTTCCACAAAAATGATCTTTTCACCCCCAATTTTTATTTTCCCAAGGGTAACAGGACCTAAAAGTTATTGTGCCATTTGTCCTGAGTATGATGATACCCCACATGTGGGGGTAAACCACTATTTGGGTGCATGGCAGAGCTCGGAAGGGAAGCAGCACCATTTGACGTTTTTGGCTGGAATTGAGATCTGACACCATGTCACGTTTGGAAAGCCCCTGATGTACCAAAACAGTGGAAACCTCCCACAAATGACACCATTTTGGAAACTAGACCCCTCAAGGAACTTATCTAGATGTGTGGTGAGAACTTTGAACCCCCAAGGGCTTCATAGAAGTTTATAACATACAGCCGTACAATTAAAAAATCATATTTTTTCCACAAAAATGATCTTTTCACCCTCAATTCTTATTTTTCCAAGGGTAACAATGCCCTAAAAGGTATTGTGCAATTTGTCCTGAGTACGCTGATACCCCACATGTGGGGGTAAACCACTATTTGGGCGCATGGCAGAGCTCGGAAGGGAAGCAGCGCCATTTGACGTTTTTGGCTGGAATTGAGATCTGACACCATGTCACGTTTGGAAAGCCCCTGATGTACCAACACAGTGGAAACCCCCCAAAAATGACACCATTTTGGAAACTAGACCCCCAAGGAACTTATCTAGATGTGTGGTGAGCACTTTGACCCCTCCAGTGCTTCACAGAAGTCTAACGCCCGGGCGTGAAAATAAAAAATTCGTATTTTTTCCACCAACATGATCTTTTAGTCACCAATTTTTTTATTTTCCCAAGGGTACCAGGAGAAATTGGACCCCAAAAGTTGTTGTCCAATTTGTCCTGAGTATGCTGATACCCCATATGTGGGAGAAAACTACTGTATGGGCACATGTCGGGGCTCGGAAGGGAAGTAGTGACGTTTTGGAATGCAGACTTTGATGGAATGGTCTGCGGGTGTCATGTGCATTTGGAGAGCCCGTGATCTACCTAAACTATTGAAATTCCCCACAAGTGACCCCATTTTGGACACTAGACCCCCCACAGAACTTATCTAGATGTGTGGTGAGCACTTTGAACCCCCAAGTGCTTCACAGAAGTTTATAATGCCCGGGCATGAAAATAAAAAAATCGTATTTTTTCCACAAACATGATCAATTAGTCCCCAATTTTTTTATTTTCCCAAGGGTAACAGGAGAAATTGGGCCCCAAAAGTTGTTGTCCAATTTGTCCTGAGTACGCTGACACCCCATTTGTGGGAGAAAACTACTGTATGGGCACACGTCGGGGATCGGAATGGAAGTAGTGACGTTTTGGAATGAAGACTTTGATGGAATGGTCTGCGGGTGTCATGTGCGTTTGGAAAGCCCCTAATCTACCTAAACTATTGAAACTCCCCACAAGTGACCCCATTTTGGACACTAGACCCCCCCACGGAACCTATCTAGATGTGTGGTGAGCACTTTGAACCCCAAGTGCTTCACAGAAGTTTATAACGCCCGGGCGTGAAAATAAAATCATTTTTTTCCACAAAAATGATAATTTTGCCCCCAATTTTTTATTTTCCTAACGGTAACAGGAGATATTGGACCCCAAAAGTTGTTTTGCAATTTGTCCTGAGTAGGCTGATACCCTACATGTGGGGGTAAAACACTGTTTGGGCGCATGGCAGAGCTTGGAAGGGAAGGAGCACCATTTGTCTTTTTCAACTCAGAATTGGCTGGAATTGAGATCAGACGCCATGTTGCATTTGGAGAGCACCTGATGTGCCCAAACAGTGGAAACCCCCAATTCTAACTCCAACCCTAACGCCAACACACCCCTAACCCTAATCTCAGCCCTAGCCCTAACCCTAACCCTAGCCCTAACCCTGGCCCTAACCCTAGCCCTAACCCTAATGGGAAAATGGAAATAAATACATTTTCTTTTAATTTTATTATTTTTCCCTTACTATGGGGGTGATAACGGGGGGTTTGATTTACTATTTATGGCGGTATTTATTTTTGGCAGCTGTCGCACGCTAAAAGACGCTTTTTATTGTAAAAATAGTTTTTGCATCATCACATATTGAGAGCTATAATTTTTCCGTATTTTGACTCACTGAGTCATATGAGGTCTTATTTTTTGCGGGACGAGTTGACGTTTTTATTGGTACCATTTTAGGGCACGTGACATTTTTTGATCGCTTTTTATTCCGATTTTTGGGACGCAGAATGAACAAAAACCAGCGTTTCATGAATTTCTTTGGGGGGGTGCGTTTACACCGTTCCGCGTGCGGTAAAATTGATAAAGCGGTTTTATTCTTCGGGTCAGTATGGTTACAGCGATACCTCATTTAGGTCTTTTTTTTATGTTTTGTCGGTTTTATGCAATGAAAACTATTTTATATAAAAAATAATTATTTTTGTATCACTTTATTCTGCAAGCTATAACTTTTTTATTTTTTCGCTGACGATGCTGTATGGTGGCTCGTTTTTTGCGGGACAAGATGACGTTTTCAGCGGTACCATGGCTATTTATATGCGTCTTTTTGATCGCGCGTTATTGCACTTTTTGCTTGGCGGTATGATAATAAATCATTATTTTTTGCTTCGTTTTTATTTTTATTTTTTAAGGGGTTCACAAAAGGGGTTAACTAATGGCATAGTTTTATAGAGCAGGTCGTTACGGACGCGGCGATACCTAATATGTGTACTTTTATTGTTTATTTTTTATTTTAAAAAAATGGATTTATTGGGGGAATATTTTTTTTTTTCCTAATTTATTTGCCGATTTTTTTTACATTATTTTAACACTTTTTTTTTTTTTTTAACTTTATTATATAGTCCCAGATCAGCAATCTGTCACAGGCAGTTCTGCAGACTTCCTCATGCCTGTAGGGAAAGAGACCTCCGCAGCAGCGCTGCACATTGCGCTGCTGTGGGGGCTCAGGGAAGCACGGAGGGAGCACCCTCCCTGCCGATGCGTCCGTTTAACCCCCGGTACACCGCGATCATGTTTGATCGCGGTGTGCAAGGGGTTAACGTGTCCGCGGTGACCGCCCCTGACACATAGTGCCGGGTGTCAGCTGTGATAATCAGCTGACACCCGGCCGCGATCAGCGGCGCTCACCACGTGGGTAGACGTACTATCCCGTCCATGGGCATAGGGGCCCGGGTCCCATGGACGGGATAGTACGTCTGATGTCAGGAAGGGGTTAAACTGAGATCAGGGGGAGGAGGGGTAGATGTGAGACAGTAGGGGTCAATGAGGAATTGGGGGACTGGGACATGCAAGGATTATAAGAAGGTGATCAGGAGTAATAAATGTGCTAATATTATTAAATGTCTGCTGGTAAATGCAAGAAGTCTTGCAAACAAAATGAAAGAACTGGAGACTTATGTCAGCCACAGAATACAGAGTGGTTGGCATTGCAGTAACCTGGCTGGATGAAAGACATGACTGGGTGAGAAACTTAGAGGGTTACACTATATTTATAAAGGACAGGAAAGACAGAAAAGGTGAAGGGGTGTATATTTTTATTAAATCTATCTGACGACCTGTACTCAATGGTGACACTGGGGGCAGCTGCAAAAATGTAGAGTCAGTGTAGGTAAATGTACATGGGGATGGAAATAATGGAAAGCTGCTAATTGGAGTTTGCTGCAAGCCTCCTAATATACCTGAACAGGTAGAGGTTGAAATGCTGCAGCAAATTAAAAAGGCAGTAGATAATAATAGGGTCCTTATTATGGGGGATTTTAACTAATCAGACATTCAATGGGACATAGAATCTACTGGTTGTGCAAAAATCTGTAAGTTCTTATCCGCAATTCATGACAATTACCTCTCTCAGCTGATGATGAACAAACCAGAGGAGGTAATCTGTTGGATCTGATTCTGTCAAACAGATCTTATACAATTTCGGGTATACAGGTCAGGAAGCATTTGAGATGCAGTGACCATAATATGGTAAGTTTAAGGCTATGTGCACACATATGCAGAAAATTTCTGCATAAAAACAGGACTCCTTCCCAGAAAACACGCGTTTATTTCCACGCGTTTTTGCCGCAATTTTTTCAGCGCGTCCCAAGACACATAGAAAATAGCCAGAAATGCAGAATTTTCTGCGAAATTAATGAGCATGCTGCGTTTTTTACCGCGAAGCTTTTTTTGCGGAAAAAAATACATCAATATGAACAAAAAGTGCAAAATGCATTAAAATGAATGGGAAGCTTCTTTTAAGCATTTTTTAAGCAGATGTTTTGGTAAATCCACGAAAAAAACGCAAAAAAAAGCGCTGTGTGTGAACACAGACTAAAAGTAATTTTCAATCAAACATTCAAAAGGCGAAATGCAAAAACATGGAACTTTAGGAATGCCGATTTTAACAAATTAAGGGAAGAGATTAATCATGTAGACTGGGACCATGTCATGGTAACTGGAGACTCCAACCATAAATGGGGCATGTTAAAGGATATACTACTAGAATTTTGTAGAAAACTTAGATGTTCTGGCAATAAAATGTCCAGGAATAAAAACAAACTATTATTGATAAATAAGACAGGAATATAAAGATCTCAATAAGAAATGTAAAATCGAAATGAAGCTAGCAAAGTTATCTACAGAGAAACAAATCGCCAGCGATATTAAAATAAATCCCCCCAAAATCTATAAATACATCAATGCCAAAAGAAAGATGTTATAGACCCTTTAAAAGACAATAATAAAATAATTATAGAGGACAAAGAAAAGGCTGAGATATTAAACAGGCACTTTTCATTCGTGTCCACCAATTAACTGTTCCAGGGATTATTCAACAAGGCAAAAATCAAAGGTGACCACCTGATGTGATTTATCTGGAATTTGCAAATGCATTTGATACTGTACCACCTAACAGCCTTAATTAACTCACTGTATTGTCCACAGACTACTACACTCATTCTCTGCAGAGGTGCAGAGCTTCAGTTGCAACTGCAACAAACTGTCTCAAGTATTTATCTATAATCTTTTAGAGTTTTCACTCCATATCTTATTTACCCAGCTATAAGTTTTAATGTTCCTTCACTATCCTAAATCCTACAAAAATGGCTGCTGCATTCCCTGTCTTGGCTTTAATATAGGCTATGATAGTCCTTCCTTATTACCTGTGCTATATGGTGTGATGTGGTAACTTCAAGACTTTTTGAGTAGGCCCACACAGCCAGCCACACCTGTGGTTATGTGAGCCTTCATTGGCTGATGAAATCTGCAATGTGTAAAATGCCAATAGGCATTTTTGTGGCCATTCACAAATTGTTCAAATTTACCAGGACAATCAAATTTCCTAAAACTGTACATGAATTTGATTCACATTAAATCAATTCACTCATCTAATGTTGGATACTGCATATCTGCTCCTATTCAAGAAAACAATCTGTCAGACCTTACTGGGGCCATTAAACAAAGGACATCAGCTTATGTGTTACAGGACAGTGGCAACTATAAGGGCTCATATTCACTTGTGAGAGACTCGCACGATTCTCATGCGAGTCTCTCCCATGAAAACCTGGCACTGCCGCCGGCACTTGGACTGGAGCGTGCGGCTGCATAAAATACATGTAGCCACACGCTCATGTGCCATCGGCAGTGTCAGGTTTTCATGCAAGAGACTCACGACATTTGTGCGAGTCTCTCACAAGTGAGTATAGTATAGTATTCCTAACAGAGGAAATTAGCTGATGTGCAGTGCATGAGAGCAGCTGCTACTAAGGCCTCTTTCACACTTCAGTTTTTTGCATCAGTTCAAATCCGCCAAAAAGGCAGACAAGCGGATCCGTTCTCAACTGATGTGAACGGATGGCACAGGATCCATTTTCAGACGGATCCTGAAAATGAGGAAATTTAAACGAACCGCTGGCGGGGAAGAGGAGAGAGAGAGAGAGAGAGAGAGAGAATTTTTTTTTTTTTCGTCCGGCACCCAGAAAGAATTTTGGGTTAAATTTGTGTCTGGAGGATCCGCCAGAGAAAAAAATGTTGCAAGCTCCGTTTTGAAATCTTTGAGGATGGTGACGGACAGCAACTTTTGGCGGATCCGCAAAAAAAACGGTTGAAACGGATGGCAATCCGTCACAATCCGCCAGTAATGGAAGTCAATGGGGAAAAAAAACGGATCCTCAAAAGAAAATTGAGGATCTGTTTTTTTCAAAACCTGGCGGATTGTGACTGATTGTAAAAAACTGAAGTGTGAAAGAGGCCTAATGAAACAAAGCTGAGGTGTTCAGCTCAATTTTTATGTGTAAGTGTGCGTGTGTAGCCCATTCACTATCTCCATCCCCCACCTTCTCAAGATGGCTGGACCATCATTGTAAATACATCATTGTAAATACACACCTGTACTTTGTATCTCCCCAACCTCATAGTAGATTGTAAGCTCTCACGAGCAGGGTCGTCTTATTTTGCTTTAATTATTGCATTGTTAACGTTGTTCCTTATGACTTGTGTTTTGAAACTGTTAAACTGTAAAGCGCTGCAGAATATGTTGGCGCTATATAAAGATTATTATTATTAATTTAGTGTTTGCATATGATAAGTGTTGGATCTGATAACAGCTAATTGTTGGATATGAAAGGTGCTGCTAAACCCTCAATGATCTGTTATTGATAAAATGTCCTGATAACTGGTCGTCAATATCATATGCTTGGATAGTCCCTTTACTAATCTGTTCAAGATCACTTTACATTTACAATATAAATGTATTTCCTAATACTTCATCTGCATAATATACCTCACATATTTACCTGCAGTAATATATTTACCAAGGTAGAATAATAATTAGTAATTTCTAAGTTACAGCACTACTGCCAACAAAACCAAATGTTCTTTAGAAAATGTCAAAAAGATTTTTGTCATTTTAAGATTTTTTTTCACAACCAGTTCAATTTGATTTTGATGAAGATAATTATAATAGTATTATTGACAGGTATAATTGCTATCATAATTATGGTATTCTTTAGGTGCTTTCTTTTAAATGCAAATTGATCCACGGTTACATTTTCATTTAGCTATTTAATCCTGTAGCATAGCTCTTCAGCTGTTGCATAGTCATACGAGATGTGATAGTAAAATATGCCTATTTAGTGAGCAGCAGATTGTAGCATGAATGCATGGAGCACCCTAAATGTTTTTTCTTGCATTTTATTTGTTGTTCTTAATGCTATTATGTTAAGGTCTTTACAGTAAAGGGCCTGTCACACTAAGCGATATCGCTAGCAATATCGCTATAACGTCACTGGTTTTTGTGACGTAGCAGCGATATTGCTAGCGATATCGCTATGTCTGATACTTACCTCCGACCGCTCCCCTGCTGGTTATCGCTGATCGCGCGAGAACGTCCTGGGCCGTTTCTGGTCATCGGCTTCCTGCTGGGCTTCCTGCTGTGGAGACGAGTGACGCGTGGACGCGGGCGGGAGGACGTCAGGATCGCCTCGTCTGACAGGTAAGTAGTGACCCCCGACCACTGCGATGTCGCTGGTGAGATTTGCCTGTGTGGCAGCTCACTAGCAACCACTTAGCGATGAACCAGTGATACTGACCGCATCATATCGCTTTTCGGCATCGCTGATGCATCGCTAAGTGTGACAGTACCTTAAGTTGCTGAGTATCATTCTCCATAGGCTTCTTTGTAAAACTGAGGGAGAAATGTATTAAAACTTCAAAATGTATGTCTATTAATTTTTTGGAAATTGGTGCATTCAATAATCAGCAACACATACAATTCCACAAATTTTCCCTGTCTCTATAATACTTGAACGACAAAATAGTTTAATTTTTCTTATATATATTTGACCTCCCAATCTGAAACCTTGCTCTAAAAAAAGTTCCTAACATGCCCCTGTATAAATTAGTGCCAGTTTCACATGCCAAAAATCTGTCTAAAAATTGAAGGTGGACTTATCAGAGGACTTAATGAGGTGGTCTGAAACTCATAAAAAATAATAAATACCTACCAGTAGCTTTATAATTAGCTTAATTACTAAATTCTTTATACTTCTCCTTATGTAGCTATTTCCTATTTGTGTTACTTACTTTTTTTAGGAATCTCAAATGGGACATGATGACACAAGAAGACCTATTGCACCAACCAAATTTAACTCTAATACGAAATAAGACACATGACAACTGCTGTGGTGTCAAAAATTGTCCGAGGTGCCTTTATTAAGAGATTACCTGAAAATATTAGTATGAGTTTAATGTTATAAATCCATAAATGGGATAAATAATCATTAATTAAATAATCAATTTAATAAAATACCAGAACCAATCCGCCACAAGAGGGGGGATTCAAGAATCGAATACCCCCCCACATAAACACCTCTGCCAATTTTCAGAAATGCTCTGGAGTCCTATATTTAATATATCAAGATCTACATCGGACAGACAAATCAGTTCTGTCCGATAGAGACCCAAAATGAAGCCCTCCAAGACAATGTAACTATCAGGATCCTGACAGCTCCGGCGTACAGCCTCCGCTGAGCAGGGACTCACCCGCACTGTAGGGACCCCTGGGGACCAGAATAGCCAGAAAGTATAGGTGCACAGGACCTTAGTGATGCAGTTTAGCAAGCCGGCACGGGACCTACGGTCATGTGACTGCAAGGGGGCGGGACTTAGCGTCCTGCTTTCACAGAAGACAGCAAACTCAGAGTCAGGCAAAATGGAGGTCGTTCACAGTACAGACAGCGAGGTACAGAAGGGGTAAACAGACAGGAGGTCAGACAAAGCCAAAGGTCATGCTCAAGAGGGCGATGCGGTACCAAGGGGACGAGCAGAGAGAAGTCGGGTCACAAGCAGACAGTCATACACAAGAGGTAGCGCAGTACAAGAGGGACAGGCAGAACTCGTAACAGGGACAGAACCGAATCAAAACCGAACAAGCAAGCAAGATATCAGGCACAAGGCAAACGTACACACAAGGTCAACTAACTCAGCCGAGGGCAGGAGTATAACTGACACCGGACCTAGGTCCAGTGAGCATTAAATAGCCACCCTCTGCCATGGAGAGGCGGAACAATTATCTCCCAATCAGACCAGGACGGGCCAAAGCGAAACCCTGTCCTGGATCATGACAGTAACTATGTAATTTCCTTTAATAATTAATCGAAACTTGCACGTAATATTAATAAGCTTCCTGATCCACTCCAGGAAACATAATTCTGAAGCACGTAAAAGCAAGACGGAAATTGACATTAGATCTAAGCAATGCCTCTTTTCATTTAAGGCAATAAATCCCAAGTACGAAACTTACCTATATCGTTTCCTTCTAAATAAATAACTAAAATGTCCATGGAACGAAAAAATAACAGAAAGTGCAATCAAAACTCAGGCAGGTCAGTCCAACAAAGGAACCTTTTACAATATCAAAATACCCACACTTGACTTGTTCGAAAAACCAGGTTATTGAAATAACATCAATTTTCAGCTGTATAGTGAGCACAGTGGATAAATGAATAACCCACCAGCCATGCAACCTTTGAGCCTGAGGAAATAGAGAAAAGAAAGTTAGGTCAATGCAGCAAAAGCAAATGAGGGCCAATATACTAGTTAAGATTTTTTGACTGCCATCTCCCAATTTTTTGAATCAATGAATCAGATAGCATAAACGAACAGCAATCGTAGTCGAACCAATCAAGAATGAAAGGGAAGTGAGCCCAGATCATCAACGAGATGCTGACTCAAGCATTTCTTTAAAATAAAACTGAACTGATAAACGGTTGCAAGGCAACCATTGCAATGACAAAAGAAAGGACCATGGGTGAATCCCTTACATTATACCAACCTTCCACATTGCTAACTGGGAAAACTGACGAATCTGGACATCGAAAAAATAGTGACCGATGCACCTCTATCATATTGGTCTGTCTTGGATTTTTGTAAGAAAAATCAACCTA
The DNA here is from genome assembly GCF_039654945.1 of Dendrobates tinctorius. Lineage (NCBI taxonomy): Eukaryota > Metazoa > Chordata > Amphibia > Anura > Dendrobatidae > Dendrobates > Dendrobates tinctorius. The sequence continues at coordinate 19,613,010 of NW_027361770.1, forward strand.
ATAAATGCAGAAACCTGGACATCCGTCAAACAAAAACCCGAACGAACTGAGCAGGAAGCCGAAACCAATACACTGACCCTGATTGCAGCAAAAAAAAGAGTCACGACAAAAGTCACGTAAAGAAAAGAAAGTGCAAGGTCGCAATCATCAAGGCAAACCTTCCCTAAGGCACCGAATAACCTGACTAACAAGGCTTCAGTAATGTGATGATGCCCATCATGGGCAAAGAACACGAAGACTTGTAACTTTATATAGCCTGTTTCACTACAAAGAAATCGGTCAACCCCGCTTCACCATGAAGACGAATAAGAAATCAGAGAGCATAAAAATAACTCAGGAATGCGCCTCAGTACGGGAAAGCCATACCTTTACAAAAAATTACCCCTTACTTTCCAGGTGTAAGGCTGGTTTCACACTTGCGTTTTTTTTCGCGGTATTTTAGCGCTAAATAGCGCATGTGTTTTTTTTCCTATACTTTGCATGGGATGCGCTTATGTGCGCATACACATGCGTTTGTACGCGTTTTTCCGCGCATGCGTTTTTTTGCGGTATGCGCTCGGGCGCACAAAATGCAACCTGTTGCATTTTTTGGGCGTCCGACTTGCCTCAAAAAAACGCATGCGCGCGCAATGCATTTTTTTACAGCAAGACACCCATTATAAGTCTATGGTGAGCATATGTGCGCATTGGCATGCTTATGTATGCTTTTTTTGCACATGCGTTTTTTTTTTTACCATTAGTTTAGACAATGGAATTTAGGGGTTTGGGTTAGAGTTAGGGTTAGTTAAGGGGGTTTAGTGTTAGGGTTAGGGTTAGGGTCAGGGTCAGGGTTAGGATCAGGGTATGGTTTGGTTAAGGGTTAGGGTCAGGGTCAGGGTTAGGGTCAGGGTTAGGGTTAGGGTCAGGGTATGGTTTGGTTAAGGGTTAGGGTCAGGGTTAGGGTTAGGGTTAGGGTCAGGGTTAGGGTCAGGGTCAGGGTTAGGGTTAGGATCAGGGTATGGTTTGGTTAAGGGTTAGGGTTAGGGTCAGGGTTAGGGTCAGGGTTAGGGTTAGGGTCAGGGTTAGGGTTAGGATCAGGGTATGGTTTGGTTAAGGGTTAGGGTCAGGGTCAGGGTTAGGGTTAGGGTTAGTAAAGTCATGGTTTGGGTTAGTGTGAGGGGCCACCTAATGTTGGGAAAAAACGCAAACGCGGTAAAAACGCACTAAAAACGCATACAAACGCATAAAAACGCTGCGTTTTTTTCATGCATGCTCATAAAAATGCTTGAAAAAAACGCAGCATCTGTATGCGTTTGTATGCGTTTTTTCAATGCATTTTTTTGCGGGAAAAACGTGCTGCAAAAAAAAGCAAGTGTGAAACTAGCCTAAGAATAAGACTCCCAGGTGTTAACGGCCACATAACCAGGGACCAAATCAGGTATCTTCATCAATTGAGGGACCACCATTGGTACAGAAATGGACTACCATCCTGCAAACCACCCAGCAACAACTCTCATGAATCTGATCGACGCTGATGAAACAACCAATGAACAGGTAAAATGATGATTCTGATAACAGAAACTAGCCTAAACCAAATATTAACTGTCAGATACTGCAAAACAAATGCCTAAGTAGAACAGAGGCCCATCGGTTGGAAGTACGAATGTTAATAGCAAAAAAGAACCAACCCCTTCTACTGAGGGACTGAAAATCACATTCTTAAATTTGATAATTTTGAATACCAATGAAAATAAACACACCAAAATGCAGAACAACTCAAAGACTAAGTTGATAAAAGTAAAACCTTTTGAAAGCCAAGTAGGGTGCCAAGAGGCAGCACACCACTAATGATCAAAAATAACACCAAAACCAAACTTACTAACTGCATTAAATAAAGGGATAGAAAGCAGATCTCGAAAGGCATGTTGCCAACAAGAAATTCCTTTGTAATTATCTAAAAATTGAAACCAAACCAAAAGAGCTGATTTCAACAAAAATTGTCAAACAAATATGTGAACCTAAGGGAGTTAACGCCAACTGCGGTATCCTACATTCCACGCAAGAACAATGTACCCATCATACTAATGCGTATAACAAAGTTAAATAAGCCTAGAGCAGACTGAAATTACCGCAATGTCACTGTGACTGACACATTAAAAATTGCACCAAGCATGTCATACTGTCAAAAACAATCAAAAATCAAAGGAATTCTAACTGACAACACGGCAAAACTGTTTATCCTCTGATAATGGTACACCAAAAATTACCAACAAAGAAACAAAATTATCTAACAAACTACGACAAATTAAGCATAACCGTCTATAACTTCTAGCTGAACGCACCATTGTAAAAAACGCAGCACAACCTTCAAAATAAAAAACAGGGGAGAGAAAAAACCCATAGGAAGCAATTTATGCAAGAAAACTAAATTCCTAAGGGGTAAACATAAATAATTAAATCAAGATAGATGACAGGTAGCAGCCTAAACACTGATTTAACATCTGTCTTATACAACCATGTGTGCGCGCATGCTCGCCTCAGCAAAAACCACAGAAGCAGAGTTAAAATCCATTTGATCAATAAGGGAATCACCGTAAAGGTAGTAAAAATGATGTATCATGCAGAATGACCCAACCTCCTTTTTTGACGCAATACCAAGAGTGGGGGGGCCCGCCATCCTTCCTGTGGAAACTTCATAAAACAACTTTTCAGCCTTCGCTTCATGATATTTATCCACTGATGGCAAATTAGCATGAACAACACAACCCACAAAATAAATTATCGGAAACATAGAATCCATAATTGAACTCATGAAAAATCACAATAGATAACCACCTGATGAGTTACCAGTCTCACCATGCCAGCATATTTTGCTTTAGGACAGCACTCCCTGGAGGAAGGTTGCAGGTGTTGATTTTGTTTGCTAAAACATTAGAAAGCAGCATGAAAACCTGAAAAGAATGAACACTCGTGCCGGTATTGGTACTAGCTGCCCATTTACATACTGCCTCATTATAAGCAAAATAAAAACTTTCATCAAAGGCAAGCCACGCCATGCTGACAAAATGTCTATAAACTGATAAAATAGCTTTGATGTGCTGAAATAATCTACAACGCAGTGTAGTTTCCATGCACCCAATACAGATGCATAAAATGCAAACACTTGCAACCAATTATTAAACGATTTAGCCAGAATAAATAATAAATAATTAATTAATCAATTTAATAGAATGCTAAAACCAATCCGCCCAGATTACTGGGAGATTTTACCTGAGCTCAAACCAGAATAAATAATATCAAAATAAATCCGCCCAGATTACTGGGCAATTTTACCTCTAATAACACTGGTCAGGGCCTCATTCATACAGGCTTCTGACAGCATAAAATACCAAGAACTAATATGCCCAGATTACTGGGGGAACTAAACTATTAACTGAGCCAACCACAACCTGCTCAGTAGCTAAATTATTAATAGCTTGAGAAACAGACTGGAAAATAAAATATTTTAAAGGCTGTATCAATTCAAGATCCCAACATTAAGGCTGTGTGCACACGTAGCGATTTTTAAGCGTTTTTGCCGCGATTTTCGGCGCGAAAACGCTCAAAAATCGTGTACAGAACGCCCCCCATGCATTCCTATAGTATTCCGCACATGCTGTGCTAATGCTGCGCTTTTTTCTGCGGCGGAATCGCATCGCGGAAAAAATCGCAGCATGCTCATTCTTTTGTGCGGAATCGCAAAGAATTGCCGCGATTCCGCACCCATAGGAATGCATGAGAATAGCTTACTTCCCGCATGTGGCTATGCCCACCATGCGCGAAGTTAAGCGTCTCATGTGCGGTTGGTACCCACGGTGTGGAGTAGAGGAGACTGTCCTCCAGGCCCTGGGTACCATAACCCTGTAAAAAAAAGAATAAAAAATAAAAAATCGGGGTATATTTACCTTCCGGTGTCCCGCGCTGCATTCCCGGCCTAGCGTTCCCAGTAATGCCTTGCGGCAAGGCCCTGTAATGACGTAGTCTCGCGTGACTCTAGCGGTCTCGCGAGATCGCTATAGCAACGCGAGACTACGTCATCACAGGTCTCGCAAGGCATTACTGGGAACGCTGAGGCCCGGGAATGCAGCGCGGGACGCCGGAAGGTAAATATACCCCGATTTTTTATTTTTTTTTTTAGCATTTTAACATCCTATCTTTTACTATTGATGCCGCATAGGCGGCCTCAATAGTAAAAACCTGGTCACACTTGTCAAACACTATGTTTGACGAGTGTGACCAACCTGTCAATCACTTTCCAAGCGATGCTTCAAATCGCTTGGAAAGTGCTTGAATAACGCATGCGAAAATCGCGATCATAATCGCTGTAAAATCGCGGTGAAATTGCGCGGAAAAAAACGCGCGATTTCTGGGAAGGAGTCCGGTTTTTAGTGAGCGTTTTAAAACGCTACGTGTGCACATAGCCTAAGGCTATGTACCCACGATGCGATTTTCAAGCGTTTTTTTCCTGAGCAGAAAAGCATGCCCTTGCCAGAAAAAACGCATGCGGTTTTTAACGCGATTTTTGACGTGATTGTGGTGCGTTTTTGCATGCGTTTTTTATGCCTTTTTTTAAGCGTTTTGTTAAGCGTTTTTAGACCCCAAATAAAGTTGGTTGTGAAAAAAAAAAAAAGACAATATGAGGTCATTTCCTTTTCCAACCCTTTTTCTCCATTTTATTTTCGGGCCGTTTCCAAAATGCCTCACGTGCAGGACCAGTGGAGTCTGAGTGAAGAAAACTTGCGGATTTTGCCGCTGACTTTGTTACTGAATCTGCTACACCTAAACCACAGTGAGCAGGTAACATAATGTCATGTGATTTTTTTTTTTGGATCTGTTTGTATTTTATTTATATTTTATGTATTTTTGACTGAAGTCTATATTCTCTCATAGGAGCGCTCAAGGAAGAATAGGAGGATGAGGAGAACAAGAATGTGGGTGCACCCGATAAGAGCGGACGACAAAGGGCCACTTCCATCTCCTTTACCAGGATATACGGAGGTAAGATATATAATGGAAAATAGGTCTATTGGTAGCCATGTCATGTGAACCTAATGGGTTTGTTTATTTTTTGTGGTTAAGTCACTTTTTCATCAGTGTGGTTAATCGTAATTTTTTTTTTTTTTACAGTCATCCTGAAAAGTTCATACAGTTTTCAGGATCCCAATTGAAGCATTTGATCGCCTACTCGGCCTTCTTTCTCCAGCTTTACATTATGAGGACACGGTCATGCGACGAGCCATCTCTGCTGAGGAAAGGCTGCTCATCACCTTGCGGTAAGTATTTTTTTTGGGGGGTTTGGTAACACATTTGGCCCCCAAAAGACTGTACACACTGCCCCCATACTGCTGCCAGCCACTGCCCCCATACTGCTGCCAGCCACAGGCCTTTCCACTGCCCCCATACTGCTGCCAGCCACAGGCCTTTCCACTGCCCCCATACTGCTACCAGCAAAGGCCTTTCCACTGCCCCTATACTGCTGCCAGCCACAGGCCTTTCCACTGCCCCATACTGCTGCCAGCCACAGGCCTTTCCACTGCCCCCATACTGCTGCCAGCCACAGGCCTTTCCACTGCCCCCATACTGCTACCAGCAAAGGCCTTTCCACTGCCCCCATACTGCTGCCAGCAAAGGCCTTTCCACTGCCCCCATACTGCTGCCAGCCACAGGCCTTTCCACTGCCCGCATACTGCTGACAGCCACAGGCCTTTCCACTGCCCCCATACTGCTGCCAGCCACAGGCCTTTCCACTGCCCCCATACTGCTGCCAGCCACAGGCCTTTCCACTGCCCCCATACTGCTGCCAGCCACAGGCCTTTCCACTGCCCCCATACTGCTACCAGCAAAGGCCTTTCCACTGCCCCCATACTGCTGCCAGCAAAGGCCTTTCCACTGCCCCCATACTGCTGCCAGCCACAGGCCTTTCCACTGCCCCCATACTGCTGCCAGCCACAGGCCTTTCCACTGTCCCCATAATGCTGCCAGCCACAGGCATTTCCACTGCCCCCATACTGCTGCCAGCAAAGGCCTTTCCACTGCCCCCATACTGCTGCCAGCCACAGGCCTTTCCACTGCCCCCATACTGCTGCAAGCCACAGGCCTTTCCACTGCCCCCATACTGCTGCCAGCCACAGGCCTTTCCACTGCCCCCATACTGCTGCCAGCCACAGGCCTTTCCACTGCCCCCATACTGCTGCCAGCCACAGGCCTTTCCACTGCCCCCATACTGCTGCCAGCCACAGGCCTTTCCACTGCCCCCATACTGCTGCCAGCCACAGGCCTTTCCACTGCCCCCATACTGCTGCCAGCAAAGGCCTTTCCACTGCCCCCATACTGCTGCCAGCCACAGGCCTTTCCACTGCCCCCATACTGCTACCAGCAAAGGCCTTTCCACTGCCCCCATACTGCTGCCATCTATATTTCAAATGTGCTTTTTACACCTGGCCTTTTTTTGGCGTATCAATGTTTTGTTTTGTTTTTTTTCAGGTTTTTGGCCACAGGAGCGAGCTGCACATCACTGCACCTCCAATTTAGGGTTGGTAAAACCACCATCTCTAGAATTGTGAGGTGCACATGTGCCATCATCTGGCAGAAGTTGCAGCCCATGGTGATGCCTTCCCCAACCTAGGAGACTTGGCTGCTGGTTGCAGCAGGCTTTCAGTCTGTGGCCAATTTCCCAAACTGCATAGGTGCTGTCGATGGCAAACGTGAGAGTGCTGAAGCCACCATGATCAGGATCACGCTTCTTTAATTATAAGAAGTATTTTTCGGTGGTCCTGATGGCGGTGGCTGATGCACATTGCAAATTTGTTGCCATTGACGTTGGTGCTTATGGCAGTACTGGGGATTCTCGGATGTTGCGAGCATCACAGATTGGACTGCAAATTCTTCGAGATGGCGGAACGCTCCCAGCCCCAAGAGCTTTGCCGGGTTCCACACATTCAGTACCCTTTGTGATGGTATCGGATGAGGCGTTTCCCTTAAAGACCAACCTGCTGCGCCCATACCCACGAAGGGCACTGGATGACCGGCGGAGGGTTTTTAATTATCAGCTGAGTCGTGCACGCAGATATGTGGAATGCACCTTCGGGATCATGTGTAGTCAGTGGCGGATCTTTCACACACCCATCCAGTTGGATACGCAGACCGCTGACACAGTCATAAAGGCATGCTGTGTACTCCACAACTACGCTCGAGAATATGCCACCGACGTAGATGAGGAGTCACAGCTGTCTGAATTGACTGCTGTTTCAAATTTTGGTCAAGGAAGGGTATCCTACTCGGGTGTGCGTGTGCGAGAAACCTTCACTGACTACTTCATGAGTCCTGAAGGTGCCGTGCACTGGCAATACTCCTGTGCCGGTGTTGAGCAGCCAGGACAGTAGAGAAGATCTGAAGACTAACTACAAGCAAGCAAGGTCCGTTGTTCTGTAATAAATGTGAAAATACAAAAAAAAGTTAATAAAAATTAACTTTGTTTGCATAATAAAATCTGTTCTCCATTATTAATATTCAATAATAGCGGTTGTTGGTATGGGCAGTTATTGGGGGATGTTGGAAGACATTATGCATAGTATGGTTAATTTTTGAAATGCCAGCAGCTCCGGTTTGCACTGAGGCACTTGAAGTTTATGCTGTAAGGAAGATATATTTATTATACTGATTGCCTACCCACCTTAAGGCCCAGATTACATACTTGCTTGCTTGTCCATTGCCCAAATTGAGTCATGTTTTGTCCTTTGTGTATTTTATGTAATTTTGTTCATTAAATAAAAATTTATTTTCTAACCAATTTTGTTGGGTTTGTTTTTTTTTTTTTTGAATATATACCAAAACTTTGCAAAAATTGCAAAAAAAAAATCGAAGGCACACCATTAACTAGAAATTCACATGTTTATTTGCCCAGGTGTAACTTTTCAGTCACAAGTGTGGACCGTGAACCTGCTGAAAACACACACTTCAGACTTGAGTCTTGCATGTATAGTACCAGCGATCCCGACAATGATATCAACGTGTCAGGATTGCTGGTAAGTTGCTATGTGATCGCTGGTGAGCTGTCACACAGACAGCTTCACCAGCGATCAGCACAGCGATGCCGAGCGTCTCTGTGCACGTAAGTAACCAGCGCGCTGATGCAGGAAGCTGGTAAATAACGTACACATCGGGTATCTAAGGGACGTGCGTCACTAGATACCCGATGTGTACGTTAGTTACCAGCTCCCTGCATCAGCGCGCTGGTAACTAACGTACACATCGGGTATCTAAGGGAGGCACGTCCATTGGATACCCGATGTGTACATTAGTTACCAGCAGATCGCTGGTCTCCCACCTGTCACACGCAGTGATGTGTGACGGGGTCTTTACAATAGGCTAGTCCGTCATTTTCTTTACAGATCACTTATCAGTTGTTATACCATTGTGTCAGGTAGGATTATAATAATGCCGGGGTCACACTTGCGTGTGCAATGCGAGTAACTCATGCATCAATGCTATTGCCACTCGGGACCGGAGTGTGCAGCCACATGTTTTTCTATGCTGCCGCACACTTCGATCCGAGTGTTGACGGCAGTGCCACGCATTGATAAGAGAGCATTGCGCAAGTTCATCGCATTGCACACGCAAGTGTGACCCCGGCCTAAGGGTATGTTCACATGCATTTTTTGTTGTGTTTTTGGTACTAAAAATTTTTTTTTAATCAAATTAAAATACAAACACATTTTCTTTGGAAAATTTTTTTAATAATCACTAAATTATTAATGTTTTGAAAAAACTATAAAAAATTTTTTTAACCCTTCCTGACATCAGACGTACTATCCCGTCCATGGGACCCGGGCCCCTATGCCCATGGACGGGATAGTACGTCTACCGCGATCAGCGGCGCCCACGTGGTGAGCGCCGCTGATCGCGGCCGGGTGTCAGCTGATTATCACAGCTGACACCCGGCACAATGTGTCAGGGGCGGTCACGGACCACCCCCGAGACGTTAACCCCTTGCACACCGCGATCAAACATGATCGCGGTGTACTGGGGGTGAAAGGGAAGCATCGGCAGGGAGGGGGCTCCCTCCGTGCTTCCCTGAGCCCCCCACGGCAGCGCAATGTGCAGCGCTGCTGCCGGGGGCTCCTTTCCTGCAGGCCCCCGAATCCAAGATGGCGACGGGGGCCTTCGGGGGCCTGCAGGAAGCTGGCTTCCTCAGTGCCTGCAAAGCGCAGGCATGAAGAAGCCTTGTGCACTGCCTGTGACAGATCGCTGATCTGTCACAGTGATCTGTGATGTGACAGATCAGCGATCTGTCACAGAACAGTGATGTCCCACCTGGGACTATTTAATAAAGTAAAAAAAAATAAAAAAAAAGTGTTAAAATAATTAAAAAAAAATTGCCAAATAAATTACAAAAAAAAAAAGAAATATTCCCCCAAATAAATCCATTTTTTGAAAATAAAAAAAAAAACAATAAAAGTACACATATTAGGTATCGCCGCATCCGTAACGACCCGCCCTATAAAACTGTCCCATTAGTTAACCACTTTAGCGAACCCCTTAAAAAATAAAAATAAAAAACGAAGCAAAAAATAATGATTTATTATCATACCGCCAAACAAAAAGTGTAATAACGCGCGATCAAAAAGACGCATATAAATATCCATGGTACCGCTGAAAACGCCATCTTGAGCCACCACACAGCATCATCAGCGAAAAAATAAAAAAGTTATAGCTCGCAGAATAAAGCGATGCAAAAATAATTATTTTTTATATAAAATAGTTTTCATTGCATAAAACCAAAAAAACGACCTAAATGAGGTATCGCTGTAACCGTACTGACCCGAAGAATAAAACCGCTTTATCAATTTTACCGCACGTGGAACGGTGTAAACGCACCCCCCCAAAAGAAATTAATGAAACGCTGGTTTGTTCATTCTGCGTCCCAAATATCGGAATAAAAAGCGATCAAAAAATGTCACGTGCCCGAAAATGGTACCAATAAAAATGTCAACTCGTCCCGCAAAAAATAAGATCTCACATGACTAGGTGGGTCAAAATACGGAAAAATTATAGCTCTCAGTATGTGGTGATGCAAAAACTATTTTTACAATAAAAAGCGTCTTTTAGCGTGCGACAGCCGCCAAACATAAAAACTGCCATAAATAGTAAATCAAACCCCCCGTTATCACCCCCTTAGTTAGGGAAAAATAATAAAATAAAAAAAATGTATTTATTTCCATTTTTCCATTATGGTTAGGGTTAGGGTAGGGTTAGGGTTAGGGCTAGGGTTAGGGTTAGGGTTAGGGCTGAGATTAGGGTTAGGGGTGTGTTGGGGTTCGGGTCGGAGTTAGAATTGGGGGTTTCCACTGTTTGGGCACATCAGGGGCTCTCCAAATGCAACATGGCGTCTGATTTCAATTCCAGCCAATTCTGAGTTGAAAAAGTCAAATGGTGCTCCTTCCCTTCCAAGCTCTGACATGCGCCAAAACAGTGTTTTACCCCCACATATAGGGTATCAGCCTACTCAGGACAAATTGCAAAACAATTTTTGGGGTCCAATTTCTCCTGTTACCCTTAGGAAAATAAAAAATTGGGGGCAAAAATATCATTTTTGTGGAAAAAAATGATTTTTTTATTTTCATGTCCGAGCGTTATAAACTTCTGTGAAGCACTTGGGGGTTCAAAGTGCTCACCACACATCTAGATAAGTTCCGTGGGGGGTCTAGTGTCCAAAATGGGGTCACTTGTGGGGAGTTTCAATAGTTTAGGTACATTAGGGGCTCTCCAAAGGCAACATGACACCCGCAAACCATTCCATCAAAGTCTGCATTCCAAAACGTCACTACTTCCCTTCCGAGCCCCGACGTGTGTCCATACAGTAGTTTTCTCCCACATATGGGGTGTCAGCGTACTCAGGACAAATTGGACAACTTTTGGGGTTCAATTTCTCCTGTTACCCTTGGGAAAATAAAAAAATTGGGGACTAATTGATCATGTTTGTGGAAAAAATACGATTTTTTTATTTTCATGCCCGGGCATTATAAACTTCTGTGAAGCCCTTGGGGGTTCAAAGTGCTCACCTCACATCTAGATATGTTCCATAGGGGGTCTAGTTTTCAAAATGGGGTCATTTGTGGGGGGTTTCCACTGTTTTGGTACATTAGGGGCTCTCCAAAGGCAACATGACACCCGCAGACCATTCCATCAAAGTCTGCATTCCAAAACGTCACTACTTCCCTTCCGAGCCCCGACGTGTGCCCATACAGTAGTTTTCTCCCACATATGGGGTATCAGCGCACTCAGGACAAATTGGACAACAACTTTTGGGGTCCAATTTCTCCTGGTACCCTTGGGAAAATAAAAAGATTGGTGACTAAAAGATCATGTTTGTGGAAAAAATACGAATTTTGTATTTTCACGCCCGGGCGTTATAAACTTCTGTGAAGCACTGGGGGGTTCAAATTGCACAATAACTTGTAGGGTCCTGTTACCCTTGGAAAAATAAGAATTGAGGGTGAAAAGATCATTTTTGTGGAAAAAATATGATTTTTTAATTGTGCGGCTTTATGTTATAAACTTCTGTGAAGCCCTTGGGGGTTCAAAGTTCTCACCACACATCTAGATAAGTTCCTTAGGGGGTCTAGTTTCCAAAATGGTGTCATTTGTGGGGGGTTTCCACTGTTTTGGTACATCAGGGGTTTTCCAATCACGACATGGTGTCCGATCTCAATTCCAGCCAAAAACGTCAAATGGCGCTGCTTCCCTTCCGAGCTCTGCCATGCGCCCAAATAGTGGTTTACCCCCACATGTGGGGTATCAGCGTACTCAGGACAAATTGCACAATAACTTTTAGGGTCCTGTTACCCTTGGGAAAATAAAAATTGGGGTGAAAAGATCATTTTTGTGGAAAAAATATGATTTTTTAATTGTACCGCTGTACATTATAAACTTCTGTAAAGCCCTTGTGGGTTCAAAGTTCTCACCACATATCTAGATTAGTTCCTTGGGGGGTCTAGTTTCCAAAATGGGGTCACTTGTAGGGGTTTCCACTGTTTAGGTACATCAGGGACTCTCCAAACGTGACATGGCGTCCGATCTGAATTCCAGACAATTTTGCATTGAAAAAGTCAAACGGCGCTCCTTCCATTCTGAGCTCTGCCATGCGCCGAAACAGTCGTTCCCCCCCACATATCAGGTATCAGCGTACTCAGGACAAATTGCTCAATAACTGTTGCAGTCCAATTTCTCCTGTTACCCTTGGTAATATAAAAAAAATTGAACCTGAAGTACTTTTTTTGTGAAAAAAAGTTAGATGTTCATTTTTTTTTAAATATTCAAAAAAATTCCTGTGACGCACCTAAAGGGTTAATAAACTTCTTGAATGTGGTTTTGAGCACCTTAAGGGGTGCAGTTTTTAGAATGGTGTCACTTTTGGGTATTTTCTATCATATAGACCCCTCAAAGTGGCTTCAAATGTGATGTGGTTCGTAAAAATAAAATGGTGTTGTAAAAATGAGAAATCGCTGGTCAACTTTTAACCCTTATAACTTCCTAACAAAAAAAAAATTTGGTTCCAAAACTGTGCTGATGTAAAGTAAACATGTGGGAAATGTTAGTTATCAAGTTTTTTGGGTGCCATATCTCTGTGATTTAAGGGCATAAAAATTCAAAGTTGGAAAATTGCAAAATTTTCAAAATTTTCGCCAAATTTCCGTTTTTCTCACAAATAAACGCAAGTTATTTGAATGAAATTTTACCACTAACATGAAGTACAATATGTCACGAGAAAACAATGTCAGAATCACTGGGATCCATGGAAGGGTTCCAGAGTTATGACCTCATAAAGGTACAGTGGTCAGAATTGTAAAAATTGGCCCGGTCATGAACGTGCAAACCACCCTTAGGGGTGAAGGGGTTAAATAACAAACAGCACCCTGTCAACAGGACAGAGTAGGGGGGGGTGGGACATACAGAGTGGTTTGTGGTAATACTATTAAATTTCTCACAAATTTTGATAGTCCGGATCATATCCATAGGTTGGATATAGGTTTGGGGATGAGATAGTGGAGGTGGGTGACGTATTATGGCCTGCGTTATGAGTTGATGGCGGTCGGCCAAAACCAGACGTTTTGCCAGCATCATGCCTATATACTGCCGGCTGTCCAAAACGCTGCCATGCAGCTGGTGCTGTTGGTGGTGGAGGCCCACTTTGGGAGTTAAAAATATTAAGAATCCCCGTCATTATAGCTGATGACGGGGGAATTGGGGATGGGACGTCAACACTCATTAAGAGTAAATTGACTGCTGACATCAACGTGTACTGCCGGTCATGTGTCATGGATCTGAGGTGGCCGGCTAAAAATGAGCCAAATTTGTCTAGTTCGTCTAGCCTCGACGAAGTGCCGAGCATACTGAGGGTTCGACTAGTGAGGTTTTGTAACACACTAGTCGAAGTCTCAGTATTGTTCACCTTTTTGGGTGCCGCCTTTCTCGATGGCACGGGACGTGCAGAAGCCGCGCCCATCCTAGTAGGCCTTGACACGCCAGCAGCAGAGCTACAGGCAGCACTCGAGGCAGGAGCATCAAAACCGGACTCTGCCGCGACCTCAAACGATGCGGATGTTTCCGCAGCATAATATGGTGGTGTTGCAGATAACAACATATTTGTTGGCGCTAAGGATGAAGGACAGTCCTCAGGAACATCTGGTGTGGAGAACGTATGATCCTCCACCTCCTCTCCCAGACCCTGCTCCGGGCTAGTTGGATGGGCCGGAGGAGTTTCAGCCCTGATGTTTCCGTCAGTTCTGTCAAAGAAATAAAAAACCATGTTAATTACACACGACTTTAAAATGTAGCATAATTTTTTTTTAAAATTATATGCAAAATTTACCTCCGCAAGTTCCTGCTAGTTAGAATAAACTGTAGCTGGTCTGAGTATTGTACCCTACCCCTCGGAGGTGAGCTTCCACTTGGAGGTTTTAGCGACTTCATAAATCTGTCTGTTACAGACCTCCATCGGTTCTTTACATCTTCCACTGTAATGAAACCATAAAAAAAAGGTTTTTGAAAATTCAATCATTAAAACAAATTGACAAATGCAATGTATGCAATACATACTAATCTTTTTTGGGCCAGCTGAAGACAGATGAGGCCACTGAGGGTAAAGTTCTTTGACAATTGCCGGCCATACATCTCGCTTGGAACCCTTATATTCCTCACATGAGCGGTCCCATACGGCCGGATGTTTTTCAATCTACAATAAAGTTAAGATATTTTTTTTTTAATTAGTGTGCAGTCAACAATATTAAGATTTTAACAATATCTACTTTTTCAGACATCAATTAATATATATCCACACGGTAACTCACTTGTATGAATCCATGTACACATGTGCACACACACACACAATCACCCCAACACGGCTCTTTCAGTCTATTCTCCAGTACGATGATTATTACCCCAACCACAATCCCAACCCTAACCCTAATCCCAACCCTAATCCTAATCCCAACCCTAACCCTAATCCCAAGCCTAATATAATATATATATACACACACATACATTTATATACCCCATTTTCAACCCCCACCCCAAAAAATTTTTTCTTTTATTTTTTTTTCTGCTGGGGGGGTTTAAAAATGTGGGATATATATATATATATATATAATTTTGTTTAAAAATATTTTTAGTGGGCAGGGGGGGTTAAAAATGGGGAATACATATATCTATATTTTTCTAATATTTTTTTGGGCAGGGGGGGTTAAAAATCTGGAATATATATATATTTTTGTAAATATTTCCATTGGGCAGGGGGGGTTTAAAATGGGTAATATTATATATACATTTTTTTAATATTTTTATTGGGCAGGGAGGGGTTAAAAATGGGGAATAAATATATATATTTTTCTAATATTTTTTCAGGCAGGGGGGGTTCAAAATAGGGAATATATATATATTTTTTTTTAATATTTTTATTGGGCAGGGGGGTTAAAAATGGGTAATATTATATATATATTTTTTTTAATATTTTTATTAGGCAGGGGGGGTTAAAAATGGGTAATATATATATATATTTTAATATTTTTATTGGCAGGGAGGGGTTAAAAATGGGTAATATATATTTTTGGGGAATAAATATATATATTTTTCTAATATTTTTTTCGGGCAGGGGGTTAAAAATATGGAATATATATATATTTTTTTTAATATTTTTATTGGGCGGGGGGGTTAAAAATGGGTAATATTATATATATATATATTTTAATATTTTTATTGGGCAGGGAGGGGTTAAAAATGGGGAATAAATATATATTTTTTTAAATATTTTTTTTGCAGGGGGGGTTAAAAATGGGGAATAAATATTTATATTTTTCTAATTTTTTTTCAGGCAGGGGGGTTAAAAATATGGAATATATTTTTTTTTTTAATTTTTTCAGGCAGGTGGGGTTAAAAATGGGTAATATTATATATATATATATATATATATATATATATACAGTGGGGCAAAAAAGTATTTAGTCAGTCAGCAATAGTGCAAGTTCCACCACTTAAAAAGATGAGAGGCGTCTGTAATTTACATCATAGGTAGACCTCAACTATGGGAGACAAACTGAGAAAAAAAAATCCAGAAAATCACATTGTCTGTTTTTTTTTCATTTTATTTGCATATTATGGTGAAAAATAAGTATTTGGTCAGAAACAAAATTTCATCTCAATACTTTGTGATATATCCTTTGTTGGCAATGACAGAGGTCAAACGTTTTCTGTAAGTCTTCACAAGGTTGCCACACACTGTTGTTGGTATGTTGGCCCTTTCCTCCATGCAGATCTCCTCTAGAGCAGTGATGTTTTTGGCTTTTCGCTTGGCAACACGGACTTTCAACTCCCTCCAAAGGTTTTCTATAGGGTTGAGATCTGGAGACTGGCTAGGCCACTCCAGGACCTTGAAATGCTTCTTACGAAGCCACTCCTTCGTTGCCCTGGCGGTGTGCTTTGGATCATTGTCATGTTGAAAGACCCAGCCACGTTTCATCTTCAATGCCCTTGCTGATGGAAGGAGGTTTGCGCTTCAAAATCTCACGATACATGGCCCCATTCATTCTTTCATGTACCCGGATCAGTCTTCCTGGCCCCTTTGCAGAGAAACAGCCCCAAAGCATGATGTTTCCACCACCATGCTTTACAGTAGGTATGGTGTTTGATGGATGCAACTCAGTATTCTTTTTCCTCCAAACACGACAAGTTGTGTTTCTACCAAACAGTTCCAGTTTGGTTTCATCAGACCATAGGACATTCTCCTAAAACTCCTCTGGATCATCCAAATGCTCTCTAGCAAACTTCAGACGGGCCCGGACATGTACAGGCTTAAGCAGTGGGACACGTCTGGCACTGCAGGATCTGAGTCCATGGTGGCGTAGTGTGTTACTTATGGTAGGCCTTGTTACATTGGTCCCAGCTCTCTGCAGTTCATTCACTAGGTCCCCCCGCGTGGTTCTGGGATTTTTGCTCACCGTTCTTGTGATCATTCTGACCCCACGGGGTGGGATTTTGCGTGGAGCACCAGATCGAGGGAGATTATCAGTGGTCTTGTATGTCTTCCATTTTCTAATTATTGCTCCCACAGTTGATTTCTTCACTCCAAGCTGGTTGGCTATTGCAGATTCAGTATTCCCAGCCTGGTGCAGGGCTACAATTTTGTTTCTGGTGTCCTTTGACAGCTCTTTGGTCTTCACCATAGTGGAGTTTGGAGTCAGACTGTTTGAGGGTGTGCACAGGTGTCTTTTTATACTGATAACAAGTTTAAACAGGTGCCATTACTACAGGTAATGAGTGGAGGAAAGAGGAGACTCTTAAAGAAGAAGTTACAGGTCTGTGAGAGCCAGAAATCTTGATTGCTTGTTTCTGACCAAATACTTATTTTCCACCATAATATGCAAATAAAATGAAAAAAAAACAGACAATGTGATTTTCTGGATTTTTTTTTCTCAGTTTGTCTCCCATAGTTGAGGTCTACCTATGATGTAAATTACAGACGCCTCTCATCTTTTTAACTGGTGGAACTTGCACTATTGCTGACTGACTAAATACTTTTTTGCCCCACTGTATATATATTTTTAATATTTTTATTGGGCAGGGGGGGTTAAAAATCAGTAATAGTATATATATATATATATATATATATATATATATATTTTAATATTTTTATTTGGCAGTGTTTATAGTGTTTGTTTATTGGGCAGGGAGGGGTTAAAAATTGGTTATATATATTTTTTTTAAAATATTTCTATTGGGCGGGGGGGTTAAAAATATGGAATATATATATTTTTTAATATATTTATCATGCAGGGTGGGGGTTAAAATGGGATATATATATATATATCCCATTTTTAACCCCCACCTTGCATGATAAATATATTAAAAAAATATATATATTCCATATTTTTAACCCCCCCCGCCCAATAAAAATATTTTTTAAAAAATATATAAATATTTTAATATTTTTTTTGGGCAGGGGGGGTTAAAAATAGGGAATGAATATATAATTTTTTTTTACATATTTTATTTCAATTTTTATTTTAGGGGGGGGAATTTATTGAAATAAATACAACATTTGTTGCAAATATATTTTATTTTTTCAACAAAAAAAAAAAAAAAACCATGCTGGCTGCACTGCGCAGGCGCTCTGGTTCACCTGAAATGAACTAATTGGCGTGGGAAAAATTCTCACGCTCAAGAGTTCACCTCAGGTGAACCTGCGAGTCCGCGCATGCGCACACCGCACTGCCCAAGTTCACCCGAGCAGCGCGAGCTGCCTTTGGGTGAACTCGGTATGCAATGAACCGGGCCGCTTTACAGCCCCATTCATTGTAGCGGCGTCGGTGGTTTAGAGCGGCCATATGTTATGTGGCTGCTCTAAACCTTAGATCTTCGTGGGACACTCGTTTTTATGGGATGCTGCGGAGGGTAGGTATTTTTGTGGTTTGTTTTTTTATATTTTTATTTAGGTTGAGCATGGTCTTTGGGGAATTAGCAGAAGAGGTGAGTATGGGTTTTTCATTTTATTTTTTTTTAGGTGGCAAAGTCGGGGACAGGTAATTATAATTTTTTTTCCACAGGTAACCACTGGCCAGCAATGAAAAAAAATTATTGGACACATTTTATAAATTTAAAAAAAAATATATATTAAAAAAATAAGGGGAACGGGCCATGAAAAATGAAGGAGGCTAGGCCATGAAAAGCTATTATATATATTTAATTCGCTATAGGGGAATATTTTTTTGATGGACGGGGGGTGGGGACGGGCCAAGAAAAAAAGAAAAAAGTTTTTTTTTTTTTTATAAGGCAGGAACAGCTCGATGGGAAATACTGCTCCCATCGTGCTGAGCCTGCTGGCGCTAGTGAATGGGGAACAGACATAGGCCGATGGGAGTAGTAGTCCTATCGGCCTATGCCAGACAGCACACAGACGCCACACACACACCACATATACACCGCACACACACCACATATACACCACACACCCGACACACACACACAGACACTTACCACACTTGTGAGGAGGCCCACATCCAGGTCCATCCTGCGGTACCATGCCATATCGGCAGCCATGATCCAGGAAGACAGGAATTATGGGATTTTTTCTTGTCTTCCTGGATTATGGGATGCTCATGGGATGGCATTATGGGATGGGCCGATGTCACTTCCTGTAGTGTGCGTTTTGAAACGCTTGAAAAATCGCAAGTGTTTGTTACATTTGCGATTTTCAAGCGTTTCAATACAACTCTATGTAGGCGGAATCGCATGCCATTCCGCAAATTAATGAACATGCTGCGATTTTTACCGCTTAGTGATACCGCAGCCGTAAAAATCGCTACATTAGCACAACATATGCGTTTTCCATTTGCAATGTATAGAATGCTTTTTTTAAGCGTTTCCGCGGCAAAATCGCGCTTTTAAAATCGCCACGGAAACGCTTGAAAATCGCATCGTGGGCACATAGCCTAAATGAAGTAATATAATGCTCACCAACATCCATGCAGTGAAGACATCTGAAGGAGGGAAGAAGAAGGCCAGCTTTGGGGTCTGTGGCTCGGTGGTCCTGCTTCATCCGGTGGCAACAGAACGCCCCATGTTTCTTTAGCTGTGCTCTGCTCAGATGCTTGCGGACATTGCCTGACAACTTTTGGATGCTCTTCCTGAACGGCTGGAAACTTAACGTGGATGGCTGCTTCTCTGGAATCGGCATCTCCATCATAATGGAGGTGAGGAAATCTCTCTCCTAGTGCACAGTCTCATCTCACAGCTCACTAAGTCGTCAGGCACTGATATGACAGGCAAAACTGAGGTAATAAATTTGCCAATAATGGCTGATAAGCTCCTGCAGTTCCAGGACCAAGATGATCTAAGCAATCCTGTGACCAGGCTTCCCCTCCAGCAGAACTAGCCCTAAGCAGCAGACACTGGATGAAATCTTCCATGACAGCATTTAGTGACAGCATTAGTTGATAACTTAAAGAATGTTTCAGTTCTGCAGTCCTGACACGAATGTAGATCTATTTATAGCTTACATTTTGGCGCCCTTTCTCTGGCCCAATCATATCAGACCTGCTCTGAGGAGAGAAAAGAATCAATCAAACACAAAGTAATTTAAGCTGTTGCTAAGGCCCCAGTAAGATTAACCCCTGATAAACCGAACAAAAATTAATACATTGCCAGGTCTGTGACATCATGCAACCACAAGCTTATGCAGCTGTGTGGTTTTCCATTACAGGAGGCTGGGGCTGTACTCATTTCTCTGTAGAGTCTATCACTAGTTCTGAAACAGGACTTCATTAGGGGATGGAGCTGCGGTTACTTACCACAGCTACTGTCACCATCATCTCCTGATGGAATTGAGATGAGCTGGAAAAACAATCGCTCAATAGGGTCTTATCCTAGTAACAAAGAGGCTGAGAAACAGGGAATTGTTCACCTGGCAAAGTTGTAAAAATCACAGCAACACAGTATGCTTAACCCCTTAGTGACAGAGTCATTTTGCAGCTTAACCCCTTTCCTACAATGGACGTAATATTCCAACCATGTGACCTGGGACCTAATCCCCATGGACGGAATATTACATCTAGCGCGATCAGCTGCGCTCATGGGGTGTCATGGACCGCCCCCGACATGTTAACCCCTGGCACACCGCGATCAAACATGATCGTAGTGTACCGGGGGTGAAAGGAAGCATCGGCAGGGAGGGGGCTCCCTCCGTGCTTCCCTGCGACCCCCACAGCAGCGCAATGTGCAGCGCCGCTGCGGGGGTCGCCTTCCCTGCAGGTCCCCGGATCCAATATGGCGACGGGGACCTTCAGGGCCTGCAGGGAGCTGGCTTCCTCACTGCCCGCAGAGCGCAGGCATGAGGAAGCCTGCAGCAGTGCCTGTGACAGATCGCTGATCTATAAAATATTCCCTAATCAATTCATTTTTTGAAAATAAAAAAACAATAAAACAATAAAAGTACACATATTTAGTATCGCCGCGTCCGTAATGACCCACCCTATAAAACTGTCCCATTAGTTAACCCCTTTAGCGATCCCCTTAAAAAATAAAAATAAAAAACTAAGCAAAAAATAATGATTTATTATCATACCGCCGAACAAAAAGTGCAATAACGCGCCATCAAAAAGATGGATGTAAATATCAATGGTACCGCTGAAAACGCCATCTTATCCCGCAAAAAACGAGCTGCCATACAGCATCATCAACAAAATGTAAAAAAGTTATAGCTCGCAGAATAAAGCGATGCAAAAATAATTATTTTTTAAATAAAATTGCTTTCATTGCATAAAAGCGCCAAAACATAAAAAAAGACATAAATGAGGTATCACTGTAATCATACTGACCCGAAGAATAAAACTGCCTTATCAATTTTACCACACGCGGAACGGTGTAAGCGCACCTCCCAAAAGAAATTCATGACACGCTGGTTTTTGTTCATTCTGCGTCCCAAAAATCAAAATAAAAAGCGAACAAAAGATGTCACGTGCCCGAAAATGGTGCCAATGAAAACGTCAACTCGTCCCGCAAAAAATAAGATGTCACATGACTCGGTGGGTCAAAATATGGAAAAATTATAGCTCTCAAAATGTGGCGATGCATAAACTATTTTAACAATAAAAAGCGTCTTTTAGCGTATGACAGCTGCCAAAAATACAAACCCGCCTTTATCACACCCTTAGTTAGGGAAAATAATAAAATAATTTTTTTTTTTATTTATTTCCATTTTCCCATTAGGGTTATGGTTGGAGTTAGAATTGGGGGTTTCCACTGCTTTGGTACATCAGGGGCTTTCCAAACGTGACATGGCGTCCGATCTCAATTCTAGCCAAAAAAGTTAAATGGCGCTGCTTCCCTTCCGAGCTCTGCCATGTGTCCAAATAGTGGTTTACCCCCATATATGGGGTATCAGCGTACTCAGGACAAATTGCACAATAACTTTTGTGGTCCTGTTACTCTTGGGAAAATGAAAATTGGGGGTGAAAAGATCATTTATGTGGAAAAAATATGATTTTTTTTAATTGTACAGCTGTACGTTATAAACTTCTGTGAAGCCCTTGGGGTTCAAAGTGCTCACCACATATTTAGATAAGTTCCTTGGGGGTCTAGTTTCCAAAATGGGGGGTCACTTGTGGGGGGTTTCCACTGTTTAGGCACATCAGGGTTCTCCAAACGTGGCATGGCGTCCAATCTGAATTCCAGCCAATTTTGCAGTGAAAAAGTCAAACGGCGCTCCTTCCCTTCTGAGCTCTGCCATGTGCCCAAACAGTGGTTCCCCCCACATATCAGGTATCGGCGTACTCAGGAAAAATTGCACAATAACTTTTTCAGTCTAATTTCTCCTGTTACCCTTGCTAAAATAAAAAAATTGAACCTGAAGTAATTTTTTTTGTGAAAAAAGTTAAATGATCATTTTTTTTAAACATTCAAAAAATTCCTGTGAAGCACCTGAAGGGTTAATAAACTTCTTGAATGTGGTTTTGAGCACCTTGAGTGGTGCAGTGTTTAGAATGGTGTCACTTTTGGGTATTTTCTATCATATAGACCCCTCAAATAGACTTCAAATGTGATGTGGTCTGTAAAAATAAAATGGTGTTCTAAAAATAAGAAATCGCTGGTCAACTTTTAACCCTTATAACTTCCTAACAAAAAAAAATTTTGGTTCCCAAATTGTGCTGATGTAAAGTAAACATGTGGGAAATGTTACTTATTAAGTTTTTTGTGTGCCAGATTTTTGTGATTTAAGAGCATAAAAATTCAAATTTGGAAAATTGTGAAATTTTCAAAATTTTCACCAAATTTACATTTTTTTCACAAATAAATGCAAGTTATATGAATGAAATTTTACCACTAGCATGAAGTACAAAATGTCACGAGAAAACAATGTCAGAATCACCGGGATCCATGGAAGCGTTCCAGAGTTATTACCTCATAAAGGGACAGTGGTCAGAATTGTAAAAATTGGCCCGGGAGTTAACGTGCAAACCACCCTTGGTAGTAAAGGGGTTAATGGCCATGTCAATTTTTACAATTCTGACCACTGTAACTTTATGAGGTTATAACTCTAGAACGCATTAATGGATCCCACTGATTCTGAGGTTGTTTTTTCATGACGTATTGTACTTCATGCTAGTGGTAAAATTTCTTCGATATAACTTGTGTTTATTTATGAAAAAAAAGAAATATGGCGAATATTTTTAAATTTTTAAACTTTAATTTTTTATGCCCTTAAAGAAGAGAGATGTCACACAAATTTCTTAATAAATAAGATTTCCCACATGTCTACTTTACATCTGCACAATTTTGGAAACAATGTTTTTTGTTAGGAAGTTATAAGGGCTAAAAGTTGACCAGCGATTTCTCATTTTTACAACAAAATTTACAAAACCATTTTTAGGGACCAGATCATATTTAAAGTCATTTTTATGGGTGTACATGACAGAAAATACCCAAAAGAGACACCATTCTAAAAACTGGACCCCTCACTGTGCTCAAAACCACATTCAGGAAGTTTATTAACCCTTAACGTGCTTCACAGGAACTAAAGCAATGTGGAAGGAAAAAATTAACATTTAACTTTTTTTGCAAAAAATTTACTTCAGAACCAATTTTTTTTATTTTCACAAGTGTTAAAAGAGAAAATGAACCACAAAATTTGTTGTGCAATTTCTCCTGAATAAGCCGATACCCCATATGTGGGGGTAAACCACTTTTTCGGCGCACGGCAGAGCTCGCAATGGAAGGAGCACCATTTGACTTTTTCAGGGCAGAGTTGGCTGAAATTGAGATCGGATGCCATGTTGCGTTCAGAGAGCCCCTGATATGCCTAAACAGTGGAAACCCCCAACAAGTGAACACATTTTGGAGACTAAACCCCTTAAGGAACTTATCTAAATGTGTGGTGAGCACTTTGAACCTCCAAGTGCTTCACAGAAGTTTATAACATAGAGCTATGAAAATGAAAAATCATTTTTATCCACAAAAATGACCTTTTCGCCCCCAAATTTTTAATTTTACAAGGGTAACAGGGGAAATTATACCCCACAGTTGTTGTGTGATTTGTGGGGGTAAACCACTGTTTGGGCGCACGGCAGAGCTCACAAGGGAAGGAGCACCGTTTGACTTTTTCAATGCAGAATTAGCTGGAATTGAGATTGGACGCCATGTCGCTTTTGGAGAGCCCCTGATCTGCCCACACAGTGAAAAAACCCACAAGTGACACAATTTTGGAAACTAGACCCCTTAAGGAACTTATCTAGATGTGTGGTGAGCACTTTGAACCCCCATGTGCTTCACAGAAGTTTATAACACAGAGCCGTGAAAATAAAAAATCACTTTTTTTTCCTCAAAAATGGTATTTTAGTCCGCTGTTTTTTATTTTCCTAAGGGTAACAGGAGAAATTGGACCACATAAGTTGTTGTGCGATTTGTCGTGAGTACGCTGATACCCCATATGTGGGGGGAACCACTGTTTGGGTACATGGGAGAGCTCGGAAGGGAAGGAGCGCCATTTTGGAATGCAGACTTTGATGGAATGTTCTGTGGGCGCCATGTTGCCTTTGCAGAGCCCCTGATGTGCCTAAACAGCATAAACCCCCCACAAGTGACCCCATTGTGGAAACTAGACCCCCGAAGGAGCTTATTTAGATATGTGGTGAGCACTTTGAACCCCCAAGTGCTTCACAGAAGTTTGTAGACGCAGAGCCGTGAAAATAAAAAATCAGTTTTTCTCCACAAAAGTGATTTTTTAGCCCCCAATTTTTTTATTTTCCCAAGGGTAGCAGGAGAAATTAGACCCCCAAAGTTGGTAAACAGTGGAAACCCCTCAATTCTTGCTCCAGCCCTAACCCCAACACACCCCTAACCCTAAAACTAACCCTAATCCCAACCTTAATGCCTAACCCTAATCCTAATTCTATCCCTACCCCTAATTCTAACCCTAACCCCAATTCTAACCCTAACCCTAGCCCTAACCCTAGCCTTAACCCTAACCCTAGCCCTAACCCTAATTCCAACCCTAACCCTAAGGCTGGTTTCACGCAAACGTTTTTTAGCGCAGCGCATTGTGCGCGTCCATGCGCATGCGTCCTGTGCCCCTATCTTTAACATGGGGCGCATGGTCTAGCTTTTGCATGCATTCGTATGTGTTTTCATGCGCATGCTTGTTTTGTCATGTGCACCTAGGCGCGCCGGACGCAACCTGTGGCATTTTTGGTCCGTCCGACCTGTATCAAAAAAACGCATGCGCACGCTTGCGCACAGAAAGCGCAAAAAAATCACATTACAGTCTATGGGAATGCAGGCGTGCGCATGGACATACGCAAACCTGCGTTTAAAATTGCATGCGTTTTAAGAGTTAACATGGCTAGAAACTGCTTAAAACTCATGCACC
Source organism: Dendrobates tinctorius (assembly GCF_039654945.1). Taxonomy (NCBI): domain Eukaryota; kingdom Metazoa; phylum Chordata; class Amphibia; order Anura; family Dendrobatidae; genus Dendrobates; species Dendrobates tinctorius. The sequence goes on from NW_027361770.1 coordinate 19,637,938, forward strand.
AAAAAAAAGCAAATGCAAGCAAAATGCATGATGCGTTTTTTGCATGCGTTTCCATTGTGCATGAAGCGCAGCGCTAAAAAACGCTAGTGTGAAACTAGCCTAATTCTAACCCTAATTCTAACCCTAACCATAGCCCTATCCCTAACCCTAACCCTAACCCTAATGGAAAAATGAAAAAAAAAATATTTTCTTTATTTCATTATGCTTGCCTGACTATTTTTTTATTTTGATCACTATGATAGTTTATCACAATGATCAAAATGAAGGAATGGAATCTGCCAGCCGGAGCCTGCAGATTCGCAGCTGGTGCACTGCGCATGCGCCCGCCATTTTCTTCCGGATCCAAGATGGCGGCACCCACCAAAGGAGGCAGGAGGGGCCCAGGACCACCGGGAGGGGATCCAAGACCACTGGGAGGTACAGGGGTGGATCGGGGACACTATTTCTCTCTCTTCTGATGTGTGATCACATCAGAGAAGAGAGAAATTAAATGCTAAATCGTAGCTTTTTTCCATCGCTGTTATAGAGTCAATAACGGCTATCGCAAAAGCGGGGTTGGTAAAAACCAAACTTATTCATGTTCTCTGGGGTCTCGGCTACCCCCGGCAGCCGAGACCCCGGAGAAAATCAGACGCTGGGGGGTGCTATTCACTTACTCCACAGTACCCTAAACTACTGCCTTTTGTTTTTTGTTTTTTATTTTTACGCCTTTAAAAGGCGTATCGTGGTCGTTAAGGGGTTAAATATGGCTGCTGCAGACATACAAGAAGATCAAGGATTACGAAAAAAACAGGAGGTTTAGGGATTTTCGGCGCTGCCGCAGATACCAATGGATAAAGACAAAGATCGTCGGTGGATGAAATCAGGAGACCAGGATGAATTAAATGTGGTTTACTGTCAACAAGTTTCAAAGTTGACAAACCTATTCCTCATAACAAACCACAGCGCCAGCATAGAAAACCCCAATCCTCCCATTTTTTGTTATCCGTTATCCCCTGATGGCATCCTTGTTCAGTAGAGGTAATCAAGAAGTTCCCACATCTTCAGTGGTCATTACTACTGTCACACTGCTTCAAAGATCGCACTCTATTTCACTGGACTGAATTGTCATTATGGGATGGTGATAGAAGCTGTGTGTGTGACACCAGCGCTGCCCCATGATGACAATTCATTTGAGGGCAGCGATAAAAGCAAGGTGACTGACAACAGTACCACTCCACAACTTCTATCACCACCCTCAAGTAAATGGTGCTGAAGTAACTCACTGCTTCTATCATTGCCCCATTGAAGACTCATTTCAGGGAAAGAGATTGTGGTGTTAGAAGCAGTAACTGTTATGGCATCTGAAGATATGATCACTTCTCAATCACCTCTACTAAACTAGGATGTCATCAGGACAGGGCAGTGAAAGTAGCTGTGGTAAGTAACCGCAGCTCCTTTACCTGATGGCATCTTGTTTCAAAACGGGTGATAGATGCTGAAGAGAAGTGACTGCAGGGCCATACTCTTGTCACTTCCCATTTGAGACTAATCTCAAATGAAACATCACAGGAAATTAAGTAAAAAAAAACATACATAGAAAATAACAGGATCAGGAAAAGTTAAGGTAATTTAATAATAAAGCTAATTACAAAAGTGTTTAGGGGTTAAATATAGCTATTTATAAAGGCTTGAAAGTTCATTAAGAGTGCTTCAATCAGTGGCTGCTTAGGCTCTAGAGCATTGGAGGACCACAGTTTCACTGAAGCTTCACAGCTACAGTAATTGTGCCTACTTTACAGCAGCAGTTACAAGCTCTATAGCAAAAAGCTTGTAAGTACTGTGCTCCTTGGCTTAGAGACCAAGGTAACCTAGATAAAGAATAGTGAATAATAAAATTAAAAATCCCTCGTGACAAGCAATTTTACTTACTTGAACAAAAATCTATTCCTTTAAACAAATGTATAGAGGTTAAGATTTTCCTTGTGGAGAGTGGAAAGCAGACATCGGGAATCTTTTAGCACTGTGAATGCTACAAAAGAAAAGCAATGGGAATCAACTAATTTGTAAGTGTAAGAAAGCTGCTTTTTGTGGCTACCACTAGAGCATCATCTTTCTCCCTCTTGGAACAAAGCTGTGCTGTACTTAAAGGAAATCTGTCAGCAGGTTTGTGCTGCTTCATCTGAGAGCAGCGTAATGTAGGCAAAGAGAAGCTGAATCCAACAATGTATCATTTAGTTTACTGGGTTCAGCAGTTCTGACACAATAAGCTTTTAGATTTAGACTGAAGCAGAGCTGTGAAAGCTAGCTTCATCCACACTACAGGTGAGGACACTCACACCAGGCTCTCTATGTACAAAGTCCAAAGATATTGAGGTGCTTATCACGGAGCAGGAGGACAAAGCCAGACTGATGTAGTTCAGCAAGGTTGATCTCTTTGTGATAAATCTTTCACATTTAGCAGGACTGTGCACAGTAACCTACAGACACTGTCAGGTTGGCCCTGTTATACTGATTCAAATAATAACTTGGTTGATTAAATCTGTCTTGTGGTTATTGTTTAACCCCTTAACCCCGGAGCTTTTTTTGGTTTTGCATTTTTGATTTTCGCTCCCCTCCTTTCTAGAGCCATAACTATGTTATTTTTATGTTGCAGCAACCAAATAAGCATAATTCGGGTGTTTTGAATTTTTTCTCGCTATGCCGTTTAGCTATCAGGTTAACATTTTTTTATTGATTGATTGGGCGATTCTGAATGCGGTGATACTAAATATGTCTATGTTTGATTTGATTTTTTTATTTTATTTTGAATGGGACGAAAGGGGGGTGATTTGAACTTTTTTTTTTTTTCTATTTTTAAATACATTTTCTTTTTACTTTTGGCATGCTACAATAGTCTCCATCATCACAAAACAATCACTGACCTCAGGGAGACTAGTCAAAGAAAACACTGCAGCAGCCGCCGAAGGCGCTCAATCAGTGAAATCTTAGGTGCATTGCTCCCTGGGAAATACAAATATGCAAATAAAGTCCGTGGAGCCTCATTTAAGAGTTTCAAACACGGGACTAGCCAGATCTTCCTCCTGGGAAGGACCCAGCCAAGGAGTGGCTCCTTTCGGAAACCACCGTTACCACCATATTAAGTGGCCCTTTAAGTCAATATCAGCTCTTTATGAGTTTACAGATATAACGAGGGAAATACCAAGGCCAAGTATCCACAGACAGCTGTTTGGGGGTGTTGCCCCTCATCAGTGTGGAGTAGGATTCTGGCTAGGTGGGAGCAATGCCTAGTAGACCAACATCACAAAACAATCACTGACCTCAGGGAGACCAATCAAAGAAAACACTGCGGCAGCCGGCGAAGGCGCTCAATCAGTGAAATCCTAGGTGCATTGCTCACTAGGAAATACAAATATGCAAATAAAGTCTGTGGAGCTTCATTTAAGAGTCTCAAACACGGGACTAGCCAGATCTTCCTCCAGGGAAGGACCCAGCCAAGGAGTGGCTCCTTTCGGAAACCACCATTACCACCATATTAAGGGGCCCTATAAGTCAATATCCAGCTCTTTATGAGTTTACAGATATAAAAAGGGAAATACCAAGACCAAGTATCCATCCACAGACAACTGTTTCGGGGTGTTGCCCCTCATCAGTGTGGAGTAGGATTCTGGCTAGGTGGGAGCAATGCCTAGTAGACCAACATGACGAAACAATCACTGACCTCAGGGAGACCAGTCAAAGAAAACACTGCGGCAGCCGGCGAAGGCGCTCAATCAGTGAAATCCTAGGTGCATTGCTCCCTGGGAAATACAAATATGCAAATAAAGTCTGTGGAGCCTCATTTAAGAGTCTCAAACATGTGACTAGCCAGCTCTTCCTCCAGGGAAGGACCCAGCCAAGGAGTGGCTCCTTTCGGAAACCACCACTACCACCATATTAAGTGGCCCTTTAAGTCAATATCCAGCTCTGTGTCCTTCCCTTTCTCTAGCAAGATGGTGCCGCCAGCAACTGCGCAATAGCAACTATTGGATTATCAATAGATACTGTGCAGGCGCGGCCTGTGTCATTTTCAAACTGATTTTTTTTCTGGAACCTCAGGATTAAATCAAACAAATTTGCATATAATTCATTACATATGCGATCATGGTGCAGTGCAGGTGCCGCCGCTGGCGCCTGCCTGCAGAAGGTTTTTTTTTTTTTTTCAATCTATATATATAATATTCAGTACTTATAATAGGAGGCTGTTTGCTGAAGGATTAGTGACCTGTCAGGAGCCATACACATGAATACATAAGCAGAACACCACATGAAGACCCCTCACAGGCCGCACCAAAGCTTGAGCATATCATTAATTTTAAACTGAAAATAAAGATTCAGCAGCAACCACAAGATGAATTTCATCAACCAGGGTATCATGTTAAGGCCAGGGTTACACTAGGGATTATGGACGAGTGAGAGGCGTTAAAAGCACGTATTACACATGGACAAATGATTCTCTATGGGGCAGCTCCCAACAGCCGTATAATTCTTGTCCGTATTCTACGGTCCGTGCCAATCACAGCATGCTGCGATTGTCAGCGTACTACGCCTGTAGTACGCCAATGCAAGTCTATGGGTGCGCAAAAAATACGGATTACACACGGACCACACGTGTGACTTGCGAGAAATACGTAGGTCTTTTGGTAGGTGACTGGAAATGGGCCAATCCATCATCAGGAAGCTTAGATATGCTAATTAGCTCAAAAATCGCTCCAGACATCCAGGAAGTACGCCTCCACGGAGTCCTGCAGCGTCATGGCACCATATTTCCTCAATGTGGAGATACTGATTGTACTAGTGCAGGAGCGCCTGGAAATCTGGGACCAACGTGATGCCCATTATGCCAACCGGGCAAGAAAGGAAGCGTCATGGAGGCGTTTATGTCGCCAGATGTTCCACGATTTTGCTGATCGGCCACGTGAGGAGCAGCAGCAACTGAGTAAGTACAACCCAAAAACTGTTTAAAATTACCTCACATCAAAAAAGGCATTTAGAATCAGGCCCCCCCTTCTTGTGCTTGGACTTTTTGCCTCATGAGGCGGGTAGATTTTTATGTGACCCATGGTTTTACAGTGCCATAATTTGGCCCAGGCCACAAGCTCCTCATCCTCCTAGCCAACCAAGTTATTAAGTGTAGTTACTTGATACCTGAACTATTGTGACCCTGTGTATCTGGCCTGGATGCCCCAATTATATATGCCACCCTGGGTAGAAAGCATACCTTAGAAGGCCACATGCCTAGGCTACTGGTAGCAAATTTGACCTAGCAAATATGTGAAATTGAGAATATTTACTGTCACATTGCAGTGGAAGATGTGATGAGATGCTGGCGCAGCATCCGCGACAAATACAGGCGGGAACGTCAGCAGCGGTCCAGGAGTGGTGATGCGGGCCACATAAAGAGGAAATATATCTATTATGACCGCCTCTCCTTCCGCGCTCCAATTCTGGATCTGAGACCGTAAGTAAATACCTCACACCACATTACACAGATACTTTACAGGGCCCAAAAATGGATTTATTTTTGACTCTGTTCTATTTCATAACAGAACTCAGTCCAACCTTACGAAGAGAGAAACTGGCTCAGATACCGAGCCCATCATAGATCCTGGGTCTATAGGGGAAGAGGTGGCTGGCCCATCCTCTCCCCCTCCAAGAAGCATGGGTGAAGATTCCTCTCAGGAAAACCCAGTGCATGCACCACATACCCCACCACCAGGACCACATCCACAAGCAGGACCGTCTGCTGCTGCACCATCAGCCATACAGGAGGAGCAGGGCAACATCAGCAGCAGCCCAACTGCCCAGATCCGGGGCTCCCCACAGTCTGCTGAACCATCCCGGCGAGGAAGAAGGCGCCAGATCCCTGCCCATGATACCCGTAACAATGTTGACACAGGGGTACTGAACTATCTGGCTAGAGTCAATAATGATGATGGCGAGGAGACAATCTCACGCAGCCTGGCCCTTGGCCCTTTATCTTCGTGCCCTTTCCCGTGAGGTGAGACTACGTATTCGAGGATGTTTTCAGATCCTGCTTGATGCAAGCACACACCCCAATACCCCATATAAGTTATTTGAATATCTGGAGAGGTGGCAGCTTTCCCCCAGGAATCTGATGCGCCTTGGACACCCCACACACATTTGCAAAAGCAGGCTCTGAGGATCCTCAAATACGTGGGCCTACACTTCACCCCCTTCCTCCCCCTACCCAAGCTTTCCTACAGCAGCCACATATGTCTGGCTCTAGCTAACCTCACCAATATGGCCACTTGTTACCACCCAGTGTTGGAGGCTGGTCCCAACCTGGTTGGAGACGACATGGCTATTTTGGTGGGTATGAGACACGGGCCTACCAGCCCCAACAAGAGGCCCCTCTCCAGTATCACTCTGGCCAGTACCAACCACAAACCCAGGAGGCAGTACACTACCCACATCATGGGCAACAGTATGCCTCCACACAGGGCGATGGCCAAGTTGGGCAAAGTAGCCAGCAGCAAACACAGGCTGGTCTTCCGCCTTATCCTCCCTTGACCTACCAAAATTTATAATGTTGCCATTTTGGTATTGGCTAATGGTTTTGTGGTTGTTTTGTTTGTCAGAAAATGTTATTTGTTCTCAATTTTCACATCTGCACAAAGGCCAATTTGGCCCATTGCCACATTGATCATACAGCAATAATATGTTTTTCTAAAAAAAACAAATAAGGCAAAAGTAAACATTTGTCTACTACATTTTACGTCTCTGTCTCAATTCTAAAAAAAAGGTGTCAGCATACTAACATACACTTACCAATGAAATTAAACAGTCATAGAATCATAAGGGGTTTAAATATATATATTTAGACAGACATAAACCAAAAAATTATAACATAGACACAGCATGCTCTTGCCAAGAAGTTTCCCCCTCAGGTGACATAAAGTAATTTGTGAAAATATCATGCACTTTGAGCCCAGAGAGCAGTCTACGTTGAGGGTTGATAGGTGGTCTCGCCCTACGCATATTGTCCGACTCACACAACACCAGCAGAGGAGGAACAATCATGTATCCTGGTGAGTGATGAAGAGCCACACAGGCTTTAACAACTTAATTAACATTTTGTTCACTCAGCTGAATGGCAGACTGGAGTACCCGCCATTTGGCACAAAGAATGCCAAAGGAACACTCCACCAGTCGCCGAGCACGTGATAGGCGCAAGTTAAAAATTCTGCGCCGGTGGTCCAGGTTGCGCCGGGGATATGGCCTCATGACATTGCGCGTTAACTGAAACGCCTCATCTGCCACAAGGACATAAGGGACTGATTCATGAGTGGAGCCTAGTAGCTGGCGTGGTGGTGGTAGATCCAACTGGTTGGTGCGTAGCCGCCAACCCATAATGGAAGTATTGAAGACTCTAGAGTCTCCCGTCCTTCCATAGGCCCCAATGTCAACAATTATAAACATGTATTGAGGGTCAGCCAGAGCCAACAATACAACAGAAAAGAATTGTTTATAATTGAACAATTGGGAGCCAGAGTTCGGCGGCTTATGCACCCGGATATGTTTGCCATCAAGGGCCCCAATACAATTAGGAAACTGGCATTCCTCCTCAAAGTCCCTTGATATCCTCAACCAGTCTTCCATCCTGTGCTCGGGCATGATGAGTTGATGTAGTCTTGACCATATTTCATTACATGTCGACCTGACTATGCCAGAAATGGTAGATCTTCCAATGAGAAACTCATGGTGGAGGGCGGCATAAGACAGGCCAGTGGACAGGAAGCTGAAGAACAACAGAAATGGAACATTTTAGAATGCACAAATTAACAAAAGACCAGGTACATACATACCAAACTTGTTAGTGATTCAGATCTACTAACACACATATATTTGGTCGCACAATGACTAAGTGATATTCAGTACATATTACCCATAACATTCTGGTCTGTAAGTTTAAACATATGTGGAATAAGATGACGGCATTACACTTAGTCCAAAAAGCAAAAAATACATACTTTGGGCAACACATCATGAACATAGAGAATGTGGTTGTGTAGTACATACCGTAATGTGAGTAGAAGTCGCTCCTCTGCAGATATAGCTTTGCGCATCCTTGTGTCCTGAAAGGTTATCCCAGGGCGCACTGCATCCAAGGCTCATGCGACAGTATTGGTAAAATTTTTCCGGCTGCTCCCGCAGAGAAGAATAGAAGCGGTGAAAATGACCTCTTGTGAGTCGTTGCCTCAAAAGTGGATGGACCCACATGCGTCTCCTCCTCCGCGGATCCACTATCACTTGGTATGGTTGACCAAAGCGGCGTGACAAAAGCCAGTTGAAGAGAACCTGCTCAGTTGTGTTGAAAGTCAGACCCTCTGCCATGTTGCACATACAACACCAACACACCTAGTGAAGGCAAGGTCACAAATGGACAGAATGGAGGCAACCACCTGTTCCTGAGCCAATAAATAGGGTGCAGGCTAATGATTTAAATAGTTTGCAGACCTCAAAACCGTTAAATGTCCATTTTGCAAGCCTGCGAGAAAATCTCGCCATACGGATTACATACGGATGCTGATATGCGCAAAATACACGTCCACACCTTGCTTATGGATGACATATGGAGCACTATTTAGGGGTCATTCATCCGTATTACGTATGTAAAATACGGACCGTATTTTGCATCGGTTAGTGTGACCCCGGCCTTAATCAGTATAATGGCTTCAACCTCACAGTGTCTGTAGGTTACTGTGCACAATCCTGCTGACTGGTTCCCTTAAATAAATAACAGTAGACACTTTGACAAGTCAAACATCTCTAAATTCTGTGTTTCAGTCTCTATCTCCTGCTGTCTTTGGATTACATAGCAGAAACCTGCTAACAGATTCCCTTTAGGATAAACAGAGAAGCACACAGCTTTGATTCATTCCTACACATTTTGCTAATAAACCCTGAGCTTTTCTCACATACATTTGGATTCACCAGGAAAATATAAATGGAATTATTAATGGGTGCAACTATAAGCCAACAATTGGCATACATCTTTATCCAAATTTGGAGCATTCTTTTTTTTCTATATGAAAAGGTATATGCCTTCACACTGGTCCATCAAAAATATACCAGGCAACCGCCCCCTCCATGTATTGGTAGGCTGTGAGCAGTTGTTTTATCGGTATTCTTGCACCTGTGTCGCCACCTTAATTATATGGGTCCACTGCATCCTGATAGTGCATTCGTCTGGAGGCCTGGACAGGTAAACCCCTCTGCTTTTTTGCTGTTTTCTTCCATCAAAAAGTAGAAAACTTATGCGTCTCACAAAATGAAGACACATACCATATACCATTTTTTTCTTTATTTAAATGATTACTTTTTTTTAACTACTGAAGTACAAAAACCATTTTAAGTTAATTATCAATGTAATTGCAAAGTCAATTTTAATGCACAATGAAGGCTGTGAAAAAAACAATAGTGGCATTATATGTTTTTTTTACTATGACACCCAGTATGTTGGTCTGCCCTCAGCAAGGCAGAGAAGAGTGCGCCTCCGCATTAGATAAATGGGAGAACACTGTGCAGATGAAGTAGTAGAGAAGGAGGACAGCATTGCAAAAAGAAAGCAGGCACCGGATCAAGACCAGAGACTCCCATGGGACCAGACAGCCCCGTAGGTGAGTATAATAAAGGGTCAGGTTTTTTTTTTAGAGGGACTTGGAGACTTACAGTATATACAACATTCCAGAATGCTGTAACAGAGGGCTGAAAGGTGGTGGCATTAGGCTATATAGAAAAAGCACGCTGTTTTGTATATTTTCTATATTGTACTTTGTTGGCTGTCTTTCCTCTCTAAAGTTATTTGTTCATAATGAAAGCACTTATTTATGGTTTTGATCATGTATCCACATTGAATCACAAAATTTTTAACTACGTTTTTCTGATATTATTTGACTTATTTTTTAGAGATAATCAGATCAATTCTAAACTAATCAATTTTATTACACATTTCCTCAAAATTTGGAATCTAATAAAACTGAATTTTGAAGTATTTAATTTGCTCCAAACCAGTAAATTGGGTGTAACTGTTCTCCATTTTGTTGGACTCTGAAAGCTAGAACTGGACAAAAAAAAAAACAATAAATTCTTATCACCACTCCTTGTCTCCCTATAACTGTCCCACTACCATTGTTTCCAGCGCAGTCCTGTGATCAGTTCTTTTTTGGGCTGCTTCTCCCACTAGGTCTTTTAGCAGGTGCAGCTTTTGAATATTGCCCACGTGCACAATGTATGTTATGTTCCACATAATCGCGTGGGTCACATTGTATATCATTAATGACAATGATGTGTGTCCTTCATGAAGTCAAGACAGCAGCAGCGTTTACTGGAAAACCCAGGGGAATTAGAAAACCAAAGAGGAGGAGATTGAAGATTCACTCAGAAAGTTGTGGTGGCAAGACAGTAGCAGTGAGGCAGTGGATAAGTGAATGTAAAAGTTTATTATTTTTTAACCCATTGTAAAGGCCCTTTTACATTTAGCAATGCACCAGCGATCCGACCAGCGATACGACCCGGTCAGGATCGCTGGTGCATCGCTAAATGATCGCTAGTGAGCTGCCACACAGGAAGATCTCACAGCGATGCAGCAGCGATGCAGCGGACGATACTCACCTTTCACACACAGCGATCCTGAGGTCATCCCGCCCACCTCCACGCGTCGCTCGTCGTCACAGCAGGAAGCCCCAGCAGGAAGCTGACGACGAAAAGGAGCCGGACATTCTCGCGCTATCAGCGACGGACAGCGGGGGAGCCGGTCGGAGGTAAGTATCACACATAGCGATATCGCTAGCGATATCGCTATAAAGTCACAAAATCAGTGACGTTTTAGCGATATTGCTAGCGATATCGCTATGTGTAAAACCCCCTTAAAGTGGCTGCTGAACTCATAGTAGATGGGAGATATGTATCAATGAGGTTGCTTGTCCTCTGTGATATAAAATGCTCTAGTACACATAGTACTAAGAGGGGTTAATCGGCAATGTTAGGTCCAATTCTTATTGTGAGGAGCTGAAGAATTAGAGCTGGTAGGCTGCTCACCATATATCCACCGCTGTGTGTGGTTCACTTGGTAAAATGGGACCTGTTTATCTGGCACATGGTTCTAGGTATGGAGGTGGTAGAGCTCTTGGATTATGTGGCTTTGCAAAAGGACTAAGAAACCGAACTCTAAGCCAAGTGAACCTGCACTATTGTATAAACTTTATTTTATGTTTCACATTGTGCCAGACAAAGGCTATATTTGTTTTTCTGTTATCTCAAACCCACGCGTATCGACACTATGAAGTGTCTTTCTCAAGGTCAGTGTAGTGCTCTGTTAGAGTCCTTAGTATAAATACACAGCAAATTGATAGTCATCAGTGGGTTTGGGGGTCCCATACAATTTAACCATTGGTCTGCTTGTCCTCAGAAACCAGGTGATATCATGTTAGGGAAAGGGGCTATGTTGTCCCTATTTTCTTGCATTTGATTTAGAGGTAACATGTTGAGAATTTGATGCATACACATGGCGTTTATTTTGCCTGTGTATCCCTTATGCAATCACAGTGTTTCCCTATAGGACTTGATATGTAGATATTCTGGTACATTTGTATTAACACCATGATATTATGACAATGAATAAGATTGGGATTGTTAACCTGTGGTGTTAGATCCCAGATATTGAAATTCAGTAGATATTTGTTATTTGATTAAATGGTTAATTCTGGGGCCCACAGTATTTAACTGTCTATTAACATGACCTATTGTTTTTGTTTGTCTATGTGTGTCTGTGAGTTCAGACATTTTAATTGTTTTTAAACTAAGTGTTTGCTTGTTGTGTTCACTATAATAAAATTTGATTTTTGACTATATTAGTGTATGGTGATCCCTATTTGTGAGGAAACTGTATGCGCATCAAGCCCCGCCCCTAATTATGATGTCACAATGGTTGCCATGGCGACGCTGATGTCATCAAGCCCCGCCGCTCATTATGATGTCATAATGGTTGACTATGGGATGGAGGATGTGTGATGGGTATATGGGCACTGAACTGTGGGGTGAAGGATATGTATGATGGGTATATGGGAACGGGCCTATGGGATGGTGGATATGTATGATGGGTATATGGGCACGGGATTATGGGATGGAGGATGTGCGATGGGTATATGGGCACTGGACTATGGGATGGAGGATATGTATGACGGGTATATGGGCACGGGACTATGGGATGGAGAATATGTATGACGGGTATATGGGCACGGGACTATGGGATGGAGGATGTGTGATGGGTATATGGGCACTGGACTATGGGATGGAGGATATGTATGATGGGTATATGGGCACGGGACTATGGGATGGAGGATATGTATGATGGGTATATGGGCATGGGACTATGGAATGGAGAATATGTATGATGGGTATGTGGGCATGGGACTATGGGATGGAGAATATGTATGATGGGTATATGGGCACGGGACTATGGGATGGAGGATATGTATGATGGGTATATGGGCACGGGACTATGGGATGGCGGATATGTATGATGGGTATATGGGCACGGGACTATGGGATGGAGGATATGTATGATGGGTATATGGGCATGGGACTATGGAATGGAGAATATGTATGATGGGTATATGGGCATGGGACTATGGGATGGAGAATATGTATGATGGGTATATGGGCACGGGACTATGGGATGGAGGATATGTATGATGGGTATATGGGCATGGGACTATGGGATGGAGAATATGTATGATGGGTATATGGGCACGGGACTATGGGATGGAGGATATGTATGATGGGTATATGGGCACGGGCCTATGGGATGGTGGATATGTATGATGGGTATATGGGCACGGGACTATGGGATGAAGGATAATTATAATTTGTTATAACTAACCACAGTTAGTTACTATGCCCAGGTAGCGCCGGGATCGTCAGCTAGTAATACAGTATATATATAAAAAGCTGAGTGTGTGTGTGTGTCTGCGTATGTTTGTATGTATGTACATGTGTATGTCCAGGATTGGCATCTGCACCGTCGCAGCTAAAGCCACAAAATTTTCCGCAGTCACACGTCTGGACCCTGAGAGCATCATAGGCTATGTTGTGAGGTGAAATTTTAACCCCGCGTCTTCCAGTTCACCAAACAATTTTGCCTCTAGGTACATAATGGCGAAAAAGTGTATATATGTATGTATGTGTGTATATCCGGGATTGGCATCTGCACCGTCGCAGCTACAGCCACAAAATTTTGCACAGTCACACGTCTGGACCCCGAGAGCGTCAAAGGCTATGTTGTGAGGTGAAATTTTAACCCCGCGCGTTCCAATTCACCAAACAATTTGGCCTGTTATTCCTATCATTTCTATGGTGTTATCGTCCTTCTGTAAAGCTGGAAATAACACAATTTATTACCGTGCCAACACAGACCACCCTCTGACACAGACTGCAGGGGAGCCCAGTATCACACAGGATAGGATTAGATACACGGCTCAGCAGTCAGTATCACACAGGATAGGATTAGATACATGGCTCAACAGACAGTATCACACAGGATAGGGTTAGATACATAGCTCAGCACACAGTATCACACAGAATAGTATTAGATACACGGCTCAGCAGACAGTTTCACACAGAATAGGATTAGATACACGGCTCAGCCGTCAGTATCACACAGGATAGGATTAGATACACGGCTGAGCAGTCAGTAACACACATGATAGGGTTAGATACATGGCTCATCAGACGGTATCACACAGGATAGGGTTAGATACACGGCTCAGCAGATGGTATCACACAGGATAGGATTAGATACACTGCTCAGCAGTCAGTATCACACATGATAGGATTAGATACACAGCTCAGCAGAAAGTATCACACAGGAGAGGATTAGGTACACGGCTCAGCAGACATTATCACACAGGATAGGGTTAGATATACAGCTCAGAAACAGCATGTGCCAAAGGAGAGGACATTTTCATTCCAAGAATTCCACTCATTCCATCTGATTTGTTTTTTTATTTTAAACGCCTCCATTTTCCAGTTCAACTGCTGTTTGCAATGTCCATTAACAATGCTCAGGGACAGTCCTTGAAAGTAGTAGGGATCGATTTGCAATCTCCATGCTTTTCTCATGGTCAACTTTACGGGGTCTGTTCAAGAGTTGGAACTGCCAAAAATCTGTTCATCTTTGCACCAAAAGGAAAAACGAAAAAACTTGAATGAGTTGAAAATAAAATGCTATCAATCTTGGGTAATCGTTTAGTTAATTTGTGTTGCAAATCTGTAGTGTTGAATATATGATGTGAAATGTTTTTATGTGCAATATAATCATTATAATTTGTTATAACTAACCACAGTTGGTTACTATGCCCAGGCAACGCTGAGCTATTCAGCTAGTGTATATATATATATATATATATATATATATATATATATATATATATATACAGTGAAGAAAATAATTATTTGATCCCTTGCTGATCTTGTAAGTTTTCCCACTGACAAAGGCATGAACAGTCTATAATTTTGAGGGTAGGTTAATTTTAACATTGAGCGATAGAATATCAAAAATAAAACCAGAAAATCACATTGTATAAAGTATATAAATTTATTTGAATTTTGCAGTGAGAAATATTTGATCCCCTAAGAGTTCTGGCTCCTACAGACCAGTTAGATACTCCCAATCAACTCATTACCTGCATTGAAGACAGCTGGCTTACATAGTCACATTTATAAAAGACTCCTGTCCACAGACTCAATTAATCAGTCATATTTTAACCTCTACAACAAGGGCAAGACCAAAGAGCTTTATAAGGATGTCAGGGACAAGATCATAGACCTGCACAAAGCTGGAATGAGCTACAAAACCATAAGTAAGATGCTGGGTGAGAAGGAGACAACTGTTGGTGCAATAGTAAGAAAATGGAAGAAATACAAAATGACTGTCAATCAACATCGATCTGGGGCACCAAGCAAAATCTCATCTCGTGGGCTATCCTTGATCATGAGGAAGGTGAGAGATCAGCCTAAAACCACACAGGGGGAACTTGTATTAACATTAGAACTCAAGGCAGCTGGGACCACAGTCACCAAGAAAACCATTGGTAACACTTTACGCCATTAAACCCTTAACTCCCTTCATGACCGTACCTTTTTTCGGTTTTGTGTTTTCATTTTTTGCTCCCCTTCCTCTCAGAGCCATAACTTTTTTATTTTTCCGTCAATATGGCCATGTGAGGGCTTGTTTTTTGTGGGACGTATTGTACTTTTGAACAACATCATTTGTTTTACCATGTCGTGTGCTAGAAAATGGGAAAAAAATTCAAAATGCGGTGAAATTGCAAAAAAAGCGCAATCCCACACTTGTTTTTTGTATGGCTTTTTTACTAGGTTCACTAAATGATAAAACTGACCTGCCATTATGATTCACCAGGTCATTATGAGTTCATACAAAAAAAAAGAGAGAGGCCAGCGTCGCTTGAGGTTAGAACGCATAACATGAAGTGCATATGCACATAATATCTAACTGTATTCAAAATGAGATATTTGGCAAAAAAATTGATCAATATGGTATGCTCAGGTACGGATTGCACTTAATGTGGTCTTGCTTTTAATGTATTTAAGAGGCCGTATGGCACAGTGTTTATTAAAAACGTAGAGTAGGACCCCCCCACATGAGATTGCCTTGGCGCGGCGGGGTGGCTCAATTGAATTGATCAATTTTTTTGCCAAATATCTCATTTTGAATACAGTTAGATATTATGTGCATATGCACTTTATGCTATGCGTTCTATCCTTAAGTGGCGCTGGCTTCTCTGGGTTTTTTTTTGTATGTTGGTATGTGGCTGACCACCACTTTTGCCGTGCGCGCTGGGTTATGTTCGCCATTTTTTCTGTGTTCACTGTGATGGATCTAGGCTGCTGTGCACACACACAGCAGCCCCGCCCTGCCCCAAGCTTTATTTAATTGTGCACCTGTGTTTGAACCTGCATCGCCCTTCATCTATGTTTCCTGGTTGGGCAATGTGTGGAGGCTAAACCTGACATGTCTACATTCAGACCTGGTTGGCCTTCATCTGCACTTGCCTTATCTGGCTTCATGGGAGCGATCTAGATATGCTCTGGTACGGATTGCACTTAATGTGGTCTTGCTTTTAATGTATTTAGGAGGCCGTATGGCACAGTGTTTATTAAAAATGTAGAGTAGGACCCCCCCACATGAGATTGCCTTGGCGCGGCGGGGTGGCTCAATTGAATTGATCAATTTTTTTGCCAAATATCTCATTTTGAATACAGTTAGATATTATGTGCATATGCACTTTATGCTATGCGTTCTATCCTTAAGCGGCGCTGGCTTCTCTGTTTTTTTTTTATTATGAGTTCATAGACACTAAACATGTCTAGGTTCTTTTTTATCTAAGTGGTGAAAAAAATTCCAAACTTTGTTAAAAAAAAAAAAAATTGTGCCATTTTCTGATAACCAAAGCGTCTCCATTTTTCATGATCTCGGGTTGGGTGAAGGCTTATTTTTTGTGCGCCGAGATAATGTTTTTATTGATACCACTTTGGTGCAGATATGATCTTTTGATCGCCCGTTATTGTATTTTAATGCAATGTCGCGGTGACGAAAAAAAACAAACAGAATTTTGGCATTTTGACTTTATTTACTATGCCATTTAGCGATCAGGTTAATCCTTTTAGTTATTGATAGATCGGGCGAGTCTTAATGCAGCGATACCAAATATGTGTGTTTGATTTATTTTATTTTGAATGGGTTGAAAGGGCGGTGATTTGAACTTTTATTTTTTTTATAATATTATATTTTTAAAAACTTTTTTTTACTTTTGGCATGCTTCAATAGTCTCCATGGAAGAATAGAAGCTGCTACAATCTGATCGACTCTGATACATACAGGCAGGGCCACCACTCCCCCAGGGGCCCCCAGCTAGCGGCACATCACGCAGCCACTATGGGGCCCCTGTGAGGCAGTGGGGCCCACCTGCCGCCAGCGCTGACTCCCCCCACCGCTGTCG